>NC_067143.1:65810919-66423419 GCF_903995435.1 Acomys russatus | reverse complement strand
ATACATACATACATATGCATATATATGGAATATTATTCAACCCTTTAAGGAGAAGGAAATCCAGTCATTTTCAATAACATGGCTAAACCTGAAGAACATTTTATTAAGTGAAGCCAGGCACAGAATGACAAGGCCACATGACCTTAATTAGCTGTGGAAACTAAAACTGAACTCATCTAGGCATAGTGGCACACGCTGGTAACGGCAGTGTTTATGGCTAAGGTGGGAAGACCACAAGTTTGGGGCCAACATGTGCTGGTGGTGAGAACACTGTTGTGAGATAATGAATATGCGAATGAGCTTGGTTTTTCCATATCTTTATGAGTACATGTTTCAACAACTTCTTGCTGCACACTATAAATATACACAAGTGAGACTTGTCAATTGTCAATAGAAAATTATGTTGGCATTTTTGACTCTATTTCCTTTCTTCCTGGTTTTATTATAAACTCTTCAAACATGCAGAGAAATTTCAAGGTTTAGTGTAACAAACAACATTGAGGTTTACATGCTTCGGGCACTAGCAAACATTGCCTGGGCATTTATTGTATGCCAAAGTATAAACTATACACAATTACTGGAAATTTTGCATATATTAGTCCTGATAAGTAGAAAGGAGGGCACACTGTTGTTCTCCTCACCTGTTTTATAAGAAAACTGATGCTTTAAATAGTTTCATCAATGTGTAAGCAAGAACATCAGGAGTTCAAGACCATTATCAGCCATCTAGACAGCCCAAGCAGACAGGGCTACTTGAGACCCTGTCTCAGAAATTGTGTGTGTGTGTGTGTGTGTGTGTGTGTGTGTGTGTGTGTGTGTGTGTGTGTGTGTCATTGCCAAGGTTAAGGCACTTGAGCCTTGAGCTAGAATTCTGTTTTGGATATTCCTGACTCCTCAGTCACATGGTTCCATGACTCCACAACTGTGGGGTCTACTGGGATACCCCAGAAATTGTGAGGTTCTGCTGTTTCTGAAGAGTTAAAGGCCGCAGTGTGAAGTGATACTGAAACGCCACATCTGGAAGGCAGAAAAAGCCATAAGAGGGGCTACATTACTGAAGTGTGGCAACCATTATCAGAGAGATTAACTCCAATCACACCTGCCTGGGCCCCTTCCTGCCTCACCAGGCATTTCTGACACAACTATTATTAGTGCGTAGCCTCGGACACTTGCTACCTTGTATGATCTGAATTGATCCAATAAAGAATTCTCTAAAAAAGCACAATTAGGGTGACTTATAGCCCTGATTTTAGTTGCTATAGATTCCAAGTCAGACATAGAGCTGGGGAGAGAGGACAAGAAATCTCCCACTCACGTGGACTCCAGACAAAGGCTTCAGTATTGATAGAGAAGCATGGCTGTCTGGAGAAAGTCATACTTTTTTTTTAAAGTTTACAGCTACCGATCCTGCTTTGAGGTTCCTATAGCAACCAAGGGCATGAGGGTGGTGGGGCTCTGAGGACCATGAGCTAGGGACTGGGAGCTGATTGATAAGTCTCCCAAAACACTATTTAGACACTTCAGTGCCAGGAGTCAGATAACACTGGTTTGTTTAATAAAGTACGTGTTGAGACACCAGTCATTTCTGCTGCCTGCCATTTCATCGTAATCGCCATTGTTAGGGGGCTGTTAACAGCCTACCAACCAAGCAGGAAGCAGAAGCCATCAGGGGACAGAGCAGCATTTTGCTGGGGACAGTGTGTGCAGGTATGTGTGCCTGGTGCTGGGTGCCTGGTGAGCTTTGCCATACATAATGGGTCACTTCTCCCTTCCCCATTAGGACCGCCAGAGGTGTGAGAGACTGAGGAGCATGGCTGATACAGAGGAAAAACCCTGTTTTTGGCTGTGAAGTGCCCCATGGAAGGCCTCTGAACCTGTCTTTTGAGACACTGAGGTGACAACGTGGCCGGCATGAATGGCGTCTGTGACCTGAGCAAGGCAAGTATCACTGGGTCCCTGGGTTCAGACTACCAAAGGTGTCACAGCTTCCAAGATGCCCCACAGCTGTCACCAAGGCAAGCTCAACTGAAACCTCAGGCTTGCTGCTTGCTAGATTTGAAATTGAGAAAGCTTTTAAAGTCCCCTCCTGAGCTGGCTGGAGGAAAGGGACATTATTATGGCTCGGATGGGACGTGACCTTCCTTCCCATAGTTAACAGGCCCCATCCAGTGTTAACGGCTTGGTTTCTGGTGTAACAATCATAACTAGGGTTTTATGGAAGTTATCTGATCATAGTGCTGGCCTTGTGGGAGGATTAAGTAATTGGCCGATTCATCGTTGGGTGGCGTTACTGGGGAATGTTGGAAACTATGACGTGGGGCCTACTTGTAGAAAGCAGGTCACTGTGCCTAGTGTCTTTGAGAGCCACATCTTTCGTAGCCCCTCCTCTCAGCGCTCTCCTCATCTATCTCCTCCTCTCCTCACCCCATCACCTCATATGCTTTCTGCTTCCATGAGGAGAGTAGCTTTACTCCTCCTCATGACTTTGCCGTGTTGCTCTGCCTGACCACAGGCCTGCTAGTAACCATGGGCTAAAACTTCCACAATGCCAAGTCAGCCTTCCTCTTTTGCATCTCATGGTCATCTGTCCCTAAAATGAGAAATGAACCAATGCATACTGACCCCATCACCTGAGGTGGACTGTAGGCAAGACCTTCCCTTCCACCTGTCAGAGGGATGACCACATCTAACCCTCGTACCCTGAAGAGGCAGTGCAGGCTCAAGTTTCTTAACCAATATATTTTATTAACAACTTATTAACCGAGCATATGTCACTTATAACCCAACTAACCAAAACAATAGGAAACGAGGATTTAAAAAACACAATAACAATACCGTAAGGTTATCAGTTCCGAGGAGCGATTCTCCTGGTGTAGTCAGCAGGGTTTCTTCTGCTGGAACCTGGAGTAACCAGAACCCGGAACCTCAGCAGGAGCCAGAGCCCCGAAGCCTTCCCTCAAGCAGCTCTCTCTAGAAGCATCTTGAAATGGAGTGATGAAGACCCAAAACTATCCAAAGTCTCCCAATGCCCCGCCTCCAGTTCTGGGCTCCTTTATATATCTCCTCCCAGAGTCTGGTCACGGGATCTTTTCAGCTGGCAACAATCAAGCTCCCACACGAGGTGGTTGGTCTTCTGGTGGATTAACCTCACCTGTCCTCTCACAAGACCATTCTGATCCCACACTTGGGATATAAGGAAAGCAGGTTTATCTCTCCTTCAGGATGGGCTGCTTTGCATTTGAGAGACCTGAGGCTTAAGGAAGCATAAAACTGGGAAGGGCAGTAGAGCTCCCATGGCCCGGGGTGGGAGTCGTGGGCAATGAGGGTATCTGTGAATTGCACAGCAGACAGGAGGTAGGTTTGCATTTGTGGTCCTAATAAAAACCACATCTCATTAATGTTTTTACTACGACTTGCAGTATACTTGGTCTTGGTGGCAGCAGGTTGTATCATCTGATGTAGCTGGTGATTTGGTTATATCACTAGCAACTCTGTGAAGGACAGTGAAGCTCTTTTCACACTATGGATGCTTGAGAGCTTGTAATCATCTTGGAGAGAGAAAGCAAACAGTACATGAGTTTGGCACAGAACAGTGCTTTTCATCTTGTACTTTGCTGCCCCTGAGTTCCGCATTCACTGAGTTCTCCAGAGAGCCACGGTCATCATGGTGTCTACCACCACACCCTGCCACCTCATTCCCTGTTGTGTTGGTTTAGGACCTGGGTATTCAGCTGATGCCTGTCCTGGGGCTTAAGATGCCCAGAGCAATACCACAGGGAGATGAGGGGAAGTGACGGGAATGAAGACAGAGGGAGAGGCAGGAAAGAGGGAGCATGTAGGAAAGGGATGACAGTCCACCCCATCATGGTGCCTACAGCCTGATGCTGTGCTCAGCCTCTGACTCTACCACTCTCTAAGCGTGACCTTAATCAAAGTACCTCACCTCCTATTCCTTTATCTGACAAAGGAAATGGCAGTGGCACTCAGAACTGTTTACAATACTAAAGATAGAAAGTTCTCTTCACAGTGTCTGGAAGTTAATACCTGCTGTGTGGCTTCAGGGATGCCCCCAGGACTTTGGCTTTTCAACTCTGAATGAGGTGACCCATGAAGTTACTTTATATAGGATTTTTTGACAATTTCTTGTGTACAATGTATTGTGTTCATATTCTGTTTTTTCATCATCCCCTCTTATTCCCTCTCCCACAGGTCTCGATCTCCTTTTTGCCAAATGTCCACTTTTAAGACTCATTCTTGTGCCAGTCTTGTGCAGATTGTCTCAACTGCTGAGTTCGTGGCAGCCACGTTATAGCAAGAAGACATTTCACAGTTCCCCATCCTCTGCATCTTACAGTCTTTCTACCCTTCTTCTGCAGTGTTCTATGGGCCTCAGTGTGGGTGGCATTGATTTCCCCTTTAGGACTGAACACTCAGAAATCTCACCTGAAGTTTTCCATAGGGACACAGTAGCTGTTTCACCATTCTGCCACACGCATTTGCTTCCCTTGGTCCTTTTAGCTTTTTTAAGTTTTCTTTGTACACGTAGAAAATATGCATCCTTGTGATATTTTATGCATGTCTACCACCGTGCTTTGCTGTTCCTCAACTTTTTGGCCTCTACTGACCTGTTAGTATAAAGAGAACAAAAAGAAATCAGATTTCCATTTTCCCTACAATTTACGATGAATTCTGAGTCTGTTTGGTCCCTGAGATGTGAAGGGGAATTCCTAGAGAGGATTGTCTATGAAGGGTGTGCTGCCCCTCTGAGAGAGACAAGTCACACAGGCACATCCTTTCCTCTTCCCTCCTACCTTCATGCAAGTGTGGTGACTGGTGTTGTGGCAGTCACTTTTCACACACGGAGATGAGACACACACAGATCAGCGTGCTAGGAAGTTTGGATCCTCCATAGCAAGCCTGCACTAGTGAGCAATCCTTGAGATACATGTGTAGTTTTATGTTTGAAGCCTGCTGCCTGCATGCACCTTTAAAAACGATTTATTCTATTTTTTAAAGCATGTGTATATGTGAAGGTACATGAATGTGAATGCAGGGATAAGTGAAGGCCAGAGGTGTCCATACCCTGGGACATGAGTTATTTGCAATTGTGGGTCACCTGACATGGGTTCTGGAACCAGAACCCGTATCTCGGTAAAAGCAGTATGTCCTCCTAACTAGTGAGTGCCGTAGACATCATTTTTAGCAGATATGGTGGTCTCACTGCATCCTTTGCCCACATGGGCTTAAATGGTTCTAAAATTACTCTCAGCTATTAAGTTGCAGAAGTGGAGTTTGGTCCCCAGTTTTCTCTGATTCTAAAGATCAGGCTGCCCACAAATGTTACTCCTCTGTCGTGTGTGAGCACAGTCTCCCTAACTGACCATCTCCTCTGTATGCTTAAACTCCATGCTGACTTCAAGTCTGAGCCTGGGACTTCAGTAGTCTCCCTGTCAATCCTGGCCCCAGGGAGATCCTGCTTCAAGGACTCCTGTGTCATTCGTGAAGGCACCACCCAACTTGATGATGTTCAGTAGCTTTTAGTGCCTCAAATGCATGGACCCTCTGACAGTACTCCTCCCTCCCCCATTGTGTCATATGTCCCTTAAGGCCAGAGAAGCCAACTCAACTAGGCACCTAGACCAAGGGACTATGGGATTAGACAAATCTGTTCTCTCTCTGGTGACTGTGAGGAAGATAATAGATTCATCCCCCCACACCTCATCCCAGGTGCTGTAAAAGTCACAGGATGCATGTTGTAGCATCTCATCACAGATGAGATGTGAGCGAGAAAACTGTTGGCAAAGAAGCTCATAGGGTGTCTGATTAAGGCAGACATGTCGAAGTGAGGGCCTCCTCTGTGGATGCCCGGGTTAGACATCTCAGGTGCAATGTTGGTGTGGGGCAAAGTGCCAATAAATACTATGACTTAAAGCAACTTGGTAGAGTAGCCACTGCCTGCCTCACTGAAAGCACACTGGGCAGCATCCTGGACACCATGCTAAGCAACCAACTTTTTAAAAAATTGACTGAAATGAAATACCTTGTACTTGACACGTGAAAGGATAACCATGACTCAGTGGAACATGGTCCACAAAAAAGAAGCCCATGGCGGGTATAGGATTGGGTAGATTTCTTAGACAGCAAAGCACTTGCCACGCAAGCAGGCAGACCTGAGGGTAGATCTCCTAAGTCAATGTAGAACACCAGGTGCCCTGGGATGTCCGAAGTTCCCCTGCTTTGGGCAGTGGAGACAGGAGGACCCCTGCGGCTCATTGGCTAACCAACCTAGACAAACCAATGGAGTCCAGGTTCCTTGAGAAGTCTTGTTTCAAAACAACAACAACAACAACAATAATAATAATAATAAAATAAGGTGGAGGACTCACAAGATGTCTCAGTGGGCAGAAGTGCTTGCACACAAGCCTCAGGGCCTGAGTGTGATGCCTGTACCCCAGAAGGTTAGAGCTATCCTTTGATCAATGCATAGGTATGTGAGATTACATGATGACTTGCCTCCCACCCCATGAATGTGCATGTACAGGCAAATGCAAATAAATAAATAAATAAATAAATAAATAAATAAATAATAAGGTGGAATGACACTGAGGAAGATAACTGACATTGACCTTTGGTCTTCACATGCACACATGCATGTGCGTACACACACACACACACACACACACACACACACACACACACACACACACACACACACACACGAATGCAAAGAAAAGGAAAGAAAAAAAATCCACAAGGTTTTGTAGGGATCAGCTACAGGAACAGCAGGAGCCACCTGTGAGCACAGTGGGTGGGGATTCTCAGTCTGGTCTGGGTTACACTTTCCCATCTCTTGCCTTCTGCCTGGAGGCTTGGTCCACAGGAAGGAGGCTCCTTTGTCAACCTTGCCTCCACGTCTCCTCTTTCTGAGTGGTAAACATGCATCCTGTTCTTTAAGCTCCTCCGCTTTCCTTTTAGCAAGATGCTTATTCTTAGAATCGGCCTTCAGAGAAACAAAGGTGAATTCTGCGGGGAACAAATTGCCAACTCCACAGTTCTTATTTCAAGTTTTGACTTAGAAAAGCGACATGAATTTTTCTCCTCTACAACATCTGAGGAAAATCGTTGTCCCTGCTCTGTGCATGGGCCAAAGTCAGGGGAGGCTCCCTGGACCCTTACAGACAGACTTGCTTTAGTAAGGGATGCTCTCAGCAGGAGGCCTTCAGTTGTGCCAGCCTGGCCACAGTGTGGGGCTGGGGGATGAGGGGGGGGGGGTCATGAAGTCCCTGTGCAAGAACAAGGCCGCGGTAGTGCTGACATGGGTCCCTGGAGATGGTGCATTTATGAAATATCAGAAGGTCACACAAGTCACCCTCAACTGGCTACTGTGTTCCTGAGGCGCTATTGTACTCTATCTGGGGAGCCTCTGATGGCCCACTGCCAGTCTCTAAAGGCAGAGGAGTCGATTCTAAAAGGTGTTCCAAGGATTTCTTTGTGTTCTCAATAAGCATCCTGCTGTGTAACGTGGGTTGGAGTAGGGCTGCTGCGTTTGCATAGTTCCCTTCATGCACCAAACAGTGTGCAAAAATCCACTGTGCACTGAGAAATCCAACAGCAGTGGTCAAACAGGGTGGCCTCGGATGCTGCTGGAGCTCTTCCTCTGCAAGAAGGATGCCCGCACAGGCTGGAAGCCCACCCAGCTGTGTCTGTCGGTCACTGGGCTGTAAATACCAGCATACCTCCCTTTATGCAGGGCAATTTTCTCTAATTTGTGTGAAGGTGCACAGGGGTCCATTGAGGCTAGTGTCTACCCTGTGTGCGAGACAGGCAGAGTGCACACTTCCTCGATGTCTCTGCTCTTGGAGCAATAAGCAAACTGAGGCACAATAGCCCGCACTTATACCCTCAACACTCAAAAAGCTGAGGCAGGAGGATCACTAGCTTGAGGCCAGACTTAGGTACATAGCAATACCCTGTCTTAAAGTGAAAGGAAACACAAAACAAACAGGAATGAGAACAAATTAGAAGGTAAACAGGTATTTAAAAAAAAGGCAGCCTAAAAACACTTAAGACAGCTTCAGTAGTGGTAAGTGCAAAGAAAGAAATTTCCAGTGTGGTGCTAACGTGGGGATGGGGAAGGGTGTTGCCATCTGTGTCCACGTGAGGCCCATGGTGTTAAGCTATCAAGTTGGCAGGATTTATTCACCTTGGGAAAACACCTATGGGAATGTCTATAAGGGTCTTTCCAGAGGGCACAGACTGAGAAAGGCTCACCTTGAATTTGGGTGGCTCCATATTCTGGCACTGCATGAAATGGAGAAACTGGGTTATTTCAATCATGGGTGCAGTATAAGCAACCTCCTCATGTCCTTGTCATCATGCCTTCTTGCTAGAATGGACTTGTTCTTTTTCTGGAAGCCAAACTAAATTCCTTTTTCTTTAAGTTGCTTCTTATGGGGTGTTTGTTCAAAGTTACAGCAGCAACAAAGCCTAACAAGTTCAACTTCCTGGATGATTAGCCCTTGAACAGGCTGAGGACACAAAAGGCCCAGTGACCACAAAGCTGGATGTCACCGACCCAGAGTCCAGCAGTGTAACAGATGGAAACTGAGCGTGGATTTCTTAGGACGTCTTTTGAGAGAGAGAAGGCTTCCCATAATAGGATCCTCGCTGCCACCTGGGCGCTGACATTGTTCTTGTGCTCCGAGTCAATCGATTCCTTGCTATTGTCAGTCGGCAGAAAGTCTTTGCAATCCCCTGCTTGTCCCGGCGCTATCGATGCTGCTAATAGTGATGCTGTCAGAGATGCTCGACCATCATCGCTGGTCGGGAACTCTCCGCTTGGTTCAGAATCCCTCCTGTGCTTGGAATCTGTCACTGGACATTGACATGGCGGCGGCGGCGGCGGCGGCGGCGGCGGCGGCGGCGGCGGCGGCGGCGGTGGTGGCGGCGGCGGCGGCGGTGGTGGTGGTGTGGCTCTTTCTTTTGTTGGAGTTCAGTTGTGGTGGCTTGGCAGCTCATTGTGTGTCTAATACAGTACAAGGACAAGTGTCTGTCACAACAGGCCATCGGGAGCAGGAAAGTGACTCCATCATATTATGCTACCGTGTGCCCTCGACACTGAAGTAGGATGGGCTCACCACAGGTGTTCAGGGGGGTCGGGAGATGCGGAAGCCAATAAAGTGCTCATCAAATAAGCATGAGGAGGACCTGAATCCAAGATTGGTGTGATGGGGGCACATCCGTGATCCTGCTCCTGGGGAGGCAAGGATGGAGTCATCCCTGAGGGTTCCTGGACAGCCAGTAGCCAAATCGGCACACTCCGGGAGAACAATTGAGGTAGGCACTCAATGCTGATGTCCATGTGTACACACACAGATATATGTACACATGTGTGAACAGTCACAAGCACCTACTCACACACAAGCCCCAAACGTTCAAACAATTATTCTGATTATTCTGTTTTTGAATGGTGCTGGCGGCTCCGTGCCCATGGGTGTGTTGTTTTATACTTAACTGACAGCATGCTAAGATTATAAGAAAATGCAGCCAGGTGGTGGTGGCTCACTCCTTTCATCCCAGCACTCGGGAGATAGAGGCAGGTGGATCTCTGTGAGTGTGAGGCCAGCCTGGTCTACAGAGTGAGTCCAGGACAGGCAGGGCTACACGCAGAGAAATCCTGTCTCAAAAAACTAAAAAAGAAAGAAAGTAAAACAAAAGAAAGAAAGAAAGAAAGAAGGTGCAAACTTGTGTCCCTAGCTGACGACTCCTGTACACTGAACAACTAGAGGATAAGACTTGGCATATGCTCATTCTGGGGGCTGTAGACACGCGCTGACCTACTGTGGTTTCTTAAAGGAGTCCTACAAAGAGCGCGTGCACAGAGTCAACAAGATTCCGTGGTGTGCTCCAACGCCAACAACCTAAATAAAATCTTGCTCTGAGAGTTCTCAGACAAAGTCCATTCTTCCAGACGGACTGGAGAACGCACTGCTCCCTGTCTCTGATTTCTTCCTGAGCCCCCAGCTGCACTGTGTTGCGAGCATCTTCGGACACCTCAGTCATCTGTCAACCTTGTCTCTAACAGTCCCTGAGCTCTATTCATGGAGTGTTCTCAGCAGCTTCCTAGGAGATAAGGTTATCACCACTGTGTTTTCTCCGAAGTGCTTGGAGCATAATAGATGGTCAGGTAACAGCGAGCGGAGCCATCTGTGGCCCTGTGCAATCAATGACACACTACGGTATGACCAAATGAGAGGGGGTCGGGGAGGGAAACAGGGAGGGGAGGGAGATTTTAATCTCTCTCTGACTATTTGAAATCCACTACATTCTCCTCCTGCGAGGAGCCATTGTTGAACCCTGTCATCAACAAACAGCAGCATTCCCTCTGTCTCGGGATTCTGAGAATGGGGTCACTGTAGAGCGTTCAGCAGCCAGTGCCTTCCAGAGGTGCTCATGTGCTTACACACAGATCACAACAAGCCACGTCTTTAAAGACAGGCCTTCCCCGCATGCCCCTGCCCAGCCTCAAACTCTCAACACTCAGGTTGGATGCTGAGACCACCTACAGCAGTGCCCCATCACACCTGGCAATAGACCATTTCTGTATCGACACTTTGTGGCTTAGGAGCCACTCTAGTGCCAAAACACCAACCAGGACCCTGGCTAGTAGCTTAAAGAGAATTCTAAGTCTTTGTCTCATAAACCCTCTTCCCAGCTTCAGTTATCCGAACAGGCATGGGCATGTGACCATAGCAGAGCCAATCACCTTTTTTCTCTCCTGAATTTCTGGAATTGAGGCATGAAGGTGGAGCTAAAAGCTGGGCTGGAAGGTTCTGTGAACTGGCATCAGTAAGATTGTGGGGCTGAGGAGCTGAACAGAAGGACGGGCTAGTCTAGATAGCAAAGATAGCGACACAGCACAGGAGCTTCTGGTTCTTTGACCCTCCCTGTGGCATTTCGTATGTATTTTCTGGGATTTTCTTTGCATCTTTATTATATATCTGCTTTTGTGGTTCCTTCTTTTCTGGCCCATAAACTACCCCGTACTGCCTTTTACTCCACCTAAGGACAACCACCTCTACCTCTGCTTATGAGCTCCCTAAGCGCCATGCCAGGCACTGCTGAACACACCAAATGGGAATTTGTCATTTAAAGATCCCTTCCTTACCACACTCGGAGAAAACTGAAGTCTAAGCTCTATGGCTTTGTCCCTGGATCCTTCCCGAACACAGCACTAAGGGCATAGTGATGTTTAATAAATATCTGTTGGGTCAAATTAGGAACAGTGTCATCTTCAGAATACAATCATGTTCGTATCGATTTGTTCTCTGCCTTATGCACCACAGGAGACCAGGCATCCACAGCCAGCTCCCAGCTGCTCATCTATAACGGGCACCAATCACAAGGTACTTTAAGGACTGTTTTTGTAAAAAAATAAAATAAAATTACAAGGTGCTTTAAAGACTGTTTTGTAAAAAATAAAATAAAATAAAATCACAAGGTGCTTTAAGGACTGTTTTTGTAAAAAAAAATAAAATAAAATTACACGGTGCTTTAAGGACTGTTTTTGTAAAAAATAAAATAAAATAATAAAAATAAGACCATTCTTACTAGCCTAGGCTCACCACGTAGGTAGGCAGGTTGGCAGGCAAGCCAGACAGATGTGCCTGTCTTCCTCTATAGTACTAGGATTACAAGCATGCACCACTATGCCTGGCCTTTCTAAAAAATATTTTTCATTCTACAAATTTTCTAAACATTTATACAATATGTATTGGTCTATCTAGCCACCTATCTCTCACCTGACTTCATGGCCTCTTTTTATTGCTATTAATAATTCCTTGAGTCTAATTAGTGCTGCCCATATGCATATAGGCATATGGCCACCCACTGGAACATGAGAAGCCTACTAGTGACCATGTCCCTAAGGGAGAGTGACCGTCTCTCCCTCAGTAGCCATAAACTTCCAGTAGTACTTCTGTTGGTGTGGGCACTCAGGGATCGCTGGAAATCAGTGTGGAAGTTCTTTATAAAACTCAAGGCAGAGCAATGACATGACCCAGCCTTACCACTACTGGGTACTTACCTTCAGGATTCAAAGTCAGCCTATCATAGAGACAGCTGCACAGACATATTTACAGTAACACTATTCATGGCAACCAAACCTTAGGATCAATCTAGGTGTTCATCAGCATGTGTGTGGGGGCGGGTAAGGGATGTAAACTATAAACATGAGATTTTATTCAGCCATCAACAAGAATTAAATTATGCAGTTTGCTAGAAAATAGATGAAATCATCATATTAAACAAAGTAAGTCAGGTACAGAAAAACAGATTTGTGTGTGTCTTAGAGTTGTTTTTCTAAAATAAGTATTTTTAAATATTTTACAAACATTAATTTTGTATGTGTGTATAGGTTTGTGCATGTAAGGGTTGTGTGTGTGTGCACACTATGGCATATGAGGTCAGAAGACCACTTCCAGAAGTCAGTTCTCTCCTTTGCCACGTGGTTCAGGCAGTCAGGCTTGGTGGAGAGCACCTACTGTTCCGCTGCTGTGAAGAGAAACTGTGACCAAGAGGGTCAGTCCATGTCATCACAGCAGGAAGCAGACAGGCGTGGCACTGGAGCGATAGCCGAGAGCTTTACATCCTGATCCATAAACAGCAGGCAGAGAGAGAGGGAGGGGGGACAGAGAGGGGGAGGGGGGACAGAGACAGAGAGACACACGGACAGACAGACAGACAGACAGACAGACAGACAGACAGACAGACAGACTGGGCCTCACATGGGTTTTATAAACCTCAAAGCGACACACATCCTACAACAGGGCCACACCATCCTTTCCAAAAAGTTAATCAACTAGGGCATGCAAATAAAAGAACCTATGGGGCAATTTAAATTCAAACTACCACATTCCCACTGAGCCATATTGCCGGCATGAGATATACATATAAGCATCACATACCTATCTCTAGAAACATATATGTCATATGTCCACACGTGCACATATGCATGTACATGTATCTACATGCACATATAATATGTACATATGCATACTGTGTACATATTCCGTACATGTACATATAATGCGCACACATACTGAGGGAAAGAAGAATACTAAAGGAATAATGAAAAGAGGAGGTGCTAAGGGGACTGTGGGGAGGATCATGACTATGCTCATGAAGCACAGGATGATGTATTTGACAGTAATCGTCCTTATAGAATGCAACACAGAATGTATTGAATATATATTCATGAAAACAAAACCATGAAGCATGCTGTACATTGTAGCTTATTTCTTTGGTGGAATCCACGAAACTTCCACATTCACACATAGAGGGTCAAATACACCATGCACATTATTTTTATAAGAATATGTGATTTTTTTTTACTCTAACTGAAATTAGATAATATAAAATTAGATGCGTGACTTACTAGGAGATTAATCTATATGTATTTCTTTCTATGATGATAGTTTTAAACCCACATGTGAATTGGAATGCTCAGTGGAGCGTTTAAAATATTTCCCACCAAGCTCAGTTTAATTAGTATCTCCGGACATGAGACCCCATCTATTGCACCTTCCTAAAGCTCTGTGGATGGTTTTAACAAAGACGCTAGAAATGTGAACCATCTGTTCCTATTAAATAGAAAACCCTCACTTCTGAAAACATTTCTCAAACCCCTTGACTATTACAAGCGTAACACTGGCATGATGGGAAGGCAAAAGGTGGGTGAAGGGGCAATAATTTCAAAAAGGTCAACAACTCTCTGTGAGACATTTGGTCCATGTGCACAAGCCAAGCATCTCAGTGAGCAAGCTCCCCATCGCACATGCACAAGGCAAACTTTCCAAGCCAAAAGAGTCAGGATAAAGGATGCAAGCTGACATAATCTTCATTTGGTGGCTTGGGGGATGGCTCGCTGGTCCCCACAGTATCACCTGATAGGCCTGGTTGCCTTAAACTCTTCGTCCTGCTTTGTACATTTTTAGATGGACATTTTCTAAAAGAAAACAAAACGGTACCAACAGCCCTTCAAACGGAATAATCAAGATGTATAGAGGCATAAACTTTATGCTCTACCACACCATTGGGATGAAGAAAATTGTCCCTTCCCTGCAAGGAAGCTGCAGACTGAAATGGTGCTGTGATGCCAATCAATCCATATCCACTTGTCCTATGTGATAATTTTGAGACTGCAAAAAGGGTTTTCAGCATCCAAATTCTCAGATGCCACTCTTTTTTATCTTGTCGTGAACTTCTGTTTCTTTGACCCATCAACAATAGACTTAAAAAAAAAATCTTCCTGTCTCTGTGTAGTGGATGGATAGTATTTCAATAAGTCACATAGGTAATTTCCATAGTGGAATTGGGACCGAGATACATCTGAAAAGCTAATCTCACATTTCCATATCTAGACAGACAACACAAACACTGACCCCAGGCAACTTAAATGTGTTCTAGACTGAATATCAACTACACACACACACACACACACACACACACACACACACACACACACACACATATATATATGATGTATCTCTTGGGCAAGATCACAACCCTCTACAAGCTTCAGTTTCCTCGCCATTGAAATGAACAGAATAAAGATTTATCTTGCAGGATACTTTGGAAGACACTGTGAGGTCACTATGGGTCAGCAGACTGTTCTGCTTTTCTGCAGATGTTTGCATTGTAAATGTTTTAGTCCTTGCAGACCACATGGGGTCTCTGTTGCATATTCTCTGTTTTCATAAGCCCTTTAAAACTGCAACAAAAAGAAAAACATAAAACCAATATCATTAGCTCACAGCCCATACAGGAAGCAGGCCTCAGGCTGTAGTTTTCCATGGCTGGTCAAGCCCCTGTGCTCTAGTGATGTAGGAATCAGGCATGTGTCACATATTCAGCAGCTGGGACAGCACCAACTGTGTGGGGTTTGCTCAATAAAATACTTGAATGAATAGGTTATGTAAAGGGCCTGGATCAGAGGCTGACATAAAAATAATGGTGTGTTTATTTACTGTTACTTCTGTTGTTGCTTACATGGCTCCCGAACTATAAAACAATATGAGATATATGAAGGTCAGTGTTCAGATGGATTGAATACATTGTCTTAATTGTAGAATCTGGTAGAAGGGTGGAGAGATGACTCACTCACTAAAGAGCTTTCCACACAAGCATGGAGACATGTAGAAAGACAGAGGGGCAGTCTGTGTCCAGCATACCAACACTGCAGAGGCAGTGCTCAGAGGATCCTTGGAGCTTCTGGGCCATCCAACTTTTGCCAAAACAGTAAGAGACCCCATCTCAAAGATGAAGGTGAAGAGTGACTTAGGAAGACACATGACACTAATCTCTGCCCGATGTGCATGCGTACACATGCACCTGCACATACCTGTGTACAAAAACACATTCAGATGTGTAAAATACTCACACATTAAAATTCAATGGATGCATGAATAATTGTAATCTTAAATAGCTAGGAAGTTTTAACTGGGCTAAAAAAAAACCACTGGTTTAAGGTTGAAAAGATAGAAGATTTTTGGAGCAACAGAGAAATGAAAGAGCTAATTGCCAGGATCCCCCAAGGAAAACGAGAATGGAGCTGTGCTTTTGCCTCTGTTTTACAGAGTCCCCAGGACAAGGTTGTAGTTGCAAGAGAGACTTCTTCTTTCCAATTCCTTGAGGGTGTGGAAATCAGCAGTGGGAATAGGACACTGACACATTTCCTTCAGAAGAATTTATTTCTTATCCTTTTTTGA
The DNA here is from genome assembly GCF_903995435.1 of Acomys russatus. Lineage (NCBI taxonomy): Eukaryota > Metazoa > Chordata > Mammalia > Rodentia > Muridae > Acomys > Acomys russatus. Next base: position 66,407,652 of record NC_067143.1, on the reverse strand, counting down.
GTTTCAGTGACCCTCTATGGTGACAGATTTGGACTTGAGTAACTAGTGAACATGGAAAGATACTGAAGACCACTCATGCCTTGCCCAGACATAGAATGGAGGGTTTTCAGGCTATGCCAGGTCAGCAGCAAGAGCTCAACAACAGAAGCAGATTCTGCACAGTGGGAACAGGCAGACACCAAACCACCTGACCAGACAGTGGGGACAGGCAGACACCAAACCACCTGACCAACCGCCTCAGCTCTGCTGTGAATGACTGACTGCTGATGCACATGGTGGGAATGAAATACCAGAAGTGGCAAACTCATGCCTCAGATGTGCAGCCAGCTTGCATGCCACAGGAGGCATTTAGAATATCTTTTTCTTCTTTCCCACTATGTTCACTATCCAACACACACTCAGAGTAGCAATGGCCAAGCTGCCACTGGAGCTTAGAGTTGAGGTTGACCAGCTCAGGATCCAAGTTGGCAGTGTTGAACACACACCATGTTTAATCTGCAGGACAGAAGTGGCTGCACAGTGACCCAAGGGCAGAACCAAGAACTAGAAAACACCAGTGGTGGTCATGCTGAGGTGAGAGAGGTTCATAGTGTGTGGAGCACGGGTGGGACCTCTTGGACCACCCACCTAATTCACAGAAAAGTCCCAGGGTCCCTGCATACATGGGTGTGGACTCCAAGGACTAGCCTCATGCCTGGCAGAGCTTGCAGCTTCTGAACTCTGGGTCTCAGAGGGAGCTGTGGGCTACAAAAACACCAGAGACTGGGTCTTCTAGCCCAGAGGGGACTCTACAGTCTGGAACACAAGTGGAGCTGACCCTAAGTGACCTGGCCAATCCATAGAAAGTCCCTGAGTCCATGGAAGCATGGGAATGGGCTCCAAGGACTAGCAGCACACCTGGCGGGGTGTACAGCACCTGCACTCGGTGTTCCAGAAGGAACTATGGGCTACAAAACACCAGTGTCTGAGTGAAAACAGCCCAGTGTGGAACACAGATAGAATTGACTTCAGGTCACTGAAGTAGTCCACAGAAAATTCCCAGGTCTGATCTCAGACCACCCAAACAGTTCCTGGATCCTCACAGATGAGGGGTTCAACCTATAACCATGCACCTTTGAGCTGCTTTTAACAGCCAGACTACCATCCAATTCTAGAGACAGCAAGATGGCTAAAGGATAGCATAAAATCACAAACAACAAAAGCCAAAATATCATGGCATCTCCAGAACCCAATTATCCCAAATCAATCATTCCTTGAAACACATGAAAAAGATCTCAAATCTTTCCTAATGAATATGATAATGGAATAAATGAATGAAATCTGTAAACAAGTATAGGAATATACAGCCAAACATATTGAGGCCCTTTAAGAGGTCATGACAAAGACGTATAAAAAGGAAATGAAGAAATCACTAGAAGAAATTCAGGAAAAAGCGAAAAATCAGGTGAAGGAAATCAATAAAATGGCTCAAGATCTGAAGATGAAAATGGAAACAATAATGAAAGCACAAACAGAAGAAAGCCTGGAAAGAGAGAAGTTAGAGAAGAAAACAGGAAATGCAGAGGTAAGCATCGCCAACAGAATATAAGAGAGGGAGGAAAGAAGTTCAGATATAGAAGATACAATGGAATAATTTAATGCAACCATCAAACAAAATGTTAAATTTTTAAAAATCTAGACATAAAATATCCAAGAAATCAAGGACACCATGAAAAGACAAAACCTAAGGATAAAAGGAGTTGAGGAAAGAGAAGATGCCCAGCTCCAGGGCCTAGAAAATATTTTCAATAAAACCATAGAAGAAAATCTCACCAATTTTAAAGAAAGAGATGCTTATAAACATACAAGAGGCCTATAGAACACCAAATAGAATAGACAAGGAAAGAAAAAACTTCCACCAGATAATAATCAAAACACCAAATGTAGAGAACAAAGAAAAATAATAAAAGAAGCAAGGGGAAAAGGCCAAGTAACACATGTCAAACCTATCTGAATCACATAGCACATTTCAGCAGAGACCATAAAAGCCAGAAGAACATTCACAGATCTATTGCAAACCCTAAGAAACCACAAATTCCAGTCCAGACTACTATACCCAGCAAAACTTTTAACAACCACAGCTGGAGAAAGCAAGATATTCCATGACAAAAACAAATTTAAACAGTACCTATCCATAAATTCAGTCCACAGAAGATAGTAGAAAGAAATTACAAACAAGGGAGAGTAGCTACAACCAGGAAAAGACAGTAAATAGATAACTTCACTTTAGCAAAACAAAAATTAGCCAAGCACACAAAAACACTACCACAACCAACATCAAAATAAAAGGACCTAGCAGTCATTGGTCAGTAATCTCTCTCAACATCACCTCTCCAATAAAGAGAAACAGACTAATAGAATGGATGCATAAACAGGACCCAACATTGTGCTGCATACAAGAAACACACCTCATCCACAAAGATAGACATTATCTAAGAGTAATGGGCTAGAAGAAGGTCTTACAAGCAAATGGACATAAGAAGCAAGTTGGAGCAGCCATTCTAATAACTAATAAAATAGAATTTCAACTAGAATTAATCAAAAGAGATGAGGAAGAACATTTCATACTCATCAAAGGAAAACTCAACCATGATGATGTCACAATTCTGAACATCTAGGCACCAAATACAAGGATGCCCACACTTGTAAAAGAAACATTAAGAAAACCACACATTAATAGTGGGAGACTTCAACACCCCCTTTCACCAAAGGATAGGTCAATGAGACAAAAGCTAAACAGAGAAACAATGACACAAATATATGTCATAAGTCAAATAGACCTAACAGATATCTACAGAAATTTTCACCCAAGCACAAAAGATTATACCTTCTTCTCAGCACCACATGGAGCCTTCTCCAAAATCTACCATATAATAGGTCACAAAGCAAGTTTCAACAGATACAAGAAGACTGAAATAATACCTTGCATCCTATCAGACCACCATGGAATAAAGCTGAACCTCAACAACAACAGAAAGCCTACACACACTTAGAAACTAAACAACTCTCTTCCCAATGATAACTGGGTCAGAGAAGAAAAGAAAAGAAGGAAATTAGGGACTTCCTAAAATTCAATGGGATAATGGTACAATATACCCAAATTTATGGGACATAATGAAAGCAGTGCTAAGAGGAAAGTTCTTAGCACTAAGTGCCTTCATAAAAAGATTGGAAACATCTCATACAAGAAATGTAACAGCACATCTGGAAGCCCCAGAAAAAAAAGAAGCAGACATAGCCAAGAGGAGTAGACAGCTGGAAATAATCAAACTCAGTGCTGAAATCAATAAGTTAAAAAGAAAGAGAACAAGTCAATGAATTAATGAAACCAAGAGCTGGGTCTTTGAGAAAATCAACAAGATAGACAACCCTTAGCCAAACTAACTAAAAGGCAGAGAGACACTATGCAAATGAACAAAACCAGAAATGAAAAAGTAGACATAAGAACAGACACTGAGGATATCCAAAGAATCATTATGTCTTACTTCAAAAGCCTATGTGCCACAAAATTTGAAAATCTAAATGAAATGGACAATTTTCTTAATAGATTTCACTTAACAAAGTTGAAGCATGATCAGGTAAACAAGTTAAATAACCTATATCTCTTGAAGAAATAGAAGCAGTCATTAAAAGTCTCCCATCCAAAACAAAAACAAAAACAAAAACAAAAAACACAGGGCCAGATGGTTTCGGTGCAGGATTATACCAGACCTTCAAAGAAGAGCTAATACCAATATTATTCAAACTATTATTAAAAATAGAAATGGAAGAAACATTACCAAACTCATTCTAAGAGGCCACACTCACCTAAAAACCTAAATCACACAAAGGTCCAACAAAGATAACTTCAGACCAATTTTTCTTATTGATGCAAAAATACTCAATAAAATACTCGCAAACTGAATGCAAGAACACTTCAAACATGTCATTCACCATGACCAAATAGGCTTATAACCAGGTATGCAGAAAGGGTTCAGTGTAAGGAAATACATCAATGTAATCCACCATATAAAAAACCGAAAGAAAAAAAAAAACACATGATCATCTCCTTAGATTCAGAAAAAGCATTTGGTAAAATCCAACACCCATTTATGTTTAAGTCTTGGAGAGATCAGAAATACAAGGCACATACCTAAACATAATAAAGGCTATATACAGCAAGCCAACAGCCAACATCAAATGAAATGGAGAGAAACCTAAATAAATTCCACCAAAATCAGGGACTGAACAAGGAAGCCCACTCTCTCCTTAGCTCTTCAATATAGTACTTGATGTTCTAGCCAGAGCAATGAGACAACAAAAGGAGATCAAGGGGATCCACATAAGAAAGAAGGAAGTCAAAGCATCACTATTTGCTGATGATACGGTAGTGCACATTACTGACCCCCATGTTCCAACAAAGAACTCCCACCCACCTGATAAACACCTTCAGCAAAGCAACTAGATACAAGACTAATTTTAAAAAATCAGTAGGGCTCCTGTATACAAATGAGAAATGGGCTGAGAAAAATATTAAGGAAACTACAACCTTTACAATAGCCACAAATAATATTAAGTATCTTGATGTAACTCTAACCAAGCAAGTGAAAGACTTATATGAAAAACACTTTAATTCTCTGAAAAAAAAATTGAAAATATCAGAAGATGGAAAGATTGCCCATGCTCTAGGAACAGTAGGGTTAACATAGTAAAATGGTCATCTTACCAAAAGCTATCTACAGATTCAATGCAATTCTCATCAAAATCCAACAAAATTATTTACAGTCCTGAAAGATCAATTCCCAACTTCATTGGAAAAACAAAAAACCCAGACTAGCTAAAACAAGCCTGTACAATAAAAGATCTTCTGGAGGAATCTCCATGTTTGATCTCAAGCTGTACTCTAGAGCAACAGTAACAAAAACTGCATAAAAATAGACTGGTTCATCAATGGAATTGAATCGAAGACCCAGAAATAAATCCACATAGCTATGCACATTTTATTTTTTGACAAAGAAGCCAAATCTGTACAATAAAAAAAAAGACAGCATCTTCAACAAATGGTGCTGGTCTAACTGGATGTCCACATGTAGAAAATGCAAATAGATCCATATTTATCACTCTGCACATAGTTAAAGTCTATGTTGATTAAAGACCTCAACACAAAACTAGACACACTAAATCTTTTACAAGAAAAAGTGGGGAAGAGATTTGGACTCATTGATACAGGAGACAACTTCCTGAACAGAATACCAATAGTCCAGGCTCTAAGAGCAATAATTAATAAATGGAATCTCATGAAACTGAAAAGCTTTTGGAAGGCAAAGGACACTGTCAATAGAACAAAATGACAGCCTACACAGTGGGAGAAGATCTTCACCAATCCTACATCTGACAATGGGCTAATATCCAAAATATATAAAGAACTCAGGAAATTAAACACCACCAAACCAAATAACTCAATTTAAAAAATGGGGTGCAGAGCTAAACAGAGGAGTATCAAATGGCTGAGAAACACCTAAAGAAATGCTCAACATCCTTAGTTATCAGGGCAATGCAAATCAAAACGACCCTGAGACACTATCCCACACCTACCAGAATGGCTATTATCAAAAATTCACGAGCATATGCTGGTGAGGATGTGTAAAAATGGTAGCACTCCTTCATTGCTTGTGGACGTGCAAACTTGTACTACCACTTTGGAAATAAAGCTGGTGCTTTTACAAAAATAAATTAAAATAGTGCTACCTCAAGACCCAGCCATACCGCTCCTGGCCATATACCCAAAAGATGCTCCACCACACTACAAGGGCATTTGCTCGGCTATGTTCATAGCAGTTTTATTCATAATATCAGAATCTGGAAATAACCTAAATGTCTCCCAACTGAAGAATGCATAAAGAAACTGTAGTACATTTGCATAATGGTATACGACTCAGCTGTTAAAACAAAGAAATCTTGAAAATTTCAGGCAAATGGATGGAAGTAGAAAAGGTGATCTGAGTGAGGTAATCCAGACCTAGAAAGATACACATGGTATATACTTGCTTGTAAGTGGATATTATCTCAATATAGATGTTGATTTAGGAGCTCATCAAGGAGTCCATCAAGGCTGGTAGATCTGGGCCCTGGGGGGGGCTGCACAAACTGTTACACCAACCAAGGACAATGCATGCAGTAAACCTAGACCACCTGTTCAGATCTAGCCAATGGACAGATCATCCTCCACAGTTGTGGGGAGAGTGGGGACTGCCTCTGACATGAAATCTAGTGTCCCAATTTAATCACTTCTCTTTGGTGGGAGGCACAGTGGGCACACAGAGGAGGGGGAAGCAGGGTATCCAGGTGAGACCGGCTAGGTTTGACCATAGGGTGAGGAAGAAGGTCCCCTTCTGCCACAGGTCTAGTGGAAGGGAATAGGGTGGAAGAGGGAGGGAGGATGGGAAAGGGAAGATACAAGTGAGGGGATAATAATCAGGATGTAACCTGAATAAATTATAATAAATTAAATGTTTTTAAAGGTTGACTGCATCAATAACTAAGTGTGACTTCACTTCCACCTTCACTCGTGTGAATGGCAACATCCCACCTGTTTGTCATTGTCCTGGCCACTCCTCATCTTCCTTACCAGATGAAGACCAGTTTCAGCAAACGAGTAATTGTTCTGCATCATACAGCCAAGGCGCTGGAGTTGTGCCTTTCTGTCTTTTAACTGAACTGTGTGTTTTACCTCTAGAATGAATGACAAATGTTTATCTTCAGCTCATTTCCCAGGAACAGATCTTATATGGCAGGAGAGTCTCCAAGCAAAAATCAGACAAGACAGACAGACTCAAAGTTCTCTTTCTTTGGATAGGGAACCCTGAAGATCACCTATCCAAGAAGCAGCTTCTCAGGCCTTACTTGGGTGCTGGTCGCAGTTGATAGCATCACTAAGCTCATCATCAGGCCATCAGTGGAGTCTAATTCCAGGCTCACAACTCAGGTCGCATACATTTGTTGTCCTTAAGTATCACAAAGACACAGGCACACACCCTTTAAAGATACAAACTTTATCGGTTCGGTTCTCTCACTGGAAGACTCGGCTGTGACTATTCAACATAGCCCTGCCCCTCACCCCCAGCTTTACTATGCTAGATAGGGTATTTCAAGAGCAGATGCAAGTACTGGCTCTATTTCATCCACGTCTTCCACTCTGATCAATAAAAAGATGTATATGGTGCCTGTGTGTCTGGCATTAAAAAAAAAAAAGCAAGCAATGACCTCAGCGAATAACAAACTGTGCTTGAATTTCTTAGTGTGCCTAAGAGGCCCTGGATAAACAAACAGGTTTCAGTTTCTGATGGATTACTGCTGTCCAATTTAATATTTAATATTTTAATATTTAATCCTTAGGCTGTGTGTTCCTTAAGTTGCAGAATATTAAAAAGTGAAGCTATTAAAAGCACTAAGTGTGTTGGTTCAGGAAGGCAGTACAGTCTTCCCTAAGCGGCAGGTGACTCTGGGTGTCTTGGTATATTTGTTTTTGAAAAACAGATTTATTTCTGAAATATTTATTATTAATGCTACCCGGTATTTATATCATACCTGGTCTTCCGTGGAGTACTCTGGCTGAATAACATCGTCTATCTTTATGAACTCCACTGTGAGGCAGAAACCGGGACTGTCTTTTTCCTTCTAACAGATGGATAAAAACCAAGACACCGAGGGATCAACTTTCCATAAGCCACAGAGTGAGTCTGTTGGATGCGCTCACATGAGCTGCTGAAGAGTGTGGTCAGAGTTCTGCGGTACAGTGTCAGAGTCACATCCTCGCACCTTGGGCTCACTGGACCACCTTAACAGCAGAGGGTGTTTGTGTGTGTGGAGGAGCAGGCTGGCATCACTGGCTGAAGTTAGGTCCACTGAGATCCTACTGTGAGCTTTCCAAGCTCTAGGACCGTGTGTTCATTTCCAGACACTGCTGTAAGGACTCATACAAATGTCAGAAGTTCTGAAGCCAAGGTGTCAGTAGGGCTGTGCCCTTCACTTACCTCCCCTTGTGAGGACACTTGTGATGAAATCAGGTCCATCTTGACAAGCTAGGACAACCCCCTCCTCTCAAGTTCTCAGTTTCACTGTTACCAAGGCTGATACTGCCCTGTCAAAATCACACAACCCCAGGCAGAAGTATCTGGAACAGAGGCATGCCATGAAGACATGGAAAATTAAATCAAACCCATTAGCTACAGCCTCATTTGGGGGGAAACAGACGATAATGAGAAATCTGACGGTAAGTCTCAAGAGGTGGTGGGTGGGCTGATGGACCTTCAGCCAAGTGCAGTGTGGGAGGGAGTATCTCTTGGAGGAAATGCTTGTCCAAATTTGGATGTGAGCTGTCCAGCACCCACCCTTGGCCAGGCTCATACATATGTTCAAATACTTGGCCCGTAGCTGGTTGTGTTGTTTGGGAGAGTGGGGCCTAGATGGAGAAAGTGGGGTTCGGGGCCACTGGGTTGGGAGGGGTCACCCAGCATCCTGCTTCCTGTCTGCTGACCAGATATAATGAGCCATGTCACAAGCGCCCACTGACATGTGTTCCCTGCCGTGATGGACCATGAGATTGAACAAGCCCTTCCTTCCTCCCTTAAGTTGCTCCCGTCAGGTGTTCTGTCACAGCAATTAGATGGTTACCTAACACAATGCTGGATACGGCTCTTCTGAAAAGGTGAATGGGAGACAAGCGTATAAGAGGACAACACAGTTCTTGCAAGTTGGCCCAGAGTGTGAAGATGCTCTAGACAGAGTGGTCCAGGCTGTAAGGATGCTCCAGACAGAAAGCACGATATATGCAGAATGGAGTCCAGGTGTCTAATATACTTGGCTTCAGTGTTTGCTTTCAACTGGCCAGCTTTGACTGAGGTACTTTGACTGACAGGTGGAAAAAAACAAGCTACATTAAGTAGCAACAGTAGAAAGCTTGAGACAGAGTGCCTGGGCTTCACATACGCTTGATGTTTTCTGGTGTGTTTAATCCCTCTGGTCTTTAATTCTGAAGTAGTTTAATCTTACAGTTTTCTCATCTGTCAAATGGAGATGATATCTGCAATTATGTTAACGTACCCAATCAAGAAACAATAAATTTTGTTTCCCTTCTGCACTTGGACACTGTGATGTGGCGTCTTGGCCTACTTGAGTTATACTGTGTGACTTTTCCTGGGTAGATACAAACAACGTCTGTGTACCTCAGATCAAGCACTGAGGACAGACGAAAGAAATGATCCCATCCGAGTCTAGCTTGGTCAACCAATGAGTTCTTTGCTATGGGAGAATGGGCTACCCAAAGGCATCTGCATCACCTAAAAGCATGGGAGATGACTATCAAAAGCACAGAAAACTCTGCCTGAGACTCTTCTTTCTCTCAGCAAGTGTTTATTGCTCATTAAACTCCAGAAGGCAGGTTGCAAATCTTGAGTTTCCTGAGTGTGGTGAGCATCTCTCTTCCCTCAAGGAGAGACAGAGGAAAGAGATGCACAAGTTATAACAAAGGCCATAGAGCACGTCATTTATAAACAACAAAAATGTCTCGCTTACAGTCCTGGGTGCAGGGAGTCTAAGGAAAAGATACCAGCAGATCTGGTCTTAAGTAAGAGCTCAGCGTCTGCCTCTCACTATGTCCTCAGAAGGAGGAAGAGAAAACAGACTCCCTCGGGCCTCTTTGTATATGAGCACGAATCAGTAATCACATTTATGAGGGCTCAGCACTTATGACTTATCACTTCCTAAAAGCCTACCCTGCCTGCCAAAGACAATTACATCAGAAATTAGGTCTGGATTGGAGCGATGACTCTGTAGGTAAGGCACTTACCACGCAAACGTCAGGACCTGAGTTCGGATCCACAGCACTCACTTAAGATCCAGATGCTGTAGCACACATCTGTAATCCCTGCGTTCCCATGACATAGATGGAAGGCAGAGACAGGGGAATCCCCAGCTCTTAGAAGCAAATAGCCTGGCATATGCACCAGGAACAATACGAGACCCTTCCTGGAACAAGTTGGAAGGTGAAGACTGACCCTTGGCAATTATAACACGCTGATATGTGGTGTTCCCTCAACCACACACGTGAACACACACACAAAAGAGAGAAGAGAAAATAATGAAAGGAATGGAGGGAAGGAGAAGAATGAGATGGAAAGGGAAGGAGAACAAAGAGGAGAGGGGATGGGAATGGGAGAGAGGAGGAGAAAAGAGGAAAGGGAGGAAGAGGGGTTGCATTTCAATATGTCAATTTTGGTGTCACAAACATTTGAGCCAAAGAATGAAATTTATGTTTTGACCCAAGCCAGGAGACCCCCGTGAGCACAGCCTAGGCTCCAGGGAGCTACCCTATGCTACTTTGAGAACATTACAAGGACTTTTCTAGAATGTTATGTGAGATGCTGAAGATACTTAATGGAGAACAAAACCATGGTTATCACACTCACCCAAAACCTTCAGAGTGTAGAAATTTCCCGTTGTCAGAATGTTGTTTCTCTCTCCTCTTGAAGTAGACATGTATGGTTATCCTTGGGAAGGAACAAATAGCTGCGATTTTGCTTCCTTCTCAGAGCCTTGTTTCTTGGTGTTTCCTCACAGAGCTGACAGTGCCTTGCAGATTAAAAGATGCAGAAGAACCTGGGCTGGATTCGCAGCTAACAGCTGTGCATCCTCAGCTGAGTGATGCAACCTCCATTCACCCACAAGCAACACAAAGTGTTTAAACCAAACTAGATCTGAAACACTGCATTTTTATAGTGAGTTTAGACCACAAGTAGAAACCAGCTACAAAAAGGGCACTTAGTCTTATGCCCAAAGTGAGACTTTGAGGTCTGAAAATGATGGCCTTGAATTTTCTCGGAGACATGTGCACTGGGTGACTTAACTTCCTCAAGTCTCTGCTTCCAGAAAGTATAAATAAAAGTCCCTCTTCGTGGGCTTGCCCCAGAGCTCAGTAGAAGACAACTTACCTAGTGGAGCACCCTTGTCTCAATTTCCAGAACAACAACAACAAAGTGTTTCACTCAAAAGGCCTATAAGAAGATTAAATGATCTGTCACTGCTCATGTAGAGTTTTTTTTTTTAAGGCAAGGGTAGAGGTGGGAGAGTCTGACTGAAGTTCTACCTTCAAATTCCAGACTGCTCTGGATGTATTTTTATTAAGTTTTTATTACTTTTATTTTATTTTTATATTTAATTAGTTACTTGGGAGAGGGTCATGCTGTAGTGCGTGGGTGGAGGTCTGAGAACAACACGTGAGATTTCAACTGTCTCTTCCCACCAGATGGGTTTGAACTCAGGTTGTCAGGCTTGCCGGCAAACATCTTTACCTACTGAGCCATCTTGATGACCCAGTTTTATGGTGTTTAAAATGCCTTGTGTCTATTATTCGACAACCCAGAATAATCTTACAGAACTCTTGACAATCCACAGAGCATCTCAACTGAAGACAGCAGGCTTCTCTCCATTCAACGCTAATTGCTGCTCCTCGGAGGACACAGCTGTGCATTCACCATGATCCCAGGAAAGTCTACCAGATCGCCAAACAGATTCCAACAGAATAAAGTCTATATATATATATATATATTAGTCCTTTTTTATGAACCTGTATAAGTGTGTGCATACGCGTGTTCATGGGTGTGCATATGTGTGAGTGCTGGCTGGTGTGTCAGCACGTGTATGTATGCACATATGGAGGCCAGGAAACATCAGGTGTCTTACTCAATCACTCTCCATTCTTTCTTCTTCTTTCTTTCTTTCTTTCTTTCTTTCTTTCTTTCTTTCTTTCTTTCTTTCTTTCTGAGACAGGGTTTCTCGGTGAACCTGGAGCTCATCCGTTTGGCAAGAACAGCTGGCTGGCAAACCCCAGGGCTGCTGGCATCACAGATCCTGACACATCTGGCTTTTAGTCTCAGATGTGGCGTTCTTAGTCTTGTGAGTCCCTTACGGCTTTTACATTTTCTTTTACACCCCCAGCTTTGTAGTTTAACAATGGTGTGCCTTATTGCAAGCTTTTATATTTAATTCACTGTACTCTGGGATTCTCGAAAGGCTTCCAGACAGGAGTCTTCACGTCCTTCACTTTGGGCTGGTCGATGGCATGCATCCTCTAATAACATGTCCCCGTCACCTGCTATTTCCTCTCTGCAGTTACTCGCACGACTTCAGAATCATCCCACTTTTTCTACATCTCTAGTTTGTTTATGTTTGACTCTCAGTTGTATTTTCTGCAAACTTCTTTAAAATTTTCCCCTCTGCTCTGCTTTTGGAAATAAAAACCCTATCACTGACATTTTTTAATGTCCAGGGGTTGTTTCCAGCCACCTTGAAGCTCGTTTTTTAATATAGTGTCTTTGTCTCATCACAAGGGTTAACATTTTTTTCATATCTCTGTGAAGACCTTCAAGATCTGTGATCATGGGTTAGAAATTTCCTTAACAGTTCCTATTTCCCATAGTTACATTTTACCATGTGTATGTGTGTGTGTGTGTGTGTGTGTGTGTGTGTGTGTGTGTATGTGTGTGTGTGTCTGTCTGTCTGTCTGTCTGTCTGTGCATAAAAGACCCATCTCAAGCATCTGGTTCTCTCAAATACAGAGGCTCTGCAGCCAGAGCTCATCATTCGAGAATGACATCTGTGTGCTTTGCATGTTAAATAAGGCCCCAGAGCCTCCTGGTTAACAACTGAGAAGACGCTGTGCTTTGAATAGGAATGGCCTCCCTGGCCTCATAATTTTGCATGTTTGGTGTCCTTGACAGGGCTTAGGAGGTGGGACCATGTTTCAGTAGGTGTGGCAGGAAGTGTGCCACTGGGGGTGGGCTCTGAGGTTTCAAATGCTCAAGCCAGGTCTATTGCCTTTCTCTTCCTGCTGCCTTCAAATTCAGATGTAGAACTCTCAACTGGCATGTGGTCTGTGTGCCACTATGTGCCCTGCCATGAGGATAATGGACAAAAAAAAATCTCTGAAACTGTAAGCCAGCCCCAATTAAATGCTTTCCTTTTATAAGAGTTGCCGTGGTCATGGTGTCTATCCACAGCATAGAACACTGACTAAGACAGGAGATAAGAAGTTCTTGCTGCTCTGGCATAAGAACTTGACCCCCAGCGTCCTTATAAAGAGCTAAGTGCAGCAGTGTACACCTGTCATCACAGCCAGAGGCAAACAGGGTCACAGGGACCCCTGGAGTTTTCATGGAAGCCAGTCTAGCTGAATCACTGCTCTCCAGTTCCAATAAGAAACGTCTTTAGAATGAGGTACCGGACCAGCAAGATGACTCCATGGAGTAGAGGTGTCTGCTGGTGAACCTGACAACCTGAGTTCAATCAGGGACCTGCATCGTGAGGAAGAGAACTGTCTCCTATAAGTTATCTTTTGACTTCCACACACATCCCTACACACCCAGGTGTGCATAAAATAATAGATAACAATGTAAAAAGTTAATAAGATAATGAGTGGTTGAAGAAGACATCTGACATCAATCTCTGGCCTTCATTGCATTCACACACACACACACACACACACACACACACACACACACACACACACACGCACACATGTATTCATGCACACATACACACACTTTAGCTAGTAGTACTATTGGGGGCTATGGAACATTTTGAGACATGGAGCTTAATGAAGAAGCAAGTTGCTAAGAGAAGAGCCTCTCATGTGTCTTACTCCTGTCCCCTCCCCTCTGTTTTGTTTTCCATGATAAACAGCCTCCACCACAAATTCCTACCCCTATGCTCTGCCTCCACACAGGCCCAGAGTCATGGGGGCACAGGACTGTGGACTGAATACTCTGAAACTATGAACTAAGATAAATCTTTGTTTCTTTGAAGTTTTTCTTCCTCAGGTTCTTTGGTTGCAGCTCTACAAAAGTTGCTAATCTAAAACCCTGGGCCCAGCCATTCTCCTGAGATAAGCCAACTATTGGTATCCGTAGTTACTGATTTCTGTTTCATTCAGGAAGATTGTTCTTGTCTTAAGTTTGAGGGAAAAGACTTAGATCTCACCATTATGGTAGTCTTGCCAGCCAGCACCCTGACACAGTGTAGCCCTTCCTTGTCTCTAGTCTCCTGAGCTGCTTGTTGGCTGTGCTTGTTATTCATGAACACAGGACCAGCCCACTTCCCTTTCTTCAGATCACCCCTCTACCCCCTTCCTGATATCACTGGGTGGCACTGGGTGCTTAGACAGCTACCGATCACCTTACCCTTCTCTTACAAGTGCACCCCAGTGATCACGCCTAAAATGACCCACACATTGTGAGGTTCTAGTACCAGAGCTGCCGCCATATGTTTGGTCTTTGCCCTTACAGGACTGAGATTTTCATTTTCTTCAGCCTGCTGCTTTACTTCCTGTTCTGCAACCATGTATCATGGCTTCAAACTCTGTGGACACGTCTGAGCCACTGCTGCCGTTGTCTCATTCTGTGTTTCCTCCCTTTTCTGTCTCTTGTCCTGTTCGCCCCAGTGCAGCCCATAAGTGCCATTTAAGTGAGAGTCTCCAGGGAGGAGTGGAGATGAATGAAGGTGCCGGGCTGCAATGTTTAACTGAAGTCCAGAGGGGATTCCTTTCAACAACACATTCTCTATGCGTGTGATGTCAGGAAACGCACAGGAACTGGGCTCCACTGATAACGGCTGCCAGTGTGGAGGTTGTCCCAGGCCACTCTGCATCCTGAAGACCTAGGTGACCTCACAGCTCATAGTTCAGAGTCCTCTGTCATTCTCAAAACTCACACTTTTCCTGCACACCTAGGGCAGAGGATGTTTTGTCATTTCTAGCCCTCTCTCCCTCCAGAAAACACAAAGCAAATCCCTTTGAAAGGCTCCTGCCTGTGGCCAGATGCTCAGTGAGGAGGAGAATTTATAGTCGTGTTTCTGAGTGCAACTCTGAGTCTTGGCGGCCAGAATGACTTCCTGCTGCATTGCGGTGTCTATTTGTGTGCTTATTTCTAAAATGAACACAGAAACTAAAGCAGTGTGGCCTTTTCATTATGCCGATCAACAGGAGAGGTGGGGGCAGACCTGTGTCACAATCAGCCAAGATGCCTCAGCAAGAAGGCGCAGAGCATCTTGGGTTTGCTCGTGGTTCCCACAGCCCATAGTGCACGGCCAAGGGTGAAGACGGGACATTCACATCTTTCATCTCATTAATCTGACAGGATGCTATGCTTATCATCTCAATGGGTTTGTGAGGACTTGTCTTCTCCCATTTTTTCAGACGTGACATTAGAGGTCAGATGGCTTCCTTGGAGCATGAGCTGGAAAGGGACCACACCAACTTTCACAATGATGATGGATACTGCCAACTCTGTGTACTACATATAGACTTTGAGATGGGTGGATGGATAGATAAAGAGATGACAAATTATAGATATTAATATCTATACACATATGAGAACACACACATGTAGTCCTCATGTTTATAGATGACACGTATATAAACAACAGATGGTAGATACTATTACATATATGCATATGAGCAAATACACAACCTCTAAACTTCACGATTATTGGTAGATGATATACATCAACACATATACACATATTAGCACATGCACATATACATAAGAGCAGTTACGTATATACACATATGGACATATATGTATATATACATGTGAACACATACATATACACATATGAACAATACATATAAGCTCTCTATTCCATGATTACAGACAGATGTCCTTGTTGCTCCTTTTGAAATGCAGTAACTAAAATTCAGAGAAGTCAAGCAGCATGCCTAAAGCCACACGGCTGAGACACGTCCATCTCTGCCATCCTTCTCCGATCTCTTCATGATGCTTTTGTTAACTCAGGTAAACCTTCCTCACCCTGTATGCACATTTCATCCCGATGTGGAGACATAGAAGGTTTTCCCCAGTCCTTGGGTCATGGTGAATGACGGCCAAGAGAGTGTGGCTGGAGCCCCCTTCAGGGCTCCTATACCTCATGCCAAGTTGTGGTTTCTATTTCCTGCTTCATGGAGTTCAGACATCATAGTGTGAGAAAAGCCAGGCTACATGAAAAGATCATCCAGAGAAAAGCCGAGGCACTCTCCTCAACAGCCCTGGCTGAACCACTCAGCTGGCAGCTGACGCCAGCGACAGTTTCAGTTGACCCTCGGGGAAGACATGGTGGGTGAGATGCTCTCTCAAGTAGCTTCCTGCTCCAGCACCATGCCTGTCACTTGCTGCCACGCCTCCCTGCCATGACAGACTCATCTGTTTGGAACAGTAAACACAAACACACTCTTTCTTCCATAAGTTTCTTTTGGCCATGGTAATTTATCAGCATGACAGAGAGGTAGCCAACACAGAGCACAAGAGCCACCCAGCTGAGCTCAGCCAAGCCACACAACCAGAAGGCTGGAAGCAGCGTTAGTATTTTAAGCAGCAATTGTTGACATACTTTGTTATGAAGTAAAATAAGAAACCAAAATACTGCGTGATACAGTACCTGTGTTGCCTTTCTCTCAGACTAGTGACAACGGCAGTCTCTTTGGGGCAGATGTAGCCTGAATCCTTTAGCTCAAGAAAACATTTGGAATCACGACAATCAAGGAGAACCAGGAAAATGAGAGATTAAAACACACGGGAGCTGTGGCTCACCATTCTGAGAGAGTGAAGCCATAGATGGTCACAAAGGGCAGTTTGGGAGCCTGAGTTAGATGTCTGGCAAACATTCTCATCTGTTGAGCTAAGAGATGTCTTTTCAAGGCTTTGATCCTTGACAACCATACAGTCCCTTGTGAGCATTTTCTTAAGAATATGCTACACAGTACACCTCAGAATCGCGTGTGTATGAGAAGAGACCAACAGAAGCAACCAGCAGAAGAGGATTTGGTGAGTCAGCACATCCGCCCAATGGAAGGTTTCTGCAATGTCCTTGTAGAACCTTCTGCAATGTCCTTCTAAGAGTCTTTATGATTGAAGTGTAATCAAGAGTAAAAATAAAGCTATGTGTGAAACAGTGTAAGTAATCCCTGCTGTTTGTACACATGGCAGTGGTAGCATCGGCATTGTAGATGGTCCTCCAACATAAGTAATGGAAGTGCTGGGGAGACGGTTCAGGCAGGAAAACACCTGCTGTGTAAACATGAGGCCCCAAGTCTGTATGTCAGGCACCCACATAAATAGCTGGGAGAGTGGCAGGTACCCAGTTCAGTGCTGGGGAAGAAGAGATAGGAGGTCCCTTAGGTGCTTGAGCGAGCCAATCTAGTCAGGTGTCCGGTGACATCCATGAGAGATGCTGCCTCAAAAAGTGAAAAGGAGGAGAGCTGGAGAGATGGCTTAGTGGTTAAAACCCTCTGCCCTTACAGAGGACCAGAGTTTGATTCCCTGCATCCACATTAGGATGCTCACAACAGCTTGTAACTGCGGCTCCTAAGAAGCAGATGCTCTCTTCTGGCCTCCAAAGGGACATATACAGGGACATGTAGGCATTCAGACACACACACACACACACACACACACACACACACACACACACACATGTGCGTGCACATGCACACGTTTCTATTGGTCATGTGTTTATTTTTCCTTTATTCCCTCTGATGCTCACTGGGTAACTGAGTATTTTGTTTTGTTTTGCTTTTGTTTTGCTTTTAGTTATGGTTTTTTGCTTTTTATGAGTACAGAACCAAAATGGAAGGAAGAGCCATCATGGTAAATTTAGGTATAGTGTTTTAAATGGCTTGGGAACTTGGGGGTCTTTAAGATTGTTAGGATAACAGCTGTGAGTTCTAAAGTCTCCGTGTGCATGACCACACATCCCCACGGGGCAACCTGTTGGGTGGAGGTCTGCCCCAAAACCCTGGATGGAATGATCCACTGCTCTCAAGCATTTATTTTGTGTTATTTTTGGATGTGTGTGTGTGTGTGTCTGTGTGTGTGTGTGTTGGGGAGGGCGCATGACTATGTGTGCACACCTGTGTGTACATGCATGTGGAGGCCAAAGGCAGATGCCAGAATTCCTGCTCTGTCACTCTCCCACCTTATTCCTTTGAAACGGAGTCTCTCGTTGAGCCTAGATGTAGCCTGAAGCCTGCGTGCCTCAGCTCAGAGTCGAGACTATGGTACCTTATGTTGTCTTCTGCCCCCACAAGCCTCCTCTTTCTGCTGCCCAAGGGCTCGGCTTACAGCCTGCTGCACATCCAGCTGGCTTCTTATGTAGGCGCTGGGGGTCTAACTCAGCTCCACATGAACACACTTCTGCCACTGAGCCGTCTATCCACCCATGAAGCGCATTTTCAGAGCATCGTTTTTTAGCCAGTTCTGGACTATCTCTTGGGACCTCACATACAGGCCGGTTCCCAGTTTTGTTTCTACCTTGTGTATTGAGAAGGGGACCGCAAAATGTCCCAGCAGGGTATATTAACGGCATCCCGGATGCCATAAGCTGAGGCCTGCAAACACACCACTGCCCTATGGTCTATATAATCAGGAAGCAGAAAATGATGTTCCTGCAATTAGAAATGAGATTTGCAGTGGGCGTTGTGTGAACAGCAGACAACAGCCTTTGGCTTTTTCTAACAAGATCAGCCAGTCAGGCTCTTCAAATTGGCTAAATTTATATTGCACACTAAACCCTGTGAATAAATAACAAGGGGATTCTTTTGTGGGCTTGAAAATAATCCATACAAATTCCATCTTAATAACAGTCTGTCTACAGGCTGTCAAAGTGCCAGCGGGCAGGAGTCAGATCAAGGGACAGTGATGGGATTCTGGGTGTAGAGTCAGTAAGATGATATTACACAGGCTGCCTCTCAAAGTGGAATTGATTAGGTAAAAATTTACACCCAGAGCCATCATGCATGTGAGTTTTTCTAGCCTTTCAGTGCCCAAAGTTTAAGGTTCTGTTTCCCCAGAGTCTGGAATATGCCTTGAATTTTTAGTGGGGGCATGCAGAGGGCTGGTGCAGTGGATCAGCATGTGTCTGAAACCCAAACAAATTAAGAGGGATGGCAACCCTGGCAGCCTATTAATATTGATTTGATGCAACATGGACCCCTTTTCACACTAGCTGGGGCAGAGGCAACCTGTAACCTCACATATAACTTTAGGCGTGGTTTGATCAGGAGGCCAACGTGGTCCTAGTTAAGCCCTGCTCTCTGTGAGCTCAACAAATGCAAGCTGATTTACCAGCTAAAACTTGTCCCTCACCCCAGAGTCAGCATGAATGTCACTTCTGTAGTCAGTTCTGGACATCCTCCTGGTCAGGACGGTGACAGGTCTGAGCAGCTGGTGTGCACATTTCCAGGTGAGGTCAAGCAAGGTCACATTCTGCTTTATTATACACCCAGGACTACCTGCCCAGGTGCAGCACTGCTCACAGTAGACTGGGATCTTCCACATCAATCATCAATCAAAATAATCCCCTCACAGGCCAGTCTAAAGAGGCATTTTCTCAGCTTAGATTCTGTTTTCTCAGACAACTGTAGTTTGTGTCAAGGTAACAACAACAAAAAAACCCAAAACCTAGCTAACTCATGCAACAGTGAAATGGAAGGTGAGCACAGGAGAATTCCCCAGAAGGCTGTGGTCTATGTCCTGTCTCAAAACAGGGTATAAGGTTAAGGACTAATGCCCGAAACTGTCCTACAATGTCCACGTGTGAGGAACTGCGTGTGTGTGTACACACACACACACACACACACACACACACACACACCATGGCAAGAGAATGCAGTGCACATAAACAACGGAGTCTCACCCACCGTAAATGAATGAAATTATGTCACTTGAAGGAAAATAGGGGCAACTGGGGCCATCATGAAAGGAAATAAGCTGTACTCAGAGAGCCTAAGAACATGTATCTTCTATCTTGGCAGAACCACTTGTGTGCATGTGGGCGTGTGTGTGTGTGTGTGTGTGTGTGTGTGTGTGTGTGTGTGTGTGTGTGTTTACATCCTAGATAGGAAACTAGAAAAGAGACTGAGGGAGAGGAAAAGTCCACATCAGCCTTCCTAAACCTTGTCCACTCAGATCCCACTTCACCCAGGAACATTTTCTCAAGACCTTGGTCACATAAACATATATTAGGTGTAAAAAGAAGATGCATGCTGATAGTAACTCATTGATATATAGGCTAAGCGTACAAAACAAAAATTTTGAAAAACCAACCAAACTTATTCCAAAGCAAGTATTTAAAATATTGATAATTTTACAATTGATGAATAAGAAGAGCAAATTTGCATACTGAAAAGGATATGTTTGTGTATTATACCTGAAGAATGAAGGCTTGGCCGGTTGGCTGACAGCACAGAGCATAGGTCATGCTCACTGGTCTTCAGAGCTGACCAGTATTTGACTCTGTTGTCTTTACCCTTCACAGAAATACCTAGAAAAAAGAGAGGTATGCTTAGAGCCATTTCAAAAATGTTGGAAATTTAGCACAACCCCAACCAAAAATCCATTTAATTACCTTTATGATACTGCAGGTAGCAACTGTAACAATTTTAAGAATCAAACATTTTAACACAATGTAACCCAAAATATAAACTGCTTTGATGTCTACACTGCTGAGAAATGATGGTAGAAACCACTAAAAGTCTTTGTTTTCTTTCCTAATTAAATCAATCACACTTACATAAGACCAGAAAACAGCATAAGGTACCATAGTCTTGACTTTGAGCTAAGGCACTGAGGCTGTCTCTGTTGGTGTGGTGTGGTCTGACAGCATGCACCATGCAAGGTAAGACCTGCTGTGGGTTCAGAACCAAAGCTGCAGGGAAGTCATGTGACACAACATGGGGCTCATTAAGGGTTCGACTTAACTTGGTTGTTGTGTTCAGAAACCTGCTGCCTATGTTTCTGCAATTCCACACTCAGGTACCTGATCCTCTAAGGCAGCAGTTCTCAACTTGTGGGTCACAACCCCTTTGGAGGCCAAATGACCCTTTCACAGGGGTCACCTAAGACCATCAGAAAACACACACATTTACATTGCAGTTAGATTCATAACAGTAGCAAAATTCCAGTTATGAAGCAGCATGAGATGACTTTGTGGCTGGGGATCGCCACAACATGAAGAACTGTGTGAAAGGACTGCAGCATTCGGAAGGTCGAGAGCCCCTGCCCTATGGGTTTGCAACCCAGAGTTAAGGGTCTGTGGGAAGAAGCAGAGGAGATAAAGGAGGGGACTGTTGGGAACAAAGATGAAATTCTCCCTTTTCTCTATATAATATTCTCTCTCTCTCTCTCTCTCTCTCTCTCTCTCTCTCTCTCTCTCTCTCTCTCTCTCTCTCTCCCTCTCTCTTCCTCTCTCTGCCTCTCTCTCTCTCTCTGTCTCTGTCTCTCTGACTGTCTGTCTCTGACTGTCTCTGTCTCTCTGTCTGTCTGTCTCTGTCTGTCTCTGTCTCTCTCTCTGTGTGTATTATCTATGTATATATGTATACATATATTCTATATATAACACATATATGTAAAAACTATAATGAGACATCACTTCGTATGATAACTAGAAAATCTACTAATAGGAAGTGGAGAGGTGGCCCATGGTTAGGCTGCTTGTCTAGGAGACTGAAGTTCGGTTTGTTTTACCCCACCTGCATCTGCCTGGTCACAGGCTCCTGTATCTCCAGCTCCAGGGTATCCGCCAGCCTCTGCTGGCCTCCACCAGCATTACAGCCATGCTTACATACTACCCTGCTTACACACACACACACACACACACACACACACACACACACGTAAATAAAAGTAAATTGTTTTTAAAAGCTAATAATAATTTTTTAAAAATCTAAAGCCCACATGAGCAGAAAGGAAGATTTTTCAAAGACAAGCGAGCTTTACCCCATGGTGGCCAAGCGTGTGTCAACTTAGCTGAATATTTTAGCTTCATAAATCACAGAATTTTCAAGCTGAGAGTGAGGGCTATTAATTGATTCATGGACCATGAAGGACCAGGCAGGGGCCATACATCTCTTCATCACAAGGCTGCCGGCGGCTGTGCAGAGAAGCCCTTTAACTTCCTCAGCATCTAATTCAATTAAAGAATTACTAGTTTTGCTGAGCAGGACCCTGCAGATGAGAGCTGAGGCCCATTATCAATCCTGCGAACATGGAAAAGGTCAAGGGTCAGGAGCGCTGACAGGACTATGGGCCCTCTGCAGTCAGCCATGCACAAGGGCCTGGAACAAGCATGGCTCAGACTGGCTGCTGCTGGAAAGAAAATGTCTCCATTTTCAATCAGGGTTTTGAGCTGGTTTTGATGATGTAAATAAAAGCATCTATGGATAACTCAGTAGTTCTTCCATTTCATGCCCTCTCCTCAGTGTTGACATTGAGCCAGAGGTTACTTTTAGAGTTGATAAGATACTATAATAAATGTCAGGTAAATATTGGTTTATAGACACAGCTTTTTGGCAGAAGAAGCAACTCAAAGAAGCAGTCGCCGCTATGAACTAAGAGCTGCCATAATGAGCAGAGAAAAGGCAAGAAGCCTGCGGCTGCCTTGGAGCCACTGGCCAGTGTGGCCTCTCCTCATCTCCCTCCTCTCTCTCCCTCCTTCTCTTTTCATCGCTCCTTCCCTCCCTCCTTCCTTCTCTCCCTCCATCGCTCCCTCTCTCCCCTCCCTCCCTCCATTCCTTGCTGCAGTTGAACTTATGATGGCACTGAGGTTCCACTGAAGTGTTGAGGCATCCCCTTGGCCCTGTCACTTGTAACTAATGCAAGGACAAGAGCTGCACATCCTTCCTGTCTCTGGTCCACAGACCTGTGCTGCCTTGTTCTGGGTCTGGATCCTGCTCATGGCTTACATGCTAGGAGCTAAATATGCTGCCTCACCTAAGCCTCACAGATACTGTCTCCAGGTTCAGAAGATTCCAATCTTCCATTTTTGTTGAAGATAGAACAGTTTGGGAAATAGAAAAGTTTTGACTCCAAGCACTATTTGAAAAAAAAATAAAATAAAATAAAACCCTTGATCTAGCACCCACTGCATTTAGTCATTCAGATTCTCCCCCAAACTTAACATCTTTATTCAGCTTTAATGCACATTTGATTCACCATTTTACTTTATTTTATCTTATGAGTGTGTACATGTATGTATGCAGGTGACCCTGTGAAGGTGTGTGCATGTAGAGAGCAGAGGGCACATCTGTCCTCCTCTAGCGTTCTCAGTCTTATCTGCAGAGGCAGACTCTCCTACTGAATCTGGGGCCTTGCTCATTGGCTAGCCTAGCAGGCCAACAGTTCCCAAGGACCCGCCCCTCTCTGCTGCGTCAGCACTGGGACTTGCTCATAGGCTAGCCTAACAGGCCAACAGTTCCCAAGGACCCAAGGCCTTCTACATAGGTCCTGGGACTTAAAACTCAGATGCTTACACTTGGGTATCATTCTAGTTTACGTCCTATTGCCGTGATAAAACACCATGAGCAAAGGTAATGTGGAGGAAAGGGATTATTTCACTTACAGTTCTATACTATTGAAGGGAAGTTAGGGCAAGAACTTGGAGGCAGGGACTGAAGTAGAGATCACTGAAGAATGCTGCTCATTGGATTTCCCCTAAGGCTTGTGTTCATCTTCCTTTCTTATACTTCCCAGGACCACTTGCCATGAGGTGGCACTTTCCGCAGTGGGTGGGGGGTGGGCAGGGCAGGGCCCTCCCCTCCCACATCAACCTTTATTCAAGAAAACGCACCACAGGCTTGCCCACAGGCCACGCTGATGGAGGCATTTCCTCAGTGGAGGCTCCCTCATATGTATTCATTCAGCAATGACGAGATGGGGTTGGACAGTCTACCAAAGGACTGTATCCCACGGTCCTTTTTTTAAGCTTTCTTAATTTGGTGATTACTTGCTCCAGGTCATACGCTCACATGTTAAAATCTCACAAGGTGCTTCCTGTGGATGAAGAGCTAAAGTGAATGGGGGGGGGGGACTGTAAGGAAAAGCTCCTGCTGCAGGACAGTGTTTTGTGGCTATGACAGGGAAGCTGCGTCATCAGTGTCAACAATAGGCTGGCTAGGTTGTCCTCATGAAAGACACCAGTAGCTGCCATGCCATCCCAGATGAGGGAAATCTAGTGAATCTCTTGGTTTTTATGGCGTTAAGGACTTTCATCATCAAGTACCCACTTGATATCACCTCAGAAACCATAAATTGATATTTACTCCCAAGAATATGACCCCCCCACCCCCTCGATACCATTCCCAAGAAACAGCTTCCAGTCAGTCCTCTTGCATTAGTTCACAGTCCCTGGAATTTCGTTGCTTGGTGGCAGCCTGTGTGGCTTGTGAGGGCATGGTGTTGTTGAGAGAATATCTTGTGAATTGTGTGGATGTGGCGCCCGTCAATAACTGAGAGGTAGGACATCTGGGAGGCAGGAAGAGTCCTGGAAGAGAGCCAGGCATGTGAGCTTGAGCTGGCAAGATGTGAGGAGGCTGACACATGGTACCTGAGCTCAGGTAACCCGCCATGTGGCAGAACACAGATTAGTATATAATGGGTTATTTTAAGTTATGGACAAGTCAGAGAAAAGCCTAGCTATATGGCCTAAGTATTTGTAAATAGTATTTAATGAGTCTTATGAGTCATTATTTTCAGGGATCTATGGGGGTGGGAGGAAAAATCTCTAGCTGACTTCAAATGACTATCCCTAGCAAGTAACTCAAAGCTATAGAGCTTATGGTACCCAGCCTAGCAGGGTTGTTCTCAACAAAGCAATAAGCCCTGTAACCAGCAGAGTTACAAAGGCTATGGGCAGTCAGCTGACACTACAGGATATATCCAGAGAAGCTATGGTTCTTCTCATAGACAGACTCAAAACATAGGATCTCCAGTCAGCTCCTGAGGGCTGTGGTTTCACTGGAGGCTGTGGCGGCATCCAGAGTTTCCAGTCTTCTTATGAACACTGGTCTGCCTACCCTGGCTATGGACAACAGACAGCTCCTAGCAGCACCTCGGGAAGGTACAGTGGCTATTCTCAGAACAGCAGCCATGGACAGGTCCAGAGTGGAGGCCAACAATCTAGCTATGGTGGACAACAACCAAGCTATGGACAGCACTGAAGCTCCTATAACCTGCCTCAGGGTTATAGACAACAGAACCAGAACAACAGTAGCAGGGGAGGTGGTGGAGGGAGTGCTGGAGGCAACCTTGCTCAGTCCTCCATGAGTGACGGTGGCACTGGTGATTGTGGCAATCAGGAACCAGGCCGTGAGGGCTGTGGCAAGTAGTTACAGCCACAGGAATGGTGGCTATACACCCAAAGGTTGTAGAGGTGGCCCTGGAAACAGAAGGTACATGAGCAGAAATGGATGTGGGGTCTTTAATAAATTTGGTACCGGTTGGGATCAAAGATCATGTCACGATTCCAAACAGGATAATTCAGACAACACCATCTTTGTGCAAGGCCTGGGCAAGAATGTGACAACTAAATCTGGACGATTAGTTCAAGATGCAGAAGAAAATCGGACAGCCTATGATTGATATGTAGACAGACAGGGAGACCTGGCAAGCTGGAGGGTGAGGCAATAGTCTCATTTGATGACCCACCTTCCGCTAAAGCAGCTCTCAACCTGTTTGAAGGTGAAGAATTCTCTGGGAGTCCTATTAAGGTTTCACTTGCTGCTTACCAGGAAGACTTCAACTGAGGTGTTGACAATAGTCATGGGGGCAGAGCAGAAAGGGACAACCTGTGGGCTGTGGAGGCCCCTGAGGAGGTGACAGTGGTGCTGGTGTCCAGGGAGGGTATCCCAAAGAAGGTGGCAGACAACAAGGCCCGGGGATGTCCTAATCCTACGTGTGAGAACATCAACTTCTTTTAGATAAATGAATGCAATTTGTGGGAGGCCCCTGAACCAAATGGCCCAGGAAGGGACCAGGATGATCTCATGGTGGGGTGTGAGGGGGGTAACTATGAAGATGATCAGTGTGGCAGAGGAGGATAGTATCTAGGCAGCTACTAGGGCTGATTCAGGGACCATGAGGTCTTCTAATGGGGCTGAGGTGGTGGGGACAGAGATGGTTTTGGCCCTGGCGAGATGAACTCCAGGGGTGAGCACAGACAAACAGCAAGGAGAGGACATGGCTCCTTAAGAACTGACGAATCAACACAGAGTAAATAGATGGAGAGAGAATGAGTCTGGTGATGTTACTTCAGCCCAGAATCACATCATGCTGGTGGCTCCATCCAGCCCTTGACTCATCAAATGTGGGACCCAATAGATCCTTTTTATCCAGCCAACAGTGGATTGTATGCTGGCCCTCCTGTGACCCCAGGGCCTGTGTGAAGCTGTTAAGAGCAAACTGATCTTTCTCTTGTAACTTGGAGCTCTTTGTCATGTGAACAGTTTCGTGGTGGTGCTGAAGTGAACCCTCCCAGAAAGTACTGTCGTATCCCATGTTTCCCATCCTGGGAAGAAAAATCCAGACGAAGAAACCCTGCCTTCACCAGGACCACACGTAGCTCTCTAATTGAACTCTATGGGGTCACAGGCTGCTTCAACTCCACATGCAGACCTTTTGGTGGCTAATTCCATATATAACAGTCTAGCCTGGCTGCCCTCCCAGCAGCCTGCCCAGTGGTAACTGCTATCAGAGATTCTGTAGTCAGGCCGACTCACCTCCATAGCATTTGTAAGCTAATCCCTTAAATGGAACTCAGCAGCTTATGTTTATCGGAAAGCTCTTTTTGATGGAGGTTTGCATAATATCCAACAGTATTAGTAAGAAAAAAACTCCCTTCAGTAATCAGTTCAGCAGGGACACTGTTTATTTTTGCTCCTTTCTATAGCTCAGGAATCCAACGTGGAATTCCAGAGAAAGCTACCCTCGGCTTATGATTTAACACTCACCAACAACTGCAGAGGTTTGCAAGTCTGAGGACTGAAAAAAATCATCCCTCTAGCTCAATTCTTTCAGTAAGAGGGAACAGGAAATTACTCCAGGGAAGAGGGTCCTTTTATCTCTCAGCTGTAGATGCATTCAGAATGAAGGGATTAAGGAGGTCAGAGCATAGTCCTCCCCTGACTAAATGGGGTTGATTTATTGCTTGGCGCCTTTATAATTCTTTCCTAAGTAAAGGCATACAATAGTATTTAACAGCTTGGGTTTGGAATTCCCCAAGCATGAATCCAAAATGTGCCAACATCTCTCAGATGCACAAGCCTGTGGGAAATGGTACTGAGCCATTTTGAGCCTCAAACTCCTCTTCTATGAAACGGTTTGAGAATGAACCTCCCTGGATGGGGTTTTTGGGGACTGTACAGGATAATGAATCAAATACACTTGCTTCTTGGGGCCTCATCCATGCTTCTTTTGAATAGTATGCTATTTTTATTTCTTCTTATCCTCCATAGAATGGTGGCCATCAGAGCCTGCCATCTCCCTCCAAGAAGGCAGGTTCAAAGTCTGGTCCCAAAACTCAGGCAGCCAAGAGACAAACAGCCTTGCTAGAAGTGACTCAGGCTGACTGATGGTGGACCAAGGAGCTCAGGTGTCCTTCCTGAGGGATGGACATTTCAGAACCTCATGGCGTTGTGACCTTTTAAGTTCCAGGAAGTTCTGCCTAGGAGGTGTTGACTCTGCGTGGTGTAGATTTTGGGGAGCATTTTCCTACTTCCTCTGCTCCCTTCCTTTGTTCCGAGCAAGTGTTAGAAGATGACACCACCCAACTTTCCATTCTGTCTTTGTTTCATCCTGCCATGCCTACTCCATGGTGCCCATGTACTCTAAAGGCCAGGGCTTCTGCCATGGTCATTCAGGCAATGAATTTTATCACCTTTTAGAGGAAAGGATGCAACAAAGCTGTGGTATGGGATGGAGTTACCTCCAGGAAGATGTTTTTCTCTCTCCTCATCAGGGAAGACACCTCCCTCATGAGCTCCTCCCGACATAGGCAGGCAGCCACTGTTAACACAGTTTGTTACAGGGAGGCTAATGGACATACTGAAACAAGACACCTGCGTTAGAGAACTTAGTCCAAGGCAGAACCCAGTTGGAGAAGCCACAATACTCTGTGTGTTTATAGACCTGGGAGATAGTGGCCACACAAGTGAGGCTTTCCTCAGAAAGCATCCGGAAACAGGATTAAGCCTGCTTAAAGTGGAGACATTTAGGGGATCGTTAATATAAAAGAGGATTTAAATTTTTTCATTTATTC
This sequence comes from Acomys russatus, assembly GCF_903995435.1. Taxonomy (NCBI): domain Eukaryota; kingdom Metazoa; phylum Chordata; class Mammalia; order Rodentia; family Muridae; genus Acomys; species Acomys russatus. Next base: position 66,379,500 of record NC_067143.1, on the reverse strand, counting down.
TTCTCTCATATAGTTTATCCCAACCATCCTTTCCGCTCCTCCTCTCCTCCCTGTCCCACTGCCCAACCTCTCCTCACCAACAATCCACTTCTCAAAAAAAAAAAAAAAAAAAAAAAAGCAGGCCTCCTGTTAACCAGTGCACAGGAAAGCCCTGACCTCCATGTAAAATGGAGGACTCCCTTTGTCCATGAGGCTTCCTCTTCTCTGCCCAGGATCCTAGACCCCCACATCCTCTACTTGAAGAATATCACAGGCCAGGCGTGGTGGCTCACACCTTTAATCCCAGCACTCGGGAGGCAGAGGCAGGCGGATCACTGTGAGTTCAAGGCCAGCCTGGTCTACAAAGTGAGTCCAGGACAGTCAAGGCTACACAGAGAAACCCTGTCTCGAAAAACAAAATAAATAAATAAATAAATAAAATAAAGAAGGAAAGAAAGAAAGAAAGAAAGAAAGAAAGAAAGAAAGAGAAAGAAAGATAGTTCTTGGGCAAATTACAGGTCCAACTCCCTTTCTCTTTCTCTAGAGAAGAACCCTTTCGGGAAGCACCTGGGATCCCGTACCTTAGCCCTCCAGCCAGTGACTTTTGCCCACCATGGAACTTCCTACCTCCTCCCCAAAGTTCTATATAGCTCTCTTTCACCCTGAATAAAGCCAATCTACCACCCTAAAGGTGATCCTGCAGTGTCATCATTTCCATCTGACGGGGCAGGGAGGGCACAGCCTCCCGGAGATACCAATCAAACATGTCATATCAAGTAGCAGTAAGATTAGACACCCCCCCCCCCCGTTAAGGCTGGACAAATCAGCCCAGTATGAGGAAAAGGGTCCCTAAAGCAAGCAACGGAGTCAGACAGCCCCTTCTCCCCACTGCCCCCAACCCCACCACGACTACCCCACCCACTGATAAGAGTTCTACAAGATCAAGCTACACAACTGTAACATATATGCAAAGGGCTTTCTGATCCTCGGTTCAGTCTCTGTGAGCTCCTATGAACTCCTATGAGCTCACAGTGATGATTCCGTGGGTTTTCTTGTGGTGTCCTTGACCCCTCTGTCTTCTACCCTCTTAAAATTTGATTCATCACATGGCAGCTTCTTTTTATTCCTCGTGTATTTATTCATTCAAAAATATTTATGCAAGATATACTTTGTATTTATAATTAAATAGTGGCACAGGTTCTTGCTGGTGGCTACTGGGTGCCTACGCTATGCCAGCCATTGTTCAAAGTGCTTCTATTTATTCCATTGTAGTACACCTGGAAACAATGCATTGTCACTGCATTCATTGCACAGATATGAAAACTAAGGCTGCCCAAGTGAGTGGCAAAACCAAGTTTCCAAACCAAGCAAACTGGATTATATTAAAGAAAAACAAGTGTCCAGACAGCTTGTTTGTTACCAACATGGAGAAATGGGTGGAAAACTGCCCATCTGAAGGTCAACCTTCTGCTGTAGCTCTCCTTTCATAAGGATTCAAATGATATGGAGAAGTCACACAAGGCCACCCCCACCCTCACCCCCACCCCACCCCCACCCACCCCCCCCACCCCTCACCCCCACCCCACCCCCACCCTTACCCCCGCCCCACCCCCACCCTTACCCCACCCCCACCCTCACCCCCACCCTCACCCCCACCCTCACCTTCACCCCCACCCCACCCCCACCCTCACCCCCACCCCCACCCCCGAGAATTTATACCCGGTTCATGGTTGCTAGGGAAAACAAAGATTTTCTTTCCTGGTGTAGCCACTGATAACTTGTCCATAGGCTTCACCCATCCTCCTGTAAGTAGCCATAATTAAAACCATGGGGATACTAAAAAAGGCATGACAGTAGATGGATGACAGGCTGGGCACAGAAGAAAAATCAGCAGAGGTGGGAGGGGACAAAGGAGGGTAATGGTGTGTGTGTGTGAGCACAACACGTTATATGAATGTGTGAGATTAATGAAACCCATTCTTACATGTAGCTACTATTTCCTAATAGAAACCAAATGTTTTTAAATAAATGTAGGAGGCTGGCAAAATGTCTGTGCAGGTCAAAGTTCTTGCCACATGAGCCTGATGAGGAGATCTCCATCCCTCGAAGCCAGAAATCTGGCCCTGGACATCCATGTGCCTTGGCATGCACACTCTCACAGCAAACACATTCAAATAAATGAAGCTGAGTTGTTTAATGAGGCCAATTGGTGGGCATAATCATCCTGCAGTAATCAATTATTGACTGCAGGAAATTTCATTCACAAACTGGGTGAGGAACCCAGCTGGGCTATATAGACTGGTCTTTGGAAGATTGTTTCACAATCCAAAACTCATTGTATACCTGTGGCAATGAGGCTCTTAGCTCTGCTCACAATTTCCCAGCAACCTTCATAGCAGAGCAGACCTGAAACAGCCTGGTTCACAGCTATACACCATCTCCCCACCATGATGGCATCCGCTGTGAGATGCTCACCAAACCCTCACCAGTGCTATATCCAGAATTGTGAACTAGACAGGACCCTTGTCTTTGTAAAGTATCCAGCTTCTGGCATTGCATAATGTTTACAAAGTTGAACTAATACAGATGGATATGATTACAATCACATTTTAAACATGAGAAAACTGAATATAAAATAGAAAAAAAAAACTTGATTTAAACCCAGATGATTCTAACTTTGGAGATCTCCTAACCACTATGCCATGATTCATGTCCTAGAAGCAGATAAGTCCATGAATTCAAGGCCAGCTGAATGAAGGTACATACTAATACCCCGTCTAGGAAAGCAAGGTAGATGGATGGGTGGATGGATGGATGGATGGATGATGGGTGGATAGATGGATGATGGATAAATAGATAGACAGACAGACAGACATACAAACAGTGCTTATAGAGTAAACCAGTGCTCCAGAGCTTTCAGGTTGGGGATGCAGTAAATGAGAACCTTCTTAGGATGGTCCCCACGGGATTTTTTAAAGCTACCTACCCTAGCTCCTAGATGAAAACTCTTGCCATGGTCATTTACTACTTTCTAGTTGTCCCTCGAGTGTGATGAGGTGGCAGTGTAGAAGCTGGTTGTGTACCTCCTATCTTCAAATCTGCATGGACACTACAGCGAACTCAGAAGCTGATGATAGTTCTTACATCCATGCTCCACCTTATAAACACTATACAGACCTCTTGGTGGAGCATGGCCACTGGCATTTATTTTCACTTTTAATTTTTTTAGTTATCTTACAAAGTAATAGGTTTCTATATGTGGTCTTTATGCAAGAATGTGGCTGGCTCTTCCGTCCCCACCTTGCTCTGTGTTCCCCTTTTCTTCCATCCCCACCCCGCTCTGTGCTCCCCTTTTCTTCCATCCCCACCCCGCTCTGTGCTCCCCTTTTCTTCCATCCCCACCCTGCTCTGTGCTCCCCTTTTATTCCATCCCCACCCTGCTCTGTGCTCCCCTTTTCTTCCATCCCCACCCTGCTCTGTGCTCCCCTTTTCTTCCATCCCCACCCTGCTTTGTGCTCCCCTTTTCTTCTATCCCCACCCTGCTTTGTGCTCCCCTTTTCTTCCATCCCCACCCTGCTTTGTGCTCCCCTTTTCTTCCATCCCCACCCTGCTCTTGCTCCCTTTTTCTTCCATCCCCACCCTGCTCTGTGCTCCCCTTTTCTTCCATCCCCACCCCACTCTGTGCTTCCCTTTTCTTCCATCCCCACCCCGCTCTGTGCTCCCCTTTCCTTGTCACACCCATTAACCCCCAGTGTCCCCACTTCTACTTTCTTACTCCATCCCCTCTCTTCAAGTCTCTCGCCCCGCCCCAGTGTCATGGGCCCCTTTCCAGTTTCCCAGCCTTTACCCATATTTTCTCCCACCTGGATATGCATATTTATTAGAGCAGGCTAGAATCTACATATGAGAGGGAGACATGTTTGTCTTTCTGACCCTGGTGTACCTTGCTTGAAATAACATTTTCAAGTTCTTTCTATTCCCCCTTCGTTTTAGTTATTTCATGTTTCTTTTCATCAGAATAAAATTCTACATGTGCATATACCACAATTTCATTATCTATCTATCTGTTGATGGACATGTAGACTGGTTCTATTTCCTGGCCATTGTGAATAGAGCAACAAAGAATTCCAATGTGCAAGTGTCCCTGTAGCGGGATACAGCATCCTTACAGCACATGCCAAGAAGTGGTTGGTATATCTGGGCCATAAGGTAGTTCTAATTTTGGTTTTTCAGATGCCTCAAGGCTGATTTCCATGTGGTTCTGCTTTCTTACACTCCCACAAGCAGTGGATAAGGGTTTCTCTTGCCCACGTCCTCACCAGCGTTAGTTGGCATTTGCTTTTTTGCTGGTGGAAATCTACACACGTATTTCTTACAGGCCACCCAGGTGACTCCAACATATAGTCCAGAGGGGAAAGCATTGGCCCATTTACTCATCAAAAAGCAACAACAACACTCTTGCCATTCTCTTTCCCCTTTCTCAGCTAGCAGCTTAGAAACTGGTAAACTACAGTTTCAGTGAGAGACCCTGCCTCATAAGGTGTAGGGTCTGGGGAGTTGGCTAAGTGAGTGGTTTGCTGCTCCTGCAGAGGACCACAGTTCAATTCCCAGAACCCAGGTCAGTCAGCTCACAACCACCTAAGCTCCAGCTCCAGGGGACTTGATGCCTCTGATTTCCTTGGGCACTGTACCGTCACAATGCCCCCAACACAAATATACATAATTAAGAATAAAATACATATTAGAAAGATATGGTAGGGGGTATTGAGTAAGACCCTGACATTGAACTGCAACCTACACCAACATACCCATTTTCATGTGAACACACTCACACACACACACACACACACACACACACACACACACACACAGAGAGAGAGAGAGAGAGAGAGAGAGAGAGAGAGAGAGAGAGAGAGAGAATAAAATATCATAAAAAGATCTCACTCATGTCTTCCCAATATCATAACAATGTAAATAATTATACAGTGTACTGTATCTCTTTCTCTTTTGTTAAAGCTTTGAGAATGATCAATCGATCCCAAAAACAAAAAGAATGAAGTGGGCTACCAGCTGACCTTATCATGACCATGTTTTAATACTTATTTCAAATTATAACAGGGGAATAGCCTCTGCTGACCTTGGAAGGTCATTTGTAGGAAAGAGGGCTGTGGGGTAATCCCTGATGGACGGGATACCTGTAAATTGAGCATCTGGTGAGGGAGATCAGAAGACTCTTGACTGGCAGGCAGCTAAATGAGTGGGTAGGGAGCTTCCCAGAGTAGGTCTTAATCTTATTAAAGTTTAACCTAAAACCTGCTTAAGCATTTTATCACAACTCTTAATTTTCTCCTAGTAAAAGGTTGTGAATTACATCATAAAAAGTTTCTATCTCAACCCAGGTTTGAGCCAATTTTTCTCTATCATGTAAATGAAGTGAATCACGGAGGAACCACCTCCATTCAGGAAGGAATGGAGCCCTGGAGGGAGTGACCAAGACGAGGTCCATGGCCAACAAAATGGCAACATGGAAGTGTCAGCTTGGCGTGATGCACACGCCTTGACATTTACTGTGCATTATATTTAAGTCAGACTCTGATTCCTCTACAATACAAAATCCCTTGTTTATTATTGGGTCCAGGGCTGACACAGGCAAATACTGACCAACTGACTGAGGGTTTTAGTACTCACATAAGCAACTAGTGTTGGTCATATAATTACAAGCAATTCAATCATGACTCCATATTATATACAGTGCGAAGAGAATTAAATCATAACTGTGTTTCATATAGATGCGATGATAGTGCAATCTTGACCACATATTATATCCCATGTAAGGATGGTTCAATCATAGGACATTTTATGAACTGGTACATGGGAGCACATGCACTCTTTCTTAAATCTGAAATATCCTTTACAGCCTTGTGTTTCTAGTCCTTGTTTCCCAGATGATGGTGCTATGTGAAAACTGTGGAGTCTTTAGGAGGTGGCGCCATTTGAGAGTCTCTTTCCCAGAGTGTCAGAAATGGTAACGATATAATCTACTATTGTGACCCAGTCATATTCCAGCACATAGATATGGAAGTAGAGAAAGCTGGTTGCAGAGTAAGAAAGAGACCTGTGTCAACCCACTAAAGATTTTAAGAATAGGAAGAGAGGAGAGATAGGAAAAAGAGAAAAGCAGAGAGTGAGGGCAGGAGGGGTGGGAGAGTGAGAGAGAGACAGACAGACAGGCAGGCAGGCAGACAGAGACAGAGACAGAGACACAGACACAGACAGAGACAGAGCAAGACAGAGGTGGAGACAGAGAGATAATGAATATTCTGGGTTGGATGTCTTATGTAATAAATGTCTAGCTCCTAGCCTTCTCTTTAAGGCCCACCTAAGCAGGGTGTGGTAGTGACTCCCCTATATACAATCCTGGCACTCTGGCCAGGCAGAAGCAGGAGAGCCTCAAGTTGAGGCAAAACTAGGCTAAGTAGCAAGACCCTGTTTTAAAACAAACAAGACTAGCTCTATCCACTTGCTCACCAGCGGCTTCTCTGTGCTCTCCCAGGCCAGATAGCAGATTCCTATGGAGGTTTCTGTTTAATCAAGCCTAGCTGCCCTGCCTCTAAAACACAGACTTGAATGAATCTACAGGTTTCGTCTTTAAGGTCAAGCCTATCACCATCTGCTGGTGAGAGTCTGGGAGACTCAACCTCTGGATACCTCAGCTTGTTTGTCTTTAAAGCTGGGATCATGGAACCTTCCAAGGATCCCAGAGGATGAGATGAGCCAGGTAGCACTCAGAGTGGCATCTGACATGTGATAGGGCCCCAGTGCTGTTGCTGTTGTGATTTCTCACACAGCTTAACCGGGATCTGCCTAAATCCCCAACCTCATTCCAGACCCGCCATCGTTGTCGATGTTGGGGTTTTCAGTGGTGAGAAAACAAAACACAGAAAAGCATCACATCTATTATGAACACCTAAAGACGTCCCCAAACACACACACAAAAAGGCATCTCGAAACGAGAAATCTAACAGAATACAGAGTTATGAACATCAAGAGTTTTGCTTTATTTCCTTAAACCCTGGTATGATTTACTGTGAAATTATTCCACAGTGCCAAAAATAGAAACTCAAGGCCTTTAGAACCAAGATTGGCTCCATTCCTCTCTGAGGTGTGAATGCAGTGGAGGCCCATGGGTGACATTTTATACCTACTCTGTAATCTAGTTTACAGAACACTCTCCTCATTCTATTTTACTTTTAAATGTACAGCAGCCATTAGAGGAGTGTATTATCATTGTGGCATTACAGGTGGGGAAATGAAGGCTCACAGACAGCAATGTCACCCTGTCACTTGGCTGCTTCATAGGCACGGCCAGGGCAGAGGTCCTCCAGCTGAGATCCAAGTGTTTTCACGGTAGTCATTTTTATGCCTGGAAGTGAATTCTCCGCAGAGGACCAGGGATGTGGTTACTTCTTTACCTCTCAGATTCTACCCCCAACTGCCTTGCTCCGACTCTGTACATCAGGTGACCAAGCCTTCAATAATTCAAGTCCAAGGTGACCCTCCAGTGTGTGGACCTGCGTAATCAGCCACGAATAATCCTTGACTTTAAAATCTACTATTCTCGCCGATTAGATGTCACTGCTTCCTGAGTTACTTTGTCCCTAACCCTCAAGGTCTCCACTGGGATTGGTGGCAGAGTCACATGCTCCACACTGTCAATCAGTCATTAGCACTGAGAAAGAAACAGATGCATTTGCTTTTCCAGTGGAGAGGACAGAATAAAAGTGATGGTTAACAAAGAACAAGGTAATACTGTGCAAATGTGACACAAAAGTTATATATAGAAGACAGAGACAGAGGCAGAGGCACAGACACAGACACACACAGACAGAGACACAGACACACAGACACAGACATGTTAGATATTGTCTTAGTTAGGGTTGTTGTTGCTGTGATAAAACACCATGACCAAAACAACTTGGAAAGACATTTTCTTAATTGAAGATTCTTCATCTCTCAAGACTCTTGCTTGTGTCAAGTTAACATAAAAGTAGACAGTGTGTGTATATATATACATATATATATATATATATGTGTGTGTGTGTGTGTGTGTGTGTGTGTGTGTGTGTCTAGATATAACATATGAGAATATTTATTAATAATATATACATATACTCATACATATGCATTATTGGTTGGGTGTAGTGGTGTACACTTAGAAGGCAGAGGCATGCATATCTCTATGAGTTCAAGGCTAGACTGGTATATATAGTGAGTTCTAGGATAGCCAGAGCTACATAATAAGACCCTGTGTCAAAAAAAAAACCATAAAAATAATACATACACAATATATATGTGTTATATATGTGTATATATGTATGCATATATACTTTCCAACATTTCTATATTAGAATATGCTGGACAGATGGTTATCTGTTCCATTAAAATAAAAGAGGAAAATGAGCTGCTTGCCTAGGTATGTAATAAGTTGGAGTGTTTCCATAGAAAGATGACATTACCCCCAGGAGACTCAGAGAAATGGCCCTCGGGCCTGAGAGAGTGCTGAGGTTTCTAGGTAAAGTCAGGGTACTATGCCATTGAGAAATCTTCCTGGAGACATTGATGGTTTAGACATGAAGTGCCCTATAAAGAAGCCTTGCATGCTGAAAGCTTCGTCTGCAGCTGGTGGCACTGTTCAGAGTTGACTACACCCTGAGGATATTGACTTCATCAACAGGTCAAGCCAGGGATGGCATTATATAGTAGGGAGTGAAGTCTCCTGCGGGAAGCAGGCCTTGGATTGAGGAGCCACGATGGGCAGGGTCTTCCCATCTGCTGCTCTTTACTGTGCTGTCTACCCCTTAACCAGGCCACCATGTGCGACCTGCTACGATGCTCTGCCTTGCGATGAGGTCACAGCAAAGGGACCAAGCACCATGCACTGAACCATTTAAACACACAGCCCAAACAACATTTTGTCCCTTAAGTTTATATGATCAGGTATTTTGATATAGTGTCATAAGGCTAATTAGTACATCTGTCTAAGTAAAACAATTGCATGAGAGCTCTCTCTCTCTCTCTCTCTCTCTCTCTCTCTCTCTCTCTCTCTGTGTGTGTGTGCGTGTGTGTGTGTGTGTGTGTGTGCATGTGTGTGCATGGCTCCATGGCTCCTTGTACACATAACCCTTAACTCCTAGACCCTGCACAAGGAGAGACTAGCTCTGAGGAAGGGGGATGAATCCAATGAGGAGACAAGGGAGGTCTCTAGGTTTCCACAGCAGTGTAAGGCCAGGCCTTGGTTGACCTCATGCTGGAGTGTGAGGACCACACCAGCTGCAGAACAGAACTTGTCGTTCAAGAGTGATGATGTGAGCACAGCAACTACCACAGCCAAACAAGCATCACTCCCAGCCGCTAGGGAAGGGCTTTGTGCTAATTCTTTACTTTTTTTCCACAGCAGCAGCTTCTGTGAAGAACATATGCACCTGTGTTACTTGAATTGCCACAAGAGGTGACTCTGGGTAGGATATAAGACATTCTCCCAGGATGAGGTTTTGGAGATATTTAATTTAGATAATCAAAGACTGTGCCCCAACTCCTACTTTTAACTAGGACAGTGGCTCACTTATATCACACGCAATCTTCTGCCAATAATAGCTACAAAATCTGAGTAAAATTTCCCTTGCTGTTTGAAGTCACTGGAAGATAAAGCAAAGCAGGCAAATTGATGAGGTGAGATCGCAAGAGATGAGGACGATATTGAGGTGAGCCCCTTCCTCTTGCTGTGTGTGCCAGATGGCAATGCAGGCTACTCAAGGCAAACACCCTAGCCCAGATGAATCTGCCAAAGCTTAGGCTCAGGTGCAGAGGCATCTAGACTCCCAAGCCCAAGATCTTAGAGATAAAAGAGGAGTTTTGAGAATTGAGCCAAAGACTCTCTACAGTTTTGAAAATCTTGGTGTGTGTGTGTGTGTGTGTGTGTGTGTGTGTGTGTGTGAGAGAGAGAGAGAGAGAGAGAGAGAGAGAGAGAGAGAGAGAGAGAGAGAGAGAGAGAGAGAGAAGCTCAAGAAGAAAATACTAAGAAACTGGGGGAAAATCCAGACTCACAGAAACAAAAGTTAGAGCTCCAAGGATATGAAAGGCAACCAGCTTTAAATAGGGTTAGAGCTGAGCACTGAGCACTGCCTTTGGATCAGGAGTAACTACCTAGGAGTGTAATCAAGCAAGAGCAGCAATCATGCAAACGCAGAACCTGCCTCCACTAAGGTGGGGTGACGTAACCGATCCTCCCCTCCATCCAGAAGTAAAGAAGTTAAATCACTTCTACAGGAAGACAGCATTGTTCAGAGCCCCCTACAAAAATAAATAAACTAAAATGCCAATAAGGCCTTGTGATGGCTGTTCTTGGTTGTCAACTTGACAGCATCTGGAATTAATCAAATCCCGAGTGGCTGGGTACACACCTACGGGAGACTTGTTTTTTTTGTTTTTTGTTTTTCTTTCTTTCTTTGTTTTGTTTTGTTTACTGCATCATTTGCAGTGGGAAGAGTCACACTGAATCTGGATGTTTTGAAGTGGGCGGATCTACCTTAAATCTTGGCCACAGCTTCTGGTTGCAATGCTTGTAAAGGACATGGAAGAAGATAGTGCTTACTCTTTGCCGGATTGCTCTTACTCTTGCTGGAAAGAGTTTACTGGCATTAGAGCCTACCTTGGGATTCCAGTGCGTTCTAAACATCAACTGCAACATCCAGGCTCAAGGTGCTGAACAACTCCTGGATTCTTTAAGTTTCCGCTGGGAGACAGCCATTGTTGGAATAGTTGGACTATAACCTATAACATTGCAGAGTGTGTGTGTGTGTCTGTGTGTGTGTGTGTGTGTGTGTGTGTGTATGTGTGTGTTCTCATATATATATGTAGTATATATATTTGAGAATTCTGACTACACTACTAATACATTGCAAATACAGGTCTCCTTAGAAACAGAATGTGGTCAATAGTTGATCACATATTCCTCTTAGAGAGAGTTGTCATTTTTCAGTTTCCAGTGCCTACATCACACAGGCATAACTGTAACTTTCTTCTGGTCTCAGCAGACACCTGCAACCACACACATACACACACACACACACACACACACACACACTAAAATGATGATGATGATGATGACGATGACGACGACAACGACATTTTTTAAAAAGAGAGCTTTGTGACTAAACCCGTGAAAATAAGCAGGAACAATAGAAACCGGCCTGGGGATGATTTTATGACTGAGTTATCACACAAGACTTTAATTTAAAAGACAATCATTGTTTGAAGGCAACATAGGAAAAGACGGAGAATGAGAAGTTCCAAGAAAAAATACAAGCAAACGGAAACTCTAAGATTGAAAACTACAGCAACTCAAATTTATAAATCAGTAACAACCTCAACAGAAGGTCAGGTGGAGAGTGAAATTACAAGAGGCAACTGCTCAGAATGGACACAGCATGAAACAAGGGCAGAGGAAGCATGCAGGAATGCAGCTAATGGGGCATGGTGGCCAGGTGCAACAGAGCTGAGGAGGAGAGCTGAAAAGGTAGAAAAGAAATACCTGTGGAAATAAGATTTAAAAAAATCTTCCCCAATTGATAGACAGTTGGCACACAGGTTTAAAAGGCTCTATAAACATTGAAGGATGAAAGAAAACACAGTATCTAGGCACATTGCTAGAGTACAGAGACAATTGGGAGGCTTCAAAGGTCCGGGGCAGACAAGATTGAGGCCTTTCCAATGAATAGCAGTCAACTCGGTTTTAATTATCACAACCAAAGACAGCAAAATAATACCTTTAAATTATTGACAGGAAACAACCAGCAGCCCCAAGTTCTGTGCATAACACAGAAGTATTGCCTGAGTAAATACAGATTTAGATTAAAAAAAAAAAAAACTAAAAATCTAATTATAGTAGGCAGATGATAGAGAGAAAAGTAAAGAGAATTCTTCACATAGGAGAAACCCTAGAGGCAGGACCCTGGGACCCTGGAAGGAACTGTGACCCTTCTGGTTTGAATTTAAAATGTCCCTCTCGGGCCCTTGTATTGATACACTGGGTCTCCGTTTGTTGGTGCTGTTTGGGGAGGTTGTGGAACCGCTGGGATGTGCAGACTTGGTGGAGGAAGTTCATCACCCGCGCCAAGCTTTGATAGTTGACAGCCTTGCCCCACTTCATGCTCCCTCCCACTGATTCTTGTGTGTGGATGGAAATACGACAAGACAGCTTCCCATCCCTGCCATCTTGTCTGTCTGTTGCCATGCCCTCCGCCATGATGAGCTCGATTCCCTTACACACATAAGCCGAAGTAAACCCTTTCCTCTTTCTTAAGTTGCCTCTGGTCGTAATGTTTATCGCAGCGACAGAAATGTAACTTATTCAATGATAAAATGTGGGGGAGGGGGCATCGGGCAGGGGTTGTGGTGGTGGAGAGATGGCTCAGCAGTTAAGGGCACTGGCTGAGTTCAATTTCCAGCAACCACGTGGTACCCCACAACCATCTATAATGAGATCTGGTGCCCTCTTCTGGCATGCAGGTGTACATGCAGGCAGAGCACTTACAAAAATAAAACAAATTTTAAAAAAAATTTTTTTTTAACGTGCAGGGGTACAAACCACTGCCAAGAACACATGTGCATGTGTATGTAGATGAACACTGACGCTGGGATGCTGGCATTATGTGCCTAATCTGCTGCTGTGATAAACCGTCAACCAAAAGCATCTTAGGGAGGAAAGGGCTTGGTTCAGCTTACAGTTAAAGTCCGTCGCTGACGGAGAGCAGGGCTCCTAGGAGCTCAGGCGAGAACACTGCTTGCTGAGCTTCCGGCTCATGGGCTTATGTTCAGCTAGGTTGGGATTTTGTTGTTGTTGTTTTGTTTTGTTTTTTAATCCCAGGACCACCTGCCTGGTGAATGGTGCTGCCCACAGTGGGCTGGACCCTATCCTATAATTAACAATCAAGACAACCCCGACAGATATGCCACAGGACAATCTTATCTGGGCAATCTCTCATCTGAGACTCCTTTCTCACATGCTCTAGGCTGCGTCCAGTTGATAATTAAAGATAATTAGGACCTACTATATCTTTAGAACTAAAGTATATAGTTCCTGTATGGTACATACGAAATCTGATAAGTTAAGTAACAGACTGCTATAAAATTCTAACTCTTCCTGTATGTAGTCATTTAAAAAGTGACTACACACAGCAGGTTTTAAGCTAATGCGTCACATTATAATAGCTACCTAAACTAGAAAATGCACATTAATAACCTCCAAAATGGGGCAAAATAAAAAACAAATAAAATTAATTAACCTAAAATCCAGAAAAACAAAACAAAAACATGATACATTTTAATATAAATATTTTAGTAATTAACATTAAATGGTAATTGACTAAGTTAATCTAATTAAAGAATATCTTTAAGGATAAAAATTACCAAATATGTGCTGTTTATGAGACACATACTTAGAGATGTTTTTGTTCCCTTTTCCATTTTTATATATACATTTGGGGGGTGGGGGTGCATGTTTGCATTTCTTTGTGTACACGTGGGAAGGTATACCCATGTGGGTATCCATGGGTCTGGACGCCTGAAGTTAATGTTGGGAGTCATCTTTGATCACTTTTCCTCCTTAATAGTTGAGACAGAGTCTCTCAAGCAAACCTAGAGCTTGCTGAATTAGCTAGTGCTTGCTCTTAGGGATCACCTGCCTCTGCCTTCAGAGACTGGAATTGCAGGCATTCTGCCTATGGTTCATTCTGGTTCTGGGCATCTAAGCTGCAATCCCCATGCTTGTTGATGAATACAACCACTGAGCCATCTCCCTAGTCCCACACCTTAATATAAAATCACAGTAAACAATAAACAACAACAACAAAAAAGTAAAGAAACTAGCATAGCTATGCTAAAGCTAATCAAAATAGATTTTACTTTAGGAAATACTTTAAAGCTTGTATAAGAATATTTACAAATACATTTTTCACAATTGCCCAAAATTGGAATCTACCCAATTATTCAACAGTATAATAAATCAACATATGGCAGTCATGGAATGGACCATTACACAGGAATTAGAATAACAAGCTTCTACTAGATAAAATATGGTAAGCAAGTTCCACAGACACATCAGAACCTCAAAGGTACTCAAGCATTATAGCTCCACTTATTTTTTTTTAAATGTAATGCAGGGAAAATTAGTGGATTGTGGTGTAAGCCAAAATTGCAGGGGAGCTTTGAAGGAAGTGATGACCATTAACGACTATGGGAGACATTGTGGGTTTTGACACCTTCCATTCTGACCGGGGCACGTGTCCATCTCTGAAGAGTCGCGGAGAGCGACACTCAAAATCCGACCCCGTTCAATAGGCATTTGTTTTACTTCAATAGCAGGCATGCTTTAACATAAAAGAGTGTGTGCTAAAGAAGTGACTTTGTGGACGAATGCTTGCCGTGCAAGTGTGGAAACAGGAGTTCAGCTCCCAGCACCTACATAAAAAGCCACGTGTGGTGGTATGTACCTGGGACCCCAGTGCTGAGAAAGCAGAGACAGGCCTTACGGGTCAGCCATCCTAGCCTAATTTGGAAGGATGCCTAACACTCATCCTCTATCCTCTACACGCACGTATATGCCCATGTACATGAACACACACACACAGAGAGAGAGAGAGAGAGACAGAGACACAGAGACATAGAGACACAGGGAGAGACAGAAAGACAGACAGAGAGACAGAGAGACAGGAATTTCATTTTTTGCATCTACAGTGAAGGGCATATAATCTATTTCTAGTGATTCTAATTACATTTGTAATAAACAATTAACTAGCCTTGTTTTGTACACACATTTCCCCAGGTATGATAAACACAGGAGCATAATGCTCACAAGAATCCTATTGCTAAGGGACACTTAGGCTGTTTCCATGTTCTGGCTATTATGAATAAGGCTGCTATGAACATGGTTGAGCAAATTTTCCATGTCCCCTGGAGGGGGAGACCTGGTAGCACTCAGAGGAAGGACAGCAAGTAGCCAAGAAGAGACTTGATACCCTATGAGAATATATAGGGGGACGTAATCCCCCTCAGGAACAGTCATAGGGGAGGGGAATAATGGGAAAATGGGGGGGGGGGAGGAATGGGAGGATACAAGGGATGGGATAAACATTGAGATGTAACAAGAATAAATTAATAATAAAAAAAAAAAAAAGAATCCTATTGCTAGGATCTCAGTGTTTGCCTAGAAAATGTTGGAATCTTCTTCCCAAAGGCCATGCAGACAGACCGGAGATGTAACTTTTCAGAGGTGACGGGGTCACTGCAGCTACACACTCATGGAGTCGGCAGCCTGCTAGATCTCTCGATGAGATGTTATCCGGCACATTTCAGAGCAGGAGGGATCCCTCACCAGACACATGGCACGTACCATCACCATCCTGTTAGACATACAGTCCCCAAACCATGGAGTACATCAACCTCTATTTTTCATACATAACAGTCACTTTGGGTATTTTTTTTGAAGCAATAGAAAGTGAACTAAAACGTCTGTTTGGTACATCTACTATTCCTCTATTCCAGGATGAGGAAAGTTAGTGACAGTCCTCAAAAGGCATAGGGTGATACAGACATGCCGGCGATTACACCCCTGTCCTCCGTGTTCCTTCCTCTGTCTTCTCTCTTGCCTCTCTGTTGGCACACATTACAAGTGCTCAGGAGAGAGCCCACTCCTTATTATTCCAGTGTTCATGGTGCAGCCCAAACCAATTAAGTCAGAATCTCTGGAGTAGAAAGCTGGCCGTGCTGTTTTATTTTTAAAGAAAAGCAACTACTTGTTTAATTATCACAGATAAAGAAGCTAAATCCTAACGGAGTTAGGTAGTCACTAATAACAGGATAAATGAGAAAGTAGTGAGATCAGTATTTGAATCTCGGCATGGATAACCCCAGAATTGGAGTGTAATATTACCAGCCCATAACCAGGAGCTTAAAATTCTCTTTCCGGTACCCAAGACTCCACCTTAAAGGTGTATTCCCAACCACTAGGGCTGGAGAAGAGATGGTAGCCTTTGATCCATCAAGTTGCCCTGCCTTCCTTCATCAGAAAACACACAGAGATATGTCAACACTTATTCTAAGAAAGACACACTGAGGGTGGGACATGGAGTATGTCTTGGCTTATTAAAGTGCAAGTCATGCCTCAGACCTTGATAAGCTGGCCCTTAAGGACTGAACCACTTCATGGTACCAAACAGGCTCACCTTTCATCAGCCTCTCAGAAGGGCCTGGATGACTTTATTACACCGAGTCTCCAAAGTGCACACCGAGAGAAGGTTGGGTGGCGCTCGTGGGCCGATGAAGGAAGTCTTGACAGAGAACGTACTACAGTTACAGAAGGGTGGCAGGGAAAACGCTTAATAATACTTCTGTGGGAATTCTTCTTGTCCAGAGCTCAATATGAGAGTGGCAGAAGACGACAACAGGTGTGTGAGCCTGGTCAGGTAAAGGTGCCACACTCACTAGTTCTAGCCATAGATAGATGGCATCTATGCAGCGCTCCCAAGCATATGCTCTTACAGCCACGGAGTGAGGGTTGAGTCTAACTAAAAACAGAGAAGTCTACAGAGCATCTCCCTGCACCTTACTGAATCATATGTGTACAAAGCAGGGAACAATGAAGGGCTCAGAAAATGTGTGTATTCCCTCGCATTGTGTGCTCACTCACTTTCCAGTGCCCTGGAGGTTCTGTCTCCATTATATCTAAATTGACGCACACGCCATCCTGGTGCCAGACTCCCTGTACCACCCACTCCTGAAATTCAGATGAGATTGGCAAAGACACATCCCATATGCCACAGAGAAGCTCTGCATCCCTCCCCAGGTCCTTGAGATGAGAAGGCATCACAGTCACCTGGATCCTTTCCTGCTCAGAGCGCCACAGCCCAGCTGAGACCGCTAAGTCAGCATCAGCTCACACTCCGTTCAGCTTTGCCCTGACCTGCTACCATTCACCTGGAATAAGTGGGGGCCATATATTTACTGACTGTTTGGCACAATAAAGAGAAACTTTAAAGCACAGTTTAGCAGACACAAACAAACAAACAAATAAAACTACCACTGGAGCACCTTGTGGTCTTAAAATGGCGTCATCCTCTTTACCCGTCAACAGCCTCTCTCATGGACCCCGCCCCTCAGGCCCTTCTCCTTCTCTTCCTTTCTCGATCTCTGCATCTCTCTGTCCTTCTGACTCTTTCCCTATGTCCATTTGCTTACTTACTTGCTCCAACCAAGCTGTAGCTCCCAGGTTGCCACCCCATTCCTCTGCGGGCCCACTTTGACCACTTGTTTCCCGGCTGTGCCACGCCCTCTTACCTCTCTCCAAATGCAGGGATCTATCTTTTTGCTGTTTGGCTACATGATTGTTTTACTCCTCACAGATACTCTGTTGCCAGATTTAAAGTGGTTGATTTTGGCAGAGCTTCAACCCAGTGCTCCAAGATCAGTTTAAAAATTCAACCATCAGGTGATGGCCTTTGCCAGACATTGCTGGATGATCTCAGATACAACTGGGTGTGTGCTGGGGCGGTGGGGGTGGGGGGTGATGACTTAGCTAATTTCATCAGATTCTCAGAAGAGAGTTCAAATATGTTTGCCTGTTTGCTTGTTGCTTGTTTGGAAAACTTCAATAAACTCCCTTGCATTAACAAATTTCTATACCAGTGATTTAAAATTCCATTTTATATATACAGAGTCTGTTCTTAGGGTATCCTTCAAAGGGCACCTTTCCTAAACCACAGGCCTCAGCAGCTGTAGAAACAGGACTCAGGCCAAGTCTAACTACAGCCACCTCACCCAAATGCACCCCCTTCTTCTATAAACTGCCCTGACTTCCATAGAAGGCAGAGAGTACAAGGCTAATGAACAACTCCAATTCTTCTGCAGGATTTACCAAGCAGCCACCCATTCTAGTTACATCAGCGAAGCAGGCTTCTCCTATATATTTCCAAATAAAAAGAGATTCTCCCCAAGTGGGCTCTAAGGCAAGCTGGTGGGAGAATAGTTCTATTTCCTTCCCCTCACATGACTGGGGCACCACAGGAAGACTGCCAGAGCGCCAGAAAACTTACCTTCTCCAGTTGCAAAGTATGACCAAAAACTTTCCTCACAAAAATAATTGTTAAGTAATTTTTTAAAAAAGATGACATTTAGTTATGTATTTTCCGAGGGAAGGTACATGCGCAGGCACAGCTGTGAAATCAGAGGACAGTTTACGTAAGTCAGTTCTTCTACCATGAGGGAGCCGGGGGTGCTCAACCGTCTCACCAGTCCCTTGTGTGGTTTTTATCAGTTACATAGTCCTAAGTAACAAAGACCACAAGTGTTCAATAGTTTAAAGCTGGAGAGAGAGCCCAGGGTTTATGAGTGCTGGCTGCTCTTCCAGAGGACCTTGCACCTGCATCCCCAGGAGCCTTTGACTCCAATCCCAGGAAATCCAATGCAAATTTTTTGCATCAGTGAATCTCAGGCACCCATATGGTATACAGGTAAACATGCAAACAAAACACCCATGCATATAAAATAAATAGAATTTTTTAAACAATAAGATTTTGTTATTTCTCATTGGTCTGTGAGTGACTAGAGGAAAGTTTTAAGCACCCTATGGATTAGTTGACTATTGGCCGAAACAAATCCCTGCATGCTTTGACTTTGGTTGGCTGTTTATATCTTGTGACTGTGTCAGTTCAGGGCATTGCCACATGTGTCTTATAATTAGCTAACTGTGGGCAGCAGCAAAATCTTACATGCCCTGTGATTGGTTAGCTTCTGGCAGTTCAGTTACTCCTCCCATTGGATGTCATTCACACCTCCTGAGTGGGGTACCAAGAGCAGATGTAGAAGCTGTTTAGTGTGCCTGTTAGACTCAGAAAGCGACGCCTGTCACCTCCGCTATATTCTAATAATTTCCATAGTATTCCATACAAATTGTATCCCCTGTCATTTTATGTTGACACTCTAACCCTCAATGAAACTGTATTTGGAGACAGGGTCTTTTAAACAGGCAACTGATATTAAATAAGGTCATAAGGGCAGGGCTACCACAGAACAAATTCATTTCCTTCTGAGCCTAGCAAAGGCCCCATGAGAAGCAAAGAGAGAGGGAGAGACGCTGCCCAGCAGCCAGTTAGAGCAGTCACGCTGAGGCCAAGGCCTGTGGAGTCTTCTTCAGGCCACTAGGTCAGTGGTACCCTGCTGAGCTCTGATGTAGCAGGCCCACACACAACGCGATCAAGGCTGGAGGCTGGAGGCACAGACTCCCTCTCTTTGTGGAGTGTCTGGGAAGTTACACAGGGAAGACTGGGGACATCGAGGACGGAACTTGACGCCAATGTTACAGTCAGAGCAGTTCTGTATCCTAACTATACCAACTCTGTATTAAGATGTGATTCATCCGAAAATGGCCACAAATATCTCTGTGTTTAAAGGTCTGTGAGTGGCCTTCTTTACTGGGCATAGACGTGAACTCATGACAGAGTGGTGCTGCTGGCTGTGAGATGGCTCAGTGGGTGGAGGTGCTCGGCTCCCAAGCCTGGCAACCTGAGTTCCATCACTCAAACCCACGTAAAGGTGTAAAAAAAGAAATGACTTCAGAAAAGTGTCCTCTGGACACCATGTGTGTACTTGCGGTTTGTGTGCCTACACTCACACATAAACCCACACATGTTCACACATATCATGTAAACAGACACTCGCACACATGTATACACATACCGCATTCACACACACATACATGACACACACATATGCACACATACACATGTACACAAGCATATGCACATACATATAACAAAACACATATGCACAAAAACATATACATACATTCAAACTACACACATTCACAAATATATTCACCTATATACACATACACACTCACCCATACACATATGCACACTCATACCCATGTGCACATATACTCACATGCACACACATTTACACACATGTGGATGTACACTCATACATACCTGCACACACTCACACATATGCACACACACATTCACACATGGACACACACATGCACACATATACTCACACACACATACACACACCCATGGGCACACTCATACACATGTACACACACACACATTCACAAAAGAATTAAGCTCCAGAAGTAAGAAACTCTTCATATGTGGGACACGTGCCACTGATCTGGTTGGAACTATGAGGGAGGAAAAACAAATCCTGAACTTATTTAAAAGAAAACACTGTAATAGCTGCAAAAGGCCAACATGAGAAAAACTGGAATTTCAAGATGCAGAGAAAATTTATATCCACTGTTTTCCCATACTTTCTCACAGGTCTACCTGACACTCGGGAATGGTGTGCTAAAAGCAAAGGTGAAAAAGATTCCCTGCTTATAATTTACTGCCTTCCCTGGTTGGTGATGCTGATGTGCAAAGAGAGTGGAAGGCAGGCATGGGAGGGTCAGGGAAGGCTGGCATGGGAGGGTCAGGGAAGGCTAGCATGGGAGGGTCAGGGAAGGCTAGCATGGGAGGGTCAGAGAAGGCAGGCATGGGAGGGTCAGGGAAGGCAGGCATGGGAGGGTCAGGGAAGGCAGGCATGGGAGGGTCAGGGAAGGTTGGCATGGGAGGGTCAGGGAAGGCTGGCATGGGAGGGTCAGGGAAGGCTAGCATGGGAGGGTCAGGGAAGGCTGGCATGGGAGGGTCAGGGAAGGCTGGCATGGGAGGGTCAGGGAAGGCTGGCATGGGAGGGTCAGAGAAGGCTGGCATGGGAGGGTCAGGGAAGGCTAGCATGGGAGGGTCAGGGAAGGCTGGCATGGGAGGGTCAGGGAAGGCTAGCATGGGAGGGTCAGAGAAGGCTGGCATGGGAGGGTCAGGGAAGGCTAGCATGGGAGGGTCAGAGAAGGCTGGCATGGGAGGGTCAGGGAAGGCTGGCATGGGAGGGTCAGGGAAGGCTGGCATGGGAGGGTCAGGGAAGGCTAGCATGGGAGGGTCAGAGAAGGCTGGCATGGGAGGGTCAGGGAAGGCTGGCATGGGAGGGTCAGGGAAGGCAGGCATGGGAGGGTCAGGGAAGGTTGGCATGGGAGGGTCAGGGAAGGCTGGCATGAGAGGGTCAGAGAAGGCTAGCATGGGAGGGTCAGGGAAGGCAGGCATGGGAGGGTCAGAGAAGGCTGGCATGGGAGGGTCAGGGAAGGCTAGCATGGGAGGGTCAGGGAAGGTTGGCATGGGAGGGTCAGAGAAGGCTAGCATGGGAGGGTCAGGGAAGGCTGGCATGGGAGGGTCAGGGAAGGCTGGCATGGGAGGGTCAGGGAAGGCTGGCATGAGAGGGTCAGAGAAGGCTGGCATGGGAGGGTCAGGGAAGGCTAGCATGGGAGGGTCAGGGAAGGTTAGCATGGGAGGGTCAGGGAAGGTTGGCATGGGAGGGTCAGGGAAGGCTGGCATGAGAGGGTCAGAGAAGGCTGGCATGAGAGGGTCAGAGAAGGCAGGCATGGGAGGGTCAGGGAAGGCAGGCATGGGAGGGTCAGAGAAGGCTGGCATGGGAGGGTCAGAGAAGGCTGGCATGGGAGGGTCAGGGAAGGCTGGCATGGGAGGGTCAGGGAAGGTTGGCATGGGAGGGTCAGGGAAGGTTGGCATGGGAGGGTCAGGGAAGGCTGGCATGAGAGGGTCAGAGAAGGCTGGCATGGGAGGGTCAGGGAAGGCTAGCATGGGAGGGTCAGGGAAGGTTGGCATGGGAGGGTCAGAGAAGGCTGGCATGAGAGGGTCAGGGAAGGCTGGCATGGGAGGGTCAGGGAAGGCTGGCATGGGAGGGTCAGGGAAGGCTGGCATGGGAAGGTCAGGGAAGGCGACCCAGCATGTGCTGGAGATTCATCCACCAAACACCAAGTTAGCGCAGACCAGAGAGAAACCATAAGGCACGCAGGTTTATGCTCCGCCACTAAATAACAATGGCAGAGTAGATGTGGTAAAAATATCCCTCTGGGGCCTTCCCGCTCTGAACAGCTGCCACCCTGAGAAGTTCTGGTAGCAGGAAAGAAAGACAGAAGTGAGACATTTCCTAGGCATTGGAAGCAGAGCTAGAGGGAAGAGAATTCTCCACAATCCCGCTGAGCTGGCATGTGAGTGGTGGAGCAAAGAGCTGCCTTCTGAGTGCTGGCAACTTGGTCCTCAAGCCCAGAGAGACAGGAGTAGTGACGTCAGCACTCACATTCCAGGTCCTGTGCAAGGAAAGTCTGCTCCTAGCTATGTATCATGTGATTCCAGGGGTGAGTAAAGCCCAAATAAGCCACTGCAAAGCCTGACTGCAGGCTCAGCCCCTGCCCTAGAAGCCTGCGAAGTGCAGTCAGAGCAAGCCCTAAAGCAAATAGCAAGGCCAGAGCAAGAGGCATCATCCTGGTAGGTGTCAGCACATAGCACGGGGCTGTAGTGATCAGAAAGCAAAGCTCTACTGTGAAGACAGACACACAAGGCTGGGGAGGGCCTTCATGGATGAAGTGCATACCACCCAAGCATGAAGACCTCCAGAGCCCATGTAAAATCTGAGTGCTCTGCCACATGGCTGTAAAGTCAGGCCCAGGTGTCAGTAGAGGGCAAGACAAACACAGGTGCATCCTGGGGTTTGCTGGGCAGCCAGTCTAGCTGAAACTATGTTCCGGGTTCAGTGAGAGACTCTGTCTCAAAAGAATCAAGTGGAGAACCTGCATAATGGCCACACCACACCACACACACACACACACACACACACACACACATACACACACACACACACACACACACACACACACCACACACACACACACACATACACACACACACATACACCACACACACACCACACACACACACACACATTTGTACATGTACACGCACACTCTCACACACAGTGTACATGAACACACATATACACAAAACCAGCCAGATAGACCAAGAGAACAAAATAGAGCCCAGAAATAGCCCCATGCATTTACAGTAATTATCGCCAAAGACACCAAGTATACACAGTTGGGAAAGTGGCCTCTTCAATAAATGGTGCTGGGTAAGCTAGCAAGATGGCTCAGCAGATAGAAGTGCTTGACTCTGACCCCGGAAGCACACAAGTGGCATGAGATAGCATACTCCTGAGAGTTATCTAACCTCCACACATGTGCAGTGACACATGTACACACACACAATACACTCTAAATAAAAGGAGTAAAGTTAATTGTGCTAGGAAAACAGAGTATCAACATATCTAAGAATGGAATTAGGCCCTGTTCTTATACTGCATACAAGGATCAACTCAAATGGACTTAAAGTTAAACACTAGAATTGAAATTGACAAATGAACGGAGGAACGCACGGCTAATGTCCCATGCTGTTGCTCTGGGCAACGATTTTTTATCTATCCTTGATGCCACCAGCAATAAAAGCAGAACTAGATAAATAGGATTACATCAAACTGAAAGGCTTTGCACAGCCAAGGAAATGATAACTAAGAGACAACCAATAGGATGAAAGAAGACATTTGTGAGCCACACAGCTGTTAAGGGATTAATATTCAAAATCCGTGAAGAACTCAAACTCAATAACAGAAAATGCAGACTTTTTTAAATGGGCAAATGGCCTGAGTTGTCAGTTCTCAAAAGAAGACGTAGAAATAGGCAGTGGGCATAGGAAAAAAACGCTTAGCAATGCTAGGAGATATGAATGCAAATCCACAGGAAGGTGCTGATTCATGCTTTCGAGAATGGCTGGTGCTAACGGAAGAAAGATCATACATGTTGGAGGGGGAAGAAGGAAGTCCTTGTAGACTAGTGGTGGGACTAAGGATTCTTACAGCTGCTATGGAAAACACGATGGAAATGCCTTAAAATGTAAAGACAGAATGACATTATGAGCTGCAGTCCTCATATTGGCAACACAATCCAAAGGCTATTGCATCATTATCCCAAGCAACCTAACTGTCCATCACAGGATTACCGAGTAAAGAAAATACAGTGTGTATTGATGATAAAATATTTTTATCCTTAAGATGCAAGGACATTCTACCATGTGTTACAACATAGATGAACCAAAGGACTTAAGTGACACAGAACAAATCTATAGACAGGGATCCTGTGTGGATATGCATACATACATACATACATACATACATACATACATACACACATACACACATGCATACACGTGTGTGTGTGTGCACGTGTATGGGGAGTAGAGATATTAGGTTCATGTCAATCAAAGTTATAAAATTTCAGCTTCCCAGAAAAATAAGTTCAACAAATCCACCATCCATGATAATGGCTATAGCTAAACCAACAATACATTATGTATGAAAAAATTGCTAAGAGTTCTTGATGCAGAAAAGATGTGTACTAATGTGAACATTTATTATCACATTTTAGCAATTACATGACATGCAATATGTCAAAATATCATGCATACTATAAATAATCAGAATTTAAATTTCCAAATTATAAAAATAAATGTAGAAAATAGTCTGAATTCCAACATTCTCTTAGAACTTTTAAAAAATACTTTGGTAATAGCCACTATTAGTTGATGTTTACCTTGTGTGGTGTGGCCCTTCCTGTGGCTCCGACACTTGGAGGTGAAGGTAGGAGGGTCATAAGTTGAAGAACAGCCAGAGCTGCACAAAGAGACCCAGTCTCAAAACAAACAACAACAAATACCCCTAAATGAACAATGGGTCCTGTTAAAAGATATAGGAACCAATTTGAATGTGCATCCATCAGTGAAACAGGAAGCAATCTGAGCATTAAAATAAAATGTGATTAATGACTAAATCTATTAAATAAAGATGAATGTACGATCCCATAGTGATACGGAATAAACTTTGATGACAGTCAGTGCAGCCTCAAGAATGACTACACTCAATGCTCTTTTCAAGGGGACAGAACATTAAGTTTACCTTGTCAAGCCTGACAGAAGCCATGTCAGCCATTGCTGTTACCATCAGACCACAAGAAAGGAAAAACATGACAGTGGCCAATTAGGCATAATACAGGATAGCCTCACGTGTGTGGCTTTCTGACAAAGCTGCAGAAGTTTAATTAACCAGAAGGTAAGATCACAGCGACACAGAGTACACAGAGATATCCCACATCCTGCCCAGTTACAAATGCCAAGGGCCAATCAGAACTTTCTCAGATGGCTGTCACTGAACACTGTGTTACTCGAGGGCAGGGTCTTTCCTTACAAAGAGGACTTTGAGGACAGCTGACAGGACTCAGGATGAAAATGGTGTGTTCATAATGCAGATGGCCCCTAGCATTCAAGAGTGCACGGTGGCTATTCAGGGGGCTAACTCCGTTCTTGGGAGATGTGGTAGGTGGTGATGCAGAGTCCTGTGTCCTGTGGAGCCTTACTTGAAAATATATAGAGAAAATTTTATTTTCTCCTCTATATGTTTGACGTCTCAAGCTATTTCCAAATTAACAAGATGATATTGCTTTTAATAACCCAAAATATCCAACAGTAGCAAATTTAGTAAACCACACACACCATCTACCAATCAAAATCACAGAGCAGGAGTCAGAGAGACACCACAGAGCTCAGCGGTGAGGGGGCTTGCTGCTTACGTTGGTAGTCTGAGTTCAACCCTTGGAACTTGAAAGGAAAGAACCAGTTTCCGCAAGCTGTCCTCTGACTTATACACGCCCACCATAGTACAGATCTGCACACACGCACACACACACACACACACACACACACACACACACACACACACAAAGTAGATGAATATGATAAAAAAATTTAACTTAAAAATCTCACGAAGCAGACCTTCGAAAGGACTCAGTGGGTAAAGACGTGTGCACAAGCCTCAAAGCCTGCTTTCAACTGCTGCGTCCTACGATGACAGGAGAGAGCTGACTCTCGGAAGTTGTCTCTGATCCTTCACACACATGATTCACACACATGATACAGCACATGCATGCTTGTACTCACACATACCCATCAAGTGCATAAACGATAATAAGGAATGAAACATTTTAAAAAACAAATTGCTGGCAAAAGATAAAAACCTAAATGGGATTGTTCAATGCTGACAGATTAGAAGGCTCGGCATATATGAGAGCAATGCTGCCCTTAAAACTGGCGTGTAAGTCCAACATGACTTCATGTGATATTCTACCTGGCTACTGGTTTGAAATATAAAAAGCTATGAAATATATGCAGCCAATTTTCAGATCTAGACTAACTAAAACAATCTTGTAAATAAATGATTGACAGGCTGGAGCCTGACAGTACCTGATATTAAGTTTTATTCTAAAGTAATAAGCAACGAAGAGAGTCTGAACTGAATTCAGGGCGGAGAGCTACATTGAGGGAACCATTATGGACACTACCATATACGTGATGTCACTAAGTTTCCACCTCATCTGTATATAGCAAGTAGCATACTGACTAGTTTATAGGCAGAGAAAGAGCCATGTTACCTGTTGAGGTTTAGGTATGATTGCCCCCAGAAGGCTTGGTTGAAG
Source organism: Acomys russatus (assembly GCF_903995435.1). NCBI lineage: Eukaryota > Metazoa > Chordata > Mammalia > Rodentia > Muridae > Acomys > Acomys russatus. The sequence goes on along the minus strand of NC_067143.1, from coordinate 66,353,006 downwards.
GCTTGGTCTTCACCTGGTGGCATTATTGAGAACTGATTGGATCTTTGGTACAGTTTCATCAGTAGAGTAACTCATGGGTGACTCAGCTGGTTGGGCTGTTTGAAAGTGGAGCTGAGTGGAAGGAAGTAGCTCCCTGGGGCTTGCCTTGGAGGGATGCTCCTTGTCCTCAGGCCTTTCCTTGCCATCTCTGCTGCCCTCGTTTTCATAAGAGCATCTCTAACCCACTCTGTCTCTGCTACACGCTATCTGTTGTGATGTTCCGCCTACCAGCAGCCTGGAGCTGGCGCAGCCAAGTCTACCATGAACTGAAACCCTGAGTCAAAGTAAGCCTCAGGTAGTCTGCTTGGTTTTTTGTTTGTTTGTTTGTTTTTTGTTTTAATGAAACGCTAACTAATGTGAGACATTTTCTCCCTGTGCAAGCATTAATTCAAGACGACAGTATGTAACTGGGCCCTGTCCTACTTGCATTATTCTTCCTATGATAAAATATCCTGACAAAAGCAACTTATGGAAGAAAGGGCTTATTTTACCTCACAGTTCTGGGTGACAGTCCCTCACTGCAGAGATGCCAGAGAGAAGGAGCTGGAAGCAGCTACTCACGGTGTCATATTGGCAGCCAAGAGCAGAGAAAAATGAAGGCACGCATGCCCACTTGTCTGCTTGGGCTTAGTTTGATTTCTCCACTCTAGCACAGTTTCAGCAACCCCTGTCAAGGGAGTGGTGTTGCCCATAGTGGATTGAGTCTTCCCACATGAAGATGTGCCCAAGGCTCAGCCCCGTGTAGACAATGCTCCATTGAGACGTCCCTTCTAGATCATTCTAGGTTGTGTCGAGCTGACAATTAAAGCCATTACTTGGAAACAACAATAGTTGTTTAAAACAACAGCAACGATAAAAACCGAGATGACCTACAGTCATCCGGGAACAGGAAATCTCAACCGAAAATAATTGCCTCAATCAGATTGCGTTGTGAGGCACCTTCTCAATTGCTGGGTGGCATAGGAGGGCCCAGCTCGCTGTAGGCAACGCCATCCTTAGACAGGTGGACCTGGCTATGTAAGAATAATAGCGGAATCATCCGGAGGGGGAACACCAGTGGTCAGGTCCCGCCATGCTTTCTGCTTCAAGCTCCTACCTCAAGTTCCCCACTCAGCATCTCTCAGTGGGAGACTGTGACTTGTAAGCTAAATAAATCTTTTCTCCTCTCAGACTGTTTTTGGTCATGCTGTCTGTCATGGTGACAGAAAGTAAACTAAACTAGGACCTCGACCTTGGACATATAAAGTTTACACACACACACACACACACACACACACACACACACACACACACCAGCAGGATACAAAAAGAAAATTCAAAACATAAATGGAAATTTTGGGCTCCATCAAAACTAACTTTCTCAGCTCATCAAATGTCACCTTTAAGAAAAATGAACAGACAGCTCACATTTGAAGAAACATTTATATCTATCCATGGCCATGAACTTGTACCCAGACTAGAGCAGATCTATGCCTGCATACCAGCGCCATCTCAAGTTTCACCTTCAGTGGATTAAATTACCTGATATCAAGCACATCTGAAAATTTTAAGTGGAAGTTTCCAGAAAAACGAATTTTAAATTATACATCATTCTGATTACGAGGATGAAGCCTTCAACCATCCCATTCCATCCTACTGGAGACAGAATCCTTCCTTGGCCCGGTGTGTACACTCTCCCCTCGTTAGCACTTAGTAGGTGTGCTGGCTGTCAGATTGACTTGTGCTGTCACAGTGCCTGTGGTCAATAAACTACAGCCTCTGCTGAAAACTCCTATTACAGTATATTGTTACAACTCTTCAGTTTCATCAATGTGTCTAATTTGTAAATTAAACTTTATCCCAAGCCTATACTTATCATACACAAGGGAAAGCAGCATGATAGAATTCTGAACTTTCCACATTTACACTAAAGATCTGGAATGCATCCTCTGCAGATAAGAGGACAGCTCTATACAGGAGGAAATTATAAATCAATATTTTAAATGAGAAACAACTTTTTTCCCAAAATTGGCAAAACACTTCAATAGATTGTTCACAGAAAGATTGCTCTTTAAGGGAACTTAACATCTCCTTCAATTTATTTCTACCATGTTTTAAAGTTTGCATCTTAGAAACAATTTATCTTCCTAATTATGTTTATTCCTAGGTGGATTTTATTTTGAAGCTAGTGTAAACAAAATTGGGATTTTTTTTCTATTTCTTACTCAGGATATTTTCCATTGGGGAAGACAAAGATTACTGATATGCTGTGCTCCGATTTCATATTACACTACTTTTGTGAAAATATTTATCAGTCCTAAGAGTCTTCTGGTAGAGTATGAACTCTGAAAGTTCCAGGGGGGAAACACTTCCATCTACCTGCACAGATGAGGGCTCTCTGGAAGGACTCAGTAGCTCACAAAACTAGGAATTGACAACTTGGACTGAGTAAAAATAAAAATCTCCTGTGCAGCAGAAAAAGTGAAAGACCACAGCATAGGAGACTCCTCCAGCCACACATCTGCAGAGGACTAATATCTAGACTACATAAAGAACTCAAAAATTAAACCAAAGCCAAATGATCCAGTCACTACACACAGAAACGAAATGACCAGTATTCTAAAACGATGCCCCCAGGACACGTGTAAGAGCGCTGACACGAGCAGCCTCAAGGGAACTGAGCATCAAAACTGTACTGAGACGCCCTCTCACCCCGTACAGAACAGCTGACACCAGGAACAAATGCTGGCAAGGGTGGGAGGAGGGAGTGGAATGCTCATTCACATTTGGAGGAGTTTAAAATGAGTTCATCCACTGTAGAAATCACCGTGAAGGGTCCTCACAAGACTAAAAATGGGACCGTCAGGTCCACACCTGGGTGTGAACCCAAAGAAATGTAAGCCAGAAAAGAGACGCCTGTCCATCCCTGTTCACCAACACAGTCTTCACCAGAGGCAAGTTATAGAATCAGCTTTAGTGCCCATCAACAGATAAAAGGATAAAGCAATACACATGCAGGCACATGCGATACACACACACACACACACATACACACACACACACACACACACACACACACACACACACACACACGAATGTGCCCTCCACATGTGTGCTGAGCTTGGAGTTCGCTATTTTGTCTAGACTCACCAACCACTGAGCCGCAGGCTCCACGTTCCAGTGCTAGGACTACAGATGTGCACCACTGCACCTGACTTATGTGTGTGTCGGGGATCTGAACTCAGGGATTCTCATACCTGCCCAGCAATCACTTGACCCGAGGAGCCATCTCCTCAGCTCTGACTGATGCAATGTCAATGCTGCAAAGTTTTACTCCGTAAAAGTACACCTCAATGATTCCAGATGATTGCCACCTAACAAAACAACACAAAAGTCACCACAGCCAATTTATAACTAGCCAGATGCCAGGGATGCTGTGGCTTGTGTCTGGCTGTAAAAATCATCCTGCCGAGGGTTTGGTGACTCCAGTTACAGTTATAGCCAAATACCACACAACGGCGCTTTGGTCAGCTATGGGCCACATACATGGCAGTGGCTCCATTATTACATCATGTGTCCTAGAGATGTCACTTTTGTTTAACTCCACTCTGTAATGTTGGCAGTTACAAAAGTTGTGAATCTAAATATCACTGTATTGAATGACTTGTGACTCTATGTCCCCATGGTTAGCAACCCCAGCTTTGAAATCAGCCGGATCTACAGTCAAAATCTACTTCGTACATTTTCCTACACTGGCCCCACACTATTCTTTGATTTGTGTGGATATGTGGATATCTGTGTATTGTGTGTGTGTGTGTGTGTGTGTGTGTGTGTGTGTGTGTGTGTGTGTGTGTGTGACAGAGACAAACCCCAGGCATCATTCCTCGGGTACTACTGTCCACCTTGATTTAAGGGGGAAGAGGATTCTCACAGAATTACCAAGTAGATTAGGTGTTGCTCAGTGAGCACCAGGGACCCACCCTTCTCCACAACCCACGCCCCCCCCCCCCCCCCCCCCCCCCCCCCCCCCACCCCGCAGCCCTGGGATTACAAGTGCATGCCACCATATTCAACTTTCTTACAGAGGTTCTGGGTATCAAATTCAGTTCCTTGTACTTTCGCAGCACGCACTTTTCTGCCCGAGCTGTCTGCCCTGCCTTCCATACCCTTGTTTTCCATCTCCGAGCCACAGTCTGGAAGTATATAGGCGGATATACCCTCTCATCCCTGTCTTTAAAAGGCTCGCTTTGGGCTTCCTCACTTCAGATCTATCCCTGAGGGACAGAAGGTTTACTACAGGCATCAAGAGATGATAAATGAATCCTTTACACAGCCCTTCACATCCCCATACACCCCAAACACCCCTCTTCTTCTTTGGGGAACAGCAAACTAAAAACAAGAGACTGGGGAAGTGCACCCAAAATGTACAATTTTTTTTTCCTTGAAGGAGACTGCCAAAGTGCAAATAAACATTTTCTTATCTGAGGGTTGCGCATGATCAGAGGTGCCAATCTTCAACCATGAGTTTTCATTTAATGCCCCTTGGGAGTGCAATTGTTCAATGGGCTTAAAAATGTGAATTCATTTCTGGAGACTGAGACAGACACCAAGGTTTCACTGTCAGAGTGCACAGAAGACAGATAAAACAGGAAAAAAATCAAGACAAAACAAAACAAAAACAAAAACAAAACCCAGCCTCAATGAGCTCATGCACCCCACCAGCCACTGAGTTTGGTTTAGAGCCTAAGTAAGGCCAAGGCTCCTGATTGACATTTGAAAACTTGCTATCTACAGCCTTGCTTGCCGCTGCCAAACTACCGCAGACTTCCTCAGCAAAGCCCCCAAACTCCCGTCTCCTTTCTCACTCCTGAACATAAGTGTGACCCTCTTCTCTTACTGTGAAGCAATGTAACATCTGTAGACTTAGTCACCAGCACTCCTGGGACCCCCAGACGGTTCACTAAGCCAGAAAGGATGTCATGCAGGGTAGAATGTGCCTTCCCTGGGAAGCTTAATGCTCACAATCCACTCTCACATTTTATCTCTGAGCAAGGCAGCAGCCATTTAGAATCTGATGTGGGCTTTCCCAGAGTTACAAAAATAAAACTGCACCCGTGGTTGAAGATGACTTGCCCCCTGCACCCTGCCACCACCCTTGATGGAAAACACCCAAGGACCAAACCTGCTGGCTGAAGTCTGCTTAAAGGAACTGGAGACTAACAGGTGCTAATGACAGATTAGTAACTGAATGTTTCTCTCTGGCACACGCACTAGTCCGAGGGGAAAGGCTTTGGAGAGAAGCCGGGCAGCTGCTGGGAGCCTTTTCAGACAAGAAGAAATTTACCTTGATTTACTAGGCTTCCGGACACGTAAGAAGCCAAAGTAGGCCCTAGGTAAAGCTGATAGGTAAAGTAAGCACACAAAACACAAATGTGGCCAGGCAGGGGGAGCACACGCCTTTAGTCCCAGCACTCGGGAGGCAGGGGCAGGCAGATCCCTGTGAGTTAGAGGCCAATCTGGTCTACAAAGCAAGTCCAGGATAGCCAAGACAACACAGAGAAACCCTGTCTTAAAAAAAAAAAAAAAAAAAGAAACAAACAAAAGGCAGATGGGAGACAGCCTGGTCAGGGTAAGTTTGGCTGGTTCTCTGGGAGCTTCCTGATCCGGGGTCTGATTCTGGGTCCAAAAATCCTGTGTTTGTAACTGGGGTTTGGCCACTAGGCTGTAGAGCGCAGAGAAGAGTTGAATAGATACTGGTGAAACAACATCTGTTCGACTAATCAGGCAGCTGCAAGGAGACTTCGAAGACAGATTGGCTTAAACAGCAACTATTTCCCTCCCAGCCCCTGAAGGTGGAGCGGCATGGAGCCTTTGGGTGGTGGTGGGGTCTTGTTGGAAGTGCTTATGTCATTGCAGGAAGCCCTTGTAGCACAGCGTTGCCCTCAGTTCCTTTCCTTGCTTTGAGCTTCCTGGCTGGTGGGATGAGTGATTTTGCTCTGCCTTGCACTCCTCCTAAAAATCTACCATCTCACCTCAGGCTCGAACTAACAAGTTCAATTATCATCCTGAACCAGGAACTCCAAAACCTTCTCTCTCTATTTTTTTTTTATAGTGATGGAAAGCTAACTAGCACAGGGCTCCATCATCACGACTAAATAACCCCTGCAAAAGTCCTGCCTCCAAATACCACTACACTGGAGGTCAAATGTTGTGTTCGTTAGGGTTATATGACCATGACCAAGATGCCTAACAGAACAAGTTAAAGGACAAAGGATTGATTTTAGCTCATGCTTGTAGAGGGGCTAGCCTGTGGTTGCTTGGCCTCATGTATGCATGGCTGGAAGGTGAAATAGAGCTGATTGCCACTGCTTGGCTGACAGGAAGCAGAGAGACAGACAGGAAGTGGTCAGGGATAATATACTTCAAAAGTCGTGCCCCTCAGAAACCAATTTCCTTTACCTAGGTCCCACCTCCTAAAGTTTCCAGAACCTTCCAAAACAGCACCACAAACTAAGAATGAAACATTCAACAATAAGCCTAGGCTTTTAGAGATAAAGGAAGCATCCACTGTGCACCATGTATTAATTTTAGGCCCTTCCATAGCTTTATGTTAACCCGAAAGACCTGACCTAAGTTAGAAAATTTGATACACAGAAAAACTAAAGATTGATTGCATTTCTTATTTGTTTCCTTCATAGGGTTTTGTGTTTCCTTCTTAATGTTATTTTGAATTTGTTTGGCCTCAAATCATATTACATCCTTGTCATCTCCATTAGCTAAAATGTACTTACGGCTGATTATGCATGCAGAAAATAAATTAAATATCTGAATAACATTACGAGTAATTGGTGAAATTGCCTTATGTTTTCACATCCTTACAACAAAAAAGGCATCAACAAATGACCAGGAAAACAAAGGGATAATCCATTATAATTGTCCATATTACCATAGAGAGAGGACAGACACAATTATGGGCAATTTCAGAGTCTAAAAATCAAGTGTGATGAAAATTATATTGAAGTTGGCGACAAGAGCAAGAATTTACTTTAGCTGCTCCTTCAGAGCACCTGCCAATCGTGGGTGAACAAGAGCACCCCTGCACTGCAAAACCAGCAGCTGACCTAGAAGTGCACACTGCGTTGCTTAAACTTCCGCAAAATATAAATCCTAGCTGATGTGTTCACCCCAATTTGCTTGGGTGATTCCCTATAATGGGGTCTCCCTCCAAGGGTGGCTGGTTTATCAGCGAAACATTTATGGTGATTTAGGGAGAGATAGGTGCCCAGTTGTGTTTCTAAACAGGAGTCTCCCCTTTAGCACAGTTGATAGAGAATTGCGTTTCAGGCTGTCTGCTGTATTGATCTGGCATAATAATATAAGCCGCTAATTGGTTTTCTGTGGGGATTAATACATTTATAATCTTGATAGTCATAACACCTGTAGCATAGGAAACTATCTGTTAAGATTAAAATGCAAAATACCCTCCATATGCTCTTGTGTTCGAGCTCTTGGTCCACAGACAGTGACGTCATGCCAGCGATATTTTGGTAGGCTATTGGATCTTTAAGGAGTGGCCATGGTGGAGAAAGTAGGTGCCTGGGGTTGGGCCTTGAGCTAAGGCTGCTTCCTGTTCAGCCGGGAGGAGGAACCCAAAGCTGTATACACGCTCTTGCCGCCATGGAGCTGCATGTCACCGTGCCTTCCCCACAATGATCCACCAGAGCCCCTCAAACCATGAAGCAAGTAAACCTTTCTTCCCTAAGCTGCTTCCTGTCATCCAAGCAGGGAGGATGTAAGCCATTGCATCACAGCAGGGCACTATGGCCCCTTTTACATAGAACCAAAGAGTCCTGTTTACAAGTGAATATGGAAGTATTTTAACACTGGTGGGACCATAACTAGAGTGACCCAGCTAAACATCAGCGTTATACACACATAGACAAGAGATCAAGATCTGGCCTCTTGTTTGGCCTGTATCACCTAGGTGTTTTCTCTCAGCATCCCTGCAGAGGTCTAGCGGATGGCACAGCGCCCAAAGCCAATGGTTGCCTTTACAAGGACCCACCTTCTCTTTGAGCACCAACACCTTGAAGTAAGTGCTCAGCCTGATCCACAGAACACAGCGGCAGAGGCCTGAACAGTTACTACCACTTTGATCCTTAAAGTGAAACATGTGAAGTCTGCAGCAGGGAGGATGCTCCCCCTTCTACCAGATGCTCCTCCTTCTACCAGATGCTCCCCCTTCTACCAGATGCTCCCCCTTCTACCAGATGGGGTCTACAAAAAGATAAATCAACATGCACAGAGGTAGAAAGAGGTGGCAACTGAAGAGGAAGGAAAACCTTTTCCCTGACACCATCTGATTGAACTCCATAAACCACAGATCTTATTGTATATTTTCCTGCCCCCAACACCTCTAACAGCTGCCATTGCTAATCTTTAACATGGTAGGCAGGGAGCTTCATGGGAGTCTCATTTACTATGGACTGCACCAAGCAGGCCAAGCAATAGAACATCTCACATTATTCCACAGTCTCGGTTTTCAGACCAATGAGTAGGAAGCCCACAAGCCTGGCATTAAGCCTTATGTTTGTTAGTTAAAAGAAGTCTTAGATGAAGTTCATGCACGTGCCCTGCGTAGCACAGTTGAGTGGAAATCGAAGGAGGTAAGTGGTTCATGAAAGCTGGGACGTAATCCACTCAAAAGTCTCAGGAATTTCCTAAAGCTAACAAGACTCACATGGCCCCTCTCCAAGGTTATAGAAGCAGTAAACAGCTGCTGGGGGAGGATACTATCGAACCAGTTGAGCTACATAAGAAAGACTACAACCTGCTGATCTGCCTCAAGTAGAGAGGGGCAGTGATGCAGCTTACATAAGGCGTAACCTACACTGGGCTGGGATTTTCAGTGATGCAGCTGCGTTGGAGTTGTCCTTGCTCTATACGTTACCTCTCACCCATCCTTGATGATCATCACCAATAAACTCATCAGTTCACCAGGTTGGACTCTGATGGAGCCCTTGTCCTTGCTCTATACGTTACCTCTCACCCATCCTTGATGATCATCACCAATAAACTCATCAGTTCACCAGGTTGGACTCTGATGGAGCCCTTACTTTGGTCTGTCATTGATTCCCAATTGGGGTGAGCAAATGTTTGCTCATGTCTCTCAAAACAAGTACACACACACACACACACACACACACACACACTGGTGCCTTTAAGGTAATAACCATTTTGCTTACTTAACAGTTCTGTGTAACCAGGAAGTTTGAAATTAACAAAAATAGCGCTAGACTCCTACAAACTTTGCTTTGTCTCCATTTTGCTTCTCCCGACGCCTCACTATGTATCCCTGCCTGGCCTGAAACTTACTATGTAGACCAGGCTGGCCTCAACCTCACAGAGATCCACCTACCCCGGCCTCCTAAGTGCTGGGGTTAAAGGTGTTTACTGCCATGCCTGTCTCATTCTCACAAATCCTTGTTTGGGGTGAGGGAAATAAAGTATGTCTAATGTATTATGTATTCTAAGGTCACTGGATCAGAAATTAGTAACAGCAGCAGGACATAGTAGCAAACACCTGTAAACCAAACACTGAACATGAAGAGACAGGAGAATCATGAGTTCCAAACTACCCTGGGCTGCATACACAAAACTTTGCCTCAAAAACACAAAGTATGTTAGAGTTAAAAGTTAAAATTCTGTGGATAATAAGGATTAGTGACTGTGAGGACTGACTAGAATGGTCACGTGGTGCTCATGACAATGTGAAGTGATCCAGCCACTTGGGGTCAGCCCCACGGCTTATGAAAATTCCAGTCACATTCCTGACTTTACAGCTCTCAGGCCTCACCCTTGAAGCTTTTTATGTACGGTAAGCAGCAGTCAGTGCAGAGACTCCCTGGCCACGATGCAGATAATAGGTGCCTCTGGAGGGCTCAGCCATGACTGAGACATCTCTCACACCCTCTTCCCCATAAGGCTCAGCGGCACCACAGGAAAAGGGGGAAGGGCCAGAATCCAGGAAGTATTGCTGTGCGCCAGTGCCTTCTAGACATACCATGGCTGATGCATTCATGAGCTCAGATCAGCTGTGCCCACTTACACAGACCAACACAGTCGACATTCAAATGTGGATGCCGGAGGGCCCCCTGAGGAACCGCCTATAGTTGAAGAGCTATTGACAGTTGGCTGCTAGGAAAGTAAGAGTTCCTTTTCTTTAAGGGTGTGATCCTAGTAGGTCGCCCTTGTTCTAATAGGCAGCCCTACACCTGTGCACACATCCACAATCCTGATTGGACTCAATGGGTTATTAAAAAGAGGACATGAAAGTGGGGGGAGCGTGTCGGGGGAGAGCTAAGAAGAGCAGGATAGGGGAGAATGTGATCAAAGCAAAAGTCGTTGCACATTCTATGAAAATAGTAAAGAATTAATAAAAACATTATATCTTACATAAAAAAATCCAAGTACTCAAGTATGAGATGTCATTCACCCAGGTGAGAATACAGTCCTGCAAACAAATATTCTTAGACCTTGTATTGGTGTGGCTGTGACGCGTTCTTAGAATGCGTCCTTAGTATGGGTGAGGTTCTAGGTTCAATCCACAGCATGATAAGAAACATATTTATAATAGCTTTTGAAAGTGGGCGATATACATGTTTCTATTTAAACACTAGTGGATGAGTGAGCAAATTGCCCGACCGGTCATTATTCTATGTATAGAATGCTACTCAGCAATAAAAAATTTTAAAAGTAAACCACTGATACATGCAATGGTGAAGGTAGGATAAAGAAAGGATTTAATGTGTGTTACTGCAGCTACATGACCTTCTCGAAAGTGTAGCTCAACTGATAGCGACAGAACTAAAGCCCAGTATTCATGAAGAATAGGATGATCGGAAAGATAAATTGTGCCAAGTGGGTGTCCTCAATATCTCAGTTGTGACAGTCGCCATGAAAGTGTCTGGATAACTGAAGACACATCAGATTCTCCACTTTAAATGTGTGGGGTTTGTTGCTTTTCAATTATGTTTCAATAAATCTTTTTTTAAAAATAGAAAGAAAAGAAAACTGAGTAGGGGGTGACTTATGTGAAACTGTAGTTTTGGTACGTCACAAAACACACGAAGAGGGCACATGGTGGGGCTGCAGAGACGGCACAGCCAATAAGAGGCCGTGCAGCTCTTCCAGAGGACCTGAGCTGGTTCCTAGCACCTAATATTAGGTGGCTCTCAACTGCAACTGTCTGTGTCTACAACCTCAGGGGATCTGAGACCTCTTCTTGTCTCCATGAGCACTACATTCATGTGTCATACATACACATGGACAAATATACACACACCACACACACACACACACACACACACATGCACACACATACACACGCCACGAAAATGAATATAAAATTAAAGGAGAAGTGGCCTTCCCTAGGAAGAACACACCAATTAGTTGTCCAGTACCAAATGATCAGTCCTAAAAACAGACATACAGGTAGCATCATATGGACTGAGCAGGTTATATCTGGGAATATGCGCATATGCACATGCTTTTATACATGCAAATATAATCAGTAAATAAAAGAGTCATGAATTTGAAGGAAAAAAAAAGAAGGATATATGAGAGGCTTTGGAGGGAGGAAAATGAAAGGAGAAATGTAATCGAATTATAATCCCAAAAATAAAACAAAATTTTAGATGTTAAGAAAAACAAAAATAAATAAAAAGGAAATAAAAAGGAAAGACTGTGGACATGCACAAGACATGTTATAGGTGGTAACACATTAGGAGGAGGCAGAACATAAGTGGGAAAAGTCTAGTGTCAAAACTGTCCAGAGGTGACACAAATAAACACTACTGTGCTGGTCGTGGCTATGCACGCCTTTATCCCAGCACTCGGGAGGCAGAGGCAGGTGGATCTCTGTGAGTTCGAGACCAGCCTGGTCTACAAAGTGAGTTCCAGGACAGCCAAGGCTACACAGAGAAACCCCGTCTCGGGAGGGGGGAAAAGCCAGCACTGTAAGAGAAAGGCCCATTCCTCGGATACATCAATGTGATTATCAGTACGCAGAACTAGAAGTGGACCCTTGCCCTGGCTGGCAACCCCAGGAACCTGGAACTCAATTGTTCCTATGATGGGACTGGCAGAGCTGTTTGCTGACCACAAACACTCTGTCACTGGTGTTCAGGAAAACAAACATGAAGAGTTCTCTTCAAGAATAAAATAAGTGAAAATAATTCAAAGGAATATGACTTCAAAGATGTTGAGTTGAAAGGAAATCGTTTCTTCAGATGCAGGCATCACAGACGAAGAGGGCAGTGAGGGAGCCAGCATCAGGGTGGGGGAGGTGTCAGTGAAGGACCTGAGTCCTGAGAGGGGGCTAGCAGTGAAAGACTGAGCCAGCTGGGGCAAGGAGGGTGCCGTGAGTGTGGACGGTTGGATGGAGAAAGCTTAAAATGCTTTCCTGGGTGGAACCAGGAGAGCTAGTAGGGATGCGAAAGCGGGGGTCTGGGGTTGTATTTGTCACAGATGTTTGATCTAGAATCATCTTCTAAGAAACAGAACTCCTCCACATTCAGCACTTTGCAGGGCCTTAGAGAGCAGGGGTTGCCCATCACTTAGAGAGAGTCAGTGTTACGTAAGGTTAAGGGTTCTTTTGATTTTTCTACAGCAAATGCTTAACTCGTGAAAATTACAATACTTGACTTGTGTTTGTAAGGATTCGGAATGCTATTTCAAATAAATGACTGTCCAATCATAACTGTAAGGAATCTCTAAGCAAATAACTTTCTGAAACAGGACAGCGGGTTGCAGAGAGTTGGGAGACAGCACTGGGAGGGCAGTAAACCACAGGCTAAGAATTTCTTGTTGTGTCTGTCAGTTCTAGGAGTTTTCACACAGGACACCACTCTCAATAATGACAGTAAATTACAGCTCCCCACAAACTGGTCCCAGGGCCCCTGCTTTCGCTGCTCTCTGGTATATGGTGCTACCCCAAAGGGGACACAGGGATAGTTGCTGGGAGCAGAAGGGGAGCAGTTGTGGTCCCTGCCAGCCACTGCGATGAAGCAATTAAAGGGCTGAGTGACTAAGTTGTAAAGAGATGCCAAGAGGAAAAAGGGGGTATTTCTCTCATTCCTGAAACCCAAGGTGAGTATAAGGGCACACAGACACTCTGAACCTCACAGAAGGCTTGAGGTCTTTCTTCTCTTGTAGGAAGGAAGCGGCCCCTCCCTCCCCACCCCTCACTCCTTCCCATGAAATGAGGAAGGAGCAACACAGCCTCTATGGAATCAAGGTTTTGCTTTGCTTTTTCTTCCTGAGGCACTGGGAGTTAAACCCAAGGCCTCCTGCAAGGGCCTGTATAGCACAGGCCTCGTCCCTGGAGCCCTGTAGTGTCCTGGGGTCAGATGGGGCCTGCAAGTTCACAGTCTCCAAGTCACAAAGGACTAGGAAGTGGCAACCTGCTTCTACTTCTGACATTGCGTGTGTGTGTGTGTGTGTGTGTGTGTGTGTGTGTGTGTGTGTGTGACAGCCTGTGTCTATCTGCGTGTGCATGGGTATGTTCACACGCATCCAGAGCCATGAGTGTGGGGGAGGGGACAGCCTATAATATCACTCCTCCTGAGGCATTGTCAGCGTGTTCGGTTTGGTGTTTGTTTGTTTGTTGAGACCCCATTTCTCACACTCCCACAGGAAGCACTTCACTCTCTGAGCCACAATCCCTTCTCCTCTGTTCATGATTCCTTCTCATGTCAGATGCTTGTGAGGTTTCTATACCAACAACCAATTAGCACGCTCTCAGGCACCAGCTGCAGAGGCACTGATTCACTTTAATTCGGCCACTCAGAATTTGCTTCAGGATGCCAAAGATGAAGGGCTCGGGCTCACACAACTCCCATTGCAGCATCAGGGCAAGAGCTGGTCTGCTGTGCATCTCAACGGCTCCATTACGTTGAGCAGTTTGCTGAAGAGGCTGAGATAACATCACTGTTTATTGTATAAGACACATACGTGGGTGGGGTCCAGGGAGATCTGAACACAGGAACCCCTGTCCCTCTGGACTTAGGGTATACCACCTGCCTTGCCCATGGATTCATTCAACCCCACCAGTTTCCAAGTCCCTCTGGCTGAAGGTTTTTTTGTTTTTAAATGAAGCTCCACTGTAGCAGGCATAATTGATTAAACCACTGGCTGTGGGTAATCAATCCCTGGGTCCTCCTCCCCTGCAGAGGATGGAGCCAAAAGGCCCAATTCTAATCATGTGGTAAGTTCCCTGTAACAGCCAGCCCCTGCTTCAGTGCTATAACCTCAGCTCCAGCTGAAGGAGCGTATTGTCACCAGCACCATACTCTCCTCTCGTTCACTCAGACAGAATCACAGCCTGAGAGCCTATGATGGAAGCTAGGAACGGAGATCAAATATGTCTGTGTGACATCACAACAACAGCCTCAGCTTAGCTATGCTCCTGACAGAGAGTCTGCTGGGAGTACAGTGACTTTGGCTTGCACAGACGCTCCGCTGGGAGTGTAGGAAAGGTCATAGTGCTCTCAATGAGATGAAACCATGCGGGGCCTCGTCTGTCAGAATTCCAGGGGTGAAGAGAAGGAGCTAGTGAGAAAACCCAAAGGGCTTTTTATGTGGGTGCATCTAACTCAGATCATGTTTATATAGGAGGCGCTTAACCCGCTGAGCTGGCTCCCAAGCCTGTTTGTAATGGTCCTTCAGATGTCAAATGTTTGGGGGAGTTTCGTACCAATACCTAGTCACCCTAAGAGGGGTGGTGAAGTGGGTTTCCTGTAAACACCTGCCACAGACATTCTCTCCTCCTCAAAACCACTGCCACTGCCTCGAAGTGCACCCCGCTGTTCCCATCTCACACACCAGTAAAAGGAGACGCAAGGAGAGGCACTAGCTCAGTAGTAGTGTGGGACCAGGAGAACTTCAGGACACTTGTAATCACTGCAGTGGTGCATAGCTCCGAATTCATGAGACTGTGTTAATTAGCCTTATGCTACCATTCACATCTTTAAAGAGGGAGAAGGCAAGCCATGGAAGAGAACACACCTCAGGTAAGTCAAAGGCAAGTAGACGCATGCAAGAAGTCTGTGGTGCAGGAGTGGGCAGAGCTCAGCTCATTGCCGCAGAAGACCTGAGTTCAAGCCTCAGGTCTGCCATGACACTTCACCTTGGAAACTCAGCATCCTACTGGGGTTTAGGCAAGATTATAGGCACGAGAAAGCACATTATATACGCAGTTATCTGTTTGGGCCAACACACAGTGTACAGGGTATCATTTGGTTGTCACAGATCTCCAGCCTTGAGCTAACCCAGTGACTTTCCTCCATTCAGGGTGATTTCTGCCACAAGCAATGGTGCACACATGTAGATGAATGGCAGTGCTGGGGGTTGAACCCAAAGCCTCACACATGGTAGGAAATTCTGCTCTACTGAGCTCCATCCTGTTCTTATTAGGAGACACTTTTGGTAATGACAACTTTGGAGCTGGGATGCTAGTGGCTTTAAGGGGGTAAAGGTCAGGGATGCTGGTACCCGTGCCACCCTGCACAGGACACAGCCCCCAGCAGATGAAGGCTATACATCACCAGCAACAGGGCACAGGAGCCCTGCCTCAGCGTGAACTGATGCCTTATAATAAGTCAGGAGCAGGGTTGATGCTCAATAAATGTTTATTGAATATATGAATAAATAAATTAGTAGTCAAGATCTATAAAGTGGTTAACGTGAGACGGTGGTGTTGCAATAAGTAATCAGACTGTGCATAGAAACACTGAAAGGGTCATCCATCCCTGCTACCCCAAAGTGTGGGACAGCGGTAAAACAGTCTCAGGCATCACTGGGCACCTGTTACAAAGGCAGCAAGCAAGGGGATGACTGGATGACTCACTGACAAAGAGCACTTGTTGCTCTTATAGAGGACCAGTGTTTGGTTCTCAGTACCTGTATCAGGCAGCTCACAACTCCCATAACTCCAGCTCCTCCAGGGAATCTGACACAATCCTCTTTCCTACATAGGCACCCACTCACATGTGTGCATGCACACACAGAGACAGACACATATGATATTTCAAGTGAATTAATTAATAAAATCTAACATCCAATAAGCTCAAGATTGGGATTGCAGCTCATACCTGTCGAATCACAATCAGAATTTTAAAAAGCTTCCTAAGTGGTTGAGAGGCACACTAGTCTGGAAAACACTGTCCTGGAGTTGATATTCAGTGATGGTGTTTAACCAGTGCCAAGAACTCTGGTCTAAAACCAGTCAGGTGGACTGTCCATCTTGGCAATATAATCCAGGGCTCTACACAAATGGCATTTCTGCCTGAAATGCTAACCATTTAGGCAGCAGAGTCCCCAGTCCCCAGGTAATAGGGTGGTGGTCTCTTTCTTCCTTCTCAGAAGTATCTACTGTTTTTTAATTATGTGTATTATTTGTATTATCAGTATGCCCGGCTAGCAATCAATTAAGACACAGGCACTTGTTATATTTTAAAATAGTCTTAGTTAACCTGGGGCAGGGCAGATATCAATCTTTTAAACTACTTTCTGTAGTAGGGCCTCAGGCATGGGATCCCTGTGTCCGTCCCATGCCATCTGCTTCTAATAACTTCTATCAAGCTACCTCCCATCCATAATCCCATATACTTGTTCATGTTCTTTATCTGGGCCAAATCCCCATCCATGCCAGCCATGTGCTTCTCCTCCATCTAACCCACGGTGGCCTTCTTCTCCTCCCTCTTGGGAATCTCTCCTCTGGTCTCTTCCTCCTCACAGCGGTCTTTTTTTTTCTTCCCAGAATTCTCTCTCTCTCTCTCTCTCTCTCTCTCTCTCTCTCTCTCTCTCTCTCTCTCTCTCTCTCTCTCTCTCTCTCTCTCTCTCTCTCTCCTCTAGCCCCACCTATCTCCTTTGCCCTGCCCAGGTGGGATGGCTTTTTATTGAGCAAAAGGTGGGTTCAGAGAGAGCAAGCAGTAATTAACATCAAAATACATCAGAGCACCCTCCCAACAGTTATCAGTGATTATAACAAGATACAGCCCATCCCTGACATCCCAGTGTAAATGGAACCACAACTGAGATTCCAGGGAGGACAAAGGGAAGTCCCACTGCAGTGCTGAGATGGACTTTGATAGCTCCCTCTTCTTTGGTCCTTAAGGTGAAGGGTAGCATCCTGTGTGGTGCACTGAGCTGTGGTGCTTGGCTTTGAGGGGTATTTAAACTATATTGTTGCATTAGAAGGGTGTGTGAGTCCTTCTACACCAGCTCTGAACTCTAATGTTCTTCAAATCAGGACTATCACAGTCTTCCTTCAAAGAATAACAAAACATGATAACTTTATATTTATAAAGTGCAGGCCATACACAGTACAACAAGATAATGTTCTGAATATGTTATTCCTTGTGTGAGTCTTTGTGTGTGTGTGTGTGTGTGTGTGTGTGTGTGTGTGTAGGCTAGAGGTCAGCCTTGTATTTTGAGGATCTTTCACAGGTTTGTAGCTTGTTATGGAAGCTAGGTTGTGTGGCCAGCAAGCCCTAAACATGTTCCTGTAGGCACCTCCCCAGCACACACCCCTCTATCCTGTGTTTTTGTTTGTTTGTTTTATGTGGGTACTGGAGATTGAAAAAGACTCTAAGGCATGTATGGCCAACACTTTGGCAACTGCATTGTTTCCCTGGCTCATATTACCCCAAGATTGAGTGTTCAGAAAGTGAGTATTAATGCAAATTTTGAAGCCAGGAGTCTTGACTTTAGAAGCAGTGTTTTACCTTTCTCTGCCAGATCTTATGAACATCAATATGATGACACTTCTGCCCTCGTGGACCATTCGGGCCTCACGCCAGGCTCTCGGAGCACTCATGTGCCTATTTCTCTCAGAGCCCTGGTGTGCCCATTTTTCTGCCTGCTAACGTGTTAACTTCCTTGTACCTCATCCTTAGTTACCTTTGATCTAATGGCTTAGAATCCAATCACAGACTACAACAGAGCAGGTCCCTTCAGCTTCTCACCAACTACTGCGTGAGAGAATAAATAGGTGAAATTTTGTCAGATCAACAAACAATGCTTAGTTCTATACAAACAACCTGAGAAAGGAAAGCTCCTCAAAACAAATGTTCTTTTCATTTATTTTATCATGTGTGCATGCGCACACACACACACACACACACACACACACACACACACATGCATATACGGGTGTAGGTGCCCACAGAGGCCAGAAGAGAGTGCCAGATACCCTGGAGCTAGCATTACAAGCAACTATCTAATATGGGTGCTGGGAATCAAATTCCAGCCTCTTCAAGAGTCCCTAGTGCTGTTAGCCCCTGAGCTATCTCTCTAGCACCCACACATGCCCTTACACTAGGGACTGTCTCTTTCCCCAGCTCCACTCACAGCCCTTCCACTGCAGCTGCCATAGCCTTGCATTACAACACCCTTAGTCGGCCGGGCCAGAGTGGCTCCTCAAGCATGCAAGGCCAGTCATCTTCTTTCTTTAGAAATTTGGGGATCAGAAAAAGGAAATAAGAACAATCTCTGCTGATCACCGAAGCCATGCAGTAAAAAAAGAGAGATAGGGAGTATACGCATGTGTTTCCATCCATGTTTTCCATCTGAGAGATGTGAGTCTCCAGGGAGCTGCATAAAGCTTTATGCTAATACACAGCCAAGAGCCAAAGATGAGAGATAGAGAGAAATTATTTCTGACATCGTTCAGGTCTCTGTTCACAGACACTTAACCTCTCTGAGCTATCATTTCTCTTTTATTAAATGATGTGATGGGGTGAGAGGAGCCGGTACATCCCACAAGGCTATGTAGCCCAGCGCTGCTGCAGGAAGAAGGGGTCCTCATCAGAAAGCAGCAACGAAGCGAGAAGAAAGCTGACAGTCCCCCCTTCTCTCACTGGCATCCCCAAGCAGCAAAGCGCAGGACCAGGGGGAAACCAGCGCCCCCTGTGCTTGCATTCTATGAAGTGCAGACTCCTGACCACAAGCGATGTGCCTTTATCAGTGAAAGGAAAAGGTTAGTTTTCATTGTGAACTTAAAGAGCATAGACTCTCCTAGGAGGAGAGTTTCCACTGAGGAGTTCTCTACAGCAGGTTGGCCTGTGGCAAGTCTGTCCCGATGGGACGGGAAGACACACCCTGAATGTAGGCTGCCCCACTCCCTCAGCAAAAGATCCTCAGCTGCACAAACGTGGAGAGCGCTGAGGGAGCTTGGTAGCAGCAGGCAGACAGCCTGAGTGCACTGGTTCCTCCTCTCTGCTCTCCATTGCTGATGTGATCCTTGCTGGAGTTCCTTCCGGGACTTCCCGCACCATGGTGGCTGTAATCCGGAAATGTGGGCTGAATAAACTCTTTTCTCCCTTATGTTGCTTTTGGTCAGAGTATTGCATCACAGCCACAGAAATGAAACTCAGGCGGCTGCCATCTCAGCTGCATCTCATGTCTCTCATGAGCAAACTGACACTTTGAATTTATGCATCCACCTCTTGTGTTTGGAGAAAATGCCATGAGCCATGCTTAGAGTCTCAGCATGTAAGGGGTTAAATCACCACATGCTCTCTCTTTTCCAGACTTCTGGCCTAAACAAGATGGCTTTGTATAACCAGCACCAGGCTAGCAGCTCTTCACCAAAGAAGCTTGGGGGGGGGGGGGCACGGGATGGCTCAGTGGAACCAAGCGTTATGGTTTCCTGGAGCTGAGTGTTTCCTCTCACACTCAGCATAGCGGGTAGCCTATGCCAGCATAGCCTTACCTTAACAGGCAGGCCCCAGGGGCCTGAGCTGGACTCTCCTTTCCCAGGATTCTGCCTTTAAGCTTTGTGCCCTTGGGTTGTGCATATGAGATGCACTCTGACACGTTCCATTTTGTTTCTTTAAAAAAATAAAAAGGTGAGCATGTACTGCAACATTGACACCACGATCCCCTGCTGGGTCCCAGCCTGTAGTTTAAAGAGCAAGGCTCCGCCATGGCTACAAAGCCTTCTCGGCTGGGATTTGCACCAAATGAGCTCATTATGTCCAAGGTCACCGACTTATTATCAGACACGGCACGAAGGGATTCCTTTAATTTGAGCCTTGCATGGTTAACTAATATATGTTTTTAAAAGCAGGGGCTGGGGAGATGGTTCTGTGGTCAAAGTGCTTGTGACACAGCTATGAGGCCCTGGACTTGATCCCCGGAATCTGCATTTAAAAAACCCAGGTATATGTAGAATGCTTATAATGCCTGTTTATAATAATAATACCAGCACCAGGCTCTCTCTCTCTCTCTCTCTCTCTCTCTCTCTCTCTCTCTCTCTCTCTCTCTCTCTCTCTCTCTCTCTCTCTCCAGCCAGCCTAGCCTACTTAGGAAGTTCCAGCCATGAGACCCTGTCTCAAAAAATAAGGTAGATAACACCCAAGGAATAAAAATACTCAAGCCTGTCCTCTGACCTCCACGTGCACCCTCAAACTCAGAAACACACACACACACACTTCATTTTCAAAAGCTTTAAACAGAGACAGGCATACCATAGGCATCTTCCTCTGTTTGGCATTTGGATGAGTAGACGCACAGACAGGAGGTAACATTGCAGGGTCCTTATCTCCATGTTGCTCTGACAGGCTGCACTGATCCAGTGTCTGGTTTACCCCTCGCACTAACAGCCTTTGCCAAATCTTATGGTTTTGCAGACTCCAAGTCCACAGGCTGGCCCCAGGCTCTCTATCCCTACCTGGTGCCGCACCTGTCACCTTTCCACATATTCTACAAGGAAAGCCCACTCTCCCTTGGATAAATGCCCCCTTCTAAGATGCAGGTCAGTATAATTTTCCAAAAGGTTGGCAAGAGTGACTGCCCAGAGAAAGCATGCTTATTCTTTCAAATGCCACCAGTCCCCTTAGCTAACATTTACAGAGTTATTTACAACTTGATTCCTGCTACATGTGCCAGTGTGTCTGCCCTGCTTCCCTGGCCTCCTGTCACCAGCTCTCCAGCCCCCAGGCTGCTGATGCTCAGGAGTTCTGCCTCCCAGAGCCAAGATGGCTTCTGACTCAAAGAGAAGCCACCATTATGGGCAATATTCCCACCTAAGCATAAGCTTTAAAATCACCAATGAAATTGACCTGTCTTGTAGTATGGAGAATTATTGATTGAATCGAAGTAGCTGCAATTGTTTACTTTATTTTTGACTTGTTCAGACAAATTAAAAACCCAGTATTAAGGTATTAAGATAGCACACTTAAAAATCATCTCTATGTAATTTGGGACATTTTTTGTGACTGGATCATCTTAACTAAATATTTTTGAGAAATAAGTATTTATTCCACAAGCCTATGATATTATAATAAATATAAAGGCTGGTGAGATGGTTCAGTGGGTAGAGATGTTTGCTCCCAAGCCTGAGGACCTAAGTCCAGTCCTTGGGACCCACATGGTGGAAAGAACTAATTCCTACAAGTTGAACTCTGACCTCCATTAGCATGGTGTCATAGCACATATACAATTAATAAATAAATGTAATTTAAAATTTTAAATGATAATCATAAATGTAAATATAAAATAATAAACACAAAATAAGTAAATAAATAATAAAACCTGTCATCTATTCAACATGTGTATAGAATATGCAATTTATGACATTTTATATAAAGTTACTTACTTTTCTATGCAGCTTCTCTATACAGTTTACATGGTTTTACATAGTTAACAGTTTCTTCTGTATGGGCAAATCACTAAAGTCCCTGCAAGTTAGATATCAGAGAATTGTTTTCTCTTTACCAGTAGGAAAACTGAGGCAGAGAGCCCCAGTGATTTTCCCAAGGCTATTATTAACAGAGCGGAGACTGGACTTAGGGGTGGCCCATACTGTCTATTCTACCCACTGCTTTCACACTATCAACTTGCAGCCAGAACTGCATTGTCATGAACTTCTGGTGTACAAACTTCCAGAGTTAGAGAAAATCTACATTCCTCCCAGGAAACCTGAGAAAACCTGGCCTCCTGTCCTGAGGTGGTTGATCAGTTTGACACTCAATATAGGTTAAATTCTGTCTCCTTCATTGGCTGCCTATGATACATTTGGCAAGTCACTGTGGATCTCGGCTTCGCCATCTAAAGAAAGCAGCATATTGGTAACGCCTACTCCATAATCTTATGGCAGGAAGGAAAATGAAACAGAAACAGAAAGCATAGGGCTATGGCGACTGGTACTACACCAAACAAATGCTGGATGTGGACACAACCACCAACCTTTTTTAACAGCTATGGAAGCCTTGGCTGAGAATATGAGGGCAAGAAGTCATACTTTTACCCTTGGGACAAAACGGCCACTCTGCATCCACCTTTTATCCACAACGCGAGCATCCCCCATTCTTCCTGCATGGGTAGAACCTTGGTTCTCTGTCAGCCTTCTCACTCCCCTGGCTGGCTCTGAAGTGAATCTCTGTCACCTCTGGCTATCAGCTCTAAGAACCTCTGTCCATGAAAACCTTGAACCCTCTTGCACTAGTTACTTTTAGCTGTGACAAAATACCTTCTAAAAAAGATGTATTTTTGGTTGGCAGTTAGTAGGGGACGATGGAGTCAGAGACGTGTGATGTGCCTGGTCATGCTGCAGACACAGGACATGGAGAGCTATGAACCCTGGGGCACTGTCCATCCGTGGGACAGTGCCATGCACACTCAGGTATCTTTTCCCTCCTGAACTAAACATGCTTGTAGGTGATTTAAAACCCCATTGAGATGAGATTGAAGGGAACTGTCATCCACTACTTCACTCACTCTAGTGGCCTGAGGACGTGTCGACTGCTGCTCTCTGTCCATTCTTCTCTCATTCATGCTCCTTTAAAAAAAACCCAGGTTAATTAAGTTGCTTTGGACCCCCGTGCTCTCCGATCTGCCCGGCGTCATACATCATACTGCCTGGTTCAACACCCAGCAGGGGCTGGCGGAACTTGAGCCTGACATGCAGCCCTAGACCATTTTTAAGGCTTCACTGCATCACTGGATCTACACGAGCTTCTGGGGGCTGCCCCAACACATGGGCGTGAACTTTGGCAAAACAGCCAAAATGGATTCCTTGCCATTTTTAAATGGCAGAAATTCAATGTCAAGGACATGGCGGCACCACTGCCCCCTGCAGAGGCTCTAAGGATTAAAGGGCTGGTCTTACCTTTGTTTTCTTGGTCCTGGTGAGCCTAGATAGTCTAAGCTCATGCTGCGTGGTGGCTTGCCACTGTCCTCTGCTTCTTATTTTTGTCTTTTGCGTCTTATCATAGTGTGTTATTTGGGGTCATTCAAGTCAACCCAGGACAATGCCAGGGCCCTTAACTTGGTCACATCTGCAAAGACACTTCTTCCAAATCAGCTAACAATCACAAGCTCTGGCTAGATGCATCATGGGTGGGTAGGGTCACCATCCATCCTATGCCAAGGTCTAAAGTGTACCAAAGAGAGTGTGGTTCCTACTTTCCTTTTTTAGATCACCTGTCTCCTTCACCAAATGCTTCCAAAATCCAGCAAAACAAACAAACAAACAAACCTTACATCCCACATCAAAGCCAGATCTCCACAGCCCCTTTCTTACACTCTATATATTTTCAGAACTACAACCGTGACCAAGGAAGCTACCGAATGATACAGGTAAATGAAATTGACTTTCAGGAAGATAAAGGGCTGTTATCTTTGCAAGTCCTCTTCCCATGGAACTAAGGTCCTGCCTGGGGATGCTGACCACCCCATTGTCCATTCTCTCTAGTCAACCAGATGTTGAGGCAGGGATAGACACAAGTGTTTGCCACAAACTTGTCCAATAACAAAAGTTCTACTTTCAAATAACTCTAGGAAGTCACTGAATAAAGTCAGTCCAGGCAGGTTTCTTTCCTGCAGCATTTTCAGAGCTCTTTCTTGAGTAAACCATGAACTGTGTTAAAAAAATAATAATAATAATGGTCAATATTTTCCAGAATCACAGAACCAACAAGTCCTTGGCCTGTGAGGTGTCTGGTGACCACAGTGTTACCCCAAATATACAAATGGAGTGTTCTTAGGTCTGTCATTCTATGTACTTAAACAGCTATTGAGTCATTAAGAAAAATCAAATTTACAAACAACAACAAAACAGTAAGTTACCACTTCATACCAGTCAGCATGGCTTTAACTAAAAAGACATATGCAAGGCCCTGTACAAAGGTTCAGCAGTTAAAGGCACTTGACACCAAGCCCAGCAACCTGAGTCCAGTCTCTGTAGCCAATACTGGAAAAAGAGAACAGACTCCCACAAGTTTTTCTTTGGCCACTTCATGCAAAAATAAATGATAAATACACATAATGAAAGACTTCATAAAATGACAAAAAAAAAAAAAAAAAAACAACCCCAAGTATTGATAAGCTGAAGACCAGTGATCGCCCTCATACTCAGCTGATGTCAATATAAAATGGGGCAGTTGTTTTGGGGGGAAATGTTTGGCAGTCTCTTAAAAAAGATCAAATGTGCTGAATGGCTCAGAACGTTTTACCACTAGAAGGAAAAGGTGCCTGCTGGTGGTCCCAGGAGCTTCACTTAGAACAGCTCAAAATGGAAAATGACCAAAGTTCATCAACTGAAAAATAGATACACTGCGGTATGACCATTCGGAGACCTTATTAAACAGCAACTAGAATGAAAGAAGCAGGAGCCTCAAGGATATAGTGCTACGTGCGACTATGACTGTGACGTATGATTCCCCTTCATATGCTCCAAGGGGGACACAGACATAGAGCAGGTAAACAGTCACCAAGGGCTGGAGGAGAGATGAGAATATAAAAGAACTTAGTGAAGTGGTAAGAGCAATCTAAACCTGGATGGTGCTGAGAGGAGTCTTATCACAGTTATTTAGTAATAATCATTAAATTGTACACTTATGATAAGTGAATTCTATAGAGTATAAATTTTACACCAGTAATCTTGTTTTAAGTTCAATTGCTTATTAATGAGATATGGTTTCATTAACATAAAAAAAAACCTTTGCCCCTATGGTCTCATCCTACACTTAGTTGCTCAAATGAAGATGTTGAACATCTGGCTCATTCCCTGGAGGGGGAGACCTGGTGGCACTCAGAGGAAGGACAGCAAGTAGCCAAGAAGAGACTTGATACCCTATGAGAATATATAGGGGGAGGTAATCCCCCTCAGGAACAGTCATAGGGGAGGGGAATAATGGGAAAAGGGGGGGGGGGAATGGGAGGATACAAGGGATGGGATAAACATTGAGATGTAACAAGAATAAATTAAAAAAAAAAAAAAAAAGAGTGGAGGTTCTGGGGAAACATTTTCAACTGGACTCAGCAAAGGTGAGCAAAATGTGTGGGGATAAAAGTAATAATAATAATAATAATAATAATAACAACAATAAATGTATATATACATATACATTTAAAATTGCCTGGGGTGCCGTGATAATTAATCTTGATTGTCAAATTGATGAGATTTGGAATCACCATGGAAACAAGCCTCTGCAAGAGAGATTCTAGATTGGGCTGATTGAGGTAGAAAGATTCTCCCTAATTAGAGGAGGCAGCATCTGTAGATTGAGGTCTGGGAGTGGATGAAAAAGAGAAAATGAGGTGAGCAGCGCATCCATCTCACTCTGCTTCCTGACGGCTGCCGTGAACCCTGGCTACCTTTCTTACCATGACGAACCACACCCTCAAATGGCCCAGATAAACCTCTCTTTGTTTGAGCCTTTTCCATCAGGTACGTTGTCAAAGCAATGGGCAAAAATAAGTGGCAGAGGTGTCTTCTGTGGGAGTCCTGTGTCGAAGGCTGAGTTGAAGTCTTTCGCTGAAGAGTATACTTCTCAGAAAACTTCAGTGCAGCTCCCTTCTTGCACTCAAAATGTTCCTTAGATAAAGCCAGGGCCTGGCCAGCCCACAGGATGTGTTAAAATGGGGCAGGGGGACTGATTAGAATTCCAGGACCAAAGTGAGGGAGGTTCTAAAGGAGAGAGATTGGACTCTTTGATCTGCCTGGTCCCCCTCTGACTTCTGTCTAATTAGCAAAGCTTCTGAGGCAGGATGATAAGCATTCTGGGCACTTCATGTATCTGGCCACTGACTAATTAATTTTTGACTTTGAGCAGTGACACTTCATTTGAAAACCATCGGTGGATTGGGCTGTGAAAGTAGGGCAGAGTTCTGAAGGGGCCTGACAGGACCCCCTCACACGCAGCTGGCTTCCGAAAGGCTGAAGTGGGTCAGGAAGTTAGGTAAAGAGACAGGTCACAGGCAGGGAGGGCCCAGTGCAAGGCTGCTCTGCTGTGCGTGGAGGCTTAGCCACTTACCTACTCTGGTGATCACTGCACTTAGATGCCAGTGGCTGACTCAGCAGCTTCTCAGAAAAAAAAAAAAAAAAAGATAAGGTGTCCAAGTGGGAGAACGGGAGGCTATGGAAGCGTCTGAACCAGAATTGAGGGTTTTTCAGATGAAACTATGGAGTGATGGGTCTGTGGACCACCCTGGAGGCCAAAACCTCCCACCACCCACCAACTACCACCCACTCTTATGGGTGCAACTCTGTGGTGAAGCCAGGCACTTTGGGCCTGTGTTTCCTCTGAGGCACATTGCATACGGCCATGGAGAGGTAAGTGGCCCCAGCAGACACCAGTGACTCACATAACAGAAAATGTTCATCTCTCAATAGAAGACGTTTCCAAAGTGTAGGTCTAGGTGGGATCAGCATTATACCATTTTGTTGTGAGAAAAGAGACACAACCTCTAACATAGCCCAGGCTTGCCTTAATCTGCTGTATAGCCAAGCATAGCCTTGAACTCCTGACTCTCTTGCCTCCACGTCCCAAGTGTTAGACTAACAGGCATGCACCACCACCATGTTGCATTTACGCAGTGTTAGAGATAGAGCTTCCAGGCTTCCTGCAAGCTAGCCAAGCGTGGGACAACTTCAGCACTCCCAGCCCTGCCCATCTTTGAGCTAGAGTCTAGTAACCCAGGCTTCCCACTCCCGAGCCTCCCACCTAAGGTCCCTGAGCACTAGGATTTCATGCACAGCTGTGCCCAGCATTTTTCCCCCTTATGCAGAGGAACTTGGCTTCTCAGTACCCCATGTGTTTGTCACTCACTAGGGTTCTTTCTCAAAGGTTTGGCACACTTTGATTATTTGAGATGAGGGTTGAACGTGGTTTGGTATCAGATGCACTGAAGCCCAAGAGGCTGACAACCCCCAAAATGTGTGACAGGCATTTGAAGCCAGACCAGCTGACCCCCAGCTGGCCAGTGTGCTTCCTGTTGTGTCTCCATGAAGGGGGATGTGACAGTAGAATCTTCATCTGCACCCTCTTTGTCAGGGGCCAACGGGCCTTCGGGACCATCTTCAGAGTGCCAGTCACCTCCGTGCCAACCCTCCACCACTCGCTCAAAGCTCAGAAGGAAGCTCTCCTATTATTAACCCCACCCCTACCTGTAGGTTCAAATATCACACCATGAAATTTAACAAACTTTTACCAAGGTCTCAGAGGCCTCAATTTTTTTCCATAGTGAAATTCATTGCAGCTGTTAGAGTTACAGCTGCTCCAGAGGAAATCCTAAATGTTTACTCTCCCCAGACATTCACACTTCCTACCTCGGGGAGGCTAGCCACAGGCCAGACCCTGCCATCAGAGGAATTTCTGTAGCCAGCGAGCAACAAGCCCCGCCCCAAGGTCTAGGCTGGCATTCAACGCATTCAGAGAGATGGAATTGAAGAGATGGCTCTGTCCATAAGGATGTAAGTTCAAGTCCCAGAACCCATGAACAAATCTGAGCATTGTCTCTGTCTCTCACACACACACACACACACATACACACACACACACACACACACACACACACACACAGAGGCACATGCCCATGCCCCCCCCCACACAGAGGCACATGCCCATGCACACACAGAGGCACACACACACACACACACACAGAGGCCCCATGCACACACAGAGGCACACACACACAGAGGCACACGCCCATGCACACACACACACACACAGAGGCACACGCACACACACACACACATACACACACACACAGAGGCACACGCCCATGCACACACACACACACACACACACAGAGGCACACGCCCATGCACACACACACACACACACACACACACACACACACAGAGGCACACGCCCACGGCCGGCCAGCCTCGCCTACTTGTTGAGCTTCAGACCTGTGAGGAATTCTGTCTCTACAGCAAGACAGCAGAGGTCAGCTCTCTCCCTCACATACTCTTGCATGCATACATGCATGCACACCTGCACACAGGAACACACACATGCACAATTAGAAAAATTCTCTATTTAGAAAATTCACGGTGTTGGGAAATCATCACACAATCTTCAGTCATTAAAGATTAGCCATGTTAAAGACAAGAGACATCACATGGTGCCCTTATTTCCTCCAGGGAAAGCCGTTTGCCGGCTGCCACCATTTCCGGTTGAATCTTCTTTAAGCAAAAGTCTAACAGGGATTCTCACTGTCCCTGGTTTTCCTAAAAGGTCACTGAAGCTCTAGACATTTCCTAATGAGGAAGCTAATTAGTTCTCAAAGCCTTGCCGTCCCAACTGATTGGCTAGATTATCGCCACACAGCCCCGTCCCTGAAGTACACAGTACTGAATTACACGCATGCCCACTGCTACAGGACAGCAGTGCCCCGCTTTCATAACTCACTACACGAGCTGAGGACTACTCAAAAATAAAATTCTGAGTCATCACTCTACCCAGTGATAAGGCACCCCAGCTAGATGTGTCTGACAGCGACTTTCAGCGCATTGCAAGAAAATAACTTAGTCTTATGTAGGTTTTTGTACAGCTTATCAGGCTGTGGGCTGCCCAAATTGCAGCCGGGATGCTTTAATGAAGCCTTCTTAGCCACTGGAATACACAGCCCAGCATCAGCAGCCAGCCTGGATGGCAGCTGAGTACAAAGCTCATTTTTCTTTGTCAGTGCCTCCTTGTGATGCAGAAGATACCGTACACTCGGAGGGGGGCTTTCTCTTTGAGACCTACCCAAGCATAGATGTGCGCCCCTCTCCCGGAAGATAAGTTATTAAAAAGATGTGTTTTTTGAAAGCAGCCTCCTCTGCTTGGAACATCAGTATCAACAAATGAAGGAGAGGGAAGCAAAAGGAATGGTGACAGTGATGGAAGCAGCCAGCAGGGGGGAGGCAGAAGGCAGTAGGCCCCCGCTTGCTGTTAAGGAAGGATCAATGCGTGTGTCAGGGGCAGTGATAAGACACATTGAGCTTATCAAAGGCTGAGGAACTGGTGACAGGGTTCACATGTGGAAGGAAGATAAGGGGAGCCTGCTTCTCCTCCTCCTCTCCCCAAAGACCTTGCTTTAATTTTCCCACTCTGCATTTCTATTTACCATCCCAACAGGGACCATCTCACTCCCATGTGATTCCTCTCCTCAGCTCAACAATAGAGTTTCCAAGAGACATCAATTAGCACATGTTGACCCTCACGCTATTTGGAGGAAAGAGTGTGAGGTTTGGTGTTGGAGGTCCAAAACGCAGCAGAATGTTCCAGAAAAAAAAAATTACCATGATCACCTGAGAAAGAATAGTGAAAGGGTAGAATTGAGAGGGGAACCACAGGGACATTTTGGCTCCATCTCACATTCTTTGTGACTTTGCATAAGTCACAGCACCTCCTAGGCCTGGAGTCTCCTCTCCTATAAAAAATTACAGTGAGGTGCCATTGTCCGGGATGTTTCTAGACTCTACCACAACCTACCTTCACCCTCTGCCCTGTTGATATTGCAGCAACTCCCATTAGATTACACTACGCTCTTTGTGTGATGGCTTAGCTCAGGCTGGGTCTGAAACAAAAGGCATTTATCCCTCGTGTTTTGGGACTCGGAAGTCCAGATTCTCGTGAGGATTCCTCCTCTCTTATGGACAACGGTATGCTCACTCTGTTACCACAGGGCAAACAGAGGAAGTGTTGAGGCTCGACTCATAAAGACACAAATCGCGTCATGGAGTCCCACCCTCATGTCTTCATCTACACCGAGCTACCTGCCAGACACCCTCCAGTTCTATCACTGGGAAGTGGGGGGTCAGTGTATTAACTTAGAAGTACAGCACTTTCCCCAAGGAAAAGGGAATTCTTTTGGCTCACTGCATCAGAGATGTCAGTCTGCCATGGCAGATAGAGTGTGGCAGAGCAGCATTGACGAGGCAGAGAGAGGGAGATGCTGGCTGTCTTCCACTAGTCTTCTCCTTTTTCCTTTATAGTTCGTAGGTTCCTGGACCATGCAATGGTGCCTCCAGTATTTAAGGAATATTCCTTCCTCGGTTAATTGTCTCCGGAAACACCCTCACACACTCTCCGAAACACAGCTCACTAATGTCCTAGGTGGTTTTAAGTCTAGTCAAGTTGACAGTGAGGATGACACATCCCTAGTTCATTCCATGGCGAATCAATAGCAAGGGTTCCTGAAAAAGCTTTCTGTAAAATACAGATGTTTCTAAAATGCAGATGGACGAATGGAGGCTGGATGTGTCTCTGGCTTAGTGAATTTCATGCTGCTTCCTTCTTCCCTCAGTCCAGTCAAGGCCATGCTTGTGCCTTTGGTCATGAAGCTTTGTGGCTATGTCAGCCTTTCACTGTAGCCTGCAAGCCCCTCTGAATGCTTCAGATGTGGAAGAGTGACATCAAGAAAGCTGGCCTCTTGTTTTGGAGTGTCATTTTTTCTTAGTGTTTTGTTTTGTTTTGTTTTTTTAATTTAGCAAGTATGTATTTCTAGAATTTTCTATGCAACTGGGTTTTTTTAATAAAAATTATATACATTTAGTTTCTATGTAATGTTTTAGTAGATAGACACAAAATTTGTAATCACTGCAGTGAAACAAATTGACAAATTTATCTCCTTTTCACAGTAGCATTTTGTGCGGATGATGCTACTGAAATGGTCCCCTAACACACACACCTGCTCAGCAAAAAAGCCAAATAAAAAGGAAAGAGTCAGGAAGAGTCACAAAGAGGAAACTGCACCTTCATCACAAGATGGTGTTTAGAATAATGTAGAAATTTGAAACACACACTAAGCAACTGTAAACTGCATTTCCTAAGACTTTCTTGCAGAGTTCTTGCACGTTTGCTGTCATTGCAAGCTGGGAGCTCCCGTACGCTCACGTGGCATGCTGCATTCAGGCACTCCAAATGACTGGGGTCACAGGATGTGCTCTGTCTCTGCCGTGGCACAGCACAGTTTATGTCTCCGAGTTACAGCACAATGGCTTTCTAACTGCCATCAAGCACAGAAATGGCTTCCGTGCTCAGGTACAATGGGACTTCTATGTGTTTGTGGGGGTCGTGCCTGGGTCACCAGGGCACAGAAATGGAGACAGGCAGATGGTTCCCTGTGCCACTACCTGGAAAATAGTGGGAAAACAACTCATGGCCTTCTGACCCAGAAATTCAGAACAAAACCAATAATGGGGCTGAGACCTGGGAGGGTGAGTCCAGGGACACGGAGGTGCCAGCCGCTCATTTCCTGGAAGATGGCATCAATTTATTCTCCAGTTGGGGCAAACTATACTCATCCATAAGATCATGTCTTGGTTTTTTTTACCATATAGAAGAAGCTTTCTCAAAAGAAAATCCCAAGACGGCCCACATGTGTACTGAGAGCCAAAAGAACACAACTAGAAATCGCCACATGACAGACATGGTTTGGCCTGCAGTCTGCTATTCCTCTCAGTCACCTTAAAAAAGGAAGGGTGTGTGTTCCAGTTCTGGAAAGCAGAAGACGTGATAAGACTGCGATGGCATGGGGCTGGGGAGGTGCTCAGACAGCCAGAGGGCTCACTGATCCCACAGAGGACCAGAGCTCAGTCCCCAGCATCCACATCAGGTGGCTCTCAACCACCTGCAGTGCCAGCTCTAGAGCATGTGATGTCCTCTTCTGGACTCTGAGGCCACTACAGACACAAAATTTAAAAAATAAAATTAAATTAATTTTAAAAACTTCAACGGTGGTTCTGAACCCAACCATGTCCATGAGAGACAAGACAGAAAGAGGGTCTGAGCCCTGGTCTGTAGGTAGCCCATGCCAGCCCTATGATCTCAGTCATAAGACACTTCTGGGGATAAGAATTCGTGGGACAGTAGGAATTCTCACCCATGGTTATATATAGGTTGTAAAATGGCCCTGATACTTTAGAAAATAGTTGTAGCTGTTTCTAAGAATGGTAAGATTTTTTTTTTTTTTGAGATAGGGTTTCATGTATCTCAGTGTGGTAATTTAATGAGAAATATCCCCACAGACTCCTGTATTTAAACACTTGACCCCAGGTGGGTAGGGACATTTAGGAAAGGTTAGGAGATGCAGCCTTACTGGAGGAAGTACATCACTGGGGTTTTATCCCCCCTCCCCCCTCCTCCTCCATCTTCCCTCCTCCCTCTCCCCCCACTCTCTCCTGGACCTACCCTGCTGCCATGCCTGCCACTGATGCACTCTTACCCCTCTAGAACCATAAGACAAAACAAACTCTGTCCTCCAGCTAAGCCCATCCCAGATCCCTATGCCAACCATGCTGTGTCTCTAAAACTACATCAAAAGCGACATCAGGGGATTTTTTCACATGGCAATATATGTCTAAGACAGGGGAAGACTTGGTATATTTTTAAATTCCGGAAAATGCCCAG
This sequence comes from Acomys russatus, assembly GCF_903995435.1. Classification (NCBI taxonomy): domain Eukaryota; kingdom Metazoa; phylum Chordata; class Mammalia; order Rodentia; family Muridae; genus Acomys; species Acomys russatus. Next base: position 66,320,298 of record NC_067143.1, on the reverse strand, counting down.
GCATATCATTCTGAGAACTTAAAACTCTTCCCTTCTCCACATTCTAAAATGATACTTATTTTATTCTGCTTTGAGAAGGTTCAAGTTTTTTTTCCTTCTTCATTCTATTTGTGTTTTTTCTTTCTTTCTTTTTACCCAAGCCCATACAGATTGAATCTGGGCATTTCTTATGTTCACTGAGATAGTCTTGACAACCATTGTTATTGCTAACAGTTAATTATTAATCTGGGGTCATGTGACAACCACCACCCTGAGCATTATAGGTGTCATCTCATTTAAGCCTCATGACAGCCCAAAGAAAGGACCAGTTACCACCAAGATGTAAAGATTTTTGTTTTTAATTCTTCTATTCCTTCTTCCTCCTCCTCTTTCTCTTTTTTGACCTTCTCTCTTCCAATTCCTCCATATCCACTCCTCCTCCTCCTCCTCTTCCTCCTCCTCTTCCTCCTCCTCTTCCTCCTCCTCCTCCTCCTCTTCCTCCTCCTCTTCTTCCTCCTCCTCTTCCTCCTCCTCCTCTTCCTCCTCCTCCTCCTCTTCCTCCTCCTCCTCCTTCCACAACTGGGGACTGAGTCTAGGGTCCATATGTGTTAGTCATCTGCTCTACCATTTAATTGCATCCTCAGCCCTTCCTGTTTACGTTTTCTTTTGATACAAATTCTTATTAACTTGTTATCTTTGAAATGCTCTGTGGTACAAGATGGCTTGAACTTGTGACTCTTCTACCTCAGCTTCTAGTGACTGGAGTGTGTGGCTTTCCTTCTTCAGTCGTTTACCCAGAACTAGTTAGTTGTAAAGCCAGAGTGTAAACTTGGAGACTGCATCTAGCAGCCTGTTTACTGGAGCCCTTGGCTGGGAGAGCTGCCATGGGGTAAGAGAGAGGAGAAGGTAGAGCCAGGGGTTCCTGGTAGGAGATGGCTGTCAAGACTGAGTTCTGGAAGACAAAAGCTGGGTGAGCACTCACGGTGTCTGGTGAGATGTCGGTGAGCTTGAAGACCATTGAGGAGAGACCTCCTTCTCACAACCAGGAGCAGAAGCTTTGCACATTCCATGACAGGTAACAGTGGGATCTGAGAGGCAGCACGGATTCATGGTGGATACATGGCCTTCTGAACTACCCGGAAGGTCATGAGATTACTCTGCAGGAGGTTTTCTGGTAAAGAAGAGGCATGCCACAGACCCTTCCTGTCCTGGTTATTTATTTGTCGCTGTGATCAAATGTCCCAGTAAAAGCAATGTAGGTAGGAAGGGCTTATCTTGGCTCACAGCAACAGAATACAGTCCCTGGCAGTGAGGGAAGCATGGTGACAAGAGCATGCGGCAGAGTCAGGAAGCAAAGTGGCTACCGCTGGTGTGCAACTCAGTTTCCCCTTTTTTATGAAGTGCAGGATGCCATCCTCAATTGGGGTGAGTCTCCAGGCTTCAGTTAATCTAGACACACCCTCATACGTGTGTCCCCAAAGGTTTGTCACCTAGGTGACTCTAGGTCTTGTCAAGTTAACAGCATTAATCACACTCCTGAAAGAGTTCACCCAAATGAGTCTGTCAACTGTCAATCACCTAGACAGAAAAGTATTCCCATGGGAAAACCATCTGATCTAGGGACTTGGGAAAATAGTGCAGAGTCTTCTTAAACATGCAGGTGGGCACAACGGTCCCTTTGGCCACTCTCTACCATCACTTGAGAAGGCCCTACTGTTGAGGAATGTCTTGAGTGGATGTGACAACTGGCAATAAAGCGCTGTTTAGCCAATCAGTTGGGCAGAAGGACAGGAAGTGGGAGGAGGGACTTCCTGGAGGCGGGGGAGCCAAGGATTGAGAGTGGATGGGGGGTGGGGTGGGAGATGGTTGTGAGTTGATGGAAGAAGGAGGAGAGAATTCTCCAAGGATCAGATTGGCAAGTGCTTGGGATCATGTGCACACATCATGTGTACCAAAGCAAACCCAACCCACCACAACTCCCATGAAAACACTACAGCCAGATACATAATCTTTAATTTCATCTTGCTCCTGGGTCATATGGAAAATGAGAAAGGTTTGCACAGTCTGAATCTCAGGAGATTGAGGTCAGTCTTGGGTTACCTTAGACCCTTTAGGAGGCATATCTAAGGCAGCTTTTCTTCTTCCACAAGGCAAAACATGTGTGTGTGTTTGTGTGTGTATGTGTGTGTGTTTGTGTGTGTGTATGTGTGTGTGTGTGTGTTTGTGTGTGGGGGGGGGTGCGAGTGTTTGATATCCTCAGAAGAGTAGAGTAAGCCTCAAGTGAAGCAAAGAACTCTGGGACATTTCTAGGGAACAGTTGACCTGATCTGCTCCACCTAATATCCCACTTGATGATGCTTGTCCTTGCTTTAACTGCTCTTCCTTGGCCCAGATGTGCTTCCTATGCCTCCTGGGGGCTTCCTGCAGCACCCCCAGAAGTCAGGCACAAGGATCCACCATGAAACTCTGTGATAAGCCGGTCAAGCTCAATCCTTAGTCTGCTACAAGTTCTTCTGGAACTTGTAAAGAACAGGCAGGTGCTCAAACATCTGTATTTCCTAATGATGGCTGCTTCTGAAGGTAAGTGTCTTGCTATTTCTTGAGGAAGAAAAATAACAGTAAGTCATCCTGGAGAGTCTGGGTTGATTGACACATTCTTTGTTTTATTTCATAGCACACTGTCCCTTCCTCGAGTGCTAAGCCTCATGGCTCAGTTTCTATACCCAAAGGGTTCCACTAAAGAAAAGAATCTAAGTAATTCAAGAGGTGTTTTAAAAACATATGAATATCTGTGTGTTAGGTGTGCACTTGTACATACATTTATCACACCGGGATCTGAAAAATATGGCACACAATCCAAACGCATCTTGCCTTCTGTTTTGTATTTCTTTTACTGTTTTTCCAGTTCTTAACATTTTTTTCAGACATGCATGATGAGGTTCCACAGTGGCCACTTTGAAGTATTCAGCTCAGTCTCAGTAAACTCACTTGTCATGCTGTACTGGTGAAATAGGGTTCTCTAGAAGGGAACAGATAAAACGACCCTCATGCTGTCAGTCCACAAGGCTGGAGGTCTCGACAGTCTAAAGCTTCCACATTTTGGCTTTTGTGAGTAATGCTGTTCCTTTTCAGAAGTGTTCTCTGCCAGAAAGCCAAAGTGATACTTAAGCTTTCAATAGTTAGATGAGGAAAAAACAATGGAGGACTGGTTTGCAACATATGAAAAGAAATTTAAGTTCAGATTTCAATATGTAGAAATGAAGTTTTATTGGCCTTTCCCATACCTGTTCCCAGACTCTCTCCAGTGGTTTCGACATGCAGGGCAGATACTATGTAGACCATAGAGTCTAAATTAGCTACTTATATTCTTTGAACATAGATTGTCTCTCACAAGCTCAAGTGTGTGGCCTCCAGCTAGTGTGTGCATGTTTTGAGACATGATAGAAATTTTGGGACGTGAAGTCTAGCTGGAAGAAATTGAAAGGGAGGGAAAAATGACTATATTCTCTCTCTCTCTCTCTCTCTCTCTCTCTCTCTCTCTCTCTCTCTCTCTCTCTGTGTGTGTGTGTGTGTGTGTGTGTGTGTGTGTGTGTGTGTGTGCGTGTGTGTGTGTGTGTGTGTCTGTCTGTCTGTCTGTCTCTCTCCTCCTCCCTCTGTCCCTTCTTCCTCCCTCCATCCTTCCTCTCCATTCGCTCACTTTCTTGCTGTTTCATTGTCCAGTTCCCACATTACCTACCTGCTTTCCAGATGCCATAGGTGACCAATCTCCATCACATGTTCCCATCACCAAAATATTCCACTTCGCCACAGGCCCAGAGCAATGGAGCTGGCTATGGACTAAAGCATCTAAAACCATGAGCTGAGACAGCCTACCCACCCATCCCCCACCTCCATGCCTTAAGTTGTCCACACAGATCTGGGCCACAGCAATAAGAAATAGACGAACATGGCTACATTCTGGCCTTCTAAGGAAATATTGGTCAGCCCTTTAGCACGCACCCAGCACTTGCCTTCTCATCTTTAGTATCTACTAGATCTCATTGTGTGATGTGTACTTCATACTTCATCTCTCTTCAGGAGCTTGACTCTAAGGTTTTATGAATTACAACCATCATGGTGGATAGGTGGATATCCTCAGACACTTATCATCCAACATGTAGTTTATTTTTTCTGTTGTGTGTACAGGTGTGCTTGTGTATACAAGTGTGTGTGTGTGTGTGTGTGAGAGAGAGAGAGAGAGAGAGAGAGAGAAGAGAGAGAGAGAGAGAGAGAGAGAGAGAGAGAGAGAGAGAGAGAGAGCAACCTCAGATCTCATTCCTCAGAAACTATCTGTATTTTTTGGAACAGGTTCCTTTGCTACACCAGAACATGCCAATTTATCCAGAGCACAAATCCACCAGTCTCCTTCACCTTGCTTGGCTTTTATTTATTTATGTATTTACTTATTTATTGCATTGGTTCGGGGATCAAACTCATGTCCAACTGAGATAGTGCTCTAACCTGCCATCTAAATTCCTCAGTGATATCTCACTCCTATGTTCAACACCCAAGACCATGCGCCTATCAAAGACAACATCCCTGTCTGCCTAGTTAATGGTTCCAGAATAGGGGGAGTGGGGAACATCAATTGATTGCTTTTGGCAAATACATTTTCAAAATGTAAATTGAAAGCAAAATTAGAATCCTGTCCAAAAACTGAACACAGCTCAGACAAAAGGACTGGAATGTCAGAAAATCCCACATCCTTTAGCAGAGAAAACCATCGCCTGCACAGCTTTCTGTGCTTATCTGTCTACTCTGACTTTCTTTTCCTTGGCAATTTGAGTTATGTTTAGCAACCATTTCCCCAAGATAGCATATCCCTCTGTGACAAGATTTAATTAAACTTCCTACAAAATAATTAGCGAGGCTTTCTTAAAAGACAGTTTTAAAACACCAGAATGATACCAAGGAGCAAATAGAGTTAACACTGTCATCGAAGATCAAAGCCGTCAGAAAACGTGACTGAAGGTTTAACCTCCAGCTGCCGCCTAATGAAGGAGTGCGCATCAGAACCATGATGTTCTCCCTCTAGGGTCCTATTTGACATGGAAAATATCCCAAAGGAAGCTTCACAATGGTAAATTTCCATTAATTACATACCGATGAATGTTCTCTTCATAATTTGTTACTCATTGTGAAACTTAGAAATACAGGAAAGCTGTAACTGTCTTTTGCTCTATTGCTGTCCTCCACACAGGTGAGTGTTTGGGGCCAGCATGCAGTGATTTCATCCTGTGAATGCATCCTTTTGCAGTGCATGATGCTTGGAGGATGTGGGTAGGAATGGAGTGAAGAGTCTCCCAAAGCCGAGAGAGGAATTGGAACAAGATAAAGAATTAGAACAACGAGCTTCTGGGATAATATTTGCTCACTGTCTGGTCATGTGGCCTTTTCTCCTTTGAGTTTCATGATCTAGCTGTGCATCAGTGTGATCCACCTGTTCCATGGGCTTCATCACTGTGATCCACCTGGTCCATGGGCATCATCACTGTGATCCACCTGTTCCATGGGCATCATCACTGTGATCCACCTGGTCCATGGGTATCATCACTGTGATCCACCTGGTCCATGGGCATCATCACTGTGATCCATCTGTTCCATGGGCATCATCACTGTGATCCATCTGTTCCATGGGCATCATCACTGTGATCCACCTGGTCCATGGGCATCATCACTGTGATCCACCTGTTCCATGGGCATCATCACTGTGATCCACCTGGTCCATGGGTATCATCACTGTGATCCACCTGGTCCATGGGCATCATCACTGTGATCCATCTGTTCCATGGGCATCATCACTGTGATCCATCTGTTCCATGGGCATCATCACTGTGATCCATCTGTTCCATGGGCATCATCACTGTGATCCATCTGTTCCATGGGCATCATCACTGTGATCCACCTGGTCCATGGGCATCATCACTGTGATCCACCTGGTCCATGGGCATCATCACTGTGATCCACCTGGTCCATGGGCATCATCACTGTGATCCACCTGATCCATGGGCATCATCACTGTGATCCACCTGGTCCATGGGCATCATCACTGTGATCCACCTGTTCCATGGGCATCATCACTGTGATCCATCTGTTCCATGGGCTTCATCACTGTGATCCACCTGGTCCATGGGCATCATCACTGTGATCCATCTGTTCCATGGGCATCATCACTGTGATCCATCTGTTCCATGGGCATCATCACTGTGATCCATCTGTTCCATAGGCATCATCACTGTGATCCATCTGTTCCATGGGCATCATCACTGTGATCCACCTGTTCCATGGGCATCATCACTGTGATCCACCTGGTCCATGGGCATCATCACTGTGATCCACCTGTTCCATGGGCATCATCACTGTGATCCACCTGTTTCATGGACATCATCACTGTGATCCACCTGTTCCATAGGCATCATCACTGTGATCCACCTGGTCCATGGACATCATCAATGGATCCACTTGTTCCATGGGCATTATCACTGTGATCCACCTGTTCCATAGGCATCATCACTGTGATCCACCTGTTCCATAGGCATCATCACTGTGATCCACCTGGTCCATGGGCATCATCACTGTGATCCACCTGTTCCATAGGCATCATCACTGTGATCCACCTGGTCCATGGGCATCATCACTGTGATCCACCTGTTCCATGGGCATCATCACTGTGATCCACCTGGTCCATGGGCATCACCATACTCTACCTGTTTCATGAGTTGCACCATTGCTCATGATTATCACCATAGCTACTTATTCCAGGAGAATCCTCGTACTGTACCTGTTCTGGGGTATCAACATGTCCATCTGTTTACTGTGTGTTGTGTACATTTCCCTCCTCCTTACCCATGTTGAGCAGATGTGGAGAGAGTAACAGGAAATATAACACTGCTGATGGTAAAAACAAAACTCCAAAAAGCGCTGATTCTGTACAGCGGCCACATTCTTATCTTTCATTCCTTGTGTGTGTGTTGGTAGGATGTGTTTGTATGTCTAGGCATGTGAGTTTGTAGGTGGATGCATGTGCACATATGTGTGCATGAGTGTAAAGACAAGAGGTCAATATCAGGTGGCATCATTTAGAAGCACACTGTTTTTGTTGTTGTTTTGTTAGGAGAAAACCTCTCTCATTGGCCCTATGCTCACTGACTTAACTAGGCAGGTGTGTTAGTCACGGTTCTCTAGAGCAACAGAATTTATGGAATATACACATACGGGTATTTATTAGAATGACTTACAGGCTGCAGTCCAACTAGCTCAGCAGCGGCTGGCTATGAACGGAAAGCCCAAAAATCTAGTATTTGCTCAGTCCACAAGACTGGATGTGTCGACAGTCTTCATATAAACAGGAATCCTAAAGACATAGGCTTTAACGCCAGTGGAAGAATGGACTTTCCAGCAAGGTGAAGGCCAGCAGACAAAGAGCAGAAACTTCCTCTTCTTCTGTGTTACTATATAAGCCTCCAGGAGAAGGTGCAGATCAGATCAAAGGCTGATATCCCAGCCCTCCCTCAAGATCTGGATCCAAGGCATGTATCTTCCTACCTCAAAGGTTTGCACTAGAAGTGGATTCACCCTCTTCAAACCAAGCCAAAAAAAAAAAAAAAAAAAAAGATCAAATCCTTCACAGGTGACCCCTTCATCTCTGGGTTCCAGTTAACTCCGGATACAGTCAGGTTGATGAGCGATAATAGCCATCACACCAGGTAATCAGCATTCTCTGCTTTCCCGCCAGAGAGGTTACGTGTGTGAACCCCCACACCCATCATTTCACATGGTTCCTGGGGATCAAACTCAGCTCCTTCTTAGAACCTTGAGTCTTGTCTTTTTCACGGGCTACCATCAATATGTTCCCTCCCCAGATCCTGGAGTGGAAGCTCAAAGGCCCATTCTGGCTGTGAAGTAGTTAATGGAAAAATATGGTTGTTCACCTTTTGTTCTTGAAGTCCTTCAATGAAATAGCGTGCCTTATTGCTCCTCCCTGTGGGAACCTGCTTGTAAGAGTTTGTTTACTCTTTGGAGATGGAGGTTAAACTACTTTCTATGTAATAGCGGCCAAAAGTACCCATTCAAACTTCTTCTGTCCTTAGAAAATCCAATTATCACTGTTCTAGATGAGATGCTTTATAGTGACTACCTAGGCAGCCATGTGCTGAGCAAGCTGCAGAGCACCTCTGAAGCCTGCATCGTTGTGTTTCTTAGATCTGCAAAATTCTTTCTGGGTGTTCTCTTCCTCATACTCAGTATATCGCTCCCATTTCCACCCAAATCACTTTCTCACATCTCTCTGACATTAACTAGACCACTGACCAATGGCCTAGCACTTGCTCCTAGATCCCTGCCCCCTAAATATGTCAATGAGGCCATCAACAGCCCAGCAGCCTGTGCAGATATCCAAATGTCTCAGAGTTTCTATGGCTGTGATAAAACGTCACGGCCAAAAGCAACTTGGGGAGGAAGGAAGTCAGGGCAGGAACACAAGGCAGGAGCCTGGAGGCAGGAACTGAAACATCATATACTGTTTACTGGCTTGCTCCTCGTGGCTCGCTCAGCATGCTTTCTTATACAACTCAGGACCTCCTAGAGAGATGGCACCAACTCCCATGGGCTAGGCCTACCCACATGAATCATTAATTTAAAAAAAAAGTTCTACAGACTGGCCTAAAGGCAATGTAGATGAAGGAATTTTCTGAATTGAGGTTCCTCTTCCAAGGTGCTTCTAGTTTATCTCAAGTTGACAGAAAGGGAGGAAAACTAGCTCGCACATAGACCATGTTTCCTGCCCCAAACACTAGGGTTTTCAGGGTGGGTGCTATATACTGGTGTCTTGATGAACCAGCTCACAACTCCAAGTTCTTAATTCGAATCCCATCACTTACAAGGAGGGAGAGCCGAGCTGGAGAGACAACTCGGTGAGGAGGGACAACTGCTGAGCAGTTGAGGACCTGATTTTGGATCCTCAGCGCTTATGTAAAATGCTAGATATGGCTACACATGGCACTTGTCACCCCAGTACTATGAGGTCAAAGATAGAAGGCTCCCTGGAGCTTGCAGGCTACTAACCATCAGTCTAGCCCCAGATTCAATGAGAGATACTGACTCAACTGAACACAACAGAAAGTGATTGAGCAGGGCACGCGAGGTCCTCCTCTGGACTCTATACATACACAGCTGTTGGGTGCTCACAGACAAACACAAACACACACAATAAGTGAGAGCTTAATCAACACAACTTATTTGTACAAGTCTTGGCTTCATATAAACAACAACACTCCTCTCAGTGGGTGATTGTAGGGATTACACATATTTGATATGTCTGAACTCTGAGGTAACGTGTACCAGAAGCCATCCAAACCCAAAGCTCCCACAGCTATGGGTGTTTCATACAATGCAAAGCACCTCCTGGGTGAGGCCCTTATCCCACCACTGCTAAGTTCTAACCAGATAAGCCAAATTAACCTCAGGCCACTCATTGCCTTTAAATCTAGATTTCAACTGTGCCCAGGCATGGTTCTCTCATCCCTCAATTCTCTTTTAATATGTCTGCTGATTGGTTTTTTTTTTTTCCTTAAAGAGGGCTAGATTGTTTTCCACCCAAAGGGCTCAATAGAGAAAATAGGCATGAAGGGAAATCTGTTTTAGCCATTAACGATGTCTCTCATGCTTCCGGCGACCTAGGTGGCCGCCCCATGCTGACCCTTCTCACCTCCCATCTGCACACAGGTTTTCTTTAATTTTAATAGAAGCGGTAGTGGGTCAACCCATCACAGCCTGTGACCTCTCCCAACAAAACAAGGGCCCAGCACAGGACTCAAAAGTTCAGGGAGCTTCCATGCACAATTTAAAATAAATGCTCACGTAGGTGCTATGGTCAGCACTCAGAATTTGTCTCCAAGTGATTTGCATGCTCGGACCAATATTCTCCACATGCTTTGGCCCCATTGGGGAGTGATTTGCATTCAGGGAGGAAAGGCTAATATTCAAAGTCTTCGCAATTATTGAAACACATCCAGTCGGTCCTCCAATAAATTACCCTAACCCAATTACTAAAAACATCGCAAAACATTGCTGTGTGCCTAGGGCCATGCTGCCCAGGAGCCTGCACTGGTGGGGTAATTAAAAGCATACCAGTGAGGGCTTCTGCTCAAACATTTGAGGGGTGTTGTATGTCATTTGAATTAGTTCTTTTAGACACACAAAGAGAAGGCTCTTTCTACTCCTTGCTTTCTGCACTTCTGTTTTCCCCAGGCCCTGGCACCTGCAGGTTCTTCCTGATTGATTCCAATCCAACCAGACAAAGTGTTCTCTCTCTCTCTCTCTCTCTCTCTCTCTCTCTCTCTCTCTCTCTCTCTCTCTCTCTCTCTCTCTCTCTCTCTCTCACACACACACACACACACACACACACACACGTATACACCACTCACTCTCCCTTCTTTGTTTAAAGCAACAGCTGTGGAGACAGCTCATTGTATGATCCTGGGGACTCAAGTTCAAGTCTCTAGGTAAGAAGCCACATACCTGTAACCCCAGTGCTGTGGAGGCAGCGCCTGGAGGATCTCTGTGGCTTGATTGCTGGGAGATAGAAAGCCTGTCTCAAGGCCATGAGGCAGAGGGGATGAGATAAAGCAGGGAGTACCCTCCTTTGTCATCCATGTACCAACACATGTGCACATTCCACACAGACACACAGATACACATGCACACACACACACACACACACACACACACACACACACACAAAGAGACAGAGACAGAGACAGAGAAACCGATTTTATAATGTTTTGTACTTATACAAGGTCAGGAATGTTCACATTTCTGGAATAAATCCTACAGTAATACCCCAGGGATTATTGCCAAGGATAAGACAACCAAGTGTTACAAAGGCTACACTAACCTCTCACGTTACTAAGTGTCAAAGCCAAGCTCAAACTCAGGTCTTACCAATTCAAGATCCCCTTACCTCGGCCCATATGTGGTAGACACTGAACTAAACCCTGAGAATATGGCAGTGAGAAAGCCAGGTCAACTCCTGTCCTGTTGGACCAGGGTCCGTTCATCTGTATATTGGTCAGTTAAGCTGAGGTAGCAAATAAATCCCATCTTCATGGGATGTAGCAAACACCACTTTCTTCTTTCTGCCCTGCATCAATGGGGTTGGCTGGGACCGTAGAAAGGTGCATGCCCACATCTTCCTTTAAGTCGGATGGAGAATTTAATGCCCCCAGAGGTTAGAAGTCAGAATGTTGCAAATATTTGCTACAGAATAACCTCAGCTCCTGAGAGAGAGAGAGAGAGAGAGAGAGAGAGAGAGAGAGAGAGAGAGAGAGAGAGAGAGAGAGAGAGAGAGAGAGAGAGATGCCATGTTTAGAACTGCACTTGGGAGCTCTGGAGTGAATTTAAAATCAAGCCAGGTCCCTGGAACTCCACTCATGAGTCTTTCATCTCCAAATACCATTTCTGTCAGACCACAGGGATCCCAGGAACCAAACCCAGACATGATCACAAGGACATGTGATACTCACTCCTTCATAATTAGGCTCATTTCTCCCTCCTCCCACTCAGCATGTTCCAGGCAGCTGGCTCAGAAGCCAAGATCTGGGCATGCAAATGAATCCAGCCTGGCAGTGGAGGGGCATCTCTGCTCTCTGAGTTAACTCTTTGTAATGGCTGGCCAGGGACAGATGTTCTCAGCTGACAGCCATACATGTGTGGTCCTTCCTCCATCTCATAAACGGCATCCTTTGTCATCAGCAGTCTTCACTCTGCAGCAGAGGAACTGAACCAAGCTGCATTAGCTGTGCTAGGCTGTCTAGTGATGCTGACAGGAGCCTATAAGTGTCCCCCCTTTTACAGATGGAAACAAAGATCAAGAACCACAGTCTAAACATCTGTTCTTACACCCACAGTCAAGTAGAGTCCTCACCCCTCAACAAGCAAACAAACAAAACACAAATAATTTTCCATAGACAGAAACTGTTACAGAAAATCACAATCACACACAAAATGTAGAACTGTGGAGCCCAGTCCTACCAGTACATCTGCAACAGAGCCCCCACACCTAAATCTTAGGGATCGCTGTGGGAGAGAGGCTGAGAGATGGTAAAACCCAGAGGATCATGGAGTTTGCTGTGACGTGTGTCCTACGAATGTCAGAGGCTGTACACGTGAAGCCTTACCAACATGGAAGTCTGGCTCAACATCAGTAGAGCAAGGACAGCACCAACAGACACTGCAACCTTGAAGGATAAAGGCCATGAGGCCTCAACCCTAGACAAAGAACTGCAGGCAAGTAAAAAAGGCTAAGAGCAGGATGGTCAGCCTTGAAAATACACATACAACGTGCATACACACATACACACACGTGCATATGTATGTATGTACATATGTGCATTTGTATATAGATTCCATACATACAAGTAACATCATATAGATTGAGTAGGCTGTATTTATGTACTTAAGAATATATAACCATGAAAAAAAGAGGCTGAATGTTTGGGAAAAAAAAGATTAAAGAGAGCAAAGAAGGGTAGATAGGTGAGTTTGGAGAGGGAGAGATGATGTAATATCATAGTCTCAAAAGCTGAAATAAATGACTTTAAAAGGAAAGACAAGGAATAGGCACAGAATGGCAGTGCAAACTCTGACTTCAGCCCTTTCTCACTCCTGAGCTCAGCAGTTGGGGCTGCGGTGTCCACTGTCACCAGAACCCGAACAAAGACCTTGTACACGTGGTCCAACATCCAAGGTGGCTAAAACCTGTGCTTCCTGGGAGCAGAGATAAACAAATTGTTCCTCGGTCCAAGGAGTCACGAAACCCAGTGCAAATCTGAATACAGCAACAGCCAGTGTGAGGAAAGAAACCAGTTTAAGGAGCCTATTATGCTGCAGAATGAGGCCAGTGCAGATTATCAGTCCCTCCAGTGCCAGGCCTATGTTCAAGGCGTCGTCTCCTCTGCTCTACCAGCAGCATTATAAGGATGTTTTATTGGGGGTCTCATGTAGCCCTGGCTAGCCTCAAATTCCACATTTATCTCAGGCTGACACCAAACTTCTGATCTGCCTGCCTCCACTCCCCAAGTGCTGGGATTTCAAGTGTGTGCCGCCACTTCCGGCAAGTTAGGTATTTTGTGGATAAGAAATCTGAGCTTCACAGAGAATGAGGGGGTTGCCTAAGGCCACGGAGTTCATGAGAGGCTGAGCACCCTCAGGGACCCTGCGCTGTCGGGCTTCCTAGTTCCTAGTCATACAATGCTTGCTTCAGAGTCTCAGAGACAACAAGCTAGGCAAGGAAGTTCCGAAGACAGAACGAACACACACACACACACACACACACACACACACACACACACACACACACACACACAGTCAGTCAGTCTAGGATCAAATACAAGGACGCTCTGAGTTGTGCCTGACAAAACCTTTTAGTTCTAGAGCAAGGAAAGACCTTTGCCCCCTCCCCACACGGCAGTAAGGAAAGAGGATGAAAATGGAGAAAAGAAGGAAGATGGAAGGATATGGGAGGAAAGCAACAGAGGAAAAATTAAGAGAGGGGACAGGAAGAGGCAGGAAGAACATCCTTAGCCGCTCACAAGGCATTTAGAACCAGGCAGGGGCTGAGTGCTTTCCCTGCCTCCATTTCATAAAATCTTCACAGGTGACGCACTACGGATCCACAGACAGGTCAAGACTTTCCCCAAACTCACAGGATTAGCAACTTCACATGTTGCAGCGACAGAATTGCCCTAACACAGCAAACAATAAAAGAGGATTTATTCTGGCTCATGGTTTGAAAGGGAGACAGTCACAGCGGTAGAGAAGGCATGGAAGTGGAGTTGGGAGTGTGAAATAGCTTGCTCAGCTCTCCACCAATATAGAAACAGAGGTGGGAACAAGCTGAGGCATTACCCATAACCCACAGCGCCTGCCAATCCCGACCCTAGAGACTCACTTCCATCCATGGCTCCTAAAACACCGCCACCAACTGGTGTCCAGCTATTGAACCACAGGAGCCTATGGGGTGCATTCTATAACCAAACCCCAGGGAACATCCAGCCGGTCGGTGGAAAAGTCAAGACTGAAAGACTCATTTGAGCTCCAAGTCCACTCCCTAGGTCAGGCACTGCCTCTGAGGAGAACAGGATGGGCTTGGCGTGAACCAGAGCTCGAGAGGGCCCTGTCTTTAGGACAACAGCAGACAATGTGGCTTCCCTCCAAAGGGGGTTCCTGTCCTGCAGAGCCACCAGATTTCCTCTCTCCCAATTCTCTGTGCTAGCTGTGAGTAGCACACACCAGCTCATGCCATCTCTAGAAAACTGTTTCCTCTTGCATCAGGGCGGGACTAACACTCCTGAAATTTGACCCTCCAGAGTCCTTGAGATGCTGAGCCAGAGTATGGAGCTCCCTAAGTAGCTCGGCCCCATCTGCCTATCCTGCTCTCCCCCACTACCCCGCCAGAACACACTCCTGATAACTCACTTGCCCACCTGTCCCTTCCCAGGCTCTTCTGCAGAGGCAGACCTGAGACCGCCCACTGATGTCCCATGATACCCCTACCTGCCTCTGCTCACTTGGGGACCCTCAGCACAAGCATCCAGCTTCCCTTCGCAGCCTCCACGGGAGGAGAGATAAGGGGAAGGTGAAATGATGGAGACGTGGGGATCCAGGCATCTGAGAGAAGGCAGCCAATTCCACCAGGCCAGCAGCGCCCCACCGCCCCCACGTCCACCTGCCCTCGGCCCCGTGCACTTTGGGTAATTAAGAACAGATGGCCCATTGCCTGTGCCAAGCCTCATTAACTCCTTAATGCTGTTCTCCTGGAGGCTGGACTGTTGGCCGGAAAAGCCAGCTTTGGAGGTCACCTGACTTAAATGATGCCCAGCTCTGAGGGCTGCCCAGCTCCTCTCAGGCTGGCATCTGCCCCAGTTATTCACCAAAAACTACCACTGATGACCAGATGGGCTGGAAAATGGGCAAGGGGAGGCCTTAGGGGAGGCAGGAGGGGATATGCTGAGTGAAACAACTCAGGTCTCTGTGGCCTGGAATAAGCCACTGAATGTGGGTGTCCATTCTATTCCATCACAAATGGTTATGGTAATAATAACAATAAAAATAATTATTTATTGTTCTAATGGTGAGGATTATCTCTTTAATGATGATAGTAATTACTCTGGTGCTAATAGGAACGCTGAACCAAATATATTGCAAATGTTATTTTAGTCAATCTTCATAACTGCCCTTTGAGATGGTATCTCTCAGGGTCTTTTTACGTAAAACCATTCCTGGGGGAGGTGCAGACAAATATCAACTCAACCCAGATAGGAAACCAAGGACAGGCCAAGGCAATGATCCCACTAACATCTGGCTTGGTGAACCAATGGGTTTATTGGGGTTGTTTAGAAGAGCATTGGTGAGAGATTGCTTACAGAAACATTGATGAGTCCATGGCAGTGGCACTGAAAGCTCGCCTCAGTGTGGGTGACACTCACGAGAGCTGCACTCCTGGGGCTCTCTTCACGTCTTGAAGGCGGCTCCACAGGTCAGAGAGGCTCTTCAGAGCAACTCAGCCAAGGGTTACCACAGCAGTCCCCACTGCTTCTAAAACCTTGTCCGTCCAGTAAGTTTCAGGAATTTCCTGGGAGTTCTCAGTTGTTTATTTCCCGAGTCTTATCAGCATCCCTTTAGAATGTCCTGAGCTATAGGGAGAGTCCCCCTGAGAACGTTTTAATGAGGAGGAAGCACCTGCGCCTCCACTTCACAGAGGAGAAAACCCGAAGCTCAGAAAGGTCACTTGTGCTTTGAATAGGAGATGCCTCCACAGGCTCAGATCTTGGACATTTTGGTCTCTAGCTGATGGTGGTATTTGGGAAGATGATGAAAGCTTTGAGAAGTAGATTCTAACTGGTGGCCGAAGATCATAGGAGATGAGCCTTGACAGTTATGGCCTGGCTCTGCTTCCAGTTACATGTTTGTTTCCCAAACTTTCAAGATGTGAACAAATCACACTGAATATTCCCTCCCCAGAGACCTTCCCACCCCGGTACCTCAGCTTCCCAGTAGGATGAGCCATATCCCTCAAAGGATATTCAGACTGATATGCTCTTCAAGGTCACACTTTCTCACTGCTTCCTTATGTGGCAGAAGAGCACACAAGCCCCGTGAGGCTTCTTTTATAACGATGCAGCCTTTGTTTGTGACAGTTCCCCGTCATTAATCAATTCCCTAAAGTCTTACTTTTAAATATTATTAGGTCTGGTTTAGTTTTCAATATGTATCACGCTATAGCAGCCATCTAACCTACCTCAGGGGGACATTTGAATCTCAAAGGAAAGGGGAAAACTATAAAAGCGTCCTCCAGTCTCTGACACACCACACTATTTGACTCCCTCAAAGCATTAACAGACTCCATTTCCAGGGTGTGCGGAGATGGCTCATTTGGTTAAGTGTTTATCATCTGTACATGGGAACCCAAGTTTGATCCTCGGCACCAGTGCAAAGCTGCGGATCAGGGTCATGTTTTTAACCCTAGGGCTTGGAAAGCCGAGACAGGAGAATGCCCGGAACTCACTGATGAGCCAGCCTAAACTACTCTGACCTCCACATTCATGCATGTGCAAGCACACACACACACACACACACACACACACACACACACACACACACCATATACACACACCACCACCACCACCATACACACACATACACACCACAGCATACATACACACACACACACACACATCACACACACACACACCACCATACATACACACACACATCACACACACACAAACACACACATACACACCACAGCATACATACACACACACATCACACACACACACACACACACACCACCACCACCACCACCACCATTTCTTACGATCTACTCTTTACCCAGAGTGTGTTTTGAGATCTAAAACTCCAAGACTTACACCATATTTTTTTCAAAGCCTCTCCCCACTTTGAAGAAGGGAAAAGATAAGATGCCATGTGCTTATTTGTAGGTTTTGGACAAGGATGACCAAACTCTGGGTAGTGGTTGTCGCTGGCCAGTAAAAGAAATGCAAGAAACCCAGTCAGAGTATCTCATTGAAGAGTGTGGTGTGTATTAACTGAGCGGCAGGCTATCTGGACACGGAAAAGGCAGTGCGGTGCAGAGGAAAGCATGGGGTCAAAGGGAAGGGCTTCAGAAAACAAGTTTCTACTGTTCAGGCACAACATTCGGCTTGGAGAACTAGAGAAAGATTGGTGCCTATTAGGGCACAGATGGGAAATACAGATCAGTTCATTCTGTTGTCTGCTTTTCACAGGTTAAAAATGCTTGGCAGGAAAACATATCCTATTTCTTCTAACAGATAAGGGTTGTCTGGGCATGTTCAGTGTGTGAACCTCTTATGTCAGTGCACTTTCCTGAATGTCTATTGCACTTCAGTAGAGAAGTGTTTGTTTTTTAATCAAAGGCAAATGTTGCTAGAGAGAAAGAGCAAGTGCTTGGGAAAGCCTGTGCTCTGCAGGCCTTCTGTTCTGATGTTCTTAGGTTTCAAACACTCACCTTCATCCCAGAAAACCTACTCCTGAAAACAAGTGGGCACTGGCTCTCTGGTTATACTACTGATGATGGCTAGGCATGCTGTCAACCTGACACAACTTAAAGTTACCTGGGATGGTAATCTAGACCTGGGAAGGGACTGTTCAGTTCAGGGTGGCTTGTGGGCATGTCAGCAAGAGATTGTCTTGATCATGTTAACTGAAGACCCAGCCCACTGTGAGCAGCTCTATTCCCTAGGCAGGGACTCGTGGGTTGTATAAGAGTGGAGAAAGCAGGCTGAGCACTAGCCTGCATTCACTCTGTCTTCTCTGCTCTTGACTGTGAATGCCATGTGACTGGCTGCTTGAAGTCCCTGCTACCTTGACTTCCCCACAATGATGAACAGTAAAAACCTTTCTCCCTCGAGTTGTTTTTTGTTGGGGTGTTTGATCACATCAGTGGAAAAAGAAACTGGGGCTAACTAATCCCCCATCACCTCTTTGAGCTTTCTTTCATTAGCCTTCCTTTGCTCCCTCTGTTCCAGCTATAGTAACCCACAGAGGTGCTGTTCCTCACACGTTTCAGGCACTGTCCACTCTCAACTGTCTCTTCTTTCAGAAAATGCTGTCTCCTGCTCTCTGCATGGTTCCTTCCCATCCTTCTTCAAGATTTCTCCAACGTCTCCTCTATGGGATTTCTTTTGGCGACTGGAATATACTCAGTAACAGCTTCTCAGGATGCCCAGGTCCTAATCCCTGAGGCCTTTTCACACTCAGGCAGCCAAGCACTGCCGAAGGCACCATGCAGATGAGTTTGGCAGATAAGGAAACTGCAGCAAATCATCCAGGTTCAATGAGATCACATGACTCCTCAAAGATGAGATGTGGGAGAAAGAATGAAAAGGAGGGAGACAGAGAAAGGGAGGCTGAGATTGGAGTATTCTGGGATGCTGCCTTTGAGCTGGAGGTGAAGGGCCAATTAGTGCCATAAATTCTAGAATGCGGAGGCCTTTCAGAAGAGGGCTGGGAGCAGGCTTGACTGAAAGTGATTGCCATACAATCAGGGCAAACTTAGCCCAACCCCAGAATCCACACAAGAAGCTGGGCATGGCACCATGAGCTTGGGAACCCAAGACTAGGGACTGAAAACAGGAAGATTCATACAGATCACCAGCCAGCTGGCCTAGCAGGCACAGCGAGTTCCAGGTCAGGAAGAAATGCTGTAATGTCTGAGGACCCACAGCCAGGTTTGACCTTTAGTCTCAAAGTGTACCTGCATGCATGGTCATGCATGTACATGCATGTGTGTGCATATGTATACACACACACACACACACACACACACACACAGAGAGAGAGAGAGAGAGAGAGAGAGAGAGAGAGAGAGAGAGAGAGAGAGAGAGAGAGCGCTCCTAAATCTCCCTAAAACAAACAGAAACACAGTCCTGTCCAGGCATTATAAGTTCTCAACCCCCACAAATATGATACGACACATTCCACAATTTTAATCCCCTAAAGTTGGTGGTAATTAATCTCAACAGCACAAGGACAGTCCTAAGCCACCTCATCTGAATTCCACTCGCCACTACTTGTGCTCATGCGTGTATTTGCATTCATACACAACTTTACCTTCCACCTTGATTCAGTCTCCACACATCCCCATCTGGCCATGAATAAATAAGAAAAGCCACGGCTGATGACCCCCACACAGAGAGAAAGGGACGCACACTGAAGTCCATGATCTTTGTGTGCTTTGGCCACTGCTGTGTCAAGTAGCCATACACCCAAGGCCTGGCCTGTCACCGCTGAAGGGACTAGACAGGCACGGAGTGACACTTACTTGTTTTATTGGTATTCATGCAAAAATCACTCTTACCTCTCAACCTTTAGCACCAGATGACTGTCTCTTTTATTCCCTGCTCCATCACGTCACCCCTACCAAGGGCATCTTGACAAGCTGGAAGAGCATCATTAATGCACATAAAGTCCTGCAGTCAGTCAATGCAGTCACAGCTCTCTACATCCAAGCCCCAGCATTGCTAACATCCCAACCAGTCAAGAGCCCTTGCCTTTTGTTTGATTGCAAATATGTCTAATTCCCAGTTCACTGAAGCAGCAAGAAGAAGGAAAAAAACGCTACTCAAGTCTGTAATTTACAAAGCAAATCCATCCAGCAGAAGGATTCATCTTCAGAAGACAGTGGGGTTCAATCAATTATATTTTGAGGGAAAAGAAACGACAGGCACCCTGGTCCCCTCACTGCTAGCAGCATTGTTTGCCAGCCTCCAGGAAGCAGCTTGAGGCCAAGGCTCATCACTTGGATGCAGGAGGCTTGTGGTGCTTTCTCTACCTGAAGAAGGAATGCAGTGGGCATGGAAATGGAGAGTGAGGCTGACTCTATTTTCAGGAAAGGATTATGAAATGCCAGCCAGTCTCACTAGCCTGTTAAATGAGCATTCTGGGAGAACAGGACAGTGTGTCCCCTTGAAATCCTTACAAGTCAGATGAATGTGCTGTCCCCGAGAGGGCATATGAAAGGACATATTTAAATTGTATTGTTTTTTCACTCTACATAGCAAGGCATGAAGAACTAAAGAGTAGAAGTGAGATTGGATGAATGAAGGGGATGCCAGGCAATCATCATCGAGGGAGAGGGAACACTCCCCCTATGAATCTTACCTGTCCTACATCTTTCTCATGCCATGCTGTAAAGAGCTTTGTTTTTTGTTTGTTTACTGTCTATTTCATGACCAGTCTGTTGTTTCCCTACTATGTGTGCTTGATATTAACCTTTAAATTCCTGGAAGTGACTATAATGACAAATATGTTATAGAGAGTGAATTAAACACATGCTTAGATAAACAGATGGCTATAGGCAGGCAAGGAAGGAGCAATGATGGGCAGATGGGTGGATGGTAGGTGTATGTACATATGGATGGATGGATGGATGGATGGATGGATGGATGATGGTTGGACCAGTGACGAATAGGTGGATATGTGGATGATCTTAAACCTGTGCCAAATGCCTGTACCCCACTCTTCTGATGATTTACTCATCTGATGATTTACGTTTACTCAACCTATTGTTAGCCCACCCAACCCTGCTAAGACTCTGACTCTGCTGACGGCGAGTGGAATGTGAGAGTATTTTCCCGAGCATTGCCCCAGGTTCCAGTGATCATGGGTCATATTTAGGAGCACGTGCTCTATCATGTGTCTAGTGTGTCCTTCCCTGAAGTGTCCTCATGTCAATTCCCAGCCTCAGGAAAATCTTCACAGGTGAAGTCACTCAAACTGGGGTGCCAGAACTGATCTCGCTGACCTCCTCCTGAATGTCACCCAGCCTTCATAAACAGCCCTACCTACAGTTCCTCCGGGAGCGCTGAATGGCACACCTTCTTGCTGGCATCTCTTCCCGCTCTCATTTCCCTACCCTTCTACACACATCCTCTGAACCTTGCAACTCAGTTGTCTGCTCCCACAGTCTTGTCTTGATGTCGGCTTCCGAGAAGACCCACACCAAGGCAAGACTGCCACCATTGCTGTCGTTGAGGGACTGCATTTTCAGAGAACACCAAGATGGAGAAAGGTCAAGTGATTTGCCTGAGGTCATGAAGCTGGAAAGTGGCAAAGTCAATATTCAAACTTGGGAGGTGGGTGTGTAGCTCTTAACATTATGCACTTTTCTTTCGGATCAAGCTGGATAAACCAAGGGAAGTCACTGCCTTCTGGTGCACAGGGGTAGCCAGCCCCTGAGCTGAAGCACTCTGTGTATCCCATAGACGCATGTGAAAATGGTTCTGTGAGTGACTTCTCAGACCGTTCTCTGTTCCCTGCTCTCTAATGAACCCGTAAGTCCAACCCCCAGCACAGCCAGCTGTGATTTGTTGACGATGTGAGTGCGGAAGGCATGCTAACGGTATCATTGTGCTGCAAAGATTTCTGGTGTGCTTGTAAACCTAAAACCATAATTGCCAGAGAGAACTCTTCCCCCACAAATCAAGACTCGCAGTATTGACAATTACATCTGGTGTTGCATGGAATTTAACGCCTAAATAATGAAGTCAAAGAACAATGCCGAAGACTGAGCATTTTGAATATACTTGATTGATTCATTTCTCACTCCTGTTTAATAACCCACTTAGTTGGTGATGCTAAAGTTCAGCAGACTTAGAAAGAACATAATATGGCAGAGAGACAATGTTGCACAGATTAATAACTGGATGTGGGTACAGGCTGGTGCCCCCTAATAGCAGCACAAAATAGGTTATCGTCAAAAATCTGGATTTAATGTTCTGAAATGGGGATTCATGCTTTTCCTTTATATGAGTCCATACTTATCACCGTGGGCTAATGGGACATAAACCAGAAATCAGGAGCTAACAGTGCAATTCCAGGGGAGTGGGCTTTTAAAATTTAATACCTTCTAAGATCGTGATCTTTGCTTGAGATCTTTAATGTTTAAATTACAATGTGTGAATATTAAACACAGTTGATTGAGACTGAACTCTCTGAAAAGGCTAATTTATGGACCCAGCAGCCTCGCACACATGCACCATTTTAAGGAAGATTGTGGCCACACTTCATTTACGCCAATTTCTCCAGTACAGCAGTAAACACTCTTAAATGGCCGATATGAGCAAAATGACACACTGCACGTGTCAGGCTAGTGTGTGTGAGTCTGGCAGGGGGCTGTGCAATTAAATGACAGTGACTCTGCATTTAGAACAAACTGGACGGGGATTTGGCCTCAGCAAACATTCTCTTAAGTTTCTTTCATGTTCTTTCTGGTGAAGAAAAAAGGTGACTCCGTCTCATAGTTTCAGTATCAGCTGCCCTCAGCAGGCTCCTGTGTTTGAACACTTAGTCTCTAGCTACTGGTGCTGTGTGGGAAAGTGTGGGCCTTTAGAATGTAGAACCTGACTGGAGGAGGTGGGTCCTGGTGGTGAGGCTTGAGTGTCCATCGCCCAGCTCTACTTCCTGTTCACACTCCGCGTCCGACTGTGGATGCAAGTGTATCCAGCTGGTCTCTATCTCCTTCCATTACCCCTTCTGCCCTTGCCAACATGTCTTCCCTGCCATGCCTTTATCCCTTTGAACTGTGAGTCAGAAAAAAAAAAAAAAACAACTTTCTTTCCTTAAATTGTTCGGTGTTGGGTATTTGGCCACACCAATGAAGACCATAGCTAACACCCATGAAAAGGATGATTTGTGTTGACAATGACAACATGGGCGCCCCCTCCCCACATGGCAGGATTCTCTTCCTAAGATAATTTCATGAAGTCTCTTGAGAAAATGTTTTCTCCCTAAATAAATCCAGCATCAGTGTGAGGCTCGTGTCATCCTTGCCCTCCTACTTGCAGTAAGGCTCCTGTGTTTAGCGGTATTTACCTTGTGCCATTCGGCCTCGAGAATGTCTTCATGGTCTTTCCCAGAGGTCTGACCACATCCCAGAAGGACTTGTCACTGAAGTTGGGGACACAAAATGAAGGCATTTCTTGTGGGCTGTAGTACGTTCCACTCTCCAGAAACCTGGTGCACCCACTCAGTGGGTTTTTACTTAATACTCTACCATCATTGTTTTTAATGTTATCAGAATGTATACATGATGTAAAGGTTAAAACCTGAGTCAGGGTCAGTAGGAAACCAAAATATAACTCAGAGATTTGCCTCTCAAAATCTTTATACATTGTGAAATTTATTCAATTTTATCCTGAGTTCCCTGGGAACCAAAACATAAAGGGAAACGGCATTCATTCTACGTGTTACCCAGGAAAAGTATCTATTTCTTGGCTCAGAGAAACCATGGTATCATCATGTCTCTAGGAGAACAGATAGCCACTACACAGACACCCAGACACACACACAGACACACACACACACTCACTCAGGCACTCATGCACACACACACACACTCACTCAGGCACTCATGCACACACACACACACACTCACTCAGGCACTCATGCACACACACACACACTCAGACACTCAGGCACTCATGCACACACACAGACACTCAGGCACTCATGCATGTACACACACACTCACTCAGGCACTCAGGCACACACACACACACACACACACACACACACACACACACACACCTAACCCTGTTAGGAACAGGTCTTCATGCAATGCAGTAATCAGTGCTCCCTGTGGGAGGAAGCTTTGACACACCACTTTCTCCAGGAGAACAGTGAGGGAAGAGACCTTGCCAAGTATTGACTCCATTCAGCCTCCAGATACACCTCCGCCTGGACCACAAATAAGAACGTGCATGCAAGTCTGAAGTCTTTCACGTAGGGTTCAAAGGGTGCCACACTAGATAAGGCAGGCACCACTCAGCACGGAGGCTCATGTCTACGTCATTGACACTTTCTTTCTCTATGGAAAGGACGAGCTGCCCTAGGGGTAGTTACAAGGAAAGGATTGTACCAGGGCCTAGGTAATGTGTTCCTAAAATCCCCAGTGTGTTCCAGCTTAAGACCGGCCAGTGTGGTCCAGGAACTTCAGTCCGGCCTTCAGATCCAACTTCCTTTAGGAAGTTGGTCCATTCCAGAAAACATCCAAGTTATCAGTAAGATGGTCAACTAAGCCACACAGCCAGGGCAGTGGTCATTTCCATGCCATAGTTTGAATAGAAAGTGTCCCCCACATGCTTACGTGGATTGAACCGTGGACTGCAGTTAGAGGTGCTGTTGGGGGAGTTTGCAGAATAACTAGGGCTATGGCCTAGCAAGCCAGAACTGGGCTACGAAGATGGTATCTGGTTTTGGTTCCAGCCTGAGCTCTCTGCCTCTACAGTGTGACCAGTGGCTTCACACATGCTTCAGCCATCACACCAAAAGCTGCTCCCACCACCATGGACTGTCATAGTGGAATCATTTGGCTGCATCTAACCTGAGAGACAAATTAACCTGCCCTCCCTCCCCTAACTTGCCTCTACCAGACATTCTGTGGGAAGGAGGAAATGTTCTCACACTGACGCTCATCCCAGGGGTACACATCTCAAGACCTGTGAAAGTCCTCCAGCCTGGGACAAGAATGGCAGAATACAGAGTTGAGATACAGGGACAGCTTCCACTGCCTCTGGTTTATTTTCAACAAAAATACTCCTTTTCCCTTTTAAAGTGCTCTGTCTTGAGGCGCCTGATTTAAAGAGCCATTCGGTTGAGCTCAAGAGCATAGAAACAAGCTGTAAATCCTGAAAGTCACAGAGAAATCACTTGGTTCCATGGCTTAAGCGATTACTGGGATGGTGGTGGCATAAAGAGGAATGCCAGGGTCCGGCTCTTCTGCATTGCCGGGAGGGGCCCAGCAGAGCAGGGATCCAAGGCCCAAATGTTGAGCCTTTAAAGTATTGTCTTCTGAATTGAAAAATCAAACCCAAAACACTAAAAGGTACCTGGGCTATGTTTTCCACAGAGACAGAGCGAGAGATCATTGTTCCTAGAAATGTGCCTCTATTTCCTTCCTACCTCCTAGGAAAGATGACTTCCAAGAACAGTAGCACTGAGCCAGCCAGGGCAGGCTCAGAAAACAGTATGCAAATAATGACTATGGTGATTGGACAAGGTGCCAACCAATGGTGATACAATGGGTTTGAAATCTTCCATTCCTTAGTCTGGAACTAAGAGCATTTTTCATCCTCAATTCATGAGGTGGGCAGGAGAGATTTGCTCATTATGTGACTGTGTTGGGGCATGTGTGTTAGAAAAGCTAACCCAGGCAAGGACAGGTCAGACCCAGCAGAAGCTAAAACTCCTCCAGCTGTTCCCAGAGTTTGGCCCTGACTTCTCCTATGATGGTCAACATCTGGAATGAACAAATAATAATTGCAGCAAGGCCTTCAGGCTCTCACCTATTTACATATAAATAGTTCTGACCAAAGCCAGCCACAAGCAATGCTTAATTTAATTTACTATCCCTTGACAAAAGAATACTCATTGGTTTCCCAGCACATTCAACCCTGGTAGATAGACCCTTGGGAAATAAAAATTAGATTGAGAGAAAATTACCAGTGGGGGAGAACAGTATAAAAGTGACAGCAACATATATAACCGTCCTGTAGGGCTGGGTGAGACTGGCGTGTTGTTGTTCCCTGGCTCCGAAGTTCAACGTTTCCTGGGTGATTTACTCACCTGCTGTTGTCTCAGACCCTGAAGTCATTCAGGCCACTTCAGGCAAGGCTCTCCCAGGGTGCACATCCTGTTACTGTCACAGATGGGATGTATTACCAGGCTAAGCAGTGGGAGATGTTTGGCCAAAGAGCCATGAGAAGAAGGGTCTCAATAAAAATAAAAAATAAAAAAGTTTACAGAAGTGCCTGGAAAACAGACTGGGAGTACAGAGAAGAAAGACACAACTTGTGACTCACAGTAGTTGCTCTGTGTGTGGGGGGGGGGGGCATGTGTTGTCCATGTGTGTCTATATATGTATATGTATGTGTGTGGAGAACTGTGTCTACAATACAGCAGACAAACACCTGGCCTAGCAGTCTTCTCACACGTTCTCCGTAGAGTTCTATCATTATTCTGGTTAAAAGTGAGGAGGCTGCAGTTGCCTCTCAGCTCCATTGCTCCATGTACACAAGACACAGACACACGCGCATACACACCATAGCCCCATACATTCACCTCTCTTTCCTTAGTGTTGGCTTTAGGTACCTTTCTTTGCTCACAGATGTCCTTCCTCCTCACTCCTGTTCTGCCGTGTGCCCTATGGAGCTCAGCTCAAGCATCACAGGCTTCTCTGTGAATCTTCTTGGTGACTTCTGGGTCACATTCATTTGCACCTATAGTGCGACTGCTATGACCAGGCGGGGGCCAGAACATGTGTGCGTAGAGGCAGCTCTCGGGGCTGAGGACAGGCGTTGGAAGCAAGACGCTTAGCAAACTCCCAGCCTGACATTTCTAGCAGGCTTGGCTTCCTCCCTAGAGCTTTCTCCCTTTGGTGTACATGGCATAAGTGTGCCCTCACTTTACATGTGTGATGATTAAATTATATTGTACATATATACACACAAACTAGTAAGGCAAGGGTGACATCTGCCTTTTTGTTCTGGGTCTTCAGTACCTAACGCAGCACCTAAGACATAAGGAGTGTCCAATAAGCGTGCATGAGAATTAAATAACTAGCTCCCTAGTTCCTTAGTGAATGGGCAGACATGAGAAACGAGAGCATAGGTGGGGCTGAAGTCCAAAGTCTGTTTGCATGTGACTGCACAGTGCAACGAGACAGGTGTGTTCAAAGAGACAACGGGTGCCGTGATCCAAAGTGGAGGGGAATCCATGCAAACCTGGCAAGGCCTGATTCTAAGACTCACCTGTAGGCCTGGAGAGATGGCTCAGAGGTTAAGAGTACTGCCTGCTCTTCCAAAAGGTCCTGAGTTCAATTCCCAGCAATCACATGATGGTTCACAGCTGTCTATAATGAGATCTGGTGCCCTCTTCTGGTGTGAAGGCAAAACACTATATACTTAATACATAAATAAATCTTTAAAAAAACAAAAACAACAACAACAACAACAAACCTACCCACCTGTAAACAAAAGCTGAAGCTAAAGCAACCACTGTCTCTTTCCCAAGGGAACCTAAAACCTGTTACATACCACAATAGGAGGGGTGATGCTCTTTCTACTCTAGAGATGAAGACTAGAGAAGCGAAGTACCCGTGAGATGCATTAGCCCAATGCAGAACCTGGGCTTGACCTTTGTCTGCCTCCTTACCATGACACACTGCCTCCTAAAAATACCTGTCAAGTTGTTAAAGAAGAAAAAAGACAAACCTATTTGCCCAGACGTAGGGTAGAAGTGGAGATGAGACACCAAATCAAGCAAGGATTCTAGTCAGTAACTCTTGCTGAAAGTTCCTCCACGGTGAGCAGCATGGTAACCATGGGCTCAGGGCATTCTGGACTTTTTTTCTTTCTTTTTTTTTTTTTTTTTTTTTGGCAAATCACAGGGGAAGTCAGACAACACTGAAAGGGAGCGTGGACTTTGAAATTAGGCAGTCTGGGTTTGACTCATGACTTCAATTCCCTGTGCAGAAAAGTTCAACTCTAAATTTCCCTTTAGCGATAATAATCATAAATATAAATTTAATGATTAGTCAGAAATAGAGCAGTTCTTCCGAATCAGAGAACAACTGTCCCTGGAGAATAACATCCTCCAATCTCTTTCTCTGTGTTCACAGGCTTAATGGAGCTCAAGCGTTCTGTCCTGTGACTTCCATGATTCCTAAAATAAACCAAGAAGCTCTGGTGTCTGTTGAATGCATTAATCTAATGAAAGACAAGAGTGACCTTGGTGATTGCTTTGTGACCTTGGACAAATTTGCCCCCCCCCCCACTGAGACATGGATCTTGTCACCTACAAAAATGAAGATAATCATACACAACAGTTTATTTTGGCGGGGGGGGGGGGGGGGGGGGAGAGGAGGGAGATGATGCCTACAAAACGTGGATACTATACCTGGCACAAAGCGTGAGGGGTTGACGATGGTAGAGATGATACTGAGGATAAAAGTCACAAAGACAAGACCACAGGGTTGGGGTGATGGCTTAACTGGTAGAGTGATTGTCATGCAAGCATTATGACATCAGTACACATAAAAATCCAGTTATTTGGGGCGTGGTGGTACATCCCAGCACTCTGGAGGCAGAGGCAGGCAGATTGCTGTGAGTTTAAGGCCAGCCTGGTCTACAAAGTGAGTCCAGGACAGCCAAGGCTACACAGAGAAACCCTGTCTCGAAAAACCAATCATCATCATCATCATCACCAGTTATAATGGCATGCTTTCTATCCCAGGATAAAGGTGCCAAAACATTCTGATCCCTGTGGCTCGCTGGCCAGTCTAGTCTAATCAGCAAACCCCAGGTAAAGTGAGAGAGCCTGTCTCAGTAAACAGTGGATGTCATCCTGAGGAACGACCCCTGAGGTTGACCTCTGGTCTCCACAAGCATGTGTGCACCACAGAAGCACCAATCCATACACGCAAAAAGAAAGCAAGACCTTGACAAGAAAGTGTTGTGTTGATGGTGGCTGAGGCAGAGATTATGATGATTGGTAGAGGTGGTGGTGATGGCGATGATGCTGGTGGCGGTGACAGCAAAGGCAAGGAGGACAGTGCAATAAGACTGTAATAAGCAGTGATCACAATGTGAAGCTTGTTGATAGTGATGTCATTGGTGTGGGAAAATGAATCAAAGGAAGAAAACCCAAATATAAAGGAGGAAAGAGACAGGAGCCTAGATTAAAGGAGAAAGGAAAGGATTCCAATGAAGTACTAACTGTAACTCACTAGTGACCGACTTGCCCGCTTCAGTCCATGGGTTCTTAGATCCAGATCACATATTCTCCTGGTTACAGATGCAGCACTAACCATGCCATCCGCTAGAGCCTCTGGGTCCCTTCAAGCCTGAATCATCACTCAGCCCCCTCCTCCTCCCAGGACGAAAATGCAACCGTGTTCTTTGACTGTGTGAAAGAAGAACTTAGTCATGGACTCATTACCCATGGGTCTCCTGGCAGCGAACCAGCATGCAAGCCAACAAGAGACAGGATCCTTGTGACCCGATATTTCAAGGGGGACTCAGACAAGGTCTGGAAGGCCGCGGCCAACTCCCTTTCTCAGTGCTATCACTCAGGAAATGGAAATGAAGCCTCTTTGAGAATTGAGAGTGCATCGTGCAGATGATTAAGTTCATGTACACAAATGTACTGAGATCTTTCGAGCAGCAGCATCTTAATTTTGGGATAATTATGAAGTGTAGAATTACTCTAACGGTTAAAAGCGTGATTTTTTAGAAAGTTGTTTAATCTTGCCGCATCTGCACATGATGAAATAATAAAGCGTGTGTAGTAGCACCAATCTTGTGAGGTAACAAAGCCTCAGCAGAGATGCTCTACCTAACGGGGCTCATACAGTGTGTTGCTGAGGACTGAGGATGTAATAGGAGAGAGCATGCCTAACACACACACACACACACACACACACACACACACACACACACACGAACCCTCAGCACAGTCCTCAACACTGTATCTTCCAGGATCCTTCAGTAACAGCTGATATTACCATGTAGAAACTTTTAAATGTATCAAAACAGAGATGTGACTATGGGCCCCTGGACTCTACAGCTCTACAGATGGAGAATAGCTATTTCGACATGGTTGGCACACGCCTTTCATCGCCTGTCTCCTGCCGACTCTCAACTTAGACTTAGACCTTCCTAAGCCTCTTCCCTTCCTTCTGGCTGCCATGCTCCTTCTCTGCTTGCATTCTGCATTATATTTTGACCCTCTTAAGACACTCAGGCCCCAGGATGGGAGAGCTGAGGATAGAATCCTTTAGCACTTTTCTATCACAGCTCTGTTGGGTAATTTCCTGGCATTTTATCTGTCTCTCTACCACTTGTGCCTGAGGTGGACAGAGGATAGCACGGGCCTTCCATCTTTATTGCAGGTTGCAGGTATTAAACACGGGCCTCCTGGCTTGTGCACCAGGTGCCCTGACCCACTGAGCCACCTCGTTGCCTTAATCCTAAACCTCTTGAGAGATTATTGCTATGGTTAGAGTTTAAGGTTAGGGTCAGGGCTCATGCTAAGCTTAGGTTAGAACCTATTAGGATTCATATTAGAAATAAAGATAGGGGTAGAATTTGGGGGACCTGGAAACAGGGAAAGAAGAGCTGGGCTGAGCTAAGATGCTAGCACACAAGCACCCTTACATCAAGACTATATTTTATCTACTTTTTAAATTTAAATTTTACTTGAAATAATAACAAAAAGATCCTGTATGTGGTTCATAAACCAAAGGGTGTAAATCACGGTAAGGGAACTGCAGAGCCGTCTGTCACATTGAAGGATGGAGACCACAGCCCGTGCTGAGGAACTTGACAGCCTCACAAATTAAAGCATTTCAGCTCACAGACATGTTGCCTACAAAGCTTAGGCTGCCCCATACATGCAAAGAGGGAGGTAACCTCGGTGGGCTCTCCGGAAACAAATGATCTGTGCACACTTCCCTACTGATTGGCAGGAGCTAGGCAGTGTGTCCAGGAGTGCAAACAGTAGCACACCAACCTCATGATACTGTAGATGGGGGTGAGAAACACTTCATAATCACTGCACTCTTGGCCAATTCAAATCTCCAGACACAGAGACCTGGATAGAAGAGGTTGAACCAGACACGTGTTGTGGGGACCTGAGAAATCACTTTATCGCAAAAGCAAGAAAACCTAACTTCAGATCCCCAGCACCCACATAAAAGTGCCATGTACAGTATATACACGTGCAATCCCAACACTGGGGAAGCTGAGACAGGGGAATCCCCGGGCTCAGTGGACACAGCATGTGCAGCTGAACCAGACAGCTCTAGATTCAGAGAAAGAGCCCTCCTCAAAAAGTAAGCTAGAGAGCAACTGAGAAAGACACCTGACATTTACCTCTAGCCAGTGCATGCACACGCATGCACACACACAAACATGGGCACACAATAGTACAAAATCAAGAATCCAGGGACTGGAAATACAGCACAATGGCTCTTCCAGATGGCCTAGATTCTGTTCCCAGCTTCCACGCGGTAGATCACAACCACCTGTAACTTTAGTTCCAAGGGACCTGATGCACTTTTTGTGGCCTCCTGCATTCACATAGTGCACAGAAACTAACATAGACAGACAGACATACACACACACAACAAACATATACACACATACACACACCACATGTACTTTAACATTAAAAATGAAAAGAATCCAAGGATGGATCGACACGAATCATTAGCCATGGTAGTCTTTGGAAGATTCTAAGACTTCTTGCGAAGGCACGTGTTAGCTCGGTGTTCGGACCAGATCAAATATCCGCTTTAAACTTTCCATGCTACATGCAGTGTCAGCCGCTTAACTCTGTGGCTTTTGGACATAATCAGCTTTATGAAATTCGTTTATGAAAGTTGTGGTTATGTTACAATAAAACTTTATAAAAAATTAATGTAGGGAACAAATTGTACTTGACCCGTGGACATCATCTGTTGATCCACGTAACAGAGGTTCGAGGGCACGTTTTGGAAGCTGCTGTAAGAGACTCGTCTTCTGGAAATGAAATCACTACAGGAGAGAGCAAGATCAGGACCACAGCATGATTTTTAAAGCTCTGGATCCTGTTGTTGTTGTTGCTGCTGCTGCTGCCGCTGCTGCTGCCGCCGACGCTGCTGCTGCTGCTGCTGTTGCTGCTGCTGCTGCTGCTGCTTAAGCAAAGTGAACTGTTTCTGTCCATTCAAAACAAACAAAATAAATCCTGATTGTTAGACAACAGGATGCGGGGGGCACGGGCAGACGTGGATCTCATCCCAGACAACAGGATGTGGGGAGCACGGGCAGACGTGGATCTCATCTCAACTCTTTTAATTCGCATTCGAGGACTCTGATTTCAACACGTATCACTCAGAAAAGAACGTCCTGTCCAAAACATCTTTTTGTTCTGACCCGGTCCCCACACTGCCATGATCAACCTTGATTTTGTCCCAAGAAGCCCCGTTTCTTAGAATATCACCAAACGAAAGTACACATCCGAGACAGACTACCCACAGATGTGGGAAGCTGACAGCACAGCCCTCATGGCCAGATGTGGCCCAGACATCTGTGCTCCGATGGAGGCACTCCATTTGGCAGCACCACAGAGAACTCAGCAGGAGCGGCGTCAATTAGCAGGCTCTTTGGAGAAGGGATGAAGAGAGTGCAGCCCTGCAATCAAGCCTCACGCTGTCACTATAAATAATGGC
The DNA here is from genome assembly GCF_903995435.1 of Acomys russatus. Lineage (NCBI taxonomy): Eukaryota > Metazoa > Chordata > Mammalia > Rodentia > Muridae > Acomys > Acomys russatus. The sequence continues at coordinate 66,287,972 of NC_067143.1, read as the reverse complement.
CAACAAGACTCTGCCCAAGCACACAGACAGGCTCTATGTGGTTTTTAAGATTGAACAGCAGAAAACTCTAAAATCCTCATACATGGTCAGCAGAAAGGAGAGTTCCCCAGGAGGAAGTTCTGTGGCGCAGAGCAAACTGTTTGCAATGAAACCTTGAGGCTGGCTCGGGGCTCATCTCCATGTCTTATAAGAATGTACCCCTACCAGGAGCATCCAACCTTTCTATCTTGCTACCCAAAGTGTTGGGCTGAACTCCTCCTATTCATGCATGAGGCCCCGAGACTACGGTCAGGGGATCAGAAAAGCACATTTTTTTACGAGATGCTCATCACACTGTGGTGTGCTTCGGCAGTCAAAGGTACAGCTGAGTGTCCAAAGGCAGCAACTCGGCTAGCTATGTTGCAACATACAGGCACAGGATGGAGAGTGACCACAGCCATTGAATTAGGATGCTAATGTGTCTTTCATGGCATGAAAGATATACTGCACTCCGGTAGGGGACACACAACACCAACTAGTATGCGTCACGTGATAAACAGCAGCCAAGCACACAGCCTGACTTTCATTTACATGGGTATGGTAACTGAAGGTTTGAGCTTGAGAACTCAAGGAAGGACTCTTCAGTTTCTGCCCATTTCTTTTATTTTTCTTTGTTGTTGTTGTTTATTTTATTTTCTCTATTTGAATTTATGTCAGAGGTCATTACAACATTTTTGAACGTATGTTTTTGTGATTCTCCCTGGCCCTCTCTCTGCCACCGCTGCCCTGCCCACTTCCCTTGTGCCCTCCTGACCCCAGGATGTTCTCCTCTCCCACGCACATATGTCCTCCTTCCCGCTCTCCATCTGTGGTGGTTTGGGTGAGAATGGCCCCCAATAGGTTCACAGGTTTGCGGTTTTTGCTTCCTTGTTGGTGAATTATTTAGGGATAATTGGGAGATGAGGCCTAGTTGGTGGAGATGTGTCACTCAGGGTGGGCTGTGACGTTTCAAAGGTACATGCAGGGCCCAGTCGTGGCACTTGCTCTGCCCCTTTGCACCTCTTGTCTGTGCACCAGGATGACACAGCACACAATGCCTGCCTGTTTGCTACCGTGCTTCTTGCCATAACTGTCACGGACTCGCCCTCTAAAACTGCAAACAGGTCGCCAACTAAATGCTTTCTTTTATAAGGTACCTTGGACATGGTGTCTCTTCACAGCAGTACAGAAGTAATCAAGACACCATCTACCCTCATCACCTAATTTTGAGATATCATCTCGCCACATTGGGAATGCCTATTACTAAGGAATCTGACAACAAATGTTAGATAGGATATGGAGAAAGAGGAACCCTTCGTCACTGTCAGTTGGAGGACAAATTAGTACAGTCACTGTGGAAATTAAAACTATATCTATCATGTGACCCAGATATACCACTCCTAGGAATACCTCCAGCGCATTCCATATTCTACCACAGAGACATGCATCCATATTTATTGCTGCTATATTCATGAGAATAAGAAATTTGAAGCAGTCTAGATGTCTATCAACAGACAAGTTGACAATGACAATGGGGAAGACATGCACCATGGAATATATTCATTTGTGAAGAAAAAAACACAATTGTGAAATTTGAAGAAAAATAAATGGACACAGAAAGCATAATATTAGGTGAGACGACCAAATTCAGAGAGACAAAGTCACATGTCATCCTTCATTTTTTGGACCCTAACCTACAATGTGCATGTAGGCATATGCAACAAGGGCTCCTCCAATTCCTCCTATAGGATCCTGTTCATGACGCTGCATGGAGCCAATACCGGAAAAGGGCTGGTGGGAAAGTCCCTAGTGTTGGGAGACAGTGAGGACAATTAAAGCCGTGACAATATAGCCATGGCCCGTTCCTCACGCCGACTGTGAGACACTCTCGAAGGAGCTCTAAGCAAAAACTTAAATGCCGCTCCGTCGGGGAGCCTGCTCTTTCTCGCAGGTGGCCACACGACCTTTCATAAGTTCTATAAGCACTTTCTGCCTGCCCTTCAAAAGACATGAGAAAGTATTACTATGATACATATAGTCATGTCCTCTACACTGTATATTTATATTATCACAAAATTTATCCATGTATGGCACTTACTAGCCCTAAATTCTCAAATGTGGTTGTCACTAAGCAGATGTGGTTATTTACATTTCATTGTAAAGTAATTGCGGTGAGTCATGAAGCTCCACTTTTCAGTCACATTGACCCCACTTGATATGACCAGTAGCCAGATGCAACTGGTGGCCATACCTGCAGACAGGAAAGACACAAAACTACTCATCAGTGTAGTTCTGCTGGGCAATCTCAGCTCCATGAGGTCTTGTTCACATTACGCCAAGGTCCAGTGCAAATGTCTAGTGCCGCGCGGACAGCTGGTAAAACATCCATGAGTAACTACAGCAACACGTTTTCATTGACCCCTGTTGGTAAACCTCTTACCACACAGGGATGAGAACCCTTGTGAAATCTAGGTGCACTGGCGATCATGTGTAATGTCAGCACGGAGATGGGGGAGACAGAGCAGGAGGATCCCAGTGTCTTGTTGGCCACCCACTCTGGCCAAATCACTGTGCTTCAAGTTCAGTGAGAGACATTGTCTCAAAAACCAAAGTAGTGAGTAGCTGAGAAAGACACCTGACATTGACCCCCCCAGACTACACACATACACACATGCACACTCATGTGAACACATATATACATATATGCACAGGCATACACATACACAAATACCCGCACAATGCATGTGTACACTTACACACTCACATAAACTTGTGCATACGTACATACACATACATGCACTCTTACATGGCAAGCGCGCGTGCGCACACACACACACACACACACACACACACACACACTGTTGGCTTACTGTTTTCAAATCACCAGTACCAGGCATTTCCAAGTACATTTGGAAAGGAATAAACAAGATATATAATGTGAAAACTACCTGAGCCCTAAGGCATCCACAGTGCCCAACAGTAAGGATGTCATTAAGGGAGTAAACCAGAGTAAAGTTAGCTGTCCACATTAGAACTGTAAGTAGCATCCTCCTGGTACCGGAACTGGGGCACTTGGTACGGCAGACATAAGGAGCTGAAGATGATCAACCATCAGTCCATTCTCTCATTCTTGACTTTTTTTTTGTAAGATAAATACTTTAAAAATTTTGCCAAAATCCACGGGCCTGTGTTCTGAGTCCATACTGCATTCAAATTGTGAATTCCTCACTTCTTTTCTTCCTCCAAAAGCCAACTATTCCAGATCTTAATGTGAATTTCTGTGAAAGCATTTCATGACCCACATTCTTAATTACAGAAAGTTGTTCTCAGGTTAACATCAAATGAACGTGTAAGTCTTCATCCTGGAGGGCAGGTAACTGGACGCAGAGAGTTATTCATTCTACAGATGGCTGACTGGGCACCTACTGGATACTCGGCACTGTCTTAGGCATTCAAAGACGGACCCACGGACAGATGCAAACAGATTGAAGTGTCTGACACAATGAAGCTTACATAGCAGGGCTGGATTCCAGCCCCAGGAGAGTTATGAAAAAGAATTCTTCCTCTTAGATTACACTTCCCAGAAGTCCTGAAGTCCAAGGAGTAGACTTGTTTGTTGATTATTACAACACATGACAGAAGTAATACAAGAGGAGGGAGCATTTGTTTTGGCTCATAGTTTCAGAGGGTTTCATTCCACGGGAAGGCGTAGCAGCGGAACTGGCTGGGCTTTCAACATCACAGCAGATGGGAACATGTAAGCAGAGCCAAGACTGGGAGTCACCCATCACCTAGGCCTGCCCCCCAGTGCACTATTTCTACCATCTAGGCTCCAGCTCCAGGTCCCCCAAAATAATGCCACCAGACGGGGAAAAGGCATTCAAACGCTGAGCCTGTGTGAACCTCTCTTTTTTTATTTTTTATTTGTTCATTTTTATTTACTTAAGTAATTTATTCAGATTACAACTCAGTTGTTATCTCCTCACTTTTATCTTCCCATTCTCCCCTTCTTCCCTCTTTCATCCTATTCCCCTCCCCTAGGCCTATGATAGAAGGGGACGGTCCTCCCCTACCATATGATCACAGTCTTTCAGGTCTCATCCTTGTAGCCTGCTTGCTCTTCCTCTGAGTGCCACCAGGCTTCCCCACCAAGGGAAAGTGGTGAAATAGGGGGCACCAGAGTTCATGGCAGAGTCACTATCTGCACTCCACACAACTGTGGAAAACATGCTGTCCATTGGCTAGATCTGCATGGGGGTCTAGGTTTACTGCATGCATTGTCCTTGGTTGATACAGGAGTTTGTGCAGACCTCCTGGGTCCAGATCCATCAGCCTTAATGGTCTTCTTGTAGGTTTCTAGGACCCTCTGGATCCTTCTATTTCTCCATTCTCCCTTACCAGAAGCATGCCATAACAGTAAGAAATGAGCTTGTTCTTTAAGCTCCCCTGGTGGCTCTGGTAGGTACCCAGAGAGCCTGAAGCAGGGATGGAAATTAGTCCTTCTCACAGAGCCTGAGACCAGCAAAAATAGCACACCCTGGGAACTGGGTAAAATGCAGACTCTCAGGCCACTTCCTACAGGCCCAGTTGCCAACCGGAATCTGTGCTTCCTGAGTCCCCAAGTGAATTCTGACACATGCTCAAGTGTGACATCTAGAGCTGTCCCAGTTTCATTTCCTCACTGTATAAAATACCCTGGCAATAGGGTTTATTCTAGTTCATAATTCCAGGCTCGAGTCCATCACAGCAAGGAAGTCAGAAGGACAAGAAAAGCATAGAACTGAATGCCAACCTGCTTACTGTTCAGCTTACTTTCTTTACCTTTATAGAGTTCAAGATCCCCTGCCTTAGGGAATGGTGCCAGCTACAAGGGACAGGGTTTCCCACATCAATTAAAGTAATCAAGACATTCCCCCGCAGGCACGCCTCAGACCAGACTCACCTAGACAATCCTTTACTGAGTCTGTCTCTAACAGGTAATTATAGACTGTGGCAGGTTGACAAATAAAACGAACCACCACAAAGGCTCTAAGCAAAATGGCAGGGAGGCTAAGTTGTCCACGATAGAGAAATCGCCCTGCCCTTACCTCTGTAAGGTCGCTGTACACTTGGGAGGGGATCCACACAAGCAGCCTCCCAAAAGATGTCACCCGATTGCCACATCGGGTTTGCAAAATCTGTCCAGGTACCCTGCATACTGTCTCTCTTACACCAGTTGGAATCCTGTTCCTTAGCCAGAAACCCCTGCCAGGTACTAATGATCCTGACATAGATGCCCCTGTGGATGGCTTCTCTGTAACAAACCGTGAGTCAAAGGTAGAAGCCAGGAAACGCAGGCGTTCGTCAGTTCTCAGACAATGTTCTGTCTCTGTGCTCAGGAGTGGTTATGGTGATGCCTGTCTTGCTCCATCATGACCACTGAGTGACCTGGTTCAGTGTTTGTCACTTGTGAAAATTTTCTTTTTATTTAATGACTTATTTACTTATTATTTATTATTTACACAGTGCTCTTCCTGCATCTATACCTACAGGCCAGAAGAGGGCATCAAATCACATTGTAGATGGCTGTGAGCCGCCGTATGGTTGCTGGGAATTGAACTCAGGACTTTTGGAAGAGCAGCCAGTGCTCTTAACCTCTGAGCCATCTCTCCAGCCCCAGGAGATTTTTCATAAGCCACAGGAGCAGTTGGGTCCTGGCTACTTCCCACTGCTGGGGTTGTTTGTCTCTCACACTTGAAATGCACTCGAATGGCTCCTTGACGCCATCATCTCCCATAGAGATGCACAGAAAGTGCACATGGTACCCATAGCCATGACCCCATGCCTAAAGAGACTCACTCTACCCAGCATTCATAATCATATTTGTTGCACGTGTGTCAAATATGCATCGCCATCCTGTTACTCTGCCCACCACAAAGACATACTGTCATGGTTTGAAGGTGACAGCCATGCCCTGTCTCGTCTCTACTCCCATGCCCCCAGATTTGGGCAAGCACCACTTTCCATGATGTCTCTGAGCCTGTTCTGCCCAACGTGCCTTCCTGTCCTGATGGATTCAATCTCCAAGCTGTGAACCAAAATAAATCTCTCCTTTAATTGCATCTTGTGAGTTGTTTTGCTGCCATAACAGAAAAGGTCACATGAGTCCACACATTGGCTCCATCCAACAATACTAAACAATCCTGATGTGCAGTTCAAGGCTCACGCTGAGCTGAGACGTCCTGAAGGAGGAGACACTGCTCAAAGGCCACAGCTGATAATGAAGCAGGCAGCCACCGGCACAAGCCAGGCAATGCAGGAGCTTGGTCAGTTTTCAGCCATCCTCTCTTCGTGCTTGGGTATGGTGATGGAAGGTCCTGTGTCTTGCTCCACTTATGACCACTGAGCGACCTTGCCAATTGTTTGTCACTCATCAAATTGTTCATAAGCATCAGGAACAGCTGAGTCCTGGCTTCTCTGACTGTATATCTCTCACACATCCCTTCAGTTCTCCAAGTTAACTTTCTGCTCTCTTTGCTTCGAACTGAGTCTCTTTCTTCCACCAGTGATGAAAGTCACCATTTTAACGTCTTCTGGAATAAACAGCACATATGGGAATATACAGCTAGAATCCGGAGCAGACGGGGCTGAAGAGATGGTTCAGAGGTTAATAGTACTTGCTGTTCTCCAGATGACCCGAGCTCCATTCCTAGCACCACACCTCACACCTCACAAGCTCCTGTAACTCCAGCTCCGGGAGATCTAATGCCCTCTTCTAGACTCCACAGGCACCTGCACCTGTGTGACACACATTCACACATTCACACACACACACACACACACACACACACACACACACACACACAAAGTCTTTTTGAAAAATGGAATTAGATCACAAGACTCAACTTCCAGCCCTTACTTTCAACTTGCCAAGCGTGTAGCGTAGGCTAATGTCTCAAGATCTTAAAACCCCACATGTGATGGTGACTTCCCTCTAGCCAACTGTGTTTCTTGGAGTGAAAGAGACCAGATGACTGTGTAGACATAAGGATCATCAAGGCAGCAGATTCTTAAGAAATGCACATAACCCTAAGTAACTGGGAGTAAACGGGTTGCATTCAACAACGCTAAGGTTAAGCGTAGCAAGGATACTTAGCTTAAGTGACTTCTTGTTTTGTTTTTCAAGACAGGCTTTCTCTGTGTAGCCCTGGCTGTCCTGGAAATCACTCTGTAGACCAGGCTGGCCTTGAACTCACAGTGATCTGACTGCCACCACCGCCCAGCTAGTGTAAGTGACTTTTAAAGACTCTAGAGCCAGTGCAAGAAGTTGAACGGGCAGAACTCTTGCTGTCCAGCTGGCCGGCCCTTCAGCTCTGAGAAATAGCCTTCCAGCATGTTCTAGCTTCACTTTCTGTGACAAAACACTCAGACCAAAAGCAACTTGGGGGAAAGGGCTTACTTGGTTTACACTTCCAGGTAACAGTTCATCACTGAGGGAAGTCGGGGGAAGAACTCGAGCAGGAACCTGGAGGCAGGAGCCACAGGTATAAGCTGCTTGCTGGCTCATTTTTCTGGCTTTCTGACAGGTTCATGTTTAAATAGCTTTCTTATACAGTCTAGGACCATCTACCTAGGGACTGTGCTGCCCACACTGGACTGAGCCCTCCTACATCAATTAATAAGCCCGCAGAAGATTCTAATCTAGGAGATCCCCCAACTGAGGCTCCATCTTCACACAGGGTGAACAGCGACTGGGCATTACATTTGCGTACAGAAGCCACTCTCCAACATTTTCTGAGTGTGTTCTCCATGCTAGGCATGGTGTACAGAAGTAGAAAATATACACAAAGTTTTCCCAAGCATGTTCCCAGTTAGCTGGGAAAAATAGGAAGAAACAAAACAGTTTCAATTCAGCATAATAAATGGAAGAACATACAAAATTCCGTATAGCACAGAGTAGGGCAGCAGACCTTCAATCAGAGACTGGGAAGTACGTAGCAATGCTACAGGAAAGCAGGTAAGGAGGGTCATGTCTCAGATGGACTTTCGAGGGATAGGTAGCTTTTTTGGCTGATGAATTAGGTGTCAAGGGAAAGCGACCCCTAGTAAGAAGAGACAACAGGTACTAAGATGTAAAGTCATGTCTTACTCTGGTTTCACCTGGGATCTTGAGATCTAAATGAAATTGAATTATCTCAGAAAACCTAAGATGGCACAGCAATCATTCTATCCCATGTCATAAAAAACAAAACAAACAAAAAATCCCACTGAATGGGATGCAAAGTTTCCTTATTAATCAAGCAAATGATCAGTAAACACTGTAGTTATTATTATCAGTGGATGAACCCGCTATACAACTCTGGGGACTGGCAAGGGACTCAGGGGTGATGGGGGTGGGTAGGGTGGACGTCGGGGGTAAAGTGCTCACTGTGCAACAGGGAGAACCTGAGCTCCAGTCCCAGAACCACCCAACTAAAATGTCAAGTTAGGCAGAAGACTCTGCCCCAAAAGATAGTCTGGGGAAGTGGCCAAAAAAGACACCTGAAGTGGAAGTTTCTAGTTTCTTTGAAGACTCAGTTGTGTCATGGGATGCTTTTCTGGAAGATGTCTTGTAAGAAGGCATGTGGTATTTTGCTGGGAGCAGACACGCGAGAGGCACGTGCTGTTTGGAAGGCATACATAGAACCCCACGGACAATAGGATGATGCTTTTTGCATTGAGACACCGTGCAAGTCTTCACTGGTCTTCACCGGTCTTCACCGGTCTTCGCTTTACAGAGAGAACTTCTTGTGGTGCTCTTGCTGATTCTGGCCAGTCATGCTGACTCATGCCAATTTAGTAGAGCCTTGAGGTTTCTGCTGGATTGCGCCACCACTGCAGATTCCTGCTGCCATTTAGTGTGGACTATTGAACTGGACGGCTGGTATCCTGACACGGCAGAGAGGAATTGGCCCAAGGAACTATGTCTAAATAGGTCCACAACCCCCTTTTCCTATTAATATGCTCTCTCCCCTTCCTCTGGTTGGTGGGCTGAAGGCAGGTTGAAGTTGTTTAAGAACCCTAAATAAAGCAGGTTTTGAAAACATCTAAGCCTGCAGACACCTGAGCCCTGCCATCAAGCTGTAGCCTCCACACGAACCCTCATGGGTGACCTCACCTATACACCCACACGTACACTAGGGAGAGGGAGGGAGAGCTTTGAGCACACAGAGATATGAAGACTTAATAGCCAAGAATAGTAGACCAGGCCTGCAATCCTTCTTCTGAGGAGGCTGAAGCAATAGGGCAGTGAGCTGGAAGCTTGAACTACAGCTTGAAGCCCTGGATGAGGAAAAACTAAAAAGGAAAATAAAAAAGAATTGGGACAGGAGAAATAGTGAAGATGCTGAAGCCAAACATGATGTCCTGAGTTCAATCCCCGGGAACACATGTTGGAGGGGGGAAAAGAGCTTCCTACAAGTTGTCCTCTGACCTCTACACAAGCGCCATAGCATGTGTGCACACATGTAAATTAATGTAATGATTTTTAAACAGGGGTTTTAAATTTTGGGGCATATTTATGTAGTGCATCTTGCTTTGCGGTTCCGTCCACACGATGGGCCCCTCGTTCTGTGCTTGCAGCTCTTCCCAATTAAGACATGGCTAAGTGGCTTCAATTCTCTAAGCTCGGCTTCCCAAACACTGAGTGCACCAATATCGAAGGTTTTAAAAAATTTATCTAGCCTTTACCTAGTTGCTGTCTATTTCCACACAATTTATTCAGGGAGAGAATGGCCAGAGGGCAGAAGATTCCCTCCAGGTCTTCTCTGAACTTGGCTTCTAGGAAGTCAAGTTTAGTTAGTTATTTGTAAGATAACAGGCCACTGGAGGGCCCTGGCCTCTTGCTCAGCTTACGCTTTTCCTAGCAGAGACTCTGAAGCTAATTTAAGGGCAGCTGCCTAGAGCTCTGGGCTTTACAGACCATGTGAGTGAACTTCCCCAGGGTGGCCCAAGCTGAACGAGATCTGAGTTCACTGGCCAAAGAGGCTGCCCGTGACAGGTGTCTTCAGGCTCCTCGGCACACACTTCAGAGCAGCAGGTTGCCCACTACTGCAAAGAGTTTGGACTCCTCTCTCCAGCCCCCCTCCCTGTTTTGAATTCACTCCACAGGTGACTGGCTAGCCAACCCCTCCAGAACCTCCACGTGTCAGCTATGCCCAGAGGCAGCCAGCCCTAAAAAGAATTGGATCCCCATGAGGGTGGACAAAAGGTAATGCTAACTAGCAGGATGGCTTTTCTGGGTTAGCTGAAAGGCTAATAAAGATGGAGATGTCATGACACAGATGAAAAGCCTGTCATAGGCAGTCCCTACTGCTATGAGAATTCACTGAAGACTGAACGACTGAGTGTCAGATCTTCCACAGCTCTGGGAGCTGAAAGTCAGGGTCAGGTTCTGGTAAGGACTCTCTTATGGCCTGTTGGTCCCCTAATGCCTGTTGTAACTTCTGTTGATGGGAAAGGGGAAAGTGACTCCTTCCCTTCCACAGGGCCACTAAACCCGTTCACGAGAGCTCCACCCTCAGAACCTCATCCGAACACGATCGCCTTCCAAAGACCTCAAATATGACCATGTTGTGGCTGGTGTTTCAACTTATGAATCCGAGTAATCCCCAGACAGCACATCAAAAAACAATGTTCCGTGAAATGAAAGATATAAAGTGGTCATGTTCTAAAATAATGCATGATTTCATATATGTGATAGAAATGGTTCTACAGACCAATCTACAAGCATTTGGCTATACCACTCACAAACTTAGAAGCTTATATACGCAAAAAAGGTAAAAAGAGAAGCAAGTGTATCCACCACATTAAGACAATGAGGACGTTTTGGTACTGAATTCTATGAGGAAGGACCGGGGGCAGGGTGGTTAGGACCAAAAAGAAGAGGTCCTAGGAAGGCTGGGTCACCTGTCCCCAGATGCCCTACCCAGGCACCCACCAGGTCACCTGGGGAATCGCTGAGCGGCTGTCTTTCTGTTCTGCCTCTTTCACTCCACCTTTGACACCCCTGGTACAGGCTTCATGCCCTACTCTCTCCTCATCCTTCTTTTCTCTTTGAATTTTTAGCTTAAAACTACTTTCTTGAATCTGCTTCTTAAAAAGTACTTTTTGCATAATGTTCTATAGGTACATACATCAAAATGTATACATTTTAGATGGAGTTCTACATGTTTACACACTTATATGACTATATTCCAATAAGAATCAAGGTCCTCTTATCATACATGCAGTCTTTCCAAGGCACTGTAAATTACATGTTTTGTTCTAGAGTTTTCTACCAATGAGAACACACAGTATGTGCTCTCTTCTGTGTCTGACTTCTCTCACTCAAAATTCCATTTCTGAGAATTATCCATATTATTCTCTTAAGATTGTGTGTGTGTGTGTGTGTGAGAGAGAGAGAGAGAGAGAGAGAGAGAGAGAGAGAGAGAGAGGGGAGAGAGAGAGAGAGAGAGAGAGAGAGAGAGAGAGAGGAGAGAGAGAGAGGAGAGAGAGAGAGAGAGAGGAGAGAGAGAGAGGAGAGAGAGAGAGGAGAGAGAGAGAGAGAGAGAGAGAGAGGAGAGAGAGAGAGAGAGAGAGAGAGAGAGAGAGAGAGAGAGAGAGAGAGAGAGCCTACAGAGATCAGAGATCAGAAGAGGACTTCACATCCCTTGATGCTCTATGAGCCACCATTGTAGGCACTGTGATCTGAACTTGGGTCTCCTAAGACTGGGCAACAAATGCTCTTAACACCTTGACCACTCTCCAGCCCCTTCCTCTGTATTTCTGTGCTTGCCAGAGGCTGACTTCTTTATGAAGCTAAGAGTATCACTTTGTGTGGACAGACACATGCTATTCATCTATTCATTTGTGCACTGGAAGATGTCTGGGTTTCTCCAGTGATATAAATAAAATGGCTATAAATGCTTAAAGTCCTACACTATCTTCTTTTAAGGTTTGAAAGGATTTGTGCTGTGTATTTGTTCAGTGGTCGGACTACTTACATGATGGGAACACCCTATATGCCATAAGCAGAATAACCTTTAGTTTTCTGCAAATTTTCACCTTTTCTCCTTTGCTTCCCTCCCCTCCCCTTCCCTTTCCTCCTCTCCACTACTCTTTCTCGTTATTATTGTTATTATTATTATTATTATTATTATTATTATTATTATTATTATTCCTTGTCCTCCTCCTTCTTCTTCCTCCTCATCTCCTCTTCCTCCTCTTCCTCTTCCACAACCCATGTAGGCACATATGTGTATGTACATGTAGAGGTCAGAAGTCAACCTCAGATGTCATCCTCAATTTCTCCCCACCTTAGTTTTTGAGACAATATCTCATCGCTGAAGATGGATGTCTTCAATGCAGATAGACTGGCAGGCCAGCAAGCTCCAGGATGCTCCTATCTCTGCCTCTGAATCTCCATATCTGGGCTTTTGGATGAGCACAGGCACACCCAGCTTTTTCAGGTGGGTCCTAGGAGGTAGAATTCAGGTTGCGGTGTCTTTGCAGCAACAACTGTATTGAGTGAGCCATCTCTCCAGCCCAGTTCCTCTTCTACTAAGAAGTAAAATGCATGGATGGGAGCCAGGAAACCATTCTACAAACCCTGGAAACAGCTCTGTGGTGTGATCTCTCAAGGTTAGTGATCTAAGTGAATCAGCCCTGTCTTGGCTCTGATAAGCTGCTTGAAGAGTGATGCTTTGCAGCACGCATAGGTCAGGTTGGTCCTTTCTTCCTCAAAAGTTATACTCAGTAGAAATTTTCGTGCTACCTAATGAACCAATATTAGTTCAACTATGTGTTGTTAATTAAAAGCAGAGCTTTATATAAGAATTTCCCTGTATGAATAAGAATAAGAATATCACAGTTCAAAGTTCCAGAAACAGAAGAGTGGTCCCAGGATTTATAAGCACCCCCTTAGTGGCTATGGTGAATTATCTTTTAAGGGTATCTTGGTTTTGCAGACCTCATTCTATTTCCAAGGCAGATCTGACCCCAGATGACTCTTTATAGCCCAGGTCATTTAGCTTTAGTGTGAGAAGAGACATTTTAGCCTAGATGCTCGGTCTCTTTTTTATTTCAAACCATTTTCCTGGAAAGTCCATGTGAATTATGTTCACAAGGAAGAGAAAGCCAGGGCTGAGATTCTGTTTTTCCATAGCCAAAGAGCTTACATACAAATCTGACAACCAGCTGAGATCCCAGCACCCACAGAAAGCTGATGAGGTAGCAGTCAGAGGTAGGTAGCACGCATGCCTATAATCCCAAGACTCCTCTGAACATGAAGGAGGCAGAGGGAAGTCTCCAGAAGCTGAAAGGCCATCTATCCTGGCATATGCAACAGTGAGCAACACAAGAGAGCTTGTCCCAAACAAGGTGGGAGGTAAAGGCTGACCCTGAAATTGTTCTCTGACCACCACATGTATTCCCTCTGTGGCACACAGACACAACACACACACACACACACACACACACACACACACACACACACACTGGAAAAACTCCAGATCTCCTACTCATTCCAGATGAGTATTCACAAAAGTTCTTCACTGAGTTCTTCTAGAAGTGAACCCAACACTAGGGTTCCATTTGCATGTACCAAAAGGAGGCGCAAGGGCACCTGAGCTGAGAGAAGTCTGTGACTTACTTCTGATCATATAACAACATACACAACTGATGTACACAACACACAGAGAGAAAATATTTCTTTTTAAGTCATGTGGTTTCTGAGATCTCAGTCCATGTGGCAGGGTGCCATGGAGGAACTCATAGTATGGCAGGCAGGAAGTAAATAATGGAGACACAGAAGGGATGGGGAAAGTAACCTCCTAAGGGGTCTCCCCATTATGACTACCTCCTCCAACGAGACCACCACCTCCTCCTTTTACCAGCCCCCAAAGATGCCATTGTATTATGAATCCACTAAAAGATAAAGTCCTTGATTGGGTCCAGGCCCTCATGGTCTAATCATTCCTGGAGACTCCATCAAGGGTGTCCTTCATTGTCTCCAAGGCATTTATTAATCCAATCAAGTTGGCAATTAAGACAAATAATAAGACAGGGAAGGAAGAAACATAATGGGTATGTGTAAGTATACGTCTTTAGATCCTGACCGCCCAGTCCTCCATCAGATGCCCCAAGGCTATGGACTGACCACCCAGTCCTCCATCAGACGCCCCAAGGCTATGGACTGACCACCCAGTCCTCCATCAGATGCCCCAAGGCTATGGACTGACCACCCAGTCCTCCATCAGATGCCCCAAGGCTATGGACCGACCACCCAGCCTCTGCTCACAGGCAGAGTAGACTCTGTTGACCAAAGAGAACATCCATGCAAAAGACTCAGATGCTGACCTGTCGAAGTGAATTTAACCTCCAGAAATGGTGCTGCCTGCAGGGAGGTAGGCAGGGCAACCAGCCACACCTGTGGAATGGTGCTCTAGAGCTGATGTGAGAAGAAGGCCAACCACCCAGCCATGCACATCAGCCTCGTGTCTGCCTGAGGCAGAATAAGGGTGCCCGACATGCTTTCTAGTTCATTATGGTAATCCGTCCATCTTTAAAACCTGTGAGCAAAACACGGCATGTCTCCTTTCTGTGTGGTCCCCAAAGTTATCACAATAGAAAGAACAGCCAGTGGAGCTGGCCGTTTCATTCATAGTGAAGTGGGGTGATTCACTCAACCTCTTTAAAAACTTAATTTTTCTATGTAGTTGGGGAGATCAAGACACTTTCTTATTAGTACAGACTTTGAAAGGAAGCTAACATTAGTTCGTATCTCTGCTTAGGAAAGCTGGGCATCTAATGTTCCTGATAGAGTCAAGTAAAACAGTGTTCTCCTCAGGTGAACAGCAGCTGCGATGGCCCCAGGGTTTGTGCTCCACCCTCCCACCCAACCTCATATCGAAGCCCTAACCTGCAAGGTGATGTTTAGAAGCAGACACTTTGGGAATTGGGTGAAGTAGGGTAGCATGAGGCTATGTTATGGGTTGAATCTGAAATGTCCCCTGCAGGCTTATGTCTTGACTGCTTGGTCCGCAGCTGGTGGTGCTATATGGAAGATGGTGGGGCCTTTAGACTGTGGGCCAAGCTGACAGAAGCAGGCCACCAGCAGTTGGGCCTATGCAGGTTATGCCTGACGCAGTATCAGCTTTTTG
The DNA here is from genome assembly GCF_903995435.1 of Acomys russatus. Lineage (NCBI taxonomy): Eukaryota > Metazoa > Chordata > Mammalia > Rodentia > Muridae > Acomys > Acomys russatus. The sequence goes on along the minus strand of NC_067143.1, from coordinate 66,272,796 downwards.
ATTCATAGCTCTGTGAAGAACCACTACCCCATGTTCCTGGCAACCACCAAGGGAGTCACACACATCCACACTTGCCCTGTGGCAATGGCCTGAAATTCTCCTGACAACATGAGTCAAAATAAAACCTTTCTCCGTTTAAGTTGATCGTGCCAGGTATTTTATCACAGTGACGAGAAAGGTGCTTAGTGTGGAAACCTCTTGATGGGAGGAAGAGACAGACTCTATATCTATTTATCTACCTATCCCACACACTTTTAGTGATACAAATTAATATTTCAAAGACTACGTTAGGATGTTGAGACCATTAGATTTGAGCACGGCCAGCAGATTGGACTATGATACCGAACTCGTACGTGTTCAGTCAGGTGGATAATGTTATTATGTCTGTGCAGGAAAATAATCCTGTTTTCTGGAGATCCAGTTTACATGCTTAGATATGTAATATTATATTGTCTGTATTTAGTTTAAAAATGCTTGAGTAAAATATTGTGATAGCCATGCAGGTGTTCTCCATGCCCCTTTCTCTATGTTTCTGTATGTTTATAAAGTTTTATAATAAAAAGTTTTATTTTCCTATATATTTGAAAAGTTATAAAATTTGTAATGGATTTAAGGAATTTTGCCAAAAACCCCCAAGATTTCAGACTTTTTATGTTATTGTAGGAAACCCAATTTCTCTTTAATTGAAATTTTTACTGAGATAATTGTAGATGCGAATCCAGTTGTAAGAAAGCATACAGTGTTGCTGAAAACATTTCACCCGTTTTCCCCTGTGGTAGCATTTTCCACTTTAGTTTCATCTAAAAGCAGTAAAGCTTCGCTTTTCACATTTGATTTGATAATCAATACTCCTATTCATTTAATAGCCTTTTTACAGATTTTTCCTGCTGATCTTAAATGTGGTCTTGACGTTTCTTTCTCCCTCTTTACTCATCCCATATCTCCCTTGTCCTCCTCCTTCCTCCTCTCCGCCCCTACTCTTCCCTCTGTGGTCCCTTCTTCTGTACTCCCCTACCTCTCTCCCCCATCCACCTTCTCCCCCTTCCTCTCTCCCCCATCCACCTTCTCCCCCTACCTCTCTCCCCTATCCACCTTCTCCCCCTTCCTCTCTCCCCCATCCACCTTCTCCCCCTTCCTCTCTCTCTCCCCCATCCACCTTCTCCCTCCTCCTCTCTCTCCCTCCCTTTCTGTCCCCCTTTCACCTCCTCTCTCTTCTTTATCCCTCTCTCCCCTCTTTCCTCTCCCCCCACCAACACACCCATGTCTTGGTTCTGGACTCCAGCCCACGCACTGGCTTGTGGTACACAGCAAAGGTAGACAGAGCCTCCAGTCTTGTTCTCCTTCAACTTTCTCCCCTTCCTCTGTCCAGTCTTCTTCTAAATAATTTTGAGAATTAATTGGCTGACTAAGCATCTCAGAATCACTGTTTGGATGACTTGTTATCTGGAGAGTGATTAGCTTATCAGTATTAAGTTCTCCTTGGATATGGATAACATACTGAGTCAAGAAAAGCCATTCTGGCAAATGCATAGCCTCTGGGGCCAGAAGCCTGCCTGTCTACAAGGAACCTGCTGGGACTGGAGCTGGCCTTTTATACTGCATCTGTGTATAATTACTGGGATTCTCAGTTACCCCTTGGGCATCATGCTGAATGTCAAGGAGGAGGTTCTTCTCACTGTTGGCCAGTGTACCCCATGGCAACCCAGTAATAGCCAAAAACCTTCCTGCTGGTCAGTGCCAGGGAGGCCTGTACAGGAGGACAACTGAAGGTAAACAACACTACAGAGATGACAAGGGAGCATTTCCTAGTGCTCAGAACAACTGTGTATCCACAAGGCTTTGGGCCATGTAGCTTCAGCATTTTGCCTAAATCACAGAACAGCTTGGAAGTAAACAAACACGATAAAGAAGACTAAATGGTAAATTCTAGCCTAAATAGCCTAGAAAACTCTAAATAAATAGGATAGAGACATGAATCTGGGCTGCGGCTCATTTTGGCACAGTAATTAGCATGCAAGAAACCCTGGGTTCCATCCTAGCACCATGTAAACCAATGAGATGGTGAGCATCACCTATCCTAGCACTCTAGAAATGGAAGATGAAAGACCAAATGTTGGAGGTCATCCTTAGATGCATAGCAAATTTGGGGCCAGCGGTGTATACACGAGGATCTATTTCAAATCAGGAGGAGAAGGGGAGATAAATAGGGAAGAAAGAAGGAAGGAAGGGAGGGAGGGAGAGAGAGAGAGATACAGAGAGAGAGAGATACAGAGAGAGAGAGGAGAGACAGAGACACAGAGAAAGACAGACAGAGAGAGAGAGAGAGAGAGGAGATAGGAGAGAGGAGAGAGAGAGAGAGAGAGAGAGAGAGAGAGAGAGAGAGAGAGAGAGAGAGATGGATCAGACATGGAAGAGAATCAGAAGGCTAGAGCCTAGAATTCTGCTTTAGAAGCTGTGTTCCACCCACATAGTGAAACCTCATGCTGTGAATATCACAGGCCCTCACTGATCAAAGTTGTGTCGCCTCCTTCATCAGACAGAGAGCTCCCAGGATGCTGAGAGATTGTGGACTTGGTATAAGCAGATGAACTCAGTTTCCCTCCCCTAGACCTGTTCACTCATTCTCTCAACATTTGTCTATGATTCTTTTTTTCGAACACAAGTACAGCTGCTCCTAGTACCCATGGGAGACTGGTTCCAGGACACAACCCTGTAAAACCGAAACCCGTGTGTGTTCGAGATCCTTACAAAGGATGAGGCAGCGTTTGCACACAGCAAGTATGCTTGCTGCTGTACACTGCAAATAATTGTTAGATTACTTAAAATACCCAGCACACTGCAAATGTTGTTTAAAGAGTCATAATCCTGAATTGCTTAGAGAGTAGTGATGAGAAAACACATCTGTGTTGTAGAAGTCTAAATTTTTGTTACTATAATGAAACACCCAAGGCTAGGTGCTTTAAAAGAAAAATAAACCCACTTCACTCATAGTTCTCAGGCCTCATGAAGACCTTCAGGCCCTATCCCAGGATGGCAGGTGGCATTGTGATGGGAGTATGTGAAACAGGGAGTGATCACGTGACATGACAGGAAGCCAGCAAGCAGGAAGGGGCCATTCTTGCTCACGGCAGAGTCCTCACAAGCGCTGAACTCAGTATTGCACACTGGCTGGAGGACAAGAACTGGAAGCTGGCACATCGAGACAAGCATATTCAGGAAGCCTGCAGTCTGCAGAGCAGGGCTGGAAGCCCTTCAGCACCTGGAATTCATTTAATGAATATGGCATGGGAGAGAGAATCCCAGAAAAAAAAATTAAAGATCTGGGGTCTGTGTGGAAGTCGTAAATATGGACAGTGTGTGGCCCTGGGTTGAGGGACCTTTCCTCGGCTCTCCATTGTGTCCCTATCCCTGAGACTGGCCTTTCTTTCTTAATAAGCTGCTTGTGATTCTTTTCATAACCATATGCCCCTGGTGCAATCCTTTGCCCTGGGACACTACAACATGAGAAGCTGTAATCCTGTGCCCTCTGAGCTCAGAGCCATGACTGGAGCACTAATCACTCTTTGCCTTTCCTTTAGCTCTTTTTCAGATACCAGCTCAAATAGCCCAGAGCCTAAGCATGCCTGCCCTAACATTCTAGCTTTCTCACTGTTTGTCTGACCTCTGTGACTAACTTCAAAGGCATGGCTTTCTCTCTGTCTCTCTCCTCCTGGCAGCTGCCATGGCTTTCAGCTTCTCCATCCTGTTGCTTTCCTCTCAAACTTTAATAAAAGTGTGAGTGTTGTTGTTGTTAGCTTCTTTCACGGTGCTTTTTCAAATTACTTCATTACTGGGACTAAGAACCCCCAAAGACGGCCTAGTTTCCCTGGTAACACTACATTAATCCCTCTGTAGCCAGTGTCTCCACAGAACTCGCATTAGACTTCACCTCTGAAGTAGCCCACCCCGCACATCACGCACGGTGAAGATGGTGCCCGCAGCAGATGAGCCCTGGAAGGACAAAACACACCCAAACCCTCCTGCACATAGCCCATCACATATGACTTTAGATACATATTCTTTTCAATCCACACTCAGTTGACTCCAAGGATGATGAATCCAGATATGGAGGCGAGGCGAACTCTCAACCTCTTCAGTGACTCACGCTCACTAAAGTTTGCTTGTCCCCTGCAAACTTGCCTTGTTCACAGCAAAGTCCTCACAGGAACAAACTCAGCATCCCAAGGAACTACAGAGGCAGGAGAACAGCGGCTCCTGCACCAACACTTGTGATGCTCCTGAGATCGATTTCAAGACAAGTCACGGAAACCTTAAGGCATCCAGTATGTGAGCGCTCTTCCTGGCCCTGTCTCTGCTTGCCCTGGCTCTCAGCTCTTAGACAATAAGCAAGCACCCTCTTCTGCAGTCTGTCTTGTGTGGTTTTTCACATTTTTTTCTGCACTGTGATGGTAATTTCACTGTTGCCAGTGGCCCCGAGTGCAGTGCTGAGGCATTCTCCAGCATTCAGAAGTGCAAAGAGGCCTGTGGCGTGACTATCAGAGAAAATACTGTGTGGAGGAAGTTTCCTTCAGGCCCACGGGGTAGAGCTCTTGGCAGCAAGTTCAACATGTACAAAGCATCAGTGCAAATCACATGAGGTATCTTTAAGCAGAAACACATAAGACTGTGAGTTGATGGTGGGGTGAAAAATGGTGTGGCTCACAGGACACAGATACTTTACCATGTATCTCCCCTACATCCCATGTGCCTGAACTCAGAGTTCAAAGTGACTTTACACTACTACAAATAACAAGAACCAACTGTAAGTAGTACACATAGGGCATTACCTTAGATGCTGGGAGGAAATAGACAGATAAGTCATAACCTTTGTCTCCATAGCATATGGCCAAAGCACACACCACCATCCCAACCACAGTACACAGGGAAAGGAGAAACCACCCTAGAGATTACAAGACCTAGATTCGAGGACAAATTTATGAGATAGAAAATACTGACAGAGGTTCTGTTACCTGAGCTACTTCAGAATTTTGTCATCTGTAAAACTAGATGGCAGGCTGTTTAGGCTTTGTCCAGGGAACAAAAGTGTGTGCCTGCCTGCCAGGAATTCAATATGAACGGAGCCTGCAATATCAGGAGGCGCCGTGCAGAGTGCTCATGTGGCCGGTGCAGAGACTCCGTCGCCAGGATGGCGCGTGGCCTCGCTTTGTGACTATGTTAGCATTTTCGTGTCTTCTCTATCTCTGAGAATTTGATTAGCTTTAGTTTTCACCTGCCTGCCTGAGAGGAGGGTCTTGCTCCTGCACTGCTGTGTGAAGTTTCTTGGCCTATGCAGTCCTAGACCTTGGTCCATCCACGCTGAACACCAGTTGCGACTCTCCTGGCTTCACCACAACTTTACAGTCAACTTCTCTTCTGCCCTAGGTAGGTTCCTCTGTGGCTGCGATGAACACTGTGATCAAAAGGGGCTTTGGGAGGAAATGGTTTATTTGGCGTGCCAGCCACACTCCATCACTGAAGGAAGTAAGGGTTGGCACGGACTCAAGGCATGAGCCTGGAGGCAGGAATTGAGGCAGGGACCATGGGAAGTGGCTTGCTCCTCATAGCTTGTTTAGTGTTACACCACCCAGGACCACCTGCCTAGGTGATCTCACTCACACCAATCATTAATCAATAAAATGCACCACAGGCTTGCCTACAGCGCAATCTGATAGAGCCGATTCCTCAGTTAAGACTCCCTCTGTCCAGATAACTTAAGTTTGTGTCAAGCTGACAAAAACAAAACAAAACAAAACAAAACAAAAAAAACAAACAAACAAACAAAAAAAAAAAAACCAGAAAAACAAAAAACAAAAAACAAAACAAAAAACCCAAAAACCTAACCAGAACATCTCCCTTTGCAACAGATGGTTACAGATGGTTGGACATTTTTCAGAATTTCCATTTTCTATTGTTTTTAAACAAGAAAAGCGTGCTAGCCAGGACATCCACAATGCTAACACTTGGGAAGCTGAGGCAGAGGGATCATGAGTTTGTGGAGAGCCTAGGTTACCTAGTAAGACACTCTCTTAAGAGAGGGTGGGGTTTAATCTGAGTTCGACTCTGTGGTAGAGCACTTGCCTAGGAAACGAACGGCCTTACAGCTGGTCCCGGCAACACCAACACCGCACGCAGCAAAGGCATGCAACTGCCAAGATTCTGTGCCTCCAAATCCTGGAGAGTTTAAACACATGCCACATGCCACATGTGCTTCTCCCCAGACTGAGTGTGACTCCGAAGTCGATTAATTTATGTTCAATTATTTATTCTGCTGTAATGCCTTCTCCAATTACTGATAGATAATTGCATGAGAGGAAATGAAATCCAACACGAGGCGCTAATGGGAGATCATTTTACGGGCAAATCCCTGGCTTGGAAACACTTGCTGAGATGGGGCACAGGTGATTTACTACAAGAAAAGCAGGGGGCTGGGGCCCCCCTTTAATTAGCTCTTTAACTTATTTAATGATGCATCCTGGGTGTTGAAAGCTGTTATTGTTTAAGGGTTTAATGTGGCGTAGAATTCAGGGAAAGGAGAGTCAGAAGGAAGAGGAAAAGTCCTCTGAGGAGTCAAATTCTCATCAAAGCTTACTTAGCACCCCCAAAGTATGGGTGAACATTCGCTTTCCTTCCCACTTTGGGCATTAGGGGTTGGCAGAAGGACTCTGGGTAATGCTGTGTGCCAAGGGGCTCTTTCAAACTTATTCTGCAACCTAGCTGCCATGTGTAGCTCTACTTCCTGCCTCTGACAATCACAGCCCATCAGGACCTAATTGTCCCAGCCTTGAGCTTTCCTGGACTGAAATCAAGAGTCCAAACAGAAAGGGTAGGAAACGGCGTTCTTTTTCAAAAACTGAACAGAACTTTTGATTTTTCTGGATTTCGTTTCAGAGGGAAGGTAGAAGCTTAGTCTCATTATTACGTCCCCGGGTCCCCCTTCTTTTGGGGCCATCCCAAAAACTTTAGCAACTTTAGATCCTGCCTACTTTTTGGCTGGGATTTGCTCTTCCTCCATATGCCCTTCCTGCCCTTTTTCAATACTGTCCCAGGCTCAGCTCTCTTGCTGTCTCCTGTCACTCTGTCTATACCTCTCTTTGGACTTTTTTACATCAGTTAAGGCCTAGAGGTCATAGGTCAGAGAAATTGGAGATGAGAGCATGAGAGAGAGTGCAAAGATATCTGAATTCTACTTCCTGCTCTTTACCGGGGGTTAACGAGGAATCCAGATTCGGAGACCTGTTGATCCCAGGCAGTGAAATGGCTCTCACTTTCCTAAGATCTGAGGTGGACTGTGGTGAGCAGAGAATAGCACTATGTTTCCAGGCACAGCTTCTTCCCTAGTGGAGACCCGAAATTTTTCAAATCAGTGCAAAATGAATACGATGATTGTTGTTGGACAGGTGTGTGGCTCGCCGTTCCCCGTGTTGATACTCTTATCTGTCAAGTGGAGATGATAGCAGGACTCTCGGAAAGACCAAAAGATATACTCAAGGTGAGGCATTTAGAAAAGCTTTTAACGTAGTACAAGGCAGTGGCTCCCAGCCTTCCTAATGCTGTGGCCCTTTAATACAGTTCCTCATGTTGGGATGACCCCAACCATAAAACTACTTCACAGCTGCTTCATAACTGTAATTTTGCTTCTGTTATGAATCACACTGTAAATATCTGACATTCAGGATATCTAATGTGGAGCCCCTGTGGAGATTGTGGTCCACCAGTTGAGAACCAACGGTGTAGGGACTCAATGGAGGTGTTAGCCACGATTTATCATCATCTCATCATCAAAACCATCCTCACCATCCCTGCAACTGTGCTTGTAACCTACCTGATTGTGCTGTGATACTTGTCGTCTCTTAAAACAGTGGCCGCATTGGAGGAACCCTTCATTCATTGCTAGAAATCGACATGAAACACTTCCTTTCCTTCATAGTGTGGAACAATGCTCTTATTAGCTTTCCTTCCCCTATGGGAAAATGGCCGGCAGTGATCAACTACTTGAATGATTAGCTCAATGGATGAGTGGGGTGTTCATAGAAATAATTATTTAAGACATTGTAATCTGCTTTGAGTTTCAATATGCTACTAACTATAAAGACCCACAAGAGAGCTAAGAGACTGCGCGCCCCTCTCCTAGTTGTAAAAATGGATGGCTTTGGGTGGCACGCATCTGTGCCAGTGACCAATGCTGGCAGCAGGGTTCTGGGTCCTGAGGACAGAGGTGTGGTGTTGGCAAAAGTGAAGACATTGTCCACCCATTGAGATTCAAGCAAGTAGCCCTGAATAGCTTGAGCCTTCTTTATTTATATAATCACAAGCCTGCTCGTCTGAGCAGTGACATCATTGGTTATTTTATTTAAAGAAATCATAGGATCAGCACTACACAAGCCCCCAAATTGCAAAAAGCCCCCAATAGTTTCCTTCCTCCTTCCCCCTCCCACTGGGTCAATCACTCCCCCTCAACTGTATTTTGCACTACAAAGCACAATTTCAGCAAGCCAAAAATAAATGTCTAGCCAGGCATGTCCTGTGGACATGAGCGTATACCCAGCTGGCAGCAAATGAGGTTACATGGTTATGCAAGGTGAGAAATAGGTTAACCATTTGTGGGTATAAGTCCATCTATCAAATAGCACCCTTTGTCACAATAATTGCAGACAGAGATGTGTTCATTGCACCAAGCAACCTTTCCTGATCACCTGCACCTATAAATTTCTGATACTGCCTTTCCAAGAATCATTTTTTTAAGTCTCTATTGATCAGACACAGCTTCTCCATTTTTTTAAGTCTCTGTTGAGCTTCCTCCAAACAGTTATGCAAGCTGGACCCATTGCTTTCCACAACTGCCATGGGCTTACTCAGTGTGACTGTTGTAGCTGTTTCTCTTAGGAACATGATTAGGTGTCCTCAAATATCCAAGATTAATGGTCACATCTGGAGGATAAATAGAGGTAGAGAGCGGAAAGGAGGGTTTTACCCTTTGAAAGAGTTTTGAAATAAGTGGATATTAGCCCAACACAGATGTCTTCTGGGAGACTCCACCCAACAGAGGATCAGGAGAGATGCTGGGACTTGCAGCCAGATTCTGGGCGGAGTGCTGAGAGCGGTATGGAAGAGTTGGGGGGATGGAAGGTCTCATAGGGTTCAGAAGACCCACAAAGAGATCATCAAGGCCTGCAGATCTGGACCCGGGGATGGGGGGGGGGGGGTCCTGCACAACTGTTGCACCAACCAAGGACAATGCATGCAGAGAACCTGGACTGTGCATTCTCCACCACTGTGGGGGCTGTGGGAACTGCCTCTGACATGAACTCTGGTGCCTCAGATTTGGATCTGATCACTTCCCCTTGGCAGGGAGGCCCTGAGAGCACATAGAGAAAGAGGATGGAGGCTATCCAGATGAGACCTGATAGGCTGTAGTCATATGGTTGGGGAGGAAGACCTCTTCTGTCAGAGGTCTAGGGGAGGGGAATAGGTCAGAAGAGGAAGGAAGGGTGGGGGCAGGAAGATACAAGTTAGTGGATAACAATTGGAATGTAATATGAATAAAATTTTAATATATATTTATTCTTTAAAAAGGAGTTAAAAAAAAAAAAAAAAAGACTCATCCACGGGGCTTTCAGCCTGTGTGGTCCTAGCATTGCACATGACCAGCAAAGTGAAACTAAACATTGCTATGAGTATAAACTGCATAACAAAAGCAAGAAGAACTTGTAGCACACGCGATCTGCGTAATAAGTACAGATATAGGCTCAATTTTCTTATCTAATATATTTTATTAACAACTTAGTAACCGAGCGAACGTCACTTATAACCTGACTAACCAAAACAATAGGAAAAGAGGATTAAGGAACACAACAACAAAACCATAAGGATACCAGTTCCAAGGAACGATTCTCCTGGCGTAATCAGCAGGATTTCTTCTGCTGGAACCTGGAGTAACCAGAACCCAGAACCTTAGCAGGAGCCGGACACCCGAAGCCTTCCCTTGAGTGGTTCTCTCCAGGAGCCTCTCGAAGTGGAGCGATGGACAGCCAGAACTATTCGAAGTCTCCAAAAGCCCCGCCTCCAGTTCTGGGCTCATTTATATATCTCCACCCAGAGTCTGTTCACAGGATCTTTTCAGCTGGCAACAATCAAACTCCCATAATAGGTAGTTGGTCTTGTAATGGATTAGACTCACCTGGTCTCTCACAAGACCATTCCGTTCCCACACTTGGGATCCTAAAAAACAGGTTTATCTTTCCTTCACACAGAGGCAAAAAAAAAAAAAAAAAAATCACCATAGGTCCTTGTAAAGTGGGAAGGGGTTTCCATGGGCCTTGCCATAGTAGAGTCCTGTCAGCGAAGCACTCTCGTGCACCTTCCTGGCAGATGCCTCATGGCCACTGTCGCATGCACATTACAAGTTCTTCTTTGTTCTCTTGCTCCCCACCTCTAAGGACATGGCACACCACTGTGGAGACCTGCAGTGACTACAGCTCTCTAGAAATGAGAGTGGAAGGTGCAAAGTGCAGGATTAAGGCCTGCCGGATAGAACTCAGGGAGCCCACCTGAGTGTGAATTTCAGATAAACAACAGAAATAGTTTAGTATGTCTTAATGTGCTGCGTGAGCATCTGTTTTATTGTTGATGTTTTTATTTGTTTGGGTTTGTTGCTGAATCTAAGAACCCTATAAAGAATACCCACTTCCCTCATTGGCATGCAAAATATAAGTAATTAAGGAATTCCTGTTTTGCTGATTCTAATCGGAGCTCATCTGTACTAAAAGAGAGAACAGACCCATGCTGGGCATTAACTAGGCTCCCTGAGCATCTCTCTTGCTCCCATTCACTCCAGTGTTCCTTCTCCATAACCCCTCCATACCTTCCCTACCCTCCCTCCCTCCCTCCCTCCCTCTCATCTGGTCTCCATCTCACCTAGAAGGCTAGGAGAGCCTTGTCTTTGACATTCCAGCTTCCACACTTTCCCTATTGCAAGCCACTCTCGGCATAATTACCTATTTTTTTCTTCAAGACAGGGTTTCTCTGTGTAGCCTTGGCTGTCCTGGACTTGCTTTGTTGACCAGGCTGGCGTCGAACTCACAGCAACCCACCTGCCTCTGCCTCGCTGAGTGCTGGGATTACAGGCGTGCACCACCACTGCCAGGCCACTCTACCTGTTTCTGAAATGGCATGCCTACACTCCCTCCTTTTGTGCTTATGGTGTGATCTATTGCCACACATGATTGGGCTCATTCCACTTTTTGTGAAGAGGACATCTTTTCACAATGTGCTTCTTGCTTATATTTCAGCTTCCTTTGCCTTTTACTGTGTATCTACGATATCAAATGAACCCGGCCTTTTAGAAACCCTATTGATTGAATTGCTCTTCCCCCAGAGCGTGGCTGTTTCCCCTTCTGATGAAGGCTGCACCTCTGATATAACTTATGGACTCGGTGCTGGCTAGTTTTTTTTCAACTTTATACATGCTAGGACTATCAAAGAAGAAGTAATCCCAATTGAAGTCATGTCTCAATCAGATTGGCCTATAGGCTAGTCTGTGCAGGCACTTTCTTGATTAATGATTGATGTGGGGGGAACAGCCCACTATGGACCACACCATCTCTGGGCAGGTTAACCTGGGTTATATAAGAAGGCAAGAGGACCAGCCACAGAGAGCACACCACTGAGCATCACTCCTCCATGAACTCTGCTTCAGTTCCTGCCTCCAGGTTCCTGCCCTGCTTGGGGGTCCGGCCTGAATTCCCTCAGTGATGAACTGTGACCTGACAGGTATAGAAATAGCCACTTTTGCGCCACCGACCCCCCCCCCAAGTTGCTTTGGCCATGGAGCTTATCACACAAATAGAGAGAGAACTGAGCAGAATCGCAGTCAGATTGAAGTCCATCTTCTACACTCATCCAAGAACCTGTTTTTCTTACATGAGCGAATAGCCTTTTATTAATAATCTCCATGACACAGAATTCTTGTCTGTTTTTCTCTCTGCTAGAGCTTTCATGGCAAGGACAAAGCCAGCCATGCAACCTGTCAGTGTGCAGCAAATGTTCTCTAAACAAATAAATGTGTGAGAAGAAAAACAGCTGGCAGAACCTCCCAGAGACTACTGATGCTGTCTGTCATATTCCAGGGGACAGACTCAGAGGGGGGGAAATCCTAATGTACAAAAGACTTCAGTAAAAAACTATATAGCCAGGGGGTGAGAATGACCTTCCCTCTGCATGGTGAAACTTCAGGCTGAAGCACTTGGGGCGCCTTTCCATCCTTTTCTGAGGGTAAAGAGCATGGCAGGTACTAAGAGAATCAATTAGTGTGTTTATCAGGCCACATCCCCTGCGACAAACCACATGTCTCATCAAAGCTGCAGCTGTCTTTGAAGCACAGGAAAGCCTCTCCAATCAACAATTTACACGGGTGAACTTAGCATATTGAACCATGGTGATTTATGGTGACAATTAAGAACATATTACCAAAGTCTATTTCACCATTAACACCCCGGGGACAGAACTACTTTTAAATCTTGCAGCTGTTCCCTCCCCCAGAGCCTTGGATCTTGGCTATGGATTTAGAGATTATAAATTTCAGGAAGAGTGAGAAGTGTTAAGAAGAGTCTTGAACAGCAAATAATGAGTTTAGCCAGCATCTCGGCTTTTGGGCAAGATTTACAATGTCAGCCTGCCTGAGGAAGGGGAATCCATTCTGAGGCTTATTGCCTCTATCACTTACAGTTTTAGCTCTGGATGAGAGTCTGTCCCTCTGATAGCATTCTTTATGGAAACCTGTTTGCATGGCTTCAACAGGTCTGTCCATCTGTCTGTCTGTGAAGGTTCACCTTTGTCATCAGCTCAACTAGGTATAGAATCACTATGGAAACAGACGTGTGTGTGTGTGTGTGTGTGTGTGTGTGTGTGTGTGTGTGTAACCAAATCCTTCCTTCCTTAAGTTGCTTGTCTGGTATTTTTTTTTTTTTTTTTTTTTTTTTTTTTTTGCTACAGTAATAAGATGAGTAACAAATACATTGTGATTTTCGAAGACCCAACCCAGAACCTACAGCTTGTACCTGTCACTCAGCAGACAGACTCTCAAGTGCACACTCTGCTCCTCTGACCAGGAAGCTCACTAGCTACCCTCCCAAGAGCTCTGGGACCAACTGGTTTGTGACTTGAATTCTTATTTCTTATAGAGTTGAACCTCCAAAAGAGCATGAGAAAGGCCAATCACTGTCTGCCTATAGAAGAGCTGACAGGATTCAAGACACAACCAATACTCACTTATAACTGCACACTAGCCCAAGGGGCATGTCCCATGAAAGTCTTCACTTACCAGGAAAGTGGGACAGAGGGGAAGACTTCCTATTGGGACTCTAGATGAGAGAAGGAAGGGAGAATGGGGAAATATAAGGATCCAGAGGGTCATAGAAACCTACAAGAAGAACACTATGATGGGCAGATGTGGGCCCAGGGGTTCTGCTCAATCTATGGCACCAACCAAGGACAATACGTGCAGTCATCATCAATCCCCTACCCAGATCTAGCCAAGGGACAGGACATTCTCCACAGTTAAGTGGAGAGTGGGGACTGACTTTCACATAAACTCTGGTGCTCTATATTTGGCCATGTCCCCTTGATGGGGAGTCCGATGGCACTTGGAGGAAGGATAGCAAACTACCAAGAAGAGACTTGATACACTAGCATCATATTCAGGGGGAGGAGGTCCTCCTCAGTCACAGTCATCGGGAAGGGGAAGGGGGTGAAAGCAGGAGGGAGGGAAGAATGGGAGGATGAACGGGATGGGATAGCAATTGAGATGTAATCTGAATGATTTTATTTTTCAATTAAAAAGAAAAAAAAAGACACAACCAAAACTCCATCACTTTCTCTCAGACTATATAGTTCACAGCCTATCTCCATCGCTATCATCTGGGTGCCCTGTCCCATGTAGTGTAAAGTTCCTCATGATGGAAACAGTCTATCCTGCAGGCAAGCACCTTAAGCCAGAAGGCAAACAATTCAAAATAGCTCTGGGGCTTTCCTAACACTGACCGGATCCACTAGACCTCCACCTCTTCCCTATTCCATGGCTACAACAAGTCACATGGCCTGTGACACTAGAGGGAAGGGGATCACAGAAGACACCACAGCAGCGAGCAGGGACCCAGAGGCTCATCACAGGAAACTTGATCTGTAGCACAGGGCTGCATGTGGTTGGTGCTCAGGTTGTAAGGCTCTCATATTGGAAGCTCTGAGATCCTGCCTGGACACAGACAAACTCACGAGCATCCTCTAAGACGGGTCCCAGCTGCATCCCACCCAGATAAGAGCATCATTTGCTCTTGTCCAGGTGATCTGGGATGCTGCTTCCCAGACAGGAACTTCTCTGTCTCCACGGACCGTCATACATCAGAGTCTCTGACACGGTAGACTGTCCCAGGGGCGGGGGCAAGGGGGGAGGGTCATCCCACATCCATATGGAAATATTTCCATCAGACTTACTGGAACCCCCAAGCCCACAAGTTCCAAAGACTGATTAGTTTCCATTCAAGACAGTCACCCCATGGTTTTTTGTGGCATGCCTGCTGCATGAGGAGAGCAGGCTTTCCCCTGGGGAGGAGTGCCCTGGGGAAGGGTACCCTTGTGATAACCTCGGCACTTCTTTTCTCCCCATGCCTCTTTTGGTTCAGGTTCACTCTCCCCCGCACACCCCCCCCCCATTTAACCTGAGAGTGAATCCATTTTCTGAGAGCAATTGTCTCCAGCTTTGATGTGAGGAAAATGTGCCTCACTGACCCCTCTCTTCCCCGACGGGGATGCTCAGAGCTGGGCTTCCCTCTCCTCCTCTGCTTTGTCTGTCATTTAGTTTCTAGATTGCTCCCTGTCTCCTACAACCAGTTCTGAAGGAATACAAATAACCAGCTAAGTCCACTTAATGATGTTTATATGTGCATAGGTGTACATAAGAATACACACATATAATAAAAAGATCACATTATTGTCATTATAAGATCAATATTATCACAATATTATCAATGATGATGATACTAATACCTAATGTTTTTAGAGTTCTTTCTATATCCCAGGGTCTATCTTAAGATCTCTGTACACTTTAATCCTCATTTCAGGAGTCAGGAAACTAGAATACAGAGAAGTTAAGTAACTTGTCTAAACTAACACAGCTCATGACTGACAGCGGAGCGTCACATCAAAGCTGTGAATCCAAAGTCTGTTCCTTTAGCCAGTACACTGCTTGGCATCTCCACATACATGACACATGTGGAAACAGCAGCCCACACCCAGAAATAAGCATCACATCAAAATGTCAGGGTGATGTGGATGTGGGAAAGGGAGGGGGGAGTTACACTCAACGTTCCTGTGGTACGTGAGCAAGGGTCAGCAAGATGGGCCCTAGCTGCAACACCAGAAAGTTCTGGATGTTGCTTTTATGTCAACTGGTTGTGAATAGAGTACGAGAGAGACTAAGCCGGAATCCAAACAGGGCGCAATTTTAAAAGAAGACAAAGAGAGATAATGGAGAGAGTATTTGTGATAACAGATTGAAGCATTGACGCTTGACTAAATCTCAGGCCTGGTCTCGGCTCCCATGTCTTCTTCGATGTTGTGGGGACAAGGGCTCGTGTTTGACTCTAATATTTAGTAATGCAGTGAAAAAAGTTTATTCCCGAAAGCAAGCTCATCTTCCTAAACAGGATCCTGCCTCTTCACTAAAACATGGACAGGGACCACAATAGTCGAAAAGTGTTATTTAATTGTTTTAAGTGTTGCTGTGCTATTTCCTAAAACTGTTCATAAAAACTCCAAAGTCACCAGACGGTAGCTGAGCTCACTGTTGTGGGGCTGGCACTTACTGTGGGTGTGTCCTTTCTCAAAGAACTAAAGCTTTATATCTTTTAATTTGTTACATTCCTGGAAGAATTCAGTTCAGTGGTTCAGCAAATATCTACCCACTAAACACCTCTGGATGGTGAGGCAGAGGGATTGCCCATTCAAGGCCTACCGTCTGCTGAGCCACGCCCAAGGCTGAACCAGCATGGGCATTTCCCGTGCCCGCTCTCCACCGAGTCCAGAGCCGAAGGAGATCGAAAATATTCAACCATTGTCTAACTCCCCAGATCAGTAATGTCATATGCATCCGCCCAATCAGAGGAAGCCCGCCAGATGACTGCACGCGCTGCAGTGCAGACCTAATCTGAGATAGCAGCCCAGAAGCTGCTGGGAAGACTCAGTCCTCTGATCCCTCCCCTGGCCAGTAGGGGTGGACTAGGAAGAGTGAACTACACTAGGACTAGGTGAACCCCTGCGCTGCTCCTTCCCTGGGAGCCTCCAATAGAGGGCTTTGCTCTACACATGCATGCTAATACGCCTTTAGTTCTTTATTATGGTAAAATATGCATGGCATAAACCAACCCCACACATTGAGTACAGTCTTAATCTCAAGCATCCAAATGCAGTGCACTTCCTCATCATCCCAAACTGAAGTTCTACCCCCATTAAATAACTCCCAATTCTCCACCCCCAGTTTCTCACGATCACCACTCTACTTGTGGCTCTATAACTTTGACTCCCTTAGACAGGTGGCATGAGCAGAGTGCTGCAGTGTGTCACTCTGTGACTGCCTTTTTTCACTCAGCACAATAGCCTTAAGGCTTTTACATGTTGTATTATGTAACGTATCCGAACTGCCTTTTTCCAGGCTAAATCGTTTTCTACGTTTGTATACCGCATTTTGCTTGTCTATCATTCACCGATAAGCATCTGAGTTGACTCTACCTTTATGCTACCAATCTACACTCCTGAGAACCTACATACATCTGGTTGACTTCCTGTGGTTGTTTTGTTTTTTTGTTTTTTTTTTACCGTATGCCCAGAAATATGATTGCTGAACCACGTAGTGATTCTATCTGTAATTTTTTTAACATCTTGACTGTAATTTCCCCTCCTTCCTCTTCTCCTAGCAACCCCCACCTCTAACACACACACACACACACACACACACACGCATGCGCACGCACGCACACGTGCTACACACACACCTCCTTCATCTACTCTTCCTCCATTTCTCTTCAGAAAAAGGCAGGCCTCACCGTGGCTCTGCTCTTCCCATGCATATATCAACCTGCCATTGTGTATCAAGTTGCAGTAAGACAAGGCACCTCCTCTCCTATTTAGGCTAAGAAGAGGCAGCTCAGTGGGAGGAAAGGGTCCCCAAAGCAGGCAAAAGAGTCAGAGAACAGCCCTGCTCCCACTGTTAAGAGTCCCACAAGACCACCAAGCTACACAACTGGAACATGTGTGCAGAGGGCCTGGTCAGCGCCATGCAGGCTCCCTGGTGATCAGTTCAGTCCCTGTGAGCTCCGTTGAGTCTCTGGCTATTCTTGTGGTGTCGTTGACTTCTCTGGCTCCTACAATCTCTTCTCCACCTTTTCAGCAGGATTCCCCAAGCTCTGCCCAATGCTTGGTCTCCACATCTGTTTCCACCAGTTGTTGGGTGAAGCCTTTCTGATGACAATTGGATTAGGCACCAATCTATTAGTATAGCAGAAATATTATTAGGCATCATTTAACTGACCTTTTTTTTTTTTTTTTTTTTTTTTTTTTTTTTTTTTTTTTGACAGTCATGTTTGACTTTATCCTAGGTCTCTGGGATAGCCAGCCTCTGGTTCCTGGCCCTTCAGGCAGTGTCAGCGGTGCGCTTCGGTCTCAAGCTGGACCAGGCATTTGTTGGCTATGCCCACAATTTTGGAGTCACCTTTATCACAGAACATCCTGTAGGCACAACAAATAATGGGTTTGGGTGGAGGAGCTGATATCAGGGCCATGCGAATCATAAACAGGAGTTAATTAATAGAAGAAAAAGAAGGCAGGTAATTCATTCAAGGCAAAAGGAGGAGAATGTGCCAAGTGCCCTGTGGTCAAAGTACAATGAGAGAAAAACAGTGGAAATTCAAAGCTCTTCCATGGACTGACAAGAAAGGGGGAGAAAGAAAGCAAGGAGCTGGAGCCTGGAGCACAGGCTCTGCCTCAGGAGGGTCCCTCAGGGGTGTGTGTCTTCCTTAAGCAGAATGAGTTAGGCCTATGTTCCCTGACCCTTAGAGGCTTTCACTTTCAGCTCTCCTCATTCCTAAGCATGGAGAATGGGCTCCTCAGAGTCCCTCAGAAGCTGAAGATCCCACATTCAACAGCACAGATAAGAGGTGGCATTGCTGTCACCAAAGCTTGAAGTCAGAAACGCTTAAATTGGCTCAGAAATCTTTCATATGTCAAAAGTGAGAAGACAGGACCAGGCAAGAGAGGCACAAATTAAACTAATTAAATAACTGATTAAGCACACAGAGAACAGGAAGACACCAAAGCCACATTGTAGATGGACCTTTAAAATGCCAAGCCAAGTGACAGATACCAGTCACAAAGCCACCTGTGACCCACTCTGGTGAAGGGCCCAGAACAGGCAAACCTGCAGAGAGCTGGTAGACTCACGGTTTCTGGAGCTGGGGCTTGAGTGGGTAAGAGAGCCAAGGGGCAGATAGGCTGGGGGTTCCATTTAGTGGAGGAAAGCCAAAGTGGTTTGTAGTGATGGCTGAATTGGCCTATGGCTGGGAAAAAAATTGATTTTAGCTTTTTAATAAGTAAGCTGAATGCATGGCACTCTAAATACAGCATACAATAGAATTTAGAGTTTTGAGGGTATTTTGTTTTTGTTTTGAGGTAGTCTCCCTATATAGCTCTGACTGGTCTGAAATTCACTATGTAGACCAGACAGACTGCGGCCACTAACTCACAGAGGTCTCCTTGTCTCTACTCTGCAAAACTCTGGAATTAAAGATGTGCACCATCATACCCAGACTAGTATTTAAATTTTATTATTTTAAGAAGTCTAGCATGAGGCTGGAGAGATGGCTTGGTGGTTACTTGTGGTTCTTGCAAAGGTTGGTTCCCAGCACTCATACTGGGTAACTCCAGCTCCAGGGGATCTGCGTCCCTCTTCCAGATACACAAACACACACACACACACACACACACACACACACACACACACACACACACATACACACACGCATATGCATGTGCACACGCACACACATTTTGAGAGAGAAAGCAGACAGGGGCACACAAACACATAACTTTTAAAAGGTAAAAGATAAATCTTAAGATAAACCTTGTTTGTACAAATTCTACAGTGCCACTTAAGTGTCTTCCCATTGCCGTTCTGTTCCTCTCTGGGTGTCGTAACTGTGAAGGATTGCTCATATTTTAGAACTTCGCTGATGAATCTGTGCTACAGATTGATTATATACATTCTAACCACAAACCTGAAATGTACAAAAGACACAAGCATTGTGATCAGGATGGATATATCACTCACTAGACAGAGAAAGGCCATGGCCGGGGGGAAAAAAAAGGTCTCATCTTCCTGAAAGTGTATAAAATAAAAGAATGGATCTCCCCAGTGGCTTCCAAGCATTAGAAATACTGGGTGTTTTCTCATCATCCTTGGGAAGGGTTAGAGAAGAAGACAATAATTGCACAGCTCCCCTCTGGGAGCATCACTCTTCTTCAGCATCCTGCACTTCCCAGAGCTGCTTGTGTCATCCCTTTGGCGCAGTTTCCCTTGGTGGAAAGGTACAAGCATTACCCTATGAGCAAAGAAGCAAAACAAGAAAGAAGTAGGCGAGCTCCCAGCAGCTGCCCTTCCCAGGCTTGGTGGAGGGGTCACACTCAGGTCACACTCACTCAGGTCACACTCAGGTCACACTCACTCAGGTCACACTCAGGTCACACTCACGTCACACTCAGGTCACACTCAGGTGCATGGTCCTCATTCAACACACTCAAGGCTTCCTTTGTGTCAGCTTCATTCCGGGATTCAAAAAGTGCCCTGTCAGGATAAAGCCCTCACTATCAAGACATGCTCACCTCCCGTGCCCAATGTCCACAAACCCCAGACCCTAAGAGAACCCCTACAATGTGGAGACTATCACTATCAAAAAACCCAGAGAGAGTGGAGAAAGAGAAGATTATGGGCCACAAGGAGGCAGATCTGGTTGGAAAAGGTGAAAATAAGAAGAGGAGGAAAGAGGAAGCACCGCCATCTTGCTCAGAAAGGCATCTACGGACTGAGGTCATTATTTCCTACTTTCTTTTTCCTTGAGCCATTAGCGTCTCCCATTCAAAACTTATGTTTCTGAATGAGACTAGATCTTCCTTATTCATTCACTTTTAAATAGCTTTCATATTTTAATTTATTCTCGGACAATTTCATATATGTATACAATACGTCTCAGTCATGTCCACCCCATCCCTGGACACCCTCCATACATCCCTCTCCCATTTTTACGTCTTCTTTTAAAATATTTACTTGTTTTAGTTACTTAGTTAGCTAGTTAGTGTGTGTGTGTGTGTGTGTGTGTGTGTGTGTGTGTGTGTGTGTGTGTAAACCTCCTTGTCTCTATGTGTGCCACCTGCATGCACACACCCATGTAAACCGGAAGAGGTTGCCAGATCCCTTGATATGAGTGCTGGGAACCAAACCCAGATTATCTGTAAGAGAAGTAACCCCTGAACCACTTCTCCGACAAATGCCACCACATTTTTTAAAATTAACTCACTGAGTACAGCTAGTGCTGCCCATGTGTGCAGAGGTGTGGGGTCAGCTGGTGGAGCATGGGCAACCTACCAGCAATCAAACCCCAAAGTCATATGACTCCCTGACCAGCCGTCAATTGTCATGCAGCATAATGCCCTCTGGACTCATCCATGTTACCCCAAAGGACCAGGTTGCATTCGTTTTTGTAGCTGAGTAATATTCCATTGTGTAGATATGCCACATTTTTCTTATGCCTTCAAACACTGATGGATACTTGGCTTAATTCTGTATCTTAGGAATTGTGTGCAGTGCTGCCACCATTCCTATACTGAGCATTTTCTCTGTCAAGCACTATCCTGGGCCCCTGAGTTAGAGAGTTGACCCATCAAAGACCTCTTCTATATATTTTTTTGCACCTTGGGCCCCATAGCACAGTAACAGAACCAAAACTCACATGCTTACCATCCAGACTCCATGGTGGAATCAGGAAGGCATTGAAAGAAAGAAAGAAAAATCATTCAATCAGCCACAAAGTAAATGAAGAGTAATTAGTTAAACCAAAGAGCCATAAACACAAAATACGTGCTGGTGTATATTTACTGACTGCTCTTTTCTTCCTGCTCCTAAGGAATCTTCTGTGTCATGGGTGCATGTGTCACACACAAAGGGAAGTGGACTTTGAAAATTAAGAAGTATCAGGGCATGCTTGTTGTCACAGACTTCTCAGAGAATTGACTAGGGGGGTTATCTTCCTCCATAATCCACATTTGCTGGCTGGCTTACTTGCTTGTTTACTTGTACACTTGTCTTGCAGTGCTAGACATGGAATTCACACATGCAATGCAAGGCCAGTGCTCTACCACTGAATTCCCCCCCCTAGCCCAGTCTACAGTCCACACATTGTGTCAGTATGTTCACATTCACAGCCCCAGGAAGGCTCTTGTTATTATTTAGTTCTAGAACCTATACTTTGTCCTCCAAGAGAACAGGAAGTAACTCAAGTTCAGCCTTGAGTTGCTCTACAGGAGAAGCACAAGCTCCGTCTTTAAAGCAGGTTACAGCAGGAAGAATTTGAGCAGCCAAAACAATTCCAGCTCCCTGCCTGTTTCCCTGCCAGCCCTCTACACCGTGATCATCCACAGGTGTGCCGTCGGACAAGCTACTTCTAGCAAACAAAGCCAAACACAGCTCCAGGTTCCTGCATCAAGCTTCTTGTAAAATGAAACCAAAAAGCATTCTTCTGGTTGCTTTTTAAGACAGTATTTTCCATGCTTCAGTCATTCAACTACCATCTCTGTGGCTTTCTGA
Source organism: Acomys russatus (assembly GCF_903995435.1). Classification (NCBI taxonomy): domain Eukaryota; kingdom Metazoa; phylum Chordata; class Mammalia; order Rodentia; family Muridae; genus Acomys; species Acomys russatus. The sequence continues at coordinate 66,250,856 of NC_067143.1, read as the reverse complement.
GACACTGGTACCTTGCCTGCTGCTATTTGCTTAATATTTCTCATCACAGATACTTTACACTTTCACTTATTTAAAAAAAAAAACTTTCTGCTCCTGCTGAGAAACAGAGGTTGGTATCTGGCTTTATCTTGTCTTTCAGTGGTTGGTTATGCAAACAAATATATAATGTGTTCATCCAAGAAACAACTTCTGATGATGATGATGATGATGATGAATGTAAGGAAGCTGCAGAGAATCTCCCATGAGGCTCAGGAGAGGAGGGATGAATAGTGATGTCCACAGAGACCAGCAAAGGCTTAGCTTTCATCACTAGAGTCTAGAGATGAGGACCCCTGGGAAATATGTCTGAGCCTGCTCCCATCTTCCTTGTTTAGCTTTCATTAAGCCAGTGGCTCCTTTGTTTTCTGGTTCACTCAACATTTGTACTTGAATGAGAGCCTTTATGATCAATTCTTCTTGTCTTGCTCTGCTTGCTTAAAATTCTATTTTAGATTAATGTTTACTGGCTTGTAAGAAATGGAAATTGGAGTCTCTTTTCTCTTATGTTCTATAAGGCCCACAGAGGAACAGATCCAACAAAACACAAACAAGCAAACAAACATGAGTTTCAGATTAACAAAAATGAGGGAGAGGTGAGGAACAGAAGCAGTTTCACTCAGAAGTAATAGATTCCTTTGCTCGCAGTTAAAATGATGAGCGGACTCATTACAGGGTAAATATCCACTGAAGATCACCCTGCCTTGCAAGTGCATAAATGTCATAGGAAAACTATTTTCTCTCTGCACAAAAAGTGCTGTAAACAGATCTGCTGTGAGTCCCAACCAGAACATTCAGCTTAAATACCCAAGGCCTTTGGAGGAGGCTGAGAAAGAGACTCTTGCCCTCTTTTGTCCTTTCTTCCACTCCTTCCTCTCTTCTTTCTCTTCCTCTCTTTCCTTCTCTTATTCCTCACACCTTTCTCCCTTCCTTCTCTTCCCCCATCTCCCAATTCTTTTCTTCCTTTTCCTCTTCTTCCTCCTCTTTATCCCTGCTCTTTTTCTCCTATTCCTACTCTCCCCACACTCTTCCTGCTCCTCTTCCCTCTTTCTCTTTCTCTTTCCTGCTCTCTCTGGATGTGTGTGAACAGGAGAGTGGAGTTCACTGCCTGGGGAATCTGGATTACATGTCACAGGCACTCTTGGAACAAGAACAGCTTGCTAATCTCATTTCTCTAAACTTGGAACCACTGTCAGGCGCTCTGAATCTACACACAAGGACTGAGCATGCCGTGGGGATTGCTTGGCCTGTAATCCTCCTGCTCGATGTTGTTAACTGAATTGGTTGACCAGGTGATTACTAAGCCACATTGCTAATGCTTATTTCAACAGCAAGAGGCTTGTGGAGCTCAGGGGAAAGGAAGATGGCGAGGAGGCTTCCTCAGCAACACAGGCATGTTCATAAACATCTGCGTACTCAGAACACAGGCAACCAAGGATCTCAGAGTGCCCTGGAAAGGTTCTTGGAATCCCAAAAAGAGTAGCCAGTGCCCTAACCCCAGCATGCCCAGATCCTGTGAGAGCTCAAAGTGCTCTGTGAGTCAAGACTTTCCTCCTTACAGAAGGACAAAGTGGGATCCAGCGATCTACAAATTGTCTGCAAGCACTGTTCTCAGTCAACTTGGATGTTCTGTTTCCCCAAGTGTTGCACTTCCCCTCCACTCAGAGAAGAGAGGACAAGGTGGAGGAGGCAGGAAGCTAAGCCCTGCTGGGCTCATGCTGTAAGGTTTATGCATCTTAAAGGTTGATCTTGAGGTCTGGAACACTAGGTGGGAGCTCAGTCTTGAGTTTGTAAGATGTGACCCTCTGTAAAAGCCCCCCAGGAGTCGTTGTCTGGGTCTGAATTGTGGGCAAATCAATCCACATTGGCAAAGCGGCTGTGAGGATGAGTAAGAGAGTGCGTGGATGCTCAGGGTACCAACAGTTTTCAAGCACGGGGACAGAACAATTACCATCACCAACAGATCACACTCTGCACTCAGACTTCCTCTCTCCTCTTCGCTTTCCCCCTCCTAGGGAACATGATAATATCTGCGACAAAGATTGCTCTGGAAATAATGCCACTCTGTTAATTACTCCTACAGAAGGAATTCCATGGCAGCAACTCTGTTGCAGCACTTTAGGCAGCCTACTGGCTAGACGCTGCTCTTAATCGCTATTGTGTTTCTGCACACTGGGTTTAGGAGGAACCAGCTTAAGTTCAGAGATTTCCTGATGCATCTTGATGCTGCTGTGGGTTGCAGATATCCCAGTCCTTCCAGGCCTCTCTGTTAAACAGATGGCAGGCGAGAGGAAGTTGAACAGAGAAGGAGAAGCCAAGCAATTAATACAAGGCACAAATTATGTTTATAAAGGTTATAATGAGGCAATGTTCTGTCCACAACAGTTCTCACCCAAAGAGCAAGGTTAACTCCTGCTTAGCCTTGAAGAATAGAACGTTTTGGAGCTTTTTCTTGTTCTTCCTTTAGAATGTATGGAAAGGGCATCTAAGAGGATTGACTGATGATAGATATACAGATACATAAATAGACACATAGGTAGATAACATGGATATATTGATTGATTGATACATGATAGATGATGGATAGACAGATTATTGATAAGTACAGAGATGATTCATGGACGATCAATAGATGATGGGTAGAGAGAAGACAGATATATAGATGATAAATAGTAACATGATAGATGATAGATATTTGCATATTTTAGGTGATTGATAGATTACAAACGGATAGTGATAGGTGATAGATAGATAACAGACAGACAGAAAAGCCAGTGGGTAAGTTATTAATAGATATATGATAGATAACAGAAGAGACATAGTCAAGCACAGAGGTGAATGCACAAGCACATCCAATACAGATGGACCCTATCTCTGACCCTGAGGGCATACAAAACAAAACACAAATTAGGAGGGGAAGTATGCAATATGATTAGAAGAAATCCAAAATATTATTTTTCCTCACTTTCTCATTTTCAAAAGGCAAAGGAATTAGTGTGCCAGGCCACCGTGTCCCAGTTCTCATTAATGACGGTGAGCATGTGCGAATCTGGCACAGGTCTCTGGTGTGCTGCACCTGACTCAGTCTCCCTCAGCACCCATGTCGCTAGCCTTATTGATTAGAAAACAGGCTCAGGAAGGTGGCATGGCTTGTTCAAAGGTGCCCAGCTGGTGGGGAACAGAGACGTGCCTGGACAGCAAGAAGCAGAGCTACACGTGAGCCCAAGATGCCTGATTCCTGTGCAGCACACTCTTCCTTTACACATTTTCATCCCAAGTGTGAGTTCACAAAGGTAAATTCAGAGTGTTCCTTTCATCCCAGTCATAATTGGGACATCCTCCTTTTTAAAAATGAGTTTATAAAATAAGAATTACCTCCCACAAATGCACATTTCCCCCCCCCCCTTTTCTTTTTCCTAGTAAAATCTGTTGCATGCTCCAAGGACAAGTTCAGCTGAGGCTCCATGAATCTGTCATGTCCAAGCTGTGCAGTATGCCTGTCACCTCATGCATAATAAAAGGGCTGCTGTCAGGAGCAGCCCCCATTCACCTCCAAGACCACATTTCCAAATTGCCCTTGACAGAGGATGAGCAGAGCGTTTCAAAGGACTGCATTGAATATCAGAGCAACCGCTGTGAGGAAGGCTCTAGACCCCTCCCTGCACTGGCGCTTTGATTTTTTTTCCTGTTTCACTTGCTTTTGCCCTTACTACTGAAGGAAAGAAACTGACAGCAAGCACTAGAGTGGGCCCACTGCAGGGCGACTCTCCCAGCCTCCGAGCAACTGGGAGCAGATTTCTAAGTTAATGAGACATGAGTTCAAATTCTGAAACTTCTAGCCCTGGGTTGGCTGCATGAATGTCACTCTGGAGCCCAGACTGACCTGGACCTCGTCATCTTCCTGCCCCAGAGTCAGGCCCTGGAAAATTCTGTTTCTGATTTTCGCTTTTGTTTGATTTTTCTCTAGTCTTGGGGACTGAATCTGGAGTTTATGCACGCCAGGCAAGTACTTAATCACTGAGCCACAGCCACATTCTTTTCTGGAAGCTTCTCAGCCTCTCGCTTGTTCAACTACCAAGAGCGATGATGGCTCTGTCCCCAGAGGGACACGGTAACTGTGTTGACAGTAGCCGATGCTTATTCAGTATTCACTATTGATCAGACAGTCAATGAACAAGGAGCTCTGTGCATATAACTCTCACCAAGCAGCTGGTGGCAGATAGCCATGTCCCCGGTGAGAAAACTAAAGCACAGGGAGGTGAGCTGCCCGGTGTCACCATAGGGTCTTCATCAAACTCTGTGGACTGCCCTGTTAGGAAAGTGTCCAGTACAAAGCTTCAACTTAATAAACTTTAGCTATTCCCCCAATAGCTCATACCAGTCTACCTGCTCAGAGAGGACAAACATGTCTGTGCTACGGAAAACCAACAGGATGACCGACCGCTGAACCTCAGCTTTCTACTGACATTCAGCTTACCTATTCATACCTAATCTCCACAGTTAGGCCTGGCAGCACATGCCCATCCCTAGCCCTTGGAAAGGCAAAGCAAGAAGAGTCCGATACTTAGTGTCACTCAAGGCTTTTAAATCAGACTCTATCTCTCAGAAATGAAAAGTAAGTGAATAGAATTACTGCAGGCCAATTCTATCCTTCCTCTTGAATATTTGGGGAAACCAAGCCCAACGATATATATACACACTAACACATACATACACACACACATACATACGTGTGTGTGTGTGTGTGTGTGTGTGTGTGTGTGTCTAATTAGCTATAGCTTAAGCACATGTTTTTCCCAATCTATGGTCCATGTGGCCTCCCCTGGGGCCAGCGCTCAGTCCGTGAACCAGCTCCCTTCCAAGCTCTCCTTTACCTTGGTCATGGAAGGGAAGAGTCTCTCACATTTGCTGTTTACACAGAGCGCCTGGGGACCTCATTAAGTGCAGCTTTGGAGTCAGCTGGCATTTTCAGCAAACACCCAGGCAGCCATGGCGATGCTGGTGCTGTGCAGACAACACATGGAAGAGCGAGGGTGTTCAAGAGCCCTTCAGCCCCTCTGTGTTTTCTCACTCTCCACCACTCGAGACTCAAGAGGCTTCTAAGGTTGAGAGATGAAGACGGACGCTTCACTCCAGCTTCTTTGGCTCTCTGGAGATAAAAATCTCCCAGCCTCACTCCACCAACACCAGTGTTCTACGCCACCGTTACTCCCCCGCTCACAGCTATTTCTGTGTACTTAATATGCACATTTCATATTAAACCACTCAGACGCCAAATGAAAACGCACATCCTTGCTGGGCAGAGGCAACTCCAGAGGGCAGCTCAGCCAGAAACGCCTGCATTACTGCAATTTCTGGCTGAATAATGGCTTAAATGATCATGTTGGGCCTTGACGTCATTAGCCTAGACATAGTTATAGCTTCCACAGAATTATTTCTTTCCATGCTCAGATTTAAATCTAGAAGAGCCTTTCATAAAGTGTTCTTCCTGTGTGTTTGAAGTCACGGTACACCCACTATACAAAGGCATTTTATGATGACCACATGTGTGTGTCAGGGACTTGACTTCACATTCATAACCTCATTGCCTTCTTTGGTCCATACTTCTATGGCCCCCTTCTTCTTCCCAAACTATGTGTGTGTGTGTGTGTGTGTGTGTGTGTGTGTGTGTGTGTGTGTGCATGTGTGTGTGCATGTGCGTGTGTGTGCATGTATGTGTGTGCATGTGTGTGTGTGCATGTGTGTGTGCATGTATGTGTGTGCATGTGTGTGTGTGCATGTATGTGTGTGCATGTGTGTGTGTGCATGTGTGTGTGCATGTGTGCACAATGCATATACATATATTTTTTTCCATCTAGATTCTGACCAAGAGAGAAAATATGTGATACTTGTCTTCTTAGCTTGGTTTACTCTTTTAACATGGTGCTTTCTTTCTTTGCATCTTCATGCAATGTCATCTCGTCCTTCCTCATGAGTGGACAACACTCCGCCATGCTGACACACCACACTGCCTTTCTCCATGCATTCTCCATGGATACCTAGACCGCTGTGGCAGCCTCCTGCCAGCCATGACTCTCCTGCATTGGTTTGCTTCTATGCCCCACCTCATCTCAGCTGGTCCCCATGATCATCCCTGCTGAGGGGACTGTCTCCTGTCTTGCTGGATTATCTTCTGCCACTTGTATTTCTTGGTGTCTCTCTCCACATGGAGGAGTCTGTGATCAGGACACCCTCACCGACTCTGCTCAGCACCCCACACTGTGGGCCTCATCCTCTGTCTAGGGAGTCAGCCTGTTTTGGTGAGCCACTCTAGAGCAAGCCAGCATTTACCGGAGAAGGACTCAGTCTTGTTGGCTAAGTTGTGATTGTCTGGTTCTATTGAGTCTGCGCTTTTGGCTTGTAGCAGCAAAATAAAGCACGTAAGTTAAGCCAGACATGATAGAACACGTATTTCATCCCAGCATTTGGGAGGCAGAGGCAGGAGGATCTCCGTGAGTTCAAGGCCAGCCTGGTCTACAGAGAGAATTACAAGACAGCGGGACTACATAAAGAGACCACATCTCAAAGACAAACAAGGAAAAAATAAACACATAAAGTCATCTGTAACATTTACAGCCTCTCCCCAGTTATAATCCACTTCCTAATAATGACTGTGGTGTGCCAATACTTGACATGCCCCTGGTGCTTTTTTAAGCACTTCACCACAATAAGTCATCAGCCTACAAAGAACTGTCAGAGCTGGCGTTTCTATCATCGCCTCCAATTCACGGATTAAAAGTTGAGACACATCAGATCAGATCGTAGGCTATGGAGTCTGAATTTAAGCCCAGCATTGCCAGTAGCCTTTGCTCTGACCCACCTACTGAGGAAGGCCTCTCTTATTTGCACTCGCATCGCCAAGTTTGTTCACTGAAGGATTCCTTCCTGTTTTCATTCATTTCCTTCCCAGTCACCATATTCTGCTGTATTTAATCATAACATACAATAGACTTCTGAAGAAAAGAAGGGAGAAAGGCACAGTGCAATTTAATAAAGAGAAACTCTGGGGATCTAACCTCAGTTGGAAGAGTAAAGAAAGAGCTCTGGCAAGGGTGAAACTTGAGCTGGCACTGGGAGATTGGGGGGGAGCAAGCAGGTGGAGCCGGTATCCAGGAAATGAAGGGGGAGGGAAGGGAAGCAGGTATCTGGGGGATGAGCAGGGAGACAGGTGGGGCTGGGGGAGAGGATGCTGTAAGCCAGAACTCAACAACAGCAGGCGATGGACCAGTTGCTGCCACAGAGTGAGAGGCCGTATGCACCTGCCAATACTCTTCCTGTAGCTTCAGAGGTGTCACAGACCGTTGCCATGAAAGGGGACAAGGATCATGCCCATGTGTGTCTCTATTCCTCACTGTCATGGGGACTCAGTTATGGGGCCTCTACCATGATGGATGCATCTAATGTTGATCACCTCCTAAAGGATTTGCCTCTAAACAGCACTGCTAGATTTAATTTCCAGTCTCCTAATACCTCACAATAGGGATTCAATTTAAGCATGAGAGGGGAAAAAATATCTTTAAGCCACACCATCCTCAGAAAAACCCTGGAAGAGTATGAGGCAGAAAATCACCACTGATTCAGCCACAATTTACACCAATCCCTTTAATGGGCCTTGTTCAAACAACCTTGTAACGCTGAGGAATATAGCTTCTCCTCTCTTTTATACTGGAAGTGTCAGAAGCCTCTCTGGCCATTTATTTGATAGAGAGGTTGCTAAATGTTGTGGCCGATTGCCCCATCCGTCTAGATAATAGCTGACCATCGGTGTCCTGCAGAAGCCTGGAGACCTCGCCTACTGAGCAGGGGAAGCTGCTCTGCCCTTTGGACTATGCTCTGTGTGAATATCAAAACACAAAGGTCAGGGGATGGAGCGGTGTCTGGCCCTGGAGGCGGGAATGTTCTGCTTCAGCTGTGATTCTGCTAAGGTGTGTGGCATCTGAACATCCCTGTGTCTCTCTGGGGATGCCAGGACGAGAAAGGAAAAGACTTATAAAGTGATGCACGAACGTTGAGACATTGGCATAGAGCTCAGCAGTCAGGCTGGAAGGGCTGGTCAGTGAGGCCCAGGGATCCTCCTGTTCCTGTCTCTGTCTCCTCACAATTTTACATTTGTATGTAGCACACAGATTTTAGGCAAAAGACCATCCTTTCTGAATTTGGTGATTCCAATAAGTTCCTCCTCTCACCTCTTAGCTGGTATGGCTGCCTAGTGCTGTGCCAAGAACACAGGTACCTGGTCCATATATTCAAGTGAGTATCAAAAGACAAGAAAACTCATGTGTGTGTGTGTGTGTGTGTGTGTGTGTGTGTGTGTGTGTGTGTGTGTGTGTGTTTTACTGGGATGAGAATCCAGGGCATCATGTAGGCTAAGCTTCTACATTGAGCCAAAAGACTATATCATGCACCTTATTTAATAGTGGGGATATGAAGAGTCAGTTAATAATGTGCTTGTTTTGCATATACAAGCATCTGACCATGGTCCTCAGACCCCATTTAAAAATGCCAGGCATTGGTATTTGACTGTACTCCCAATGATGGAGAGGCAGAGACAGGAGATCCCTGGGGCTCACTGGCATCTAGTCCAGCCAGATTGGTGAGTTCCAGGCCAATGAGAAACCCTGTTTCAAAGGAGATGGGTAGCATTCCTGAGGATGACTCTCAGATTTGCTCTCTAGTCTTCACATATACATGTGCATGCATTTACACATTTTATGTAAAATAGAAAATTTAGATATAGATTGGGCCATTTTTTTCACCATTTCTCCTCCTATATAGTACTTCCTAACTCCCCACCTGCAATACACACACACACACACACACACACACACACACACACACACATTATAGGTGCACATACACATATGTACACATAAACACACACACATTCACACTCATTCGGCTGCAGTTCAGTCAATGAGGCGAGGGCTGGGGTAGAGAAGACTTTCTGTGCAGGAGGTGGGTGCTGGTGCTTTAATATATTAAAAAGAAAAGAATCTATGTGCATTTCTTACATGGTGGCTGCACCAGGAAAGATCCTAGAGAAGTTGACCGGTGGGACTCCTATCTGAGTCACCGCTTGCATGAGGTGAGGCTGGGCTTTGTCATGGTAACTCATTGTAGGTCCAATGGTGCCTCCAAATCTCACATACCTACCTCAGCTTATATAAAGAGCATTTCATGCCCTGGTCCCACACCACTGGGGTGGACAGAAGAGCAGACATCACACCACAGGCTCCCTGCCCCTGCTCCTCCCTCTCTCTTAGCCATCTTTTCTACTTTTATTTTTCATTTTTTAAAAATTCTTCTCTGATATAGTACATCCCATCTGCAGTTTCCCCTCCCCCACTTCCCCACACACACCTCATCCCCAAGTCTACCCTACCTCCTCCTCCCCTCAGAAAAGAGCAGATCTCCCAGGGAAATCAAACAAACATGGCATAATAAGCTACAGTAAGAGATCCTGCATCCCTTGAGTCAGGCACTGTGCCCAGCACTTCTTTGAAAAACCCCTTCCCTGAACAATATCCACTTAGGCACAAGACGACTAGAGCTACAGCATCACACACCCACAACAACTAGAGCTACAGCATCACACACCCACAACAACTAGAGTTACAGCATCACACACCCACAACAACTAGAGTTACAGCATCGCACACCCACAACAACTAGAGTTACAGCATCACACACCCACAACAACTAGAGTTACAGCATCACACACCCACAACAACTAGAGTTACAGCATCGCACACCCACAACAACTAGAGTTACAGCATCGCACACCCACAACAACTAGAGCTACAGCATCACACACCCACAACAACTAGAGCTACAGCATCGCACACCCACAACAACTAGAGTTACAGCATCACACACCCACAACAACTAGAGCTACAGCATCACACACCCACAACAACTAGAGTTACAGCATCACACACCCACAACAACTAGAGCTACAGCATCGCACACCTACAACAACTAGAGTTACAGCATCACACACCCACAACAACTAGAGCTACAGCATCGCACACCCACAACAACTAGAGCTACAGCATCACACACCCACAACAACTAGAGCTACAGCATCGCACACCCACAACAACTAGAGCTACAGCATCGCACACCCACAACAACTAGAGTTACAGCATCGCACACCCACAACAACTAGAGTTACAGCATCGCACACCAAGAACAACTAGAGTTACAGCATCACACACCCACAACAACTAGAGTTACAGCTTCACACACCCACAACAACTAGAGCTACAGCATCGCACACCCACAACAACTAGAGTTACAGCATCACACACCCACAACAACTAGAGTTACAGCATCGCACACCAAGAACAACTAGAGTTACAGCATCACACACCCACAACAACTAGAGTTACAGCTTCACACACCCACAACAACTAGAGCTACAGCATCGCACACCCACAACAACTAGAGCTACAGCATCGCACACCCACAACAACTAGAGTTACAGCATCACACACCCACAACAACTAGAGCTACAGCATCGCACACCCACAACAACTAGAGTTACAGCTTCACACACCCACAACAACTAGAGCTACAGCTTCACACACCCACAACAACTAGAGCTACAGCATCGCACACCCACAACAACTAGAGCTACAGCATCGCACACCCACAACAACTAGAGCTACAGCATCACACACCCACAACAACTAGAGCTACAGCATCGCACACCCGCAACAACTAGAGTTACAGCATCACACACCCACAACAACTAGAGCTACAGCATCGCACACCCACAACAACTAGAGTTACAGCATCACACACCCACAACAACTAGAGCTACAGCATCGCACACCCGCAACAACTAGAGTTACAGCATCACACACCCACAACAACTAGAGCTACAGCATCGCACACCCACAACAACTAGAGTTACAGCTTCACACACCCACAACAACTAGAGTTACAGCATCGCACACCCGCAACAACTAGAGTTACAGCATCACACACCCACAACAACTAGAGCTACAGCATCGCACACCCACAACAACTAGAGTTACAGCATCACACACCCACAACAACTAGAGTTACAGCATCGCACACCCGCAACAACTAGAGTTACAGCATCACACACCCACAACAACTAGAGCTACAGCATCACACACCCACAACAACTAGAGCTACAGCATCACACACCCACAACAACTAGAGTTACAGCATCACACACCCACAACAACTAGAGCTACAGCATCACACACCCGCAACAACTAGAGTTACAGCATCGCACACCCACAACAACTAGAGCTACAGCATCGCACACCCGCAACAACTAGAGCTACAGCATCACACACCCACAACAACTAGAGCTACAGCATCACACACCCACAACAACTAGAGCTACAGCATCGCACACTCACAACAACTAGAGCTACAGCATCGCACACCTACAACAACTAGAGTTACAACATCACACACCCACAACAACTAGAGCTACAGCATCGCACACCCACAACAACTAGAGTTACAGCATCACACACCCAGGACTCAACTGGCATTTTCCCAATGGACTCTTAACTACAGATAGAGATTTTTGAAGTGAAAACTTTTTATAGAAAACAAAGATAAGAAAAAGTATAAGCCGAGGACCATAATAATGTACTCTAATAATTACATACTTAAAATTATATGTAAATGCTAATGTGATAGTCAATGTTTTTAAACACAGAACCAATAGAATGGATATATGGCTGATGGATAGACGGCTGATGATAAATGGATAGGTGATAGATAGGTAGTGGGGGGTGATAGGTCAGGAGGTAGGTAGGTGGGTAGACACAGACAGACAGAAAGAGTCACCAACAAAATATGAATGGGCCCAGTTTCAGGCTGAGTTCTCAGTGGGCGAGCTTGCTTTCTTCCCTTCTCTGGATCCTCTTTATCCTCCTCGGTTTTAATGCCTGGCTAAACTCTCCCTATAGGATCAATCCGGGTGGGTCCTGAGATAAACACAGACCTGATTCCAGCACAGTTTCTTCCCACCCTCTCTCAAATCCCTGCCCTGCCATTTCCTTCATAGTCAGAGCAAGACCAGGACCCTTGCACTCCAAGGGATGGATGCTCTCCTCCTGTCCCTGCTAAGTGCCTGGGGGCCACTTTGCACACACTTCTCAGCAGAAGCTTAAGCAGACACCACAGATCTGCGAGCAGGACTCATTAGCTCGGCCACGGGTGCTGGCAGTTTCCCTTCTCACCACTCTTGTATCCAAGAGGAATCCACAGACTCTGACAGACAAGAGAGAGAGAGAGCCAGCATCCTCCCCTGCTGCCCTGTGATGCTGCAGTGGCCACCTGGAACACATCAAAGTGGACTCTTGCCTTTCCAAGCACAAACCAGAGCCTGGAGGATGCACTTCGGGCCTGGTCGTGCTGCCTCGTCTCACAGTACAGTTTAGCAAATGTTTTCCGTGCTGTTCTGGGAAGTGAGGTCCTACAGAGATTTGGTAATTGGCATCTAAAGCCTGTTGCACCCTGTTGCTCTAATTGCTTGAAGATTTATTTCTTCTCTAAAGACCAGGGGCCAGACTCTCTAATAATTAAAGGCAATGGGTATGAAACATTTTCATGACCTTTGCTAGGAGATGGTTGGTAGAAAAATGGAGATGGAGCAGGTGAAAAGACATAAGGACCATTTCAAGGCTGTCACAGCCCACATCAGCTTGTATGGAAGAATGGACCATTCTAGAAATTCCCTGGTGACAAATGAGAAATGAGACCCCGACTCTGCTAAAAGCATAAAGCCAGTGAGAGCTCAGCATGGCTCCTCACAATACTCATCCCTTCTTCTTTCTTTGCCATGTTTTTTAAGGCATTATTTCAGGCCTTGAGAGATGATTCAGTGGTTAAGAGCACCATGTGCTGCCCTTGCAGAGGAGCCAGGCTAGGTTCCCAGCATCCACATAATAGTTCACAGCCACCTGCAACTGTAATTCCAGAAGACTCATCAGCTGTCTCTGGTCTCCATGGGCATTCCATGCACATGGTACACTTCCATACACGTAGACAAAATACTCATCAAAATACACATATCATTAAAACAAGCAAATAATTTTATTTTTGTTGGTTATTGTTGAGTCAGGAAAAGGAAAGGCTATTTGGCGAGAGAGAGAGAGAGAGAGAGAGAGAGAGAGAGAGAGAGAGACAGAGAGAGAGAGAGACAGAGAGACAGAGAGACAGAGAGACAGAGACAGAGACAGAGAGAGAGAGAGAGAGAGAGAGAGAGAGAGAGATGGGTGTATATATGCACGTGTGCACGTGTGTGTGGTGTGGTGTGGGTATGTGTGATGTGAGGGTGAGTGTGGTGTCTCTGAAGGACTGGGGGGACTGTGTGTGTTTTCTGAGTGTGGACTGTGTGCTCAAGATTGCTTGAGTATCTGAGGGAAGAACTCTGCATTGTTTGCATGCTGTAAGCTGTATAGAAACATGTGAGTTATCTGCAAGATGAGCTACAGGTACTGAAGACTGCATGCATGTGAGATGTGGGTGCTTGTCTTGGGTTATATAGGTGAGTTATAGGTTACAGTATGTCCTATATGGATTATGGGTTGCATAAGGTATAACAAGTTTTGTGTATGTTGCAGGTTGTGCTATGTGAGGTCACAAGTATGAGGCCACAGATATGGTGTCAGTTCTGTGTAGGGGAAGTTGTATGATGTACATGCGCACTGTGAATTGTCTATGTCAGAAATTATGCAAATGTGTCTCTGATGGATGGATGTGCTGTGGACTGCAGGTAATGACTGAAGCATTGGTTAAGGGCAGGGAGATGGTTTCATGAGTAAACTCACTTTACAAGCAAGCCTGGCAGCCAGAGTCTCATCCTCTCGCTATGCAGGAAATTACAAACCTGTAATTCCAGCACTTCTACACTGATGTGGTAAAGACAGAAGAATCATCTGGAAGCTTGTGGGCCATCCAGCCTGAAGTATGAGGCAACGGAAAGGAAAAAAAAAAAAAAAAAAGAGACCTGCCTCAAAAAGGCAAAAGCTTAACTACATGGCCACGTTGTCCTCCAGTGGCCATATGAGTGCTGTGACACTTGTGTGCCTGCCTACACACACACACACACACACACACACACACACACACAGTGTTTCTGCCATGTCTCAACAACCCATCACATTATAAGCCTATGAATGGACTCATGTGTGGATGAGCTCAGAGTATGTCCTTCCCTCTTTTACAGTGTTTTTCTTGGGTATTTTGTTAAGGCAAAAATCAAAAGTTGGCATACATAGAAAACACATGCAAATTTCTACTAATGGCATTAAATATCACTTATTACCTTTTCTATTAACAGTGAAATTTGAACCAAACTTTTCTAATAGGGTACCATAAATGTTTACCAAAGAAGTCTTACATGTCATTATGTTAATCATTAAGTCATTTGTGCTTTTTTTTTCCTCCCTCCCTTTAGGTGGTTTGAAACATTGTATCCCTGGCTGACCTGGAATTCACTGTACAGCCCAGAGTGACCTCGAGTTCCTGGTAATCCTCCTGTGTCTGCCTCCCCAGTGCTGAGATTTCTTCCATGTACCCAGCTACACAACATTTTATTGTTTTTGTTTTTTGAGACAGGGTCTCTCTGTGTAGCCTTGGCTGTCCTGGACTCACTTTGTAGACCAGGCTGGCCTTGAACTCACAGCAATCCAGCTGACCATGCCCGGCTCTACACAACATTTTAAGGACATAAATTCCTGGTTGTTAGTGGTGTTTGTACAGCTCTTCCTTTTAAGCCTAATACATGAGACTAATGATGTTATGTGGCCATAGTTCTGCAAGTGTGGGTCCCAGGCCAGCAACAGTAACAGCAATAGCAGCAACAGCAGAGGAGGAGGAAGAGGAGGAGGAGGAGCAGGAGGAGGAGGAGGAGGAGGAGGAAAAGGAGGAGGAGGAGGAGGAGGAGGAGGAGGAGAAGAAGAAGAAGAAGAAGAAGAAGAGAAAGAAGAAGAAGAAGAGAAGAAGAGAAGAAGAAGAAGAAGAAGAAGAAGAAGAAGAAGAAGAAGAAGAAGAAGAAGAAGAAGAAGAAGAAGCCGTGGTGTTACACCAAATTACATGAGGCAAGGTACCTGTGAAGAAAAAGGAGTTGGAGGCTGAAAATCCAAAGACAAAGGCTCAGCAAAATGAAGTCTCAGCTGTATCCCCCCCCCAGCAGACAGAAATAGAGGATACATGCATATATCCATGCAATTGATGATACTTCTCAAGGCCAAGAGGATGGGAGAGGCCCAGCTTGCTCCTTTTACAATAACTATCTTCCACAAGAACTCCAGGAGTCTCTGAAGAATTGCCTTACTCTCTGGTAGCCTAACTTCGCCCCACTGGGATCTGACTTCTTCCTGGCTCCACCACCTCTCAGTGGCAGCCCCTGGAGCCCAGGCCTTTAACATAAACCAACACATAGCACTGGTCCATGTGTTGCAATACACCTTGCGAGGTGCAAGCCCAGACCTAACAATGAAGAGGAACTGGAGTGAAATCAATCAATTTGTGTCTTCAAATCTTCCAAGTACTGTTGACAGACGCTACAGCTTGAGTGCACTGCATTAGTCATGAAACATGGAGGTAACATTTATAGAGATTCTGGCTCAGTTGGGAGGTGGCACCCTCCCACCATTAGGTGCAAACAGCACCAGGATCTCAGGTGAAAAGTCAGCTTTGGCCAGTACACTCATGCCCCAGGGCTGCTCCCCGGACACAGGGGTCTGGGGCACAAAAAATGGGGGAGGCGTAGGGAACAGTCTGTTAATCGTGAGACTGGCCATTCTCCATGACTCTCTATCAACCTCAGGTGCGCGGGATGTTGGGATTTGAAACCCTTAGCAGATCTGGGGTTGTGGGCCTCCCCCCTTTTCCTCATAAACACCAAATCTGTGGCATGTATGCTGTGATATCAACCCTGGTTAAAAGCACAGGGAAGGCTGTGCACCATGCAAGGGCAGGTTTCGTGAGAAGGACTCCAAGCAGCCCTCGCACCCATCACTGCCCAGCCCTGGCTCTCACTAGTGAAGCTTCTGCTTATAAATAAAACAGAAGTCCGTCCTTTCTCAAGAAAGGTAATGGTGCTCCCAGAGTGCTAGCTACTTCATTCTATTTTACATAATTTGTGGAAGGGCATGTGATTAGGCTTTTTACAGGCTCGGACATCGGCCTTTGACAGGCTGAGCAGACATGCCAAAGTATAGCTGGTAAGCTCAAAGCCAGGCTTTAAAATAATTTTTGAGCCACTCCGAAGTAGCACTTCCCAAACTTAAGCACAACTGAGAGTCTTATAGAAATCTACAAGTAAATGCTGCTGTCTGGGCCACTCCGGCCCAAGTAAGTGTACCTTGTTAGATGTGGGGTCTGTTTATCGGTGTTCCCAATGATGACAGCAAACAGCAAGGCTGGGAGCCATCCTTTCTCTCATATGCAGAAGGTCTATCTGACATGTAATCAGCAGGTGGACCATTCCAGAAAGAGGAGGAGGTTAGGGAGAGGGCAGAGTCAAACAAGAGCAAAGTACAATAATAAACATGGATAAAAATGCCAAAGAGAATCCCATTATTTTGTGTTCTAGACATTAACAAAAGAGAACAAGTCTTTTATACACACACAAAAAAAAATCTCAGCATTAACAGGCATTTTGAACATCTACCAACTGTCTCTCCCCATCTGCTTCCTCCCTCCTCCCTCCTCCCTCTCTCCATGCCTCCCCTCCCCTCTTTTTCTGTCTCTCTCTTCTCCCCTCCTCCCTCTCTCTTTTCCTTCTCCCGTTCCCCTCATCCTCTCCCCTTCTCTTTCTCTCTCTCTTTCCCATCCCCTCTCTTCTATCCTTCCTCATCTCTCTCTTTCCCCTCCCTTCTCTCTACCTCTGTTCTCTCTGTCTCTTCTCTCTCCCTCTACTCCCTCCTCTTCTTCCTCTTTCTCACCACCCCTTCTCCCCTTCACAGCTTCTCTCTCTCCTCTCTTCCTCCCGCTCTTCCTCTCCCTCTTCCTCTTTCATCCTCTCCTCCCTCTTCCCTCCCAGCTTTTCCATGACACCAGCAGCTTTGACCTACTGACATGTGCACTTAAGGTGACTCTCTACCTCCCTGTGGCCCAGAGACAACAGAATCCAAGAGCCCTGCAGGCTGACACCTCTGAAACCATGAAGCAGATGAACTCTTCCCCTGTTGCAGTTGACTTGGACATCTTGTCATAAGGAAGGAAAGCTGAGTGGCACAGGTAGCCACAGGACTCCGCCCACGTCCCCTTTGCCTTGGCTGACCTTGCCTGGAATGACCGTCCTCTTTGCCTCCACCTATCCAGATCTTCTCAAGCTCGTCCCCTTCCTTTAAGGAAGCCATGCTGCTTTCCTTCCCCCAAACCTGGGAAGCACTGGGTAACCTCGGCTGCTCGGATAGCCCTCACTGGGACCTGAGTAGGCTATCTCTGTACCCACACTGACTGCCTCCACAGCGAGTCTGCAGACTCTTTGATGCCAAATCCCTCCACTTATATTTTTGGTACCCCACACAGTGTTGGGCAGCTTGGAACACAGATATAAAAATGTCTTATCCAACAAATGTCAAATAAAATTCTAGGGGGAGAGGACCAGGCAGGCAGGTGGCAGAGGTTCTCTCCTGGGCTCTGGATTCTACACATCCACTCAGAAATGGCAGTATGGTTGTTTGGGTGATCTGCATACAGATGCCTGCTGGGCACAATGCAGGCACATCCTTTTCACCAGTGAGACCAATTAAAAGTTCCACATTTTCAAAGCAGACTGTTTAAGAAATGCCTGTGAGGACAATTAAAAGCACAAAACACCGGTCGATGAACCTGGAAGCTATCAAAGGCTGCTGGAAGAAGCCGAGTGGCCTCATGAGAGGTGACAGAGCCCAGGGATCAGAAGCCAAGAGTCACCAACCAGCCTGATCCCCGCAGAGGCTATGGCAGCCACAATACCACAAGGCGGAGGAGGGGCAGGGATATGACTTCTCTCTCCAAAAGCTTCTTTGATTGTAAAATAGAAATAGTAACAGCACTTGCCTTCACAGGGTAGTTGTTAAGATTGAACATATTAATATACGTAAAGTAATTAAAACACTGGCTTACGCTTAAGCACTTGGTGGTTGTTGGTTGCTTTGATTATAACGATTATTAATATAGTGTTATGTGTCCTAGGAAATAACAGAGCCTTTTCTACCTTTTTCCCCTGCATCCTGGTGACTGAAGTACTTCAAAGGAACTCCATGACATTTCTTGAGTGGTTGAAGTAAGAGGTGAATGTGGCAACAAATTGAGACCTGCGTCAGACTGCAGACCGCTGCCTGGGTGCCCTGTGCTGCACCCGCTGCACCACGGAGTCTTCGGAGCCCTCTGTATATTCCCACCATGTATGGGCAATATCAGGGTCCCCTCCCTGGCCCCCCACTTGGTTTCTCCTGGCCACGGTCCTTTCTTTATAGCCGATGCTTCTCTGCATCTCCCCCAGCTGCCTTTGAACGTGATGCTTTGCGCCATTGCTAGCATCCTACCTATTGCTTTCCTGCACTGTTTCTTTCTTCTGAACTTGGCATGTGATGAGCCCAAGCTCCTGAATTACCCTGCGTGGATAGAACTCAGCACCCTCATTCCGACACTCTCCAACCTCCCAAGGCCCAGGATCTAAATGCCTCAATTGCAAGCTTTTCCCTGGTTCTAAGCTAGGACTCTACAGTCTTGCAGAACCAACACTCGTGTCAGGTGAATTGTGACTCTGGACCATTTCCTAGTCTTTTTTCCCCTCAGTTTTCTGACCTGAAAAGTGGGTTCGCTCTATCTACTCACTGACATAAAATGCCAATGCATGGAATGTGCTTGGTGGGTGAAAAGGACAGGCTCAATGAGACTTCTGCTTAGCTTACTATTTTACAGTGTTTGGAAGTCGCCAGAGCCCCATAAAAACACTAGATGAGCCATTTGGCCAGGCAGGACCCAGTGATTAAAGTCCCCAGCATCAAATCTATTTCTCCAAAAGAGAGCAGAACTTTGTAATAAAGCTGAGTTGTGGGGAGGCTGAAGAAAGCTGTCAGCCGCAGCCTTAGCAAACAAGACAAAAGGCACAACCTCGGAGATTGGGCACAGTGTTATCAGGAGGGTTGAAGCCAGGGTGGCTCATCAGTGTGAAACAGCATGTCTTCACTGAGCAGCCAGCGAAGAAAACAGCAAATGGCGTTCTGGAAAAGGACAGGAAATCCAGCGGTCCCCATGCACTGCACCATAATGGTCTGAGAATATGGTTACATCAGTGTTTTGGGGTCCTTGACATAGAAAGAACAATCCCTAGAGTTTTTAGGACAGTAATGCAAGGGATTCATTAGCGTGTGTGCGCGCGCGTGTGTATGTGTGTGTGTGTGTGTTCCTGTGTATACACACATGTGTGTTCTTGTGTGCACATGAGTACATGGGTGAGAACATGTGCATTTGTGTGCATGCATGTGGAAGGCAGAGGTCAACCTCAAGTGTCATTTCTCCAGATGTTATCAACATTGATTTTGGTAATAGGGTTTCTCCCATGCCTGGAACCTATCAATTAGGCTAGGCTGGCTGGCCAGCAAACCCCCGTATCCACTGTCTGCATATTCACAGCACAAGGAATGTGTGCTGACTCCTGACTCCTATTTTTTACATGAGTTCTTGGGATCATGTGGAGCTCCACATGCTTCCACGGCAAGCATTTTGCTGACTGAGCCAGCCCCCATCACCAACCGTTTAAACAATCTCAGGCCATGATGATGAAGACAGCCAACTTCAGAGGGTGTGAGCTACAACATAAGGGTGGCATTGCTAGGTTAGGCGCGATCCAGATCTGGCCACACACCACACAACGTCTCAGCAACAGGTTGCACATGTGTTGGAGGACCTATAAGACCATCCAGGAGCTGAGGGACTCCTGTTATCTGGTGACATGGTAGCCACCATAGTGTCACTATGTAATCTCCATGCCCATGGTTGTGGTGGTGCCATGTAACAAATCCACTGCACTGACAATCACAGGAAAGTGGAGCACAAAGGCTAGGAAAATGGCTCAGTCAGTAAAGTGCTTGCCTCACAAGCAGGAGAATTGAGTTTGATCCCTAAAACCCATGTAAAAAACCAGGAATGGCGGCATGCACTTACAATCCCAGTGCTGGGGCGGCAGAGGCAGGTAGATCTCGGAGGCTTCCTGGCCAGCCAGGCTAACTGAACTATGAACCCTATGTTCCAGTGGACAATTCTGTCTCAAAAAATAAGGTAGACAGTTCCTAAGGAATGACACCTAAGTCTGACCTCTGGCCTCTGCATGCATGTAAACATACACACACACACACACACACACACACACACACACACACACACACACACACACACACGGAAAAGTGGAGGGAATGGGTCTGGAGAGATAGCTCAGTAGTTAAAACCAGTGACTGCCCTTGCACAGAACCCTTCCTAACCATCTGTAGCTCCAGTCCCCGGGGAAATGATACCCTCTTCTGGCCTCTGAGGAAACTGCATGCATGTACTACATGGATGCATAGAGATCGAGATGATAGAGATAGAGATGTGTGTGTGTGTGTGTCTATACATATATATGCACACACATATGCAGACAAAATACCCACACACACATAAAATGAACAAAAATGGGGTAAAGAACTACATGTAACGTACAGTACAAGATAATGATACGACATCTCTTGCCGTCTGTGAGGCTACTGTTTTATTTTTATCATTCACTGCACTCTTGCTCAAGTGGAAAGAACTGAACTAAACCAGAAGCAACTTGCATGTGCCTCAAATTCGATGCCTCTAACAATATACATTGTTTCCTCCGGTGTTCTCTTGAACTTCATGCTGAGTCCTGCTTGTTGGCACTAGAGGAGGCCAGACCATATAGTCTAAGTGTGCAGTGGACTGTCCTGTCCACGGTGCTAGAAGTATGTTTACATGGTGACAGAATTTTTGCAGTACACTTCTCAGAACACAGACCAATCATAAAGAGACACATGGCAGTACCTAGACACGCCCACTTAGCAGAATAGCAGTTTCCCACATGCCCACTTATTTCTAGTAAGAGAGAAATAAGTCACATTTTGTATCAAGGTTATAGTTGAAATTGGTCAAAGACTCCAGGAGTCAATCATTAACCCATTCCTTCATTCAGAAACAAAGCATCAAGAGGCAGATGTGGAGGCACACACCTGTGATCCCAGTACTTGGGAGGTGGGGACAGGAGGGCATCTTCAACTAGGTAGTGAGTTCAAGGGCAGACTGGGCTACATGCGACCTTGTTTCAGAAAACAACAAACAAAATCCCAACTTCAACTCTGTGACATACTCTGTCACCAAGAAAATTAAAATTCCCA
The DNA here is from genome assembly GCF_903995435.1 of Acomys russatus. NCBI lineage: Eukaryota > Metazoa > Chordata > Mammalia > Rodentia > Muridae > Acomys > Acomys russatus. The sequence continues at coordinate 66,229,392 of NC_067143.1, read as the reverse complement.
TTACACTTTAAATAATACAAAATACTGGCTGAGAAGATGGCTCCAGAGAAAATATTTGTTGTAAAAACCCAGGAACTTAAACTCAATCCCCAGCACGCATGTAAAACACCTGACATGATGAGACAGCAGTAAGCCTCAGTCCTGGACCTCGATATCCAGGCAGTATTCCCAAAATAGTGAACTCCCTGGATTCAGTGTGAGAACCTGTATCAAAAAACTAAGGTGGACAAATTTTAGATATTAGCCCTTTGTTAGATATAGGCTTGGTAAAGATCTTTGCCCAGTCTGTAGGCTACCATTTTGTTCTATTTACAGTGTCCTTTGCCTTACAAAAGCTTTTCCATTTCATGAGGTCCCATTTATTATTAATCGTTGACCTTAGAGGCTGAGCTGTTGGTGTTCTGTTCAGGAAGTTGTCTCCTGTACCAATGAGTTCAAGGCTGATCCCCACTTTCTCTTCTAATGGATTTAGTGTATCTGCCTTTATGTTGAGGTCTTTGATCCACATGGACTTGAGTTTTGTGCAAGGTGATAAATATAGATCTATTTTCACTCTTCTATATGCAGACATCCAGTTAGATCAGCACCGTTTGTTGAAAATGCTTTCTTTTTTCCATTGTATGGTTTTGGCTTCTTTGTCAAAATTCAAGTGTCCATAGGTGAGTGTGTTTATTTCTGGGTCTTTTATTTGATTCTGTTGATCAACCTGTCTGTTTTTTATTTTATTTTTTTTACTTTTACATATATATTATTATACATATATACAATAAACTACATACAGCAAGAAGGACCATGAAATAATTAGGAATTATATAAATGTTATATTCATAGTATTTTGCCTATTTTTATTTGGCAGCCTTAGAGAAAATATCTTTCCTATCTTAGTGAGTCTACAATTCTAAATGTAAGTCAGTATCTATCTTGTCTTATCTCTATTAACCTAAAAAGTTCTATCTAGACCTAAAAACATCTTAATCCCTAAACAACCAAGTTTAATTGTAGTACTAAACTATCTGGTCTTCAATCCCATCAAAGACTTGAGAAGGAATGAAATTAATTATCTGAGTAAACAGGAAGTGCAGGTTAGCAGCTTCCAAAGTGAGAAAATGACAGAGACAGTTCGCTGCCTAGTCAGTCACTCAAAACTCTCTGTAACATTGGAGCATCGTTTTCATCCTTCTGGCCCATTATATCTGGCAGACATATTTGTGCGGCAGGAACTATTGAGGACTTGCTTACCCTGTCTTGGCAGAGTTTGACCATCGACTCTGCCTGTGTCCAAGGTTGCCCACTTTTAGGCAGAATTCTGTCTGTAGCAGAAATGAGGACATTTTCCCCAGTGGCTTGTTTGCCGCATTTGAAGCCATCTCCAAAAGGAGGTTCTTTGATGGTCATTATCTTCTCTGAGGTAGGCTGGGTGTTCCCAGAAGTTAGTCTGTCTTATTGTCAAAGGATCCTTAAAACCTTTTTTTTTTTAATCTTTAAATGCCATATTCTGTAGGTCTCTGATGATTTTGGAGACCTTACTTAACTATTTTACCTTATCTATAGAATCCTATCTATACGTTAAACCTACATGTATATTCTTGTGATAAAAATAGACTGGTGATTGACATGGCCATGATTTGATCAACTAACGATGTGCATCACTTAATTATCCTAAACATCTTGCAATAGTACCTCCAAAGTATTGGAAGTAAACCGTGTGTTATAATTGAGTTGTATGGGTTCACTACCTCTGATTAGAGTAGCAATATATTTAATGTGTGTGAAGAATAATCTTGAATTTGAATTTTATACCAATGTATCAAAATTGAGCTTAGTTTGCATTAATATGCAAAATTCTATACCAATGAATTAAAAATAACCTTGTTTGTGAGTAGCAGTTAAGGCCTTAAGTTGAGGAGTAGATTCAATAATCTACTTTTGTCCTGTCATCCCTATATATTTCTATATCCCCCTTTCTTTCTTTTTGACTTTTATCTCCATACCTAAGAAAGAAAGATAAAAGAAAAGAGAGAAATCCCTGAATCCAACCTCTTTTTCTCTGAATAATATCAATAATAACTTATAACCAATTCCCAATGAAAATAAACATTCATATTCCAAGAAAACAATCAAAATCGCTGCCAAGGCCCCCTTAAGGGAAATGGGGCATGGTTCTCTTTTTAAGGCTCCTTCTAGCTGACTTGAGATAAATAATACCTTTTTAGGGGACCAAATACAATTGGGGAAAATGGTTAAGCAAGCTAGGAATAGCATTTGTGTTCCCATTCCTAAATGTTGAGAAAGTCCAGGCTTAATAGAAGTCCTGTGTGTGACAATCTGAAATACTGGGCCAATTGGAATCAGGAGCTTTCTTTGAAGCTATGCTGTTCTGATGAGGACTGGATGGGGCTGGAGCTTGAAGGATGCAGGATGCCAGTGTCCAGCGTGCTGAGAGGAATGGATCCTGTCAGGTCTGATCCAGCATCAGTCTCCTGTTCTTTTTACCTGAAAACATATAGTTACTCACAAGCATTATACAACCATTATGAAAGTATGAGGTGTGCAGGATGCACAGAACAGTTAAGGCTGGTTCTCCGCTCTTTGTGTGAACAGAAGAAAGGCCTCTGTAAATCTTCATTCATAACATTCAAAGAATGGCATCTAAAAATAAGTCACAGGGATTCTGCAACTAACAAGAAGCACTGTCTATGCATAGACATTCAAGTCTCAGCCAGTCTCAGAGCTATTCCCATGTAGTGGGATTAGCAATGTAAGTTACCTGCTTGTTCTGCAGTTTGAATTCATTCATGTAAGTTAGAAGTCTCTCTTTCATCTAGATCTGTTTCATTTTGACCTTCTTCTTTTAAATGTATATTTTATTTATTATAATCTACCTACACTATATCCCAACTGCCATCCCCTCCCTCCTATCCTCTCATTCCCACCCTCCCTCCCTCCTCTGCCCATTCCCCTCCCCTAGACCTCTGACAGGAGAGTCCTCCCACCCCAACTGTCTGCCCATGGTCTATCAGGTCTCATCAGGATAGCCCGCATCCTCCTCCTCTGTGTGCCTGCTAGGCTGTCTTGTCTAGGGGCAGGGACTAAGTCGTTGGGGCCAAAGTGCATTTCAGAGGTTCAGCAGCAGTTCACACACACACACACACACACACACACACACACACACACACACACTGCCTCATGGAAAATCAGCAGTCTTTTGGTTACATCTGGGCACGGGGTCTTGGTTCTCTGCATGCCCGGGCCTTGGTTGGTGGATCAGTCTGTGCATGGCCCCTCTTTGTCCAGATCCATAAGCCCCAATGGTCTCCCTGTGGGGCTCCTGCTCCCTCCCAGACCCTGCACCCTCCAACTCCTGCATACAATTTTCAGTTGTTCTCCTGCAGTCCTGCTGCAAGTCCCAGCATCTGTCCTGGTCCCCGACTGGGTGGAGTCTCTCAGAGAACATCTGTGTTGGGCTAGTATTCAATTATAAGTGAGTCTATACCATGCATGTCATTCTGGGTCTGGGTTACCTCACTCGGTTTGATCATTTCTAGTTCCGTCCATTTGCCTGAAAATTTCAAGATTTCCTTGATATTTTTTGATAGCTGAATATTATCCCATTGTGTAAGTGTACCACAGTTTCTTTATCCATTCTTTTGTTGAGGAACATGTAGGTTGTTTCCAAATTCTGGGTATTACAAATACGGCTGCTATGAACGTAGCTGAGCAAATGTCCTTGTTGTGTGGTGGAGCATCTTTCGGGAATATGCCCCGGAGTGGAACAGTAGAGTCTTTATGTAGTACTATTCTCAATTTTCTGAAAAAACTCCAGATTGATTTCCAAAGTGGTTATACAAGTTTGCACTCCCACAAGCAATGGAGCAGTGTTCCCCTTTCTCCACATCCTTGCCAGCATGTGATGTCCCTTGAGTTTTTTATCTTAGCCATTCTGATAGGTATAAGGTGGAATCACAGATACTGAGACTCACAGTCAAACATTAGGCAGAACATTGGGAGTCTGTGGAAAAGTGGAGTGAAGGACAGAAGGACCTGGAAGGGACAGGAGTTCTAAAGAAGACCAAAAGAGCCAACTAACCAGGGTTCGGGGACGGGAGCTTGTGAAGGCTGAAGCATTAACCAAGGACCATGCATGGAGGGACCTAGGCCCCCTACACATATGTACCTGATGGGCAACTTAATCTTTGTGTGGGTCTCCCAGGAGGGGACCAGGGGCTTTCTCTGTCATGGACTATGTTGCCTGCTTTTTGATCACTTCCCTCTGGCAGGGCAGCCTTGCTTGGCCTCAGTGGAAGAGAATTGTTCAGCCCTGATACAACTTGATGTGCCTGGTGGGGTTTGTAGGGAGGAGGCTCCACTTTTAGAAGGAGTAGAGGAGAGAAGATAGGAGGAGGAAGGAGGGTGGGTAGGGCTGGGAGCAGAGGAGGAAGGGGACTATGATCAGGATGTGAAGTGAATACATACATACTCACATACTCACATACATACATACATACATACATACATACATACATACATACATACATAGAGTGGAAAGCAACAGAGGAAGATACCTCTTGATTCTACATATATGTAAATGGTTTGTGCACACAGAAGGGGACATGCAACAACAACAACAACACACACACACATGATACATGATACATAGGAGAGAGGGGGGATAGATCAGATAAGCAGGCAGAACTAAGCAATGGAGGCAGCAGGTGTGCTGCAGGCCTGCAATCCCAGCATCATCAGGCAGGGCTGGAAGATGGAAACTTTGAGCCCTGGACTATCTATCAGGATCCTTTCTCAAAACAACAAATAAAGAAAGCACAGGAAACCATAAGAAGCCAAGGAAACAACCATAATTTTGTTCCAATCTATTCAAGGAGAGCCTTCCTTTTTCTTCCCCTGTCTCTACGTGGAATTACACCCTGGTGGTTCTCTCTGAGAAGGAGGATTATTTTCTAAGTTCAGAGGAAAGACGGCATTTCCTGGTGCACAGTCCACAGGCTGGGAAGAGAAGTTTGCAGGATTCCAATGCTGACCCTGTGCAGAGGACTTCAAAGGAGAAGTCACCATAAGAGTGTCAGCAACGGTGGCTTAATTATTAAGCATTTACTGTGAGTGAAGAGTGATCTCAGTGAGGGATATATCTAAACCAAGAAACCCTTTCATTTTCTCCTGGAGGGAGCAGCAAATCAGACTGTGCCTTGCAAGATAACTTCATGGTTGTACCAAGGGGCCTTAAAAGCATCTTTCCTTTGGCAGTGTTCTTTCTGGATCCATTCTGTGAGACAATCACAAAGGATTCCTTCACAGGACATGCAGCATTGGTTTTAACACCACAAGACACAGAAATTATTATCCAGCTGTGAGAAAGTAGGGGTTCCCTTAAATATTCTCTGCCTCCTTTGTATAATGGGTAAATGACGTAACTCTGCTGCCTCAGGGCCAATTCCAAATGTCACCATTCATAAATGCAAGGTAGCTTTAAATTCTCTATCACAGACAAGTATTAACTTTACAAAAAGAACTGAATATGAATATATATCACATGAACCAGAGCACGGTGGTACAGACCTTTACTCCTACAGCTTTAGAAGAGGAGGCAGAAAGATGACAAGTTTGAGGCTGGTTTCTGTTAAATGCAAGGCCTATGCTGTGGTAGGGTGTGGGGGAGGGGAAAGAAGAGGAGGGTGAGGAGGGAAAAGGGGAGGTGGGAAAGAAAGCAACAAAAGGAGGAAGGAGAGGGGAGGGGAGGGAAGAGGGGAGCCTGGAGGGGAAATGAGATGAGGGGAGATAATGGGGATGAGAGGGATGGGTTAGGGGAGAAGAGATTAGGGGAGAGGAGGAGAGGAAGAGGAAGATCAAGCAAGCATGGGTCCAGGCAAGGGATTTTCTTAGAACCTTTCACCACACCTAGCAACAGATGCATGACCAAGAAGCAGCAAAGAAGGGCAGAAAATGTCAAGGACATGACCACGAAGGCATGTATCCTAGAGTAACTTGCCAAAAGGTAAAAGGCAAATGGCTCTGTATTAGACTAACCATGCTGCTGCAATACAAGGTCTTCTGAATTAGTTATTAATCTGCCACTGCAATAAAAACATCTGACAACAGCAACATAAGAAGAAAGGGTTTCTTTTGGCTCACAATTTGAAGGTGCAGTCCCTCATTGTAGTAAGGTCATTGCAGCAGGAGGATGTGTCTGATCACATGGATTCTGTAATCAGGAAGCAGATACGGGAAAGATAGGCACTTCAGATGAATAGATAGATGATAGATAGATAGATAGATGATAGATAATGAAAAAAGAGAAGCCTAGACTCAGAGGTGGATAACAGCAATAAAAAGACATGGTTATTAGTGAGTACAAGCATCCAGACCAAATGAATGAAATCCCAGAGTTCAAGTTTGTATCCATGGAGATGACATCAAAGACCAGTACTGTGACACTTGAGGAAAACCAGAAAGCTAGGGAGAAGTCACCAGGCTCAGAAAGGAAACCACATGTTGATATTTGAGAGTCAGAGACAACAGGCATTGATTTCTGAAGGAGTTTTTAGCTGACACTTTTACATTGTAAAGTGAAAAATAATGTATACTCGTCATGAGCCAAGCAATGTTGTAAAATGGCCGAGCTACACTGACAAGCAAGCTTTACTTCACGTGTTTATCACCATCTGCAGAGAGACTTGTAAAACCTTCTCTCGGGGCTGGGCGTGTGGCTCAGAGGTAGGACAGTTGCTTAGCATGTGTAAGGGCCCGAGTTTCATGCCAGCAGCACAAGGGAAGAGAATCTATGATCTTAGCAATCCTCAAAGGCACAATACATCTTTGTTAGCCATAATCATCACAGCGATCTCTTAGACTTGTCATCTAAGGAAATCATGGAACAAATTAAAACGGATGTATAAAGTCTCAAAAATGATCAACCAATAAAATTACCAGAAACTCAACTAAAAAATATATACAATGTACTAGGTAAGGTGAGCAGACTACAAAGTAGAGACCATTTCAAAGCAGGACAGCTGGAAATTAGAAGACAGCGTCTCAGGGTAAGTCTTGGCACAGGTGGGAAACACAGGTGTGAATTAGCAGCAAACTCATTACCCACATCACGTGAGTGGTGTGCAGCAGTCACTACAAAAAGTGTCTAGGATCTGTGGCCTGTGTCAGAAGCCAGGCTAACTGGCAGCATGAGTGGGTGTTTATTAGCCTCCTTTAGATGCATAATTCTTGTATTAGTTACTTCTCCCATTACTGCGACCAAATACCTGGAACAAACAAAGGGAGTTTATTGCATTCAGAGGAATGCTTCCTACCACTGGGGGGGAAAGATGCCGCAACAGGCGAGATCTGTGGTGCCAGCCAAGGAACAGAGAAAGGGGAACGTCGGTACTTAGACTGTGTCCTTTTTTATTCAGCCTGGGGTCCTCACCCAGGAGAAAGACACCCCTCATTCAGGGCAGCTGTTCACTCATCAATTAACCCTCCAATGGAAATTCCTTTGTGAGTATTCCAAGAGGTATCTTCTTTCTTACCTCCTTCCTCACCGTTTTTGGGATGTCATCTGTTTGTCGTGTGTGTGTGTGTGTGTGTGTGTGTGTGTGTGTGTGTGTGTGTGTGTGTGTGTGTGTGTCTGTGTGTGTGTCTGTGTGTGTGTGTGTGTGTCACTTTAATTACTATAAAGTGATAACCAAGAGAATGGTCCTTATAGGCTCCTATGTTTCCATACTTGGTCCCCAATTAGTGAATCAGTTTGGGAAGGATTAGGAAGTGAGGTTTTGTTGTAGGAAGATGTGTTAATGGAGGTGGGGTTTGAGGTTTTAAGAGCCTACACCAGGCCCAGTCTCTTCTCTCTCTCTCTCTCTCTCTCTCTCTCTCTCTCTCTCTCTCTCTCTCTCTCTCTCTCTCTCTCTCCTCTCTCTCTCTCTCTCTCTCTCTCTCTCTCTCTCTCTCTCTCTCTCTCTCTCTCCTGACTGCTTGCACATCAGAATGTAAGTTCTTGTCTCTAGCACTATGCCTGCCTGCCAGCCACCATACTCTGCACCACAATGGTCATGGATTCACCCTCTTTTCTCTTATAACCTGTCTTGATTGTGGTGTTTCCTCGCAGGAATAGAACAGTAATGAAGGCAATTGTTTTTCAATTGTTTTATTATTTATAGTGGGCACTTATCAATTCACTCCCTATGAGACCCTTTGAGTCTGGTATAAGATCATCCTGTTTCACAGAGGGGAACACTGAGGCTCACACAGAGCTTGCATGGAGTCTCTCACTGGGTGGTGGTAGAGGTGCCAGAGCTGTCTGCTTCCTATCTACCCCACACCTCACTGTTCCATTCTTTGTGTTTTCTTCCAACTCCTCCTCAGCAATTCCTCCGGTCCCCATATAACTCAACTCTGCCTTCATCTCTCTGTGCCTGAGTCTCCACACCACACGTGAGGGAGGAAGACCCCACTAGAACTGTATCAAAAACTACAATTACCGAAGTTTATACTGTCTTGTATAACAAAGAATCTCTCTTCTTCGGGCACCCAGAGAGATGAAGTCAAGTGGTTAACAGTCTTGAAGTTCCGTGTTCCACTTGGAAGGTTAGCACGCTGGGTCACACTCCTCCTGAGCCGCAGAACCGAGGAAATCAGAGTAATGAGCGAGCAGTTGCCTTCCGTGAGATTTGCACTAATCACCCGTGTGCTTCTGCTCAGTCCTGCACGACTCGGATTTTCCAACTTCAGCAAGGCAGAAAAATGTAGCAGGGATCCCACTCAAAGGCAGTCTTAGCCATTTAATGGCAAGGAGTGGCTGGTCAACATCACGGTATCAGTTTTTTTGTTTTTTTTTTTTTAGGTCACCCGAAGTTACAATTCTGATGATCTGAGCCAGACACCTCTCTGCCTGGGCCCTGCACTCAGCCACCCACACATTGACAGCTACAAGATATAAACGCAGTGTCCTCCACCCCTGCGTATTGTCACAGCCTGGCCTTCCTGGTACTGCCCATCTCCATGAAGCGGCTTCATGGCAACCCTGCTGATGTTAGGCTCTGCTGACGTCATCTTCTTCCATCAGATTCCTTTGCCCTCGGCGCTATTTCTCCCCAGGTTCCTGTGCTCTACTTAGACCCATTTATCCGTGCCGCAATGTCCTACTGCACCGCACCTCTGTACCAGACAAAAGGCAGCCTGGGAGAGGGAAATAATTGATCAGCTAAGCCTCCTGAGGACCACATCTTGCTCAGGAGATTTGGATAGATGACTTACTTCAAATTCAGAATGATGGCATGTAGGTCTGGGGATGTGGCTCGTTTGGTAAAATGCTTGCCATGCAAGCTGGCGGACCTTAATTCATCACTAGAGCTCCTATTTTAAATAGCCAGTCACAGGGGCTAGAGAGATGGCCCAGAGGTTAAGAGCACTGTCTGCTCTTCCGGAGGTCCGGGAGTTCAATTCCCAGCAACCACATAGTGGCTCACAACCATCTTTAATGTGATCTGGTGCCCTCTTCTGGTATGCATAAAGACAGTGTACTCATATACATAAAATAAATAAAATCTTTAAAAAAAAAAAAAAGCCAGTCACAGCAGTATATATCCTTATCCCAGTGATGAGCCAGGAGGATCCCTGGTGCCTGCCAGCCAGTCTAGCCAAATCAGTGAAAGACTCTGCCTCAATAAACAAGGAGAAAGCTGATTGATGAAAATACCCAATATCAACCAGTGGTCTCTACATACATGAGCATATATGTACGCCTGCACACACCATATGCATGGACACACACAACAGTACGCTTTCTTGCAGGTTAGTGAACACGTGGTTTGTTCTACATTTCTGGAAAGAGCTGGAAACAGCAAGAATACATTTGCACGAGGGAGGGTTTTAAGGGATGCACAGGAAAGTTTTATTAGGAAAAAAAGGGTAATTTCTGGTAATGATAGACAGAGGTAGAATATTTTTAAAGACCCTATTGGGTTGAAGGTAAAAAGAGGGAAGAGAAGGTCACACCTCAGTTTAGTGAAGCTACCATATTAAATGTGGAGTAAAGTAGTGAGGGTAGGGTTTATAACTCGTAGCTGCCTGAGCCTTGATTTTATTTTACAATTTATTTTTCATATTTAAAAACGGTGTCATCCTAACAATAAAGTTGTGAGATTCATGTAAAGGCAATGCACCCAGGTTCCCCAAAATAGTCGATATTTTATCACCTTTGCTTTTCTGTATTTAGTCTGTACACAGATGAGTGTTTCTGCTTCTGAATGACACACCTGGGTGTTGTGTTTGAGTGTGAGATGCTTCCAGAGGCTCATATGTGTGAGCACCTGGCTTCCAGCTGACAGGGCTCTTCAGAAGGTCACCGAACCTTTAAGAGACAGAATCTGGCTGGAGGGGCAAGTACAACAGTAGGAGTGGAGGTTTTAGAGCCAAACCCCACTTCCTGTCCTCTAGTTCCTGGATGCAGATAAAATGTGGTCAGCCAGCCTCCTGCCTCTGCCACCAGGATACCTTTTTGATGCCTTGACCCCTCTGCAATGGTGAGCTCTATCCTGCTGGACCCATACACTGTAAATCCTTTTCCTATAAGCTACTGTTTGTTGGAGCAGCACAAAAACAGCAGTGAAAGTAAGACGCTTTAGGTAATGATATTCCTTTCCCCTAACCATCCATGAGCATTTTCTAAGACAGCAGCCATTCCCTTAGCTCACCACTGAATAGGGCCAGGAACGTTAAGACACTGCCACACTACCACCTAGACCCTCAAGCTACATTCATAGTCAACTGATTGTCTTGGTAATTTTCTTTATGACAAAGAAATATTAACCATACTACTTAAAATTGGAACCCATCATTCCCAGCATGCCTTGGGACCTGAACTTCTGTTGTTTTTCTTTATAGCACCTTTTACCATCTTAAACTACCACCGTCTAGCCTGAATTTTCTCTCCCTTCCAGCCATCCCCAAAGCATCTGAGGCCAAGAGCTGCTGTCTTCTTTGTCCACTGCTGTGTCCCCAGTGCCCTGGAATGACAGCGATTCAATGGATGCATTGATAAACTTGAAAATACTTATTCCTGATGCTCTACCACCTTCTTTTAACTAAACAGTTAAACAAGCAAAAAAACAATAGCAGCATTCTGTGCAGAACTCTGAGCTCACATCAGTGCCTCTGTCCAGTTAACACATTAGCATGATATTTTCTGTTCTTGTTCCCTTTCGGGGTCTATGGTGCATATTTAAAGGTGGAAGGCTAGCCCAAGAATAGTCAGGACTTTTCAAGGCTAGCATAGGCCAAATGGTCCTCTTTGGGCCTTCCACCCAGATGCAAAGGTCACTAACTACAGCAGAATCTGTCCTCTACAAATGGAGTTTGCATTTTAGAGCTCATTGAAAGATCAAAAGGAAACCCTCCACCATAAGGTCAATTTATAGATTCAACCATTAATCAAGACATATCCTCAAGCACAAGGGACATAAACCTGATATTAAATCAAAGACTTAATCTGAGTTAACCCACCTTGGCTAAGGAGATAGAGCTAGAGACTTGTAATTAACAGCAGTCAGCATGGCTGAGCTAGCTGACGGGCACTGTTCTGGGATAACCTTGTTATGGCCATGGGGACTTTGGGGAGGTTCACCTTCAATGGTAGATCTCTCTCTCTCTCTCTCTCTCTCTCTCTCTCTCTCTCTCTCTCTCTCTCTCTCTCTTTCTTTCTTTCTTTCTTTCCTCTTCTTCTCTCCCTCAGATCTCATTCCTATGACTCGTCCTGGGCTCCAAACAGCAGCTCTTGGCTGCTTCTCAAACAAATCAAGGGCACTTGCAGTTCAAGGTCCTCTGTATGCGCTAACCCTGTGTCTTTCTTTTTCTTGCCGCTATGATAAGATACCCTGACAAAGGTATCTTTCTTTGTCTCACAGTACTGACTCACAGTAGAAAGGGTTTGCTGTAGCTCACAGTTGTAGGTGTAGTCCATCACAGCAGAGAAGTAATGTGGCTAGACCCTGAAGCTGCTGGTCCTGTGACACCCAAAGTCGGGAAGCGGAGAGATGAAACCTCTCAATGGCTCAGCTCCTATGCTGGCTAGTTTTATGTCAACCAGCTGGAGTCACAGGATAGGAGGGGACCACAGGTGAGATGTCTCCAAAACAGTGGGCAGTGTGAAAGTTTGTAGGGCATTTTCTTAACCAGGGATTGTGGGTGGGGCCACCCCTGGCTTAGTGGCCCTGAGTTTTATAAGAAAGTAGCCTGAGCAAGCCATGTGGAACTGGCCAGGAAGTAGCACTTTGTCTTCCTTGGCCTCTGGACCAGCTCCTGCCTCCAGATTCCTGCCCTGTCTTCCTTCAATGATGATCAGTGATATGGAAGTGTAAGTCAAACAACCCCTTTCCTCGCCAAGCTGTTTTTGGCCATGGTGTTTCATCACAGCAATAATAACCCTAACGAGGCCATCCCCTTTCCCCGTTTTCTATAGTCCTGGATCTCTACCTCAGGAGACAGTCCCACCCACAATTAAAATGGGTTTCCCAAATTAATTAATCAAGATAATCTTCCAGAGGCATGTCCAGAAGCCGATCTCCAAGGTGATTCTTGAGTCTTTGAATATAACGATTAACACCAACCATCACACACACACACACACACACACACACACACACACACACACACACCCTTTCACATCTTTCAGATTGTCAATTGTCTCAAATGTTAACTCTCTTGCACCCTGTTTTATTCTGTGACCCCTTCAACGGTCTTAATGTGCATCTCCCCCTCCGCCCCCCCCCCCCCCCCCCGCAAATTTGAAATATTGGAAGCTTGGTTCCCATTGCAGGTGTTGAGAGACAGGACTTTCAGGAGGTGACCGAGTCAAGAAAAATGCTCTCAAGAGTAGATCTGTCAGCTCAAGGGTTAACAGCCAGTGTGTTAGCATGGGAACAGCTGACCCTGTAGCTGGCTTGCTTGGAACTGCAATACAGCGATACAGCAAATACATGGCCACACTTGGGCCTCCAGATCTGTAATGTAAATACACCTATTCTCTGTACATTAATCAGCCATGGCATGAAGGGACAACTGAAAATGGAACAAGACAGTCCATCTCATTGATGCCACTTGCCACACCATTTCTGTTTGTCCCACTCACTGCACCTCTGCAACGTTTTTCTGTCATTCATGTGCTCTCTTTGCCTCACCACTATGTGTGCCTTATGGGGGCAGTAAATTCATCCCTTCATCCATTGTTCTGTCTCCAGTCACCTAGAAATGTCTCGCATATACTAGGCGTTTGATGCCTAATCACTTAGCTAATTAATCAGGTAGCCATATGTTTGGTTCAATGCTTAATTAAATGGCTAGCTAATTCAGCACCTGTCACGGCCTTGTATGCCCACCTGGCTAATAAACCCCATCAAAACCAAGGTTGGAAGGCTGGGATAATGTAGCTCAGTGGTAGATGTCAGAGATGCCATTGACCATGCTACAGTGAGTACCTTGATGACTAGGACACACTGACTGAAATGGCGAAATTATCTCACCTGAGTGTCAACAGTGCCATGGTGGAAGAATACTACTGTTAACCAATGAACCTTGAAAGAGATGCTAGGGGTTGGGGAGATGGCTCAGCTGATAGAACGCTCGTTGCACAAGTACAGGACCTGAGTTCAAGTCCCAGAAACCATATAAAGGAACAGACATGGGGAATACACCTGTAATTCTACCTGGGGGGTGGGGGGAGAATAGAGGCCAATCCGTGAAACTCAGTGGCCAGGTATGCTGAATAAATTGATAAACTCCAGGCCAATGGCAGCTCCTGAGGAACAGCACCCAATGTTGACCTCTGCCCTTCACATGCACACACACACACACACACACACACACACACACACACACACACACACACACGCACGCACACACACACCGGCACATAATACAGTCATACACAAAAGCAATGTTAAAGCATATGTCCATTCAGAAAAAAAAAAAAAAAAACCTGTTAATGATGCATTTCATACCTAGCAGGCAGATGAATTTCAGAAACGACAAGGAATGTGTGCATGGAGAAGCTTCCTGCACAGCAGCTGCTGTTCCCATGCAAAACTCACAACGCAGTGGTCAGCAGTGGTTAGAAACTCCTATCAGTCTCCTTCAAGTGCACATGCATGAATAACCACAATACGTCTTCTCATCACTGTGCCCAAAATAATGAACAGAAACAACCTAGAGAAGAGAATGTCTGCTTTGGCTTGTGTTTTCATAGGTATTAGCCCAGCTTAGCAAGGAGGACATGGTGGGGTAGACCAGTTCACATCATGGTAGACAGGCGAACATGGTGGGGTAGACCAGTTCACATCATGGTAGACAGGAGGACATGGTGGGGTAGACCAGTTCACATCATGGTAGACAGGAAGTAAAAGAGAACAGCAGAGGGTTCAGGTGAGCCCCCAGGGGTAAGAGCCTCACCCCCACACCTACACGCCTACTTCTCTCTGAGGGGCATTTCACATGGCGGTCGTCATAAATAGATGAGCCCCATCTTGTTTAGTCCACTGTGTGTGCCTGTCCACTGCACCTAGACTCGACCCTCCCAGACTCTGGTCAACATTCTGCCCTAAGCTTCTGTGAGATATGCTTTTTTAGAAGAATGATGACAAGAGATGTTTGTTATTTTGTACCTTTAAAAATGTGTATGACGTCAGATTCCCTGGAACTGATGCCATGGATAATTGTGAACTGAACTAGCTTAGAGAGTTGAATCTGGGTTCTCTGCAAAAACAAATGTTCTTAACCACTGAGCCATCTTTACTGCCTGCCTTTGGACTTAGAGACTTTAGGCTATTAAAGTTGGAATATATTTATTTACATTATGAAATAACAATGAGACTTTTGAGGGCAAGGGATGGAAATTTGTAGCTTGAAAGTGGTGTGTTTGTGTGTCAAGTTGACAAGGGAAGGAGTGGGCTGGTTAGGTTTCTCAACTTGACATACCTAGAGTCTTCTGAAAAACTAGTCTCAAAGAGTAATTTTCTACATTGATTTGACTTGGGGTCATTTCTATGGGGAAACTCTCTAAATTAATGTAATTGACTTGGAAAGATCCAGTCTAGCGGTATGGTTTAGTTTGGTTTGGTTTGGTTTGGTTTGGTTTGGTTTGGTTTGGTTTGGTTTGGTTTTTGCAAAGTTAAACTCACATTTACAATGTGACCTGTAACCTCTCCCCCGGGCATCTTAAAGAAGTGAAAACTGTTCATATAAAAACCTGGACTTGGTTTAGGAGAGGTGTCTTTTTTCTTTTCTTCTCTTTTTTTTTGGGGGCGGGGCAGTAGAGAGAGACTGGGAAATGAGTGTGCTCGTGGTTCATTATGTGAAATTCCTAGTTAGTAAATAAAAACATGAAAATAACTAGACAGGAACACAAATGTTCAGTGACTCTACTCATCATGACCCAAAACTAGAGCCAAGTACTATGGGAGCTGGGGACTGGAGGATCGCTGCGCCTTGCTGGCTGCCAGGCTAGCTGTGAGTGGGGTAGTGAGAGACTTTCCTCAGAGGAACAAGGTAGAGAGGACGCTCTCTGGTCCCCATGCAAGCACATAGCCCAAGCACCTGCACATGCATACCATGAACACATATTGCACATACATGTAATATGTAACACACATACTTATGTATGCTCACATAATAAATAAATACACAATAAGTGAGTAATTAAATAATAAAATGTACAATAAAAATCACTTCAGTATAAATTGAATTAAATTATGCCTGGCTAGATGGGCACAGCCACAAGGTAAGTCTCCTTCTTCCTCTGCCCCACGAGGCAGGTTCTGGCCACTGGTGACAAGGACTCAGAGCAGATGGGACTTCTTTCCACATATTAAGCCAATGACAAGCTAGCAAGCTGACCTGAATATACTTTCACCTCACCTTTCAGCCGATTGTGTGACAAGCAGAAGTCGCAGAAATTTCTCACTAGAGGTTTAAAAATAGAAAGGCCTTCGAGGCACAGAAAAGCAGAGTGCTTACAAGCTTCCTTAAGGACAAATGGAGATGGAAAGATGAGACACTCCTCCTGCAGTGACCTCCCACTCCGCTGGGGCCTCGTCTGATCTTAGGCTAAAAGAGGGAGCTCTCTAACATGGCAGATTCCTTATTTGTGAAGTTCCAGGCATGGACACCACATCATGAAAAGGAGCCGTGGAGAGCTTAGGGATTCAAGGGGCATACCCAAACACAATAAAGGCAGCTCACGCTCACAGCAAACCCACTGCCAACATCAATTTAACTGGAAAGAAACTCAGAATCAACTGACTGGGACTCATGGGAACTTGCAGAGGTCAGGGAGCCTGTAAGGGTCTGACTGAGGTCCTCTGCATGTATGTTGTGGCTGAGCAGCTTGGTGTTCTTGTGGGAACCCTAATGGCAGGGGTAGGGTCTGTCCATAACTCCTTTGCCTGTTTGTGGGATCCTTTTCCTCCTGTTGGGTTGCCTTGTCCAGCCTTGATGTGACGGCATGCTTATGCCTGGTCTTATCGTAGCTTGTTATGCCGGTTTGGGTTAATGTTCCTGAAAGGTTTATTCTTCCCTGAGGGGAGGAGGATGGATTTGGGAAAGAGGGGAGTTATGGCAGGGAATGTTTGGGGGAGGGCAAGGAGAAATAACTGAGGTCAGGATGTAATATATGAGAAAAAAATTTTTCTTTAATTTTTAATAGAGAGAAACTCAAAGAAATTCCACCAAAATCAGGAACAAGGCAAAGATGTCCTCTCTCTCACCATCCATATTTCATATAGTACTTGAAGTCTTAGCTAGAGCAATAAGACAACTGAAGGAAAAAAGGGATAAAATTGTAAAGAGAAAAGTCAAAGTATCTTTATTTGCAGGTGATATGATAGTATACATAACTGACCCTAAAAACTTCACTGAGAAACTTCTACAGCTGATAAATACTTTCATAAAAGTAGCAGGATAAAAAATTAACTAACAAGAAATAAGTGGCCTTCCTATATACATACAGACTGAGAAAGAAATCAGGGAAACAACAAAAGCCTCAAAAAAAATCTTGGGGTTTTTCTAACGAAGCATATAAGAGACTTGTATAATAAAAATAAATATATTGGAGATACCAGAAGATGGAAAGATCTTCCACTATCATGGATTTGTAGAACTAACATAGTAAAAATGAACATCTTACCAAGAGCAATCTACACATGCAACATAATCCCAACACAATTCTTCACAGATCTTGAAAGGACAATTTTCGGCTTCATATGGAAAGAAAAAGTCCAGGATAACTGAAACTATCCTCAATAATAATAAAAAAAAAACTAATAGAAATATCACTATCTCTTACCTCAAATTGTATTCAGAGCTATAATAATAAAAACAGAATGGTATTGGCACAAAAACAAACAAGTTGATCAATGGAATCAAATTAAAGTTGGAGACGTAAATCCATATACTTATGGATACCTTAATAAAGAAGTTAGAAATATACACTGAAAAAATAAAAAAACATCATCTTCAAAAATGGTACTGGCCAAACTGGATCGTTACATGTAAAAGAATCCAATTAGATCCATACTTAATCATACTATATAAAATTTGACTCCAAATGGATCAAAGACCTCAATATAAAGCCAGACACACTATTCCCGACAAAGGAGAAAGTGCAGCCTGTAGGCTCAATTTTCTTAGCATATTTATTATGAACTTATTAACTGAGAGTACCTCACTTATAACCAGACTAACCTAAGCAACAGGAAAAGGAGATGAAAGAATACAATAATGAAACCATAAGGATATCAGTTCCAAGGAACGATTCTTCTGGCGTAATCAGCAGGATTTCTTCTGCTGGAACCTGGAACAACCAGAACCCGGAACCTCAGCCAGAGCCCAGAGCCCTAAGCCTTCCCTCGAGGAGTTCTCTCTAGGAGCATCTCAAAGTGGAGCGATGAACAGCCAGAACTATCTCAAGTCTCCAAAGGCCCCGCCTCTTGTTTTTGGCTCACATTTATACCTCCTCTCAGAATTTGTTCAAGAATGTTTTTCAGCTGGTTAACAATCAATCTCCCCCACATGGTGGTTCGACTTCTAAGAGGATAAACATCACCTGCTCCCTCACAACTTTTCCTCATACCCCACTTGTGATCTAAACAAAAAAACATGTTTATCTCTCCTTCATCTCCCCCTTTTTATTAAATAAAATAAGCTATATACAACAAAATAAGAATTATCCATTAAATCCCAGGGGCCTCACGAAACTGAGATGCTTCTGTAAGGCAAAGAACACCATTGTTCAGCCTACAGAATGGAAAAAAGCTTTTACAACTAATTTTGAAAATATATAAATAACAAAAAGTAGATGTCAAAAAAACCTAAATATCTCCATTATAAATGGGGCACAGATCTAACAAGAGAGTTCTCAAAAGAGGAAACCCAAATGGCTAAGAAATACTTAAATAAATGTTCATCCCTTAGTCATCAGAAAAATGCATATGAAAATTACTTTGAGATTTCATCTTATACCAGTCAGAATGGCTAATATCAATAAAACAAGTGACAGCTCATGCTGGCAAGGATGTGGGGTTAAAAAAAAAAATTCATTGTTGACAAGAGTGAAAACTTGTAAAGTCACTATAAAAATTAGTGTGGCAGTTCCTCAAGAAGATGGAAACCAATATACTTCAAGACTCAGATATACCACTCTTAGGCATATACCCAAAGGATGCCTCATCTCAACACAGAGACACCTGATCAACCATGTTCATTGCTCCTCTGTTCATAATAGCCATTAACTGGAAACTAGATGACCCTCAGCAGATTGACGGATAGAGAAGGTACATGTATGCAATGGAATATTACTCAGTCATTAAAAAATGAAACCAGACAAGTTTAGGAGTGTGGCTACAAAGGGGTATGTCTTTGCAAAGCAGAGCTGGTCCTCAGGCTTAGGCCACCTCACCCCATTGCTACCCACAAGGATGATGCCACAACTCAGCCTGCAAACCCAAGGCCACTCAAGGTAGGAGAACATTGGACCCTGGAACAGCCTGTGGTCTGCAAACAAGATGGCTGTGCCTAGGGTACCAGTGGGACGACCATTGCCAGAGGCAAGGTGGGTATATAGCATGGACATGCTGCCCAACCCCATGATCACCCTGATTCTGAGCAACAAGATATCCAAGATGAAAAAAAAAGTAGCAGAATGGAGCAGAGCATGCAGAGGAGAAAAATGAGAGGTGCAATGGCAGCCAAAGGTCTGGGAATGTGGCTGTGGAGGACAAAGGAGCATGCCATTGCTGAGAAGAACCAGTCCTCAAGTGCCAGGAGACTCTGGGACACCGCCAGGCCCACCTTGCAGCTGTCACTGAGGCTGGGAGAGCACAGAGCCAAGGCACTGTCCTCAGGCTGTAACCATGATGGGTACTAAAACAGGATGATGCTCAGCAGCCTAGAGCTCACACAGGTCCTGCCCTGGACACCCTGACTCTGAACAACTAGAGATCCAAGATGAAGAATGGTTCATTTTCTTGTTTCAGTTTTCTTGAAAGGATTTTGTGGTCTGTGCTGCCAGAGGAAACCATGTTGATGTCCGTGATCATGGCCATGATCTATGTCGCTGCCAGAACCCATGTGGACGCCCCTAATCTGTGCCGACACTGGAGGACATGTTGGTGTCTATAATCATGCTCCTGAAGGAAACCATGTTACTGTTTGCAGTCTGTGCTGCCACTGAGACAATGTTGATGCCCATGATCATGGATGCTGACCGAGACCATGTTGATGTCTGCAGTCTCTGCTGCCTCTGGAGACTGTGTTGAGGTCTGTGTCCCTCTGTGTTCCATGCTGCCACCCGCTGCTATGGGTCGGGAGGCATATTTTGTAGTGGTATCTATGGCTGCAGACTCATAACTGAGAATGAGAGACATTGAAGGCTTCCGTACCAACCTCTTCCTCCCTCCCCCCAAAAACAAGCAGTCCAGACATGACGCTATTGAAATGTAGTTCTTCACAATTGATGGCTTCTGGCAGGAGTCAGGGTGGGGGAAGGGCTCAGTTCTCTTCAAGGGTTTGGCCACTGGGAGTTTGACCAAGCTCCAATGACTACATGGGCAGCACAAATTGGACTTGTTTTCCTTGGGGTGATGGGGGGGGGGCCACAAGGATGGGAGAGTGGACCTGGGAGGAATTAGAAGTGAGTGTCATCAGGATGCATTGTATGAAATTCCTGATTAATTAATAAAAGATTTATGTTGGTGGGGGAATAAATGAAATCCTAAAATTCACAGCTAAATGGATAGAACTAGAAAAAATTTATTGTGGGAGGGAACCCAGACCCAGAAAGACAAATATGGCACATATTTGCTTCTATCTGGATGTTAGCTATTAAGTAAATGACAAGCAAGCTATAATCCTCAGAGTCACAACTGTTAGACACAGAGTAAGGGACTAGAGAGGCGAGCTCTCCATAAGAAATGGAAATAGGATAGTTACAAATGGATGGTGGGGAGGGTGAGGCTGGAAGGGGAGGATCAAGTGGGAAAGTGAAAAGAAGAGAGAAACAATGAAGGAAACTCAGGGAGAGACAACTAAAATTAAGGCCATTTGAGGGGTAGTATGGAAGCCTAACACAGCACAAGCTTCATATATAGGACATCTCATGCTGGAAAGGATGTGTAGTAAGTAATCTAAATTAAATCACCATACAATAAGAGACACAGAGTCCCACCTGAACACCTTTTGTCACCAAATGAGGCTTCCGGAACTCTGGGAATGAATTACATTTAATTAAGTTTTTGGCCAAAGTGGTCCCATGGGATCCACCCCCCCAAAAAACAAAAAACAAAAATGAAAAACAGAGGCTGTTGCCATCACTATGGTTTCTCTTTACCGACTGACGTCAAGGCTACTGCTAAAGACAACACCTACACAACTCACTGAACATAGAGAGAGTGAGCTAGTGCCTATGTAGTACCTTCATGATGCCCTAGCATCTTTGGTACAGGTAGGTACTCTGCAGGCTGCCAAATAAGAAACAAACACCAACCCAGCTACAAACCTTTCATCCGTGACGGTGTCCTGCCTACAAGATATGGTAGTGGCACAACGTTTGTAAGTGTAACCAACCGCTATCTGACTTGGCTCAAGGCCTGCACCATGAGATAGAACCTATAAACATCATTCCTGGGTAACAAAGAACCTGAGACTAGATAGCCCAGGGGCCCAGGGTAAAACCAAACACTACTGTTCTACTAAAAGAACAAGGCAATTAAATGACTCCTAATGATATTCTGCTATATTCATAGTCAGAGAAACTTCCTCCTATAGCACGCGGGAACAAATACAGAGACCCACAGCCAGAGAATATGCAACGAGCAAGAGACCTTGGAACGCACGTCACTAAAAGGGAGGTCTCCATCCAATCCCTCCCTGCTCAGGACTCAGGGACCCATAGAAGAGGAAGCAGAAAGCATGTAAGAGCCGGAGGGGATGGAGGTCACCAAGGAAACAAAGCACTCTAGATCGATAGGGCATGGATGAAATTACAGAGACTACAGAAGCACACACAGGGCCTACATGAGCCTGTACCAGATGGAGTTCCAGAGCTAAAAAGATAGGTGGGCACATGCCTCTACCTGACCCAGAAGCTATCTCCTCCAACTGATAAACACTTGCAAATGAAAATGTAGGGGTTCTTTTTTCATAAGGGAGGCTCACTGGGGAAACAAACTACTCTTAAAGGTAGGCTACATGGCCACAAGGGCATCTCTGTGACAAGCTGGAGACCTAGAACAGGGTAGGCTTCTGGGAGGATATGGGGGTGACTCTCGCTGAGACTCCTCATGTCAGGGGTCATGGAGATTGTAGAGGGCACTCTCTAACTAGATAGGACTCTAACTTTACCCCAAAAATTTACCCTGCCTACAGGATGAGCAGGGATAAAAATGACTCCTGATGACATTCTGCTATATTCACAGTCAACGCCTATCATCAGATACTGAAGGAATGTTCAACCAGTGTCTGGTCCAAGCTGAGACCCACCCCGTGGAAGAGAGCCAACCCCTGACACTATTAACAATATTCTGATATGCTCACAGACAGGGACCTAGCATAGCTGTCCTCTGAGAGGCCCCACCCAACAGTAGATCAAAACAGATATTGAGACTCACAGTCAAATGTTGGGTAAAGGTAGGGAGTCTTGTGGAAAAGGGGGGGGGCAGAATATGGTGGGGACAGAAGCTCCACAAAAATACCAACAGAGCCAACTAACCAAGGCCCAAAGGGGCTTGTAGAGACTAAAGCACCAGTCAAGGACCATGCATGGACTGAACCTAGGGCCCTGTACAGATATAACCAATGGGCAGCCCATGCTTCATATGGGCTCCCTAGTAAGGGGAGCAGGGCCTGTCTCTGACATGGACTCTGTTGCCTGCTTTTTTCAGCACTTTCCCCTGGCAGGCCTGCCTTGCCAGGACACAGGGAAAGAGGATGTGCTCAGTCGACATTCTGCGCTGGGGTGGTCTGGGGATGGGTTCCCCTTTTCTGAGGAGTAGGGAATGGGGGAGAGGGGGAAAGGGAAGGAAGGTGGAAACTGGAGAAGAGGAGGTGGCTACAATCAGAATGTAAAGTGAATAAATAAATAAAAATTTTTAAAAGAAAAAAAACTCAATGGCATCTTTGGAGTTTTCTTGTCTCCTAATGTCATGTCAAAGCTAATTTTTATTTTATTTGTGTTATTTTTTCTCTTTTTAACCTCCAGGTTCTTTGTGTATATATTATGGTTTTTCCAATTTATTATTTGTATAGAATTTCTGAGTGTGGAAACAAGCAAGTTTCTTTGTCTATATTTGTTTCTTGCACCTTTACTCTTGCTCTTTTCCTTCTGTTTGATTTGTCCTTATCCACTGTGTTAGTTTTTGTTTTAGCTTATCTTATTATTATCTTAGAAGCCTGTTTATTTTCTAATGAGATACAAAAAGGAGGCAGATCCGGATGGAAAGTGAGTTGGGGATAAACTGGGATGAGTATAGGGAAGAGAAACCATAATCAGGATAAATTATATGAGGGAGGAAAAATCTATTTTCAATAAGAGGGGAAAGATAAAATTCAAGAAAAAAGAAAATGTTGTAGTAAGCAAAACATGCTTCTCTCTCTCTCTCTCTCTCTCTCTCTCTCTCTCTCTCTCTCTCTCTCTCTCTCTCTCTCTCTCTCTCCCCCCCCCGTCATTGAAAATAAATTTTTTTCTCATAATATATCCTAATTACAGTATCCCTTCCATACAACAATAAAATTTTGTATTGAACAAAACTTTCTACAGTGTTTTTTTTTTAAATAAATTTTACCCTTTGTGTCTTCCAATAAATAAATAAATAAAGTTTCCGACATGAAGGCATCTGCAGAACCTAGTGAAGGCTTTCAGATGTGGTGAGACATGGGCCCTGTGCAGCTGAAGACTCGCGTTTGTGTACATTACAGACTTCCCTTGTCTTGAAGGCAGATGCTCAACAAGATCAAGAAGGCTGAAGAGTTACTGAACTCTTGACACTAATGTATCAGATCCTAGTTGACAGGAGGTTTTTCTATTATTTATACCATGTAGTCAGACAAGCTGTCCACATGGATGACGGATGGATGGATGGATGGATAGATTGACTGTTGGATTGACTAATAGATTGATAGATAGCAAATGGATGAAAAGGAGGATCTATCGGTGGATGGATGGATGGATGGATGGATAGATTGACTGTTGGATTGACTAGTAGATTGATAGATAGCAAATGGGTGAAAAGGAGGAAGGATTTATCAATGGACGGATGGATAATGGACAGATGGAAACAAAGAGGGAAGGATGGATGAGTAGACTGATGGGTAGATGACAGATGGGTGGAAAGATAGAACGGAAGAAGATTGTACAGATGGATAGAAGGCAGAGAAAGTGATCTTATATTCTAGAGAAGGATCAAAGACAACAAGAAATAAATATAACATGAATGATGGCAGCTATTGTTGAGTCCTGTGACAAGAAAAAATAAATAAATAAAGGGAGAGTTTTAGACTGGATAGGTCCCAAGGAGTAGGATCAGGGAAAGTTGTAAATAAATAATTAAAGGAGAAGAGAGTATTTTGGGCTCACATTAGTTTGTAAATATATATACTTGGCTACCTGGGGGAAACCAGGTTCACACCAAAAGCACTCCACAGTTGACAATCATAGAACTTGGAAAGGAAGAATGAAGGGGAAAACAACGGGTCGATTCTGGGCACGTGGTCCCCAAGTAGCCCCTGCCCGGAGCATTTCAGTATGAGCCACTATGAAGTGGACATCTGGCTGCTTGGATGTCTCTAATTTTCCTTACGTTGCTCTTTCTCTTGAAAGCCAAATGAAATGCCGAACACTACATCTCTCACTGGGCAGCAAATGTGAATCTTGGCCCAGTTTCCATGGGCTTCTCACTCAAGCCCTGTCTCATTTGGAATTCCCAATCCTAGAGACTCCCTCATCTCTCCACAGTGATCTCTGGTTTATGTCATCTGTCCACCCTGTTGCAACCCAAAACAGACCCCACCTTCTCCTTCACGTGCACAGAGCACCGACTAAGGGCTGCTATAGACCACTAACACAGTGGAAGCCCTGTGGAAGTGGGACGGATCCCTGCAGCAGATCAGGCAGCAACTGTCACATTGCTTAATTATTCTTCTAGAAAGTACCCACCCGCTCTAGGAAATCCCATGTTCTGTTCTTTCCCACTAAAACTAGTTATTCTTGTCTCCTGGGCATTCCCCCTTTGTTGCAATGTCCAAGGCCCTCGAAACCCCATCTTCTTGAGAGTTAGGAAATCTCAGAGCCCTGTCCTTCATCACGTGCAGCAACACAACTCCTCCACACCACCCAAACTGAGCTTCATAGCAAGTAAGAAAACCTAACCAATTAAGCTCTTTTTCTGGGGGAAAAAAAAAAAAAACAATGCAAAGGACTTCTTCCTAAGCCTGCCATATGGATCAACTCAAACAACGGCCAATTTCTAAATAAAAATTCCCTGTTAGCTAACAGTAACACCATCTAGCATACCTGCACGCTGGCATGGAACACTGTGCTTCCTGCCACATCCCACACAGCTTTGGGGTTGACCTGACTGGGGCAAATAAGGACAGATTCACATGCATACCTACATAAACGCTGGGATCGGGTGGGCCATCTGCCCTGATGGAGACACAGAAGCAGAAGGCCAAAACTTGTCACTTCTATTTTCTAGTTCTGATACATTAGCCAACCCTCAGAAGGGGTCTCTAGAGGGGATCGGTTTCCGGCTACAGGCACCGGAGAGGAGGAAGCTGTGGTTGATAGTTTCTACACAAACTAGCCAATTGTTCCCCAACACTGGTACTTGGACAGGGCAGGCTTTGCCGTTTCCATAGGTCTCAAGCATTGGGTCCTCGACCTGCCTTCCTCAACCATACACATTAACTCAGCACTCCATCAGCTCCCCACAGCTTTCCATTCTTCCCCCCTAAGGAAACTGAGGCTCAAATAGAAAGCTACCTCTTGACTCAAGTCACTGAGCTAGAAAGCATAATCATGAGGGGCCTGTCTCTCCCTAAACATGCCAGCTTTCCTGCCTCTGAGACTGTGCTGAGCTCAGGAGGGCACCTGGGATGGGACGCGTACATGTAGAACCCTGCACATTGCTCATTCAGGACACTGAAATGGATGTCTGTGAGATGGAAGCAACACAGGACTCTTGATGATGCATACATCACAGAAATAAGGCTTTATTTCATATCCTAGGTGCCTGGCATGCCTCATAGCAGCCTTGAAATGGTGTATAGTGACAGAGCCAAGAGGGCTACTAGGCTAGTGCCGAAGGTCTGCAGGGGCATTGCTGGATCTTTCCTGGTGCAGGTGTCTTTATTAATAGCTCTGTTCAGAAAAGACCTAGCTGCTGCTTTCAGTCTCCCGTCCCTGCAGAGCCTCACTCGCTGGGCTTCACCTGTGGAGCTGCTCTGGCTGGCTTGCATGCATGCTTCTTAGTGGGGAAACAACATCCCAGAGGTGGCAGAACCCCTCCCCCGCCCCCAGCTAATTTCAAACCACAGAGCTTCAGGCAGGTAGGAGAGCAGGCCCAGAAAATGCTGCTTCTGTCTGAACAGCCCGAGCCAGAGACCCACTTTCAGCAGAGGTTGGGGAGAAACAACGGGACCATGGCAGGGGCTCCTTTATTAGCTGGCCTATCCTTTAGCAGGCTGCCCTCACCTCCCCTAGCTCAGCTCACTTGGGGTCTCAGCGCCTACAGGATTCAAGTCGGCCCCACTTCTTCACGGCCACAGTTGCTTTGTCCTGTATGTGTGTGCATGTGCACATGTGTGTGTGCGCATGTGTGCATGTGTATGTGTGTATGTGTATGTGTGCGTGTGTGAGTGTGTGTGAGTGTGTGTGAGCATGTGTGTGTGTGAGCGTGTGTGTGTGTGTGAGCATGTGTGTGAGCGTGTGTGTGTGAGCGTGTGTGAGCATGTGTGTGTGTGTGCATGTGTATGTGTGTGTGTGTGCATGTGTGCATGTGTATGTGTGTGAGCATGTGTGTGTGTGCGTGTGTGTGTGTACGTGTGCATGCATAGACGTTGGGTGGAACCCAAGACTTGATGCTTTACCATTGAGCTGCATCCTAATTTCACATTGATGAAATAAATACAATCTTCACAGAAGTCTAGCCTAAGTTCACAAGTACAGACTCTGCTCTAAGACAAGATGTTTATAGTGTTAGAATGAGAGTTCCAAATCAATCGTTTGGACCCACACATTTGAAATGGTTTGACGACAATGATGAGGAGGAGGAAGAGGAAGAGGAGGAGAAGGCTCTGGTTTCTACTTTAATTGGTTCATCGAGGAGCCTTCAGGTTTCAAGATTTTTTTTGAATGGGGATTCTATTGAAATTTTAGTATTTTTACATAATTGGGTATACTTTAAACTCTGGATTCTTTTTACAAACAGTCAACCTTGAAAAAATACATCAAGTAGCACTATATGGAATCACCTGTTATACTTAGGAACATATATATATACATATATTCATGCAATATGTGTTTGCAATAACAATTGATAGAAAGGTGAGAAGGGAGGGGTGTATGGGAGGTTTTGGAGGGAGGAAAAGGAATATAGAAATGTTGTAATCACAATCTCAAAATTAAACCAAAAAGTTCATTTGAAATGTGTACATAATGACCTTATCGGTATTTTTTAAATGCCATCCTCTCATGATGTCTGCCGGTAAGGCATACCCAGGACTGAAGGGAATGCATGAAAATGACTAAATGTAAGCTTTGTGTGTGAGAGCTAGAGAGGGGGGGAAAGGGGGTAGGAGGGAGGGAGAGAACGAGGAGAAGACAGGAGAGAGAGAGAGAGAGAGAGAGAGAGAGAGAGAGAGAGAGAGAGAGAGAGAGAGAGAAAACGCTATTTCTTCCTCTCTGATTTTTCTCCCTTGCCCTGGTCCCTATCCTGTTACCATCCCTTCCTGTCCCATGACCCCACCACTTCATTCTGTAGTATCTCTGTCCATCCTACTTATTTCTAGACAGAGGTGAACATTCATAGGCATGTAAGTCAGTTTGCTCCTTTTTAGAATGATGCTACCTACTGTTCTCCATGTGGCTTTATTCATTCCATGGTGTCTTATAGAAAGAACCTGCTTCACTCCCGTTAATGGGCCACATTGGATCTCGGATGGATGGACATCCGAGCACATTGGATGCTCCTCTGGAGAAGAGCATTCACTTTTCGTCCAATTTCTACAAACAACACTACAGGGCAGCTGATGTCCATATCTACCAGTAGAGCACAGACACCCATAGGGCATTCCCATTCTTACACACACACACACACACACACACACACACACACACACATAACCCAACACACCAGGCAGGCATGCCTTGACACCTCTAAACACCTTCTCCAGCTGGGGATGATTGGAATGAACGACATGAAAGACAGATGTTAGAAGCAGCTGGAGCTGCATTCTCTGTGGACTCCATGGAACCCCAGTGCATTCCCAGCTTTCCCCCATCCTATGGACCCTCTCAGGCCTCCCTTCTGGTCCATCTCCACTCCTTTGTGTCAGCCATGAATACACAGAAACACTCTCTACCTGGGCTACCCATGGCTACCCCGGGCTGGGAGTCAGGTAGGCAAGGTCATTCTCCCTTGCTTCCTCCACTGCTATCTCTCCAGTCTCACCTGAGTAACAACCTGTCCAAAGGTGCGTCTCTGATTTCATCTCCATTCACTGGTGAGTCCAACTGTTGGCACAGATCCCAGGTCTCCCAAGTCCAATGGCTCTCAACAAGTGGGTCATAATGCCCTTGAGGTTGAATGAACCATTCACAGAGTCACCTCAAACCATCAGAAAACACAAATATTTACATTATGATTTATAACTATAGCAAAGTTATAGTTATGAAGTAACAATGAAAATAATTTTATGACTGGGGGTCACCACAACATTAGGAGTGGTATTAAAGGATCTCAACATTAGGAAGGTTGAGAACCACTGCTCTAGCCCTTTCAAACCTGTCTCTCAAGATTATTATTTGTCTTATGGAAACCTACTTGCCAAAGACCACCATACTTCCAACTCCCCTTAGCCCTTTCCCGCAGCTCCCTCAACCTCTTCTCCCAGACCATCTCTATTCATCTCTGCTACCCACTGACCTGCAGAAGCACGTGCTACCAGGCAACCCACAGCCACCACACTTTCCTAAGATCCCAGAGAGAGCAGAAGAAACCAAGAAATGAAACACACCCAACAAAGACAAGACCCAGCTACCAACACCCAGAATCACCTTAATCACCCTGACCCCAGGTGCCTAGAAAACATCACAAAAAAAAATCATTAATGGTCCAGACACTGTGTCTCCATCAGAACCAGGTAACCTTACTACAAAAGAGGCTGAGAAATGTAATATAACTGAAGTAAAAGATGAGGACTGCTAAATAGCATTTGTGAATATGCCCAAGGACCTTAAAAAAGGGTATGAATAAATCCTTTAATGAAGCCTGTGAAAACACAAACAGGAAAATCAAATAATGAAAACAGTTCAAAACATTAAAGTAGAAATAAAATCACATGCACACAAACCCTAAGCTGATATAAAATTCGAGGCGAAAATTTTAGGAAGTTGGGAAAACAAAGCTAGCAGCCACCACTCACGCCCACTGCAGAGCTCCAAGGAATCTGAAAGGCCCCTGGAGGCTCTAAGGAGTGACATGGTATCAGAAAGAGTGCAGAGCCCACAATATCCCAAGAACATCTAAGAAAAAAACCAAGTCTTGTGGGAAGATGCTTTTAAAAAGTGGACTCACAAAATCGAAAAGAAAGATGGCAGAACCCTTCACCACTG
This sequence comes from Acomys russatus, assembly GCF_903995435.1. Taxonomy (NCBI): domain Eukaryota; kingdom Metazoa; phylum Chordata; class Mammalia; order Rodentia; family Muridae; genus Acomys; species Acomys russatus. The sequence goes on along the minus strand of NC_067143.1, from coordinate 66,200,012 downwards.
CATCTCAGCCAGCAGGCTGCAAGCACAAAGGTGTTACCCAATGAGCCTTGGGGCTGCCAGCACCAACAACAGGAAGGTGTGTGGAAGCCTGGAGTTCCCACAGAAACAGGTCATCACTGAATAGGGCCAACCCTAACCCTGCCAGCCAGCTCCCATTATGGTGCTGCAGTGGCTCTGCCTGTGCTGTTTGCCCTGCTGGGAGCTGGAAAGTCTGGGCAGCAGTGATGTCCTCAGCCTACAAGCACAACAGTAGTGCCTGGAAGCAGTGGCCTGGAGCTCCAGAAGAAACATGTCATTACTAAATAGGGCCAGCCCTAGGCCATGCCCCAGCATGGAGCCACTGTGACTGCAGCCTATGCTACTTACCCTGCTGGGAGACCAATAGTGTGGGCAGTGGCACTACCCACAGCCTATAAGCACAAAGGTCAAGCCCTGTGAGCCTCAGGATGGCACACATCAAGGGCAGGGAGTGTGCAGCTATCAGGAGATTCTACAGCTATGTCATTCTGACTCTGGGAAACATCAGGCTGAGATGAGTCTTGACAATGCTCCAGTATTTGTGGTGCTTCAGAAACTTTGGACCAGACCAATGACTCCTTGCAATGAATATTTGCATGTAAAGCTGTTTGGGGGAAAAACTCTATATGACACACTGTAGTTTCCAATGCCACAACAATGAATGAATAGATGGAGAAGAGGCAGTGATGAAGGAGTGTAGCAGTGATAAGAGGAAAGTTCATAGCACTGAGTGCTTTCATAAAGAGATTGGAAACGTCTCATACAGGCTACTTAATGACACATGTGGAAGCCCTAGGAAAAAAAGTAGACACGCTCAAAAGGAGTCAATGGTGGGGAATAATCAAATTCAGGCAGGAAATCAATAAATTAGAAACAAAGAGAACAATTCAAAGAATTGACAAAACCAAGAGCTTGTTCTTTGAGAAAACCAACAAGATAGACAAACTCTTAGCCTAACTAACTAAAAAGCAGAGAGACAATATACAAATCAAAAAAATCAGAAATGAAAAGACAAACAGAACAACAGACACTGAGGAAATCAAAAAATAATTAAATATTATTTCAAAAACCTGTATTCCACAAAATTGGAATGAAATGTACGATTTTCTACACAGACTCTTTTTACCAAAGTTGAATCAAGATCAGGTAAACAAGCTAAATAGTCCTATAACCCCTAAGGAAATAGAAGCAGTCATTAAAAGTCTCCAAAAAATAAAAAAAAAGGCCCAGGGACAGATGGTTTCAACACAGAATTCTACCAGACTTTCTTTTTTTTTTTTTTCCAGTATCCTGTTTTTTTATTTTATTAATTTATTCATATTACATCTCAGTTATTAGCCCATCCCTTGTATCCTCCCATTCCTCCCTCCCTCCTGCTTCCTTCCTACTCCCCTCCCTCATGTCTGTGACTGAGGGGGACCTCCTCCCCCTGAATATGCTCATAGGGTATCAAGTCTCTTCTTGGTGACCTGTTATCCTTCCTCTGAGTGCCACCAGGCCTCCCCTACCAGACTTTCAAAGAAGAGCTAATACCAATACTCCTCAAACTATTCCACAAAACAGAAACAGAAGGAACATTGACAAAGTCATTCTATGAGGTCACTGTTTCCCTGACACCTAAACAAGACCAAACAAAGACAGAGAATTTCAGACCAATTTCTCTAATGAACATTGATGCAAAAATACTCAACAAAATACTTGCAAACTGAATCCAAGAACACATCAAGAATATCATCCATCATGATCACATAAACTTCATCCCAGGCACTCCAGGGTGATTTGCTATACAAAAATCCATCAGTGTAATCTGCCATATAAACAAACTGAAAGAAAAACCCACATGATCATCTCTTTAGATGCTGAAAAAGCATTTGACAAAATCAAACAACTCTTCATATCAAAAGTCTTGGAAAGATTAGGGATACAAGGCACACATCTAAACACAGTAAAGGCAATATACAGCAAGCCTGTAGCCAACATCAAATTAAATTGGAAGAAACTTAAAGCAATCCCAGTGAAATCAGGAACAAGAAAAGGCTGTCCACTCTCTCCATATCTCTTCAATATAGTACTTAAAGTCCTAGCTAGAGCAATAAGAAAACCAAAGGAGATCAAGGGGATGCAAATTGGAAAGGAAGATGTCAGAGTATTGCTATTTGCAGACAGTATGATAGTATGCATAAATGACTCCAAAAATTTCACTAGAGAACTCCCATATCTGATAAACACATTCAGCACAGTGGCTGGATACAAGATTAATTTTTTAAAAATCAGTAACCTTCCTGTATACAAACAGCAAACGAGCCGGGAAAGAAATCAGAGAAACCTCACCCTTTACAACAGCAACAAAACAAAATATCTTGGTAACTCTAACTATGCAAGTCAAAAACCTGTATGACAAGAACTTCAAGTCTCTGAAGAAAGAAATAGGAGAAGATATCAGAAGATGGAAAGAAGTACGATGTTCATGGATCAGTAGAATTAGCATGGTAAAAATGGCCATCTTACCAAAAGCAATCTACAGACTCAATGCAATCCCCATCAAAATGCCAACACAATTCTTTACAGACCTTGAAGGAACCATTCTCAATTTCATATAAAAACAAACAAACAAGCAAATGAAAACTGAATATCTAAAAACAATCCTATATAATAAAAGACATTCTGGAGGAAGCTCCATCCCTGAATTCACGCTGTACTACAGAGCAAGAGTAATAAAAACTGCATGTTACTGGGATAGAAATAGACAGGTTGATCAATGGAATCAAATCAAAGACCCAGAAATATGCTCATACACCAATGGACACTTGATATTTGACAAAGGAGCCAAAACCATACAAGGAAAAAAAAAAAAAAAAAAAGAAATTATCTTCAACTAATGGTGCTGGTCTAACTGGATGTCTACATGCAGAAAATTGCAAATAGATCCATATTGATCACCCTGCACTAAACTCATCTCCAAATGAATCAAAGACCTTATATTAAATCTATTAAAAGAGAAAGTAGGGAAGAGCCTCGAACTCTTTAGCACAGGAGAAAACTTCCTGAACAGAACAGCTCAGGATCTAAGATCAACAATTAATAAATGGGACCTCATGAAACTGAATAGCTTCTATAAGGCAATGGACACTGTTAACAGGATGAAATGGCAGCCTACAGATTAGGAAAAGATCTTCACCAATCCTATGTCCAAAAAATGATTACTATCCAAAGCATATAAAGAACTAAAAAAAAAAAATTAAACACCAACAAACAAAATAATACAATTGAAAATAAAGTACAGAGGATGCTCATTTCTAGTTCCATCCATTTGCCTGCAAATTTTGAGATTTCCTTGTTTTTAATAGCTGAGTAGTACTCCGTTCTGGGGGAAGGAGTGGGCTGCTGCAGAGACTAATGCACCAACCATGGACCATGCATACCAAGGACCTAGACACTCTGCTCAGATGTATTAATTAGATAGGCAGCACAGTTTCCTTGTGTCTTCCACAATTTGGGGAGTAGGGAATACTTCTGACATGGACTCTGGCCCCCCAACATTGATTACTTCCCCCTGGCAGCGTGGCCTTAGCAGGTCACAGAGGAAGATGATACAGGCTGTACAGATGAGATTTGATAGGCTAAAGTCAGATTTTAGGGTAGGAGGGATCCCTTTCTTAGGACTAGGGGAGGGAGGGAGAGGCAGTGAGGGATGGAGGTGATGAGGGAGGGGCTACAATTGGGATGTAAAGAATTCAAACTGCAGAACAAGCCAGTAACTTATTTTGCTAATCTCACCACATGAGAATAGCTCTGAGACTGCCTGAGACATGAATGTCTATGCATAGACAATGCTTCTTGTTGGTTACAGAATCCCTGTGAATTAGATGCCATTCTTCATATGGCATGAATGAAGATATACAGATGTTTTTCTTCTGCTCATACAAAGAGCAGAAAACTAGCCTGAACTGTTCTGTGCATTATACCTACCTCATACATTTATAATTCTAGAACTGTATAATGTTTGTGAAAATTATGTTTTCAGAACAAAAGAACTGGACACTGCTGCTGGATAAGACCTGACAGGATTCATTCCTCCCAGCATGCTGGATGCTGACATCCTGCATCCTTCATGCTCCAACGCCAAGTGCTTCAGTTGCTGTTCCTCATCAGAACAGGACAGCTTCAAAGAAAGCTTTCAATCCCAATTGGTCCAGCATTTCAGATTGTCGCACACAGGACTTTAATTAAGTCTGGAATTTCTCAACATTTAGAAACTTGACCCCAAATACTATTACTTTTTAAACCATTTTTCCCAGTTTTATTTGGGCCTCTACAAAGGTATTATTCATCCCAAATCAGCCAGAATAAACCTTAAGAGAACAATACCCCATTTCCCTTAATGGGGTTGAGTTGGGTTTTGGTTGCTTTCTTGGGTTATAGATGTTTATTTTCATTGGGGGTTGGTTATAAGTTATTATTGGTCTTATTCAGAGAAAATGTGAGGTTGGACTCAGGGATGTCCCTTTTTTCCTTTAACTTTCTTTCTTAGGTTTAGAGATAGGGATTGAAAACAAAGAAGGGGGAATATAGAAATATATAGGGATAATAGGACAAAAGTAGATTATTGAATCTACTCCTCTACCTGAGTAAGGCCTTAATTGTTACTCACAAGGTTATTTTTAATTCATTGGTATAGAATTTTATATATTGATGCAAAATAAGTTTAATTTTGATACATTGGTATAGAATTCAAATTTAAGATACTCCTTCACACACACACAATATATATATATGTATGTATATATATATATATATATATATATATATATTTCTACTCTAATATGAGGTATTGTACCCTTACAACTCAAGTAGAATGCGTGCTTGACCTCCAATACTTTGAAAGTGCTATTTCAGTCTATTTAGGATAAGTACGCTATACAAGGTACTTGTTAGTTGATCGTATCATGGTCATGTCAATTACTAGTCTATTTATATTACAAGAAAAGGCACCCTAGTTTTAATAGTAGCTATGACTCTATAGATAGATAAGGTAGAATAGTTAGATAGTCTTCAAAAACTTCAGAGACCTACAGAATATGGCATTTAAAGATGTTTTTGCTATTTTAAAGATTTATTGACAGTAAAACAGATTAACTCCCAGCAACACCCCTCCTACCTAAAAGAAGATGATGAGAATCAAAGACCTCTTTATAGAGTTGGCTTCAAATGCGGCAAACAAGACACTATGCAAAATGTTCTCATTTCTACCACACACAGAATTGTGCCTAAAAATGGGCAAGCTTAGATGCAGGCATAGTCAACAGCCAAACTCTGCCAAGACAGGGTAAGCAAGTCCTCAAAAGTTCCTGCCTCGAAAATATGTCTGTCAGATATATTAGGCCAGAAGGCTGTAGATGATGCTCCAATGTTATTGAGAGTGACGGGTGATGGGCTGGAGAGTTGGCTCAGAGGTTAAGAGCACCACCTGCTCTTCCAGAGGTCCTGAGTTCAATTCCCAGCAACCACATGGTAGCTCACAACCATCTATAATGAGATTTGGTGCCCTATTCTGACCTGCAGGTATAAAGCACTCATATACAATAAATAAATAAATATTTTTTAAAAAAAGAGAGAGAGTGTTGGGTGACTGTTAAGGCAGAAAACTATCTGTCACTTTTTTCACTTTGGAAGCTGTTAACCTGTACTTCTTGTTTTGTCGGGTAATTTCCTTCTCAAGTCTCTGATGTAGTTGAAGATCACATAGTTTAGTTCTACAATTAAGCTTAGTTATTAAGGGGTTAAGATGTTTTTAAGTCTAGATAGATATTTTAAGTTGATAGAGATGAGACATGATAGATATTGATTTACATTCAGAATTTTAGACTCACCAAGATAGGAAAGATGTTTTCTTCAAGGTTGCCAAAAACAAGTAGCCAGAACACTATGAACACAACATTAATATAATTCCTGATTGTCTTGTGGTTCTTATTGCTGTATGTAATTTATTTTGTATATGTGTAATAGTATAAAAGTATACATTAAAATTTAAAATATTAATTAAAAAGAGAAACAATAGAGTACAGAACTATACAGAGAAATCTCAATAGAGTAATGTCAAACATTTGAGAAGCACTTAGAGAAATGTTCAATGTCCTAAGTCATTAGGGAAATGCAAATCAAAACAACTCTGAGATTCCATCTTACACCTGTCAGAATGGCTAAGATCAAAAACCCAAATGACTGTGCATGCTGATGAGGATGTGGAGAAAGGGGAACATTCCTCTATTGTGGTGAGAGTGCAAACTTGTGCAACCACTTTGGAAATCAATCTGGTGCTTTCTAAGAAAACTGGGAACAGCTCTACCTCAAGACCCAGGTATATGACTCCTTGGTATGTACTAAGAAATCTGCCACACAACAAGGACAATTGCTCAGCTATGTTCATAGCAGTTTTCTTTGTAATACCCAGCATCTGAAGGCAAACTAGATATCCTTCAACCAAAGAATAAAGAAATTGTGCTACATTTGCACAATGGAATACTGCTCAGATTATCAAAAACAAGGAAATCATGAAATTTGCAGGCAAATGGGTGGAACTAGAAAATATCATCCTGACTGAAATAACTCAGACCCATATGGACACACATGGTATGTACTCACGTGTAAGTGTATTTTAGCCATATAGTACAGAATAAGCACACTACAGTTCATAGACTCAAAGAAGCCAAATAACAAGGAGGGCCCAATGGAGGATGCTTAAATCTTACTCACAAGGGGAAATAAATACTGGAATTGGTTGAAGACAGGGGACAAGGTAGGAGAAGGAATGCAGAGAGAAATGAGGATGAAGATCAGTCGTGGGGCTAGTAGGAGCAGGAGGACAGAGGGTCTACAGAGAGAAGAGAAACCATTGCTGGAGGCATCTCTATGACAAACTAGAGACCGAGGACAGTGTAGGCTTCTGGGAGTGATGCTAGCTGAGACTTCCAGCAGCAGGGATCATGGAGACTGAGGAGGACATCCTCTAACTAGGCAGGAGTCCTTGTGGAGGGAAGCGAACACCAACCCACCCACAAAAACTTTAACCCAAAATTTACCCTGCCTACAAGATATACATTAATGAAGATAGAGCAGAGATTGAGGGAATGTCCAACCATTGCCTGGCCCAACCTGAGACCCACTCCATGAGAGAGAGCCAACCCCTGATGCTATTAATGATACTTTCCTATGTTCACAAACAGGAGCCTACCATAGCTTTCTTCTGACAGACTATACCCAACAGCAGATCCAAACAGATACAGATATTCAAAGTCAAACATTGGGCAAAGCACAGAGAGTTTTGTGGAAAAGTGGAGTGATGGATAGAAGGACCTAGAGGGGACAGGAGCTCCACAAGAGAACCAACAGCGCCAACTAACCAGAGCCCAGAGGGGCTTGTGGAGTCTAAAGCACTAACTAAGGGCTGTATATGTACTGGGCCTAGGTCCCCTCCACAGATGTAGCAGATGGGCAGCTCAGGCTTCATGTGGGTCTGCTAGTAAGGGAATCAGGGGCTGTCTCTGAGGACTCTGTTGCCTGTTTTTTAATCACTTCCCTCTGGTGCGGCTGCCTTGCCAGGCCACAGGAGAAAAGAGTGTTCTCAGTCCTGATGCAAGTTGATGAGCTGGGATGGTGGAGGATTCTCTTTTCTGACGAATATGAGATAGGGAGATGGGGGAAAGGGATGGGGGGGGTAGGACCAGGAGGAGAGGAGGGAGGGGCTACAGTCAGGATGTAAAGTGAAAAAATAAATAATTTTTTAAAATTATTTACAAATAATTTACAAAAACTATATACAAATTCAGATCTACGGGAGATAGAAGGAAAACTTCAATCTAAAGAAGTAAACCACATCCAAGAGAATATAAAGAATAAATTATCCCAGACCAGTTAATCAAAAGAGAGGGGAAATCCACCGTAACCACAAACGAGTGGGAATCAATACAGACAGTGCTTATTGATAACTCTCAGTATTAATGGTCTCATTTCTCCAATAACAAGACACAGAGTCTTACAGGTTGGATTTTAAAAGAGGGCCCATTTTCCGCTGCATGCAAAACACACATCATACCATCAAGGATAGACATCGCCTCAGAGAAAAAGGATGGGGAAAGATATTCCAAATTAATAGACAAGCAGCAAACAGTGATAAGTGCTGTTGCTTGTGTTGTGGGTGGGTCTGCCTTCTGGTACGTGGGTGGAAGGGGGGCCAGGAAACACGCAACCCCAAGGGCTGGGAAGGTACCCCAGCCCTGAGGTGTGGCAGTGTCCCTAGGGTATCTGGAGGCACAAGAGCCCAGAAACACCACAGCTCTGAAACGAAGCCTCCTCAACAGACCTTGCAGCTCCCAGGGGAGGGTTACCCCAAATCCTGAGGAGCTGGGAAGCTTGGAGCCTGAGCTGTACCCCTTCTTCCTTTCTTCCCCTTTTCTTCACTGCTTCTTCCAACAAGAGAGTCACAGCAGGCAGCAAATATCTTAAAAGAGACTTTTTTTCAAAGAGATAAATCCAGGAGTGGCTGCCTCTGCTCCCAGGAGAAAGCAGCAGGTAACTGGGCAGACATGGCCTTTATACAGGGCTTCTTAGGGGGTGGAGCTTACAGGGGCAGGAATTTCTGGAGTGTGGATTGATGGGATTTCAAGTCCTGAGCTCAGGGGAACCTTGGGGATTGGTGAGCTTTCCTATTCATGGACTGGTGGGGGTTTTGTCCAGACTTTTCATCCCAAATTAGCATAATCTGGGATGAGTCCTACTGAGGAGCTCGAGTTGGCAGTTACAGAGGTCTGGGGGGAGAAGCTGTGCTGCTGGAGCTTTCTTAGGCAGAGGTCTGGCCACTGTTCTGCTTTGAGGGGTTATAACGTTTACCAAGAGTACAAACAGTCCACTGTGAAGGTGGTAGGCCGAAGCAGAAAAGGTTGTCCTCATCAGGGACAGCTCCCAAGGTGGTGGCAGTAGGCATTCTGAGGCAGGAATAGTCACCATGGACAGCTCCTGCTGAGGGGCTGACAAGAGCGGCCATTTTGTCTCCCCATCTCCACAGCCCCAGGGCAGGAGGGAGGGGCTGACTGCCCTAAGTCAAGAAGGACTGGCAGCAAGCCACTTGAAATTGTTGTGGCCTGCTGCTCAAGGGCTACTATGTATTTAATCAGCCTCTAAACATAGCTCTTGGTGGGGCAGCAGTAGGCCACTCAGATTGCCTGTTACCACAGGAAGGGGAGGAGCATCAGCAGATCACCACAGCTTGTGGGATGTCAGGACAGGTTGGGGTACCAGGTCACCTCAGCTTGGTGGGCCACCCCACACCTTGGGGTTCAGGGTGGGATGGCCAAGGCTTATGCCTTCTGGGGTGGGCTCTTGGGATGGATTAGAGCAGCAGGCCAGTTTGGAGTGCAGCATGGAGACACTTTTCTGCCTTGGGGCTGCTGCTGTGGTCTGCCACTGAGGCAGTGGGCCATCAATCCATTGTCGAGGTGACAGTCTCTCAGCTGCTGTGGCAGGCCACTGCGCCTCAGCTTTTGATCTTAGATCACCACCACGGCAGCCACTTCTGCAGCTGGAAGAGCCTCGTGGTCGCTGCCGCTTTGCACTGGCAGGGGTGACTGAGGGGCAGTAGGGCACTGAGGCTCTCTCTGCTGCAGCGGGCAGCCAGTGAAGAATTCCCTACAATAAGTATTTTATTATCTGAGAAAATAGACTTCAAAAAAAAAAACTAATCTTAAGAGATAGGGAAGAATACTACATCAAAGGAAAAATCTACCAAGACAACATTACAATTCAATACATTTGTACGCCAAACACAAGGGCATGCAGTTCATAAAAGAAACAGCTAAAATTACATATAACATATTGACCCTTGCACAGTGATAGTGACTTTCTTCAATACCCCACTCTCACCAATAGACAGGGCATCCAGACAAAAACTAAACAGAAATTTTTCTAGAGTTAAATTATATCATAAATAAATAAACATAGCAGATATTTACAGAACACTTTACCCATATGCAAAAGAACATTCCCTCTTCTCAGAAATTCATGGAACTTACTCCCAAACTGACCACATACTTCAACACACAGTAAGTCTCAGCAGATACCCTGCATCTGTCGGGTAATGACGCTCTGCATCCTATCTGACTACCATGGATTAAATCTGGGCATCAGCAGCAAAAGAAACAGCAGAATGTGTACAAACTCATGAAAACTAAACAAGCTCATGAAAATAACGGGTCAAGACAGACATTACTAATTAAATTTTAAAACTTTTAGAATTTAATGAAGATGAAAACACAGTATAATAAGGCCTACGGGACACAATGAAGGTGGTTGTAAAAGGCAAGTTCATACCACTAAGCACCCACATTAAAATTTGGGGGAATCTCACGTTAGGGATTTAAAAGCATACCTGAAAGCTCTAGAACTAAAAGAAGAAATCATACCAGAAGAAGAGTATATAACAAGATATAATCAAAGTCAGAGATAAAATATATAAAATAGAATCAAACAAGTAAAAATATAAAGCATCAATGAAATGAAGAATTGGTTATTTTAAAAATATCATTAATGCTGATAAACTCTTAGCCAAATGAACTAAAAGATGAAGAGAGAAGATTCAATTAATAAAATAAGAGACAAAAGGGGAGAAATAACAACAGATACTAAGAAAATACAGAGAATAAGGGCATCCTTTAAAAATCTGTATATCACCAAACTAGAAAACCTGAAAAAAGAAGATAGATAAATTTATTGATATGTGCAAGCTTCCAAAATTAAATCAAGATTAGGTAAGCAATTTAAACAGATCCATAAACCCTAGTGAAATAGAAGCAGTAATTAAAGGTTCCCCGACTCCCCCGCCCCCCCCCAAAAAAGCCCACGGCAAAATAGATTCTACAAAGAATTCTATCAGACCTTCATAGACCTATTAATGCCAATTCTACTCAAATTATTCTGCAAAATAAAAACAGAAAATTTTTCTAATTCTTTTTATGAGGTCAGAATTACCCTTATATGCAAATCACACAAGGACTGAACAAAGAAAGAAAATTATAGACCAATTTTCCTTATGAACATACACACAAAAATTTTTAATAAAATACTTGCAAACCAAATCCATCATGATCAAATAGTCTTCATCCAAAGCCAAAACCACATGATTATCTTATTCAATACAGACCTTTGAAAGAATGCAACATCCCTTCATGATAAAATTCCTGGAGATTCTAGAGGTGCAAGTAGCATATCTCAACATAATAAAGGCAACATACAGCAAGCCCACAACAGCAACGACATAAATGGAAAGAAATGCAACGCATTTCCACTAAAATCAAGAAAGAAAAAAAAAAAAACAAGGCTGTCCACTATCTCCATATTTATTCAATATAGTGCTTGAAGTCTTATATAGAGCAATAAGACAACTGAAGAAATTCAAGGGACTATGAATAGAAAGAAAAAAAATTAAGTATCTCTATTTGCCGATGATGTGGGTGTACACATGAAAGACACTAAATACTCTACCAGGAAATTTCTACAGCTGATAAAAACTTTCAGCAAAATAGCTAGACACAAAATTAACTCACAAAAGTCAGTAGGCTCTCTGTACACAAACAATGAAGACTAAGAAAGAAATCAAAGAAACAACATGTTCACAATAGCCTCAAAATCTCAAGATAATTCTGACCAAGCAAGTTCAAGTATTATATAATAAAAACCTTAAGACACTGAAGAATTGAAGAAGACATCAGATGATAGGATGATCTCCCATGTTCATGCATCAGTAGGATTAATATTGTGAAAATGGCCATCCTACCAAAAGCAATCTACAGATTCAATGCAATCCTCATCAAAGTCCAAAGTGATGCTTCACAGATCTTGAAAGAACAATTTTCAGCTTCACATGGAAACAAAACCCCAGGATATCTAAAACAATCCTGAACAATCAAAGAACTGATGGAGGTATCACTATTCCAGATTTCGTGTTGTACTACAGAGTTATAGTAATAAACAGCACAAAACAGACATGTTGACCAATGGAATCAAATTGAAGAACCAGAGATAAACCCACACACCTATGGAAACCTGATTTGTTTTTTTTACAAAGAAGCCAGAAATACATACTGGAGAGAAGACAGCATCTTCAACAAATGGTAGTGGTCAAGGTACATGTTTGCATGTACAAGCATCCAAATAGATCTGTACTTACCATCCTGCACAAAACTAAACTCTAAGTGGATCAAGCCCCTCAACTTAAAGTCAGAAACGCTGAATCTGATAGAAGAGAAAATACAAAATATTTTTGAACTCTTTGGCACAGGAAAAGGCTTTCTGAACAGGACAAAAATAGTACATGCACTAATATCAACAATTAGTAAAGTGAACTTCATAAAATTAAAAAGCTCCTGTATGGCAAAGGACTCCATCACTCATGCAAAGTGACAGCCTAAAGAACTGAATTTTTACCAACTACATATTCAACAGAGGGTTAATACCTAAAATGTATAAAGAAATCAAGAAAACAAATAACCCAATGAAAAACAGAGATTCTCAAAATTAAAAAAAACACAAATAGCTGAGAAACACCTCAAGAAATGTTCAACATCCTTAGTCATCAGAAAAAATGCAAATCAAAACTACTTTGATATTTCATCTTAGACTAGTTAAAAGTGACCAAGATCAATTACTCAAATGACAGCTGATATTGGGGAGGATACAGGGAAAGAGGAGCATTTACTCATTGCTGGTGGGAGAACAAATGTATACAGCCACTTCAGAAATCGATGTGGTGGTTCCTTAGAAAGCTAGAAATAGGTCTACACCAAGAAATAGCCCCACCACTTCTAAACATATATCTTAAGGATTCTGTGTCATATTACAAAGACGTTTGTTCATCAATGTTCACTGCTTCTCTATTAATAATAGCCAGAAATTGGAAAGAGCTTAGTTGTCCATCAGTGTACAGATGGATAAGAAATTGTGGTACATTTATACAGTGAAATATCATTCAATTGTTTAAATATGAAATTCTCATGTTGATGGATGGCTAGAAAAAGTCATCTAAATGAAGTAACACAGACCCAAAAGGACAAATGTGATATGAATTTTCTTTTGTGTAGATGTTAGATTTTAAGCCTTTGATAGACATGCTACAATTTTTATATAACCACAGAGGTTAGATACAGAGTGAAGAGTGAAGAGGTTCTCTCAAGAAAGGGGAAATAGAGTATAGACTTATGGTGAGACAGGGAGCATACTGGAAAAGAATTAAATTATGGGGTGAATACATGGAAGGATAGTCAATGCTAAGGGCCATTTAAGGGGCACATGGAGACCTACTATTATAAAGCTGATATAAATATATAAGATATATACAGAAATGAAAGAAAGCTAAATGAAGCCATCAAATAACAATGGGAGATAATGCACCAACTAGACATGTTTTGCCACTAAACAACTTGAGCTATTGCCAAGGCTATTGGTTATTCTCCACAAACTGATGGTAAAGCCTTATTGCTAAAGACAAAACCTATACATCTCATCAGACATAGAGAAGACCCTTCACTTCTACTGACGAGAGTACATGGTACTGTAAGGTACTCTGTATGCTACCAAAGGAGAAAGGTCAACACCAATCCAGCTACAATCCTGCAATCTACAATGACCTGCCTGCATGATGCATTGGTAGGTAGGATAGTAACACAAAAGTTGTTGGAGTAACCAACCACTCTCTGATTGGATTTAAAGCCCACTTCACAAGATGGAGCACATTTCTGACATTACTTGTGTGTCCAAAAGCCTGTGACTAGATAGGCCATAGGCCTAGGGGAAAACCAAACAGTACTCTGCTAAAGGAACCTAACAATGAAATCACTCCGAATGACAGTCTGCTATACCTATAGATCGATCTTGCTCAGCCATCATTGGAGAAGCTTCCTCTCATAGTAGATGGGAAATAATACAGAGACTCACAAGTGGATAATGTTCAAAGTGTGAGAGACTTTGCAACACTCGGTCCTAAGTGGAATGTTTTTATCAAGCCCCTCCCTGATGTTTCCGGAAGCTATATGGAAGAGGTAGCAGAAAGATTACAAGAGCCAGCAGGTATAGGTAAAGCCAAAGAAACAGTGTCTTCCAGACACAACAGGGCTGCTACACACAGCAACTGTGTTAGTATGTGCAGGGCCTACACGTGCTCAAGACAGATAGGTTCCAACCCTTAGAAAGGGGAGTGGACACCATCTCCCACCCCTAAGTAAGAAGTTATCTACAGTTGACAACTGCTTATGAAAGAAAATTCTGTTTCCTCCTATGGAATCTCACTGGATATATAAACCATACCTAAGGGTAGGCTCCATGCCCAGCAGTAGACGCACAGCACAATGAACTTGATGGCACTTTTGTAGATTTTTGTTTGGCTCATATTGCTTGATTTGGACATTTTTTATGTCACTGGTCTTTTGTTTGAATACTATGGTTTATGATTTTGTGTTTCTATGGTGTGTGTGTGTGTGTGTGTGTGTGTGTGTGTGTGTGTGTGTGTGTGTGTTTCCTGTTATTTTCCCTTGTATTTTTTAAGTTCTGATTTGTTTGCTTTTTTGTTTTTCTGTTTGTTTTCTAAAGAGAGAGAAAAAAAAGATATGGGGTTGGATGGGTGGGGAGGACCTGGGAGGAAATAGAGAGGAAACCATCATCGGAACGTTATGTATGAATTTTCAATTAGGAAGGAAGGAAAGAGAGGAAGAAAGAGAGAGAGACCAGAATCTGTGTCAGAGCGCAGCACATGCACGGCTGTGGCCAGGCTGCCTGTGGCCAGCCCCACTCCCAGCATAGCTCTGGCAGAAAGTTCTTCAATATCAATATCATCATTAGCGACACATTGATCCAATTACACTTCTTTCTGTTCCACTTCAGAATTACAACCTCTCATTCCCCCTGGAGGAGCTCACATGGATTCCCAATGATTGTCAGATCGGGCGTGCTTGACAGACCCAAACGCTCATCTGACCCAGACACCACAATGAATTCATCTGGTTGGTCTGTCAGACCTTGTTGCTTCATTGGACTTGTCACTTTTTTAAGCTCCCTTGTTTTCTTGTGTGATTCAGGGACACAGCTCCCTTGGGTCAACCCAAGGACAGCATAACTGGCACCCTCATCCTGTGGTCCTGGCTTGTAGTAGGCACTCAGGAAATAAGGGCTGAATTGAAAACTGCCCAGGAGACTATCATATTTTTTGGACCATAAGACGCACTTCCTCCCGCCCCCAAAAGTGGGAGTGGGATTAGGGGACGCCTTATGTTCCGATTGCTGTTTTTACTCTTTCTTGATTTACTGTTCTAAAAATTGGGTGCGTCTTATGGCCGGGTGCCTCTTATAGTCAGAAAAATATGGTATGTACTGCGCCCTTAAGCACAGCAAGTTGGCTAAATAAAAGAAAGACTCCCCCAGAAGATTCTACTGTAGGATGTGCCAAGATAGGAGCTAAAATCTAAATCCAAATCCACGTAAAAGTGAAAACATATACTAGAATAAGAAAGAATCAAGACATGGAATGACAGCTGGTGGTAGACTAAAGGGCACTGATCACATACTAAAGGTTGGTGGGTGGCCATATTTGACCACGTCCCCTTGATGGGGAGGCCCGGTGGCACTCAGGGGAAGGATAGCAGGCTACCAAGAAAAGGCTTTATGCCCTATGATCATATACAGGGAGAGGACCCCCCTCACACAGTCTATGGAATAGTGAAAGTAGGAATGGGATACAAGGGATGGGATAACAATTAAGATGTAAAATAAATAAATCAATAAATAAAAAACAAAACAAAAAAATAAAATAAATAAATACAAAATAAAAGTTGGTGGGTGGGATAAGGAAGGCAAGATGGAAATAGTCAAGGACCAAAATGGCAGTTGCTCATCAGGCAACTACAAATCAAATGCCTGCTATGGCTTAGGCACTGTGCTAAGTGCTAGGGATACAGTGATATGCAATTCATGATGCCAGCCCTCTGCTTCCCATGCTCCCACAGGGAAATATGGGCATAAACACAGTCGCAGCAGAGCCAGCGGAAAGGCAGAGTAAAGCGAAAGCTTCCTAGAGTAGATGGACAAGGCAGATTTAGTGAAGTAAAGGAGATATATTCTGACAGACAAGGATCTTGTGCCCCTGTGGTCACCTCAACCTGTTGCTTCTACCTTGAGGCTCCTTGGGCATGAGACTATGCCCAGAACCATCCCCCTGAGAGCCATCAACCCTGCAGTCTTCTATCTCCATGAAACAGTACTCATGCACTGTCCTGTCCTGCATATGCAAAACTATAACTGCCATCTCTCACCAAGACATGGCCCTAACACCACCTCTAAGACACATTTCTAACTGCTCCCTTTATCTCTGTCTCTGTCTGTCTGTCTGTCTGTCTCTGTCTGTCTCTGTCTCTGTCTCTCTGTCTCTCTGTCTCTCTCTCTCTCTCTCTCTCTCTCTCTCTCTCTCTCTCTCTTTCTCTCTCTCTCTCTCTTTCCCATTCTTGTTCCTTTCTTACCATACTCGACTTTCTATTATAATAACTTATGTATTTGTTTTACCTTCTCTCCTTCTCTCTAAACTATGAACTCCACTGGGATAGAAAATACCTATCTTAAGGACCTTTGCATTCCTGGCAGTGACATGCAGGAGGCAGGCACACAACAGGGGGTGAGTGGGGATTCTGTTCCTCAGATTCCATGTAAATGAAAGGAAGCTGCCAAACAATGCAGCTCGAATGAGCAGGCAAGTACTGCCAGAAGGCCTAGTGTCCTAACAGCTGGAATTGGCTGCTTGTTGGCCTGATGTTGTGAATTTCCCTCCACTACAAACAGGACAACCCAAGATATAGCCTCCAAAGGCCTATGGCCAAGGGCGGACTTCCATCAGCTAGGCTCTAATGCTTAAGCTTAACCTTGCACGGTGGCACCCCTGGGAAAGGAGAGAATTCAAAACATGATGAGTCTGGGATATTGCTCGCTGGGTAAAGCCCTTGCCACACAGTGTGAAGACCTGAGTTCAGATCCCCCAGCTGGTATATAATCTTAGCTCTCCAAAGGTCAGATGGGAGGTGGAGACAGGAGAGTCCGCTGAGCTCTCAGGCCAGCAAGCCTGAGTTACATAGCCATGAACAAGAAATCTGTCTCTTTGATTCTTTCTGCTTCTGAGGGGGAGACCTGGTGGCACTCAGAGGAAGGACAGCAGGTTGCCAAGAAGAGACTTGATACCCTATGAGCATATACAGGGGGAGGTAATCTTCCTCAGTCACAGTCATAGGGGAGGGGAATAATGGGAAAATGGGAGGGAGGGAAGAATGGGAGGATACAAGGGATGGGATAAACATTGAGATGTAACAAGAATAAATTAATAAAAAAAAATTAAAAAAGAAAGAAAGAAATCTGTCTCAAACCAGGTGGAACGCAAGAACCAACACCTGGGGGTAGTCCTCAAACCTGGACATGTGCAAATCTGTGCTTGCATGCATGCACATGTAAATACACATACATATACAATTTCCTTAAAGCACGAGCCTACAGGAGGACAGTTCAGATTTGAATTATAATATCCCATGGCTTCTAAACTCATCTAAGAGCTGCTGGGTTACTGTAATAGAGAACAGGCGCCGAACAAGCAGAGATGATTCAACTTCGCTGCATTATGAGAACAAAGGTAAACTGCCTTCAGTGTGGCCACTCCTGGTTAAATGACACCATGGGCATTTAATAGATTAGTAAATATTTAATGAGCTGAAGTCAATGAAGAGAGATCCATTCTTAGGGAGGAGGTGACAGCACATCGTGAATGAGGATTATAATTGACCTGATTCTGAATATCTGGGGTCTGTTTTAAAAGTCTGATCTTGGGCTGGGGAGATGGATTAGCGGGTGAAGTGCTTGCTGTGTGGGCACAAGGACCTGAATTTGGATCCCTAACACCCACATAAAAATATGCATGCAGCAGGGTAACAGTGAGCAGCATCCCGGTACTGGGGAAGCAGAGACAAGGAAAGTGCGTGGAGCTCACTGCCCACCCAGCCTAGTTGAATCACTGGGCTCCAGGTTCAGTGACAGCCCCTGACTTTAATAGGATGGAGAGGGAGACATTGGTGACCAGTGGTTCTTGGTGCTTTGGTCTGGCTCTGTTCTTTAACCTCTTAGACACACTTTAATGTGTTGCTGGCGTCTCTCCCTGATGCTCCCTCCACTGCCATCACTTCTGTCTTGTTTCCTGGGCTCTTTCCCACCTGACCTTTCAGACTCCATCTTGTCCCATTTACTCATGCAGAATTATCCGTTTGTCCATGTTTCTCCATATCCTTGAAGGTTTTTGCAATGAATGTGAGTCTCACACAGAGACAATCTATACCCTTTGACATTGCCTTACCCGCTAGCTCTCTCTGACTCCATGCTCCTCTTCAGGGCATAGGAATCCACTTTCTCTGTGTGTGTGCACAGACAGGAGTGCCAGAGAATTCATCTCTCCCAAAACCAACGTTCATCCAATATTACAATTGAGTTACGAAATATACCCTTGAAAGACTCATATGATGGAGTCTTAGTCTCCAACTCAATGTTCAGAGGTCAGGCTTTGGGAAGGTCATTGGATCATGAGGGCTATGCTCTAGCTGATGGCATGATGTTTTGATGGATTCACCTTTGGGTAGCTTTATTGAGAGGTAATGGAAAATAAGTAGAGCCTAGCTGGAAGGGTAAGGTGGGTCACTGAGGTGAGGCGTGTGGCCTTGAAGGTAATGTCTGATTCCTGATGGTGCCTCTGCCTTTCCACCCTAGCTACCAGGTGAGCAACTATCATCAATCTCAGCTCAGGCCCACAGCAATGCAGCCAGCTAGCCAAAAGCTGCATCTTACAGAACTGTCAACCAAAATACACCTTTCCTTCCTGTAGCTTGAATACAGAATGTCTCCTCGGGGTCATTAGTTTGATGTTCAATCCTCAGCTGGTGGCTCTGGTTTGTTTTGTTTGTTGGCTGCTTGGTTTGGGTTTGGACTTTAATATTTGGAGGGAGTCGCTCAGAAGGTGCCTTTGAAGGTTACACCTAGCAGTGTCTTCTTTGCTTCCCGTTCCCTGTTCCTCATGAAATGAACAGCCTCTTTCTTCACATGGTCCCACCAAGTTGTTCTACCCAAGCGTGTGGGGCCAAGTTACTGTGAGTTAAACCCTCTAAAGCAATGAGCCAAAATAAATGTTTCTTTTCTCTTATAAGTGGACATCCTTAGATAGTTTGTGGGTGATGGAACGTGTCTAACAGCTCGTGATGGGCAGGTTCAGGGGTTTAAGTACTCCAGCCCCTTCATCCATGATAGGAAATATTCCAAGTGCTGTCTCCTGTCTTCCTTGCCAATTGACCCAAGGCTCACCCCTGCACACATGCGCTTGCTTGTGGTTTTTCTTGGAGAAGTACCCTAACACATTGGTTTATAATGAGTTTCTCACTTCAGGCTCTCCTTCCGGGACATGTGTCTAACAGCTTCTGCATGATACACAGCCCAGTGACATCTGTGTCCTGCTCTCACGTCCCTGAGCAAGCCCTACACTCTGATGTGACCAGTTTCTGTCACTAGATTGGAAAAGACTATGATTTCCATCCTGCTACCAGATCCATTGTCTCACCTTGTGTGTGTGTTGACAGTGTAACTGACACAATGGAGACCCACATGTCAGGGAGGCAAGAGTGGGCTCAGACACTGCCAAAGAATGAGCCAGGTGGGTGCCATGATGGGAGCTAGCAATGCTAGATGGTTGACTTTCGCTATCAACTTGATACAGTCTGGAATCAGCTCGGAAGAAAGTCTCAGTGAGGGATTGTCCTTATCTCGTCAGCATATGAGCATGTCTGTGGAGAACTAACTGTCTTGATTAAGCTAACTGAAGTAGATAGAAATCCTCACCTGTTGTGGGCAGCACCATTCCCTAGGCTGGGGTTTTACGCTGTATAAAAAAGAGGCCTGAGCAGAAGAAGGTATGTATGCATTCATTCTCAGCTCGTTGGCTGTGGTTGTGATGTGACTGGCTGCTTCAAATTCCACCTTCAACTTCCCTACAATGCTAGACTGTAATCTGGAATTGTGAGCTAAAATAAACTATCTCCTAAAGTCCTTTCTTGTTGGGGCATTTTATTGGAACATCAGAAATTTTATGACAGCTTCTATTTTGTGTAAAACTATGAGACAAAAAACTTGCTAGCTCACAGCCACACTCCCGACCCACAACTGTGAAAATATAGCAAAGTTGTGTGAAGCTACTGAGTTCTAGTGTGGGTTGATATGTAGTAATAGATGATGGATTCAGTACCCCCATTTCACATATGCATCTCTTTCCTCTGATATTTCCAGAAAAGTGAGTCTGAACACCCCTTGTGTTGCTCTGTCCTGGTCATCACCACCCTGAATTTAATCCTCAATCATTTTTGTTCCCCTACTTGTGTCCCCTATTTTTCAGAAGGAGAACAGAGCTTTGGGAGAGAATAATCTGCCTGTGGCCATTGGTGCATGTGAAAGACAAGGGCTAACCTTGTGCGCCTCCTAAATCTCTCTCCATCTTGTTTTTTGAGACAGGTTCTTTTACAGGGATGTGGGGCATAACAATTCAGCTAGACTGATGGTGTGCCTGAGACCCCCATCTCTAATACAACTCTACCACATTTCACCACGGCTGGTTGTGTGTGTGAGTGTGTGTGTGTGTCTGTGTGTCTGTGTGTGTGTGTGTGTGTGTCTGTGTGTGTGTGAGTGTGTGTGTGTGTGTCTGTGTGTGTGTCTGTGTGTGTGTGTCTGTGTGTGTGAGTGTGTGTGTGTGTGAGTGTGTGTGTGTGTCTGTGTGTGTGTGAGTGTGTGTGTGTGTCTGTGTGTGTGTGTGAGTGTGTGTGTGTGTGTGTGTGTGTGTGTGTGTGTGTGTGTGTGTGAGTGTGTGTGTGTGTGTGTCTGTGTGTGTGTGTGAGTGTGTGTGTGTGTGTCTGTGTGTGTGTGTGTCTGTGTGTGTGTGTGAGTGTGTGTGTGTGTGTGTGTCTGTGTGTGTGTGTGTGAGTGTGTGTGTGTGTGTGTGTGTGTGTGTGTTATATTATGCTGGGTATTCAAACTCAGGTGCCCATTCTTACACAGCCAGTACTTCACCAATAGCTCCCATGGCATTTTTACTCATAACCTAAGCATGCCATCTGGTATATAGTAGATGCTTAATAAGTGTTTATCAAGCCAATTATTTTATTTTATTGCTTTGACCATGAAATTTTGAGCAAATGCCTCCCTGTGTCCCATCATTCTTAAGCCACCAAAATCACTCAGAATCCGCAAGGTCTTCACTCTCTGCAGGCCCTACGTCATCTTCTGAGCATCTTCTTCACTAGCAGCAGGGTGTGTATCAATTTCACATTTACACTTCCTCCCATCTGTTCGATTCATCTGCTGGACAGTCACTCACTGCCACTTCAGAGCAACAGGGAATTCACTCTTCCTTTCATGCCCTTCTGGGAAGCCCAGGAAAATTATCTTTGATTGATGTGATTTCTTCCTTGGGTCCTAATGACAAAATTACAGTAAAATCCAGCCTGGCTTTGCACCATACTTAGAGGAAATCTGCTCAGCTTTTGTCTGCCAACCATAGCGAGAATGATTAAGCAGGGTTCTGTGTGCATTGGTAGGTGATTGGGGTGGCTTTTTATCACCATGGTTAGCACAGGAATAAAACTAAAATTCCCACTCACTCCTCCCTTTATTACTTGGGAAAACCTATATGTTAGTCCATTCTGAGACTACCCATAAATTACCCCCAAAGATACGGTGCCTGTCTGTGAGAGATAACACCTCACAGGCGTTAAGAATCTTGTATTCTGAGATTAAAGATATAACAAGGTGTTTGGTTGGGAAGAGATCCTTGACAGGTGGGAATCTTTTATTTTTAAATTCCTTCCATGCCAGACCTGATGGCACGAGCCCGTCATAGCAGCTGCCTGGGAGACTAAGGTGAGAAGGCTGTGAGTTTGAGAACAGCCTGAGCTACAGAGGAAGTTCAAGGTTAATCCGTGTGGTAGACCCAACCTGCCCTAGCGAGAGCCTAAATAAAAAGCAAGGGCTCGGCGGGTAAACCGCTTGCCCGTGCAAGGCTGGAGACCACCATTCCTAGGCCCAGAATGCACATAAAAAGCCAGGCAGGCCCAGTTTCCTGATAAGTGAAGACTTTCCTGGGACATGCCCCTTTGGGCTAGTATGCAGATATAAGTGAGTATATACCATTTGACTCTTTCTGCTTCTGGGTTAGCTCACTCATTATGATCATTTCTAGTTCAATCCATTTATCCACAAATTTCGGGAATTCCTTGTTTTTAATAGCTGAGTAGTATTCCACAACAACAAAGCTAGAGGGTAAGCACATGGTTTGGTATTATATGAACAAACTCAACTCAGTGCTTCATCAGATAAAGTTATGACACCCAAGAAATAAGAAAGTAAAAGAACCATTGAGAAGCAAAGAGAGGTATCGCTAAGCTTTATAAAGTAAGAAAACACATTTAAACCAAAGATTCAGTTATACACCTACATTTTCCTTTCTTGTCAAAAAATACTGACGAATTACTCAAAATGTGACCAATAAATATTCTGGTAAATCACAATAAAACCATTAATTAGCACAAAAAAAAAAAAAAAGCCAGGGAGGCACGGCAGCTGCCTGTGGCCAGCACTGGAGACGCAGAGGCAGCTTGTAAGCAGAGGCAATGCGATGCATAGACTAACCAGCCAGTGATATCCGGCTTCAGTGAAAGACGCTCCCTCAATAAATCGATTGAGGGAAACATCCCATATTAACTTCAGGCCTAGACACGCGCACGCGCGCGCACACACACGTATGTATGCATGTGTATGTATACATACATACATGGATACCCACACACATGAAAACATACACATAACACACATAAATGCAATAAAATATTCCTTGCTATCATTCGTATTCTCTTTCTTCACCCTTCCTCCACAGCAGTGTTCTGGCACTCTACGACCTGGTTATCTGAGCATTCTGGACTCAAGGTCTACCTCAAGTCAGTTGCAGTGCTTTCTTATCAGTAAGCTATGGGCTTGTGCAGGTATCTATATCACAGCTTAATAAGCCCATGTCTTATATTAGTCACTTTTCTAAACCCTGTGACACAACTCCCTGACAAAAGCAACACAACGGAGGGAGGGATTATTTTGGCCCACAGTTTGAGGGGGCAGTCCAGAACACTGAGGAAGACACTGTGGTAGGAGGAGGAGGTTGTTCACACTGCCACTGCAGTCAGGAAGCAGAAGACTCCAGCCCTCGGTGCCACTCACTTAAAGAGATCGTCTCTGCTCAGATACACCTCTCTGACAACATGCTATAGTCACACCGAGAGGTGCATTTTCATGGTGATTCCAAATCCCTTCAAGTTTGCAGTGAGATTGACTGTTATGATCTTTGTAGTCTGGCTGCTCAGCCTTCTGAGCATATGGAATTCTCTCTGTAAAGTGCATGAAACCCCTCCGTGGTAGCTGCCCACAGTCTATGCTGTTGTCAAAGAAACCAAGACCTTTCTTGTGAAGTAAGAGATTCTTGCCCCACTATGGGAAGAAACGTCCAGGACAGCCATTCAATAACCTTCACAGGATTCAGCCCTGGTCTAAGGAAAAGAAACACCTTTGTACCTGGGTGGGTCTTGGGCCTCTGTGAGTCCATCTGTGCATCAATCTTGTTGTATCTGGGAGACACTGCTTCCCTGGAGTCATCCACCGTCTCTGGCTCTGACAGTCTTCCTCAGTCCAGGGCCTGTCTGAGAGGAAGAAGTGGACACTAAGTCTCGTCTTTAATCAAGAAGCTGTTTGTAGTTGTTCCCTGAGGGGAAAAGGAAGTCAGTTCTCTTCAGTAGTGCCAGTGGCTGTGTCGACCACAAGCCAGGGCAGGTCCTGTGTCTTACACAAAACGGACGTCATGTCTTTCTGTGGGGTTTTTTATTTTATTTTGTTTGGCTTGTTTGTTTATTTAAGGCTTTTTTTGTTTGTTTGAGTTTTTCCTTGTTTTTATTTTCTTATTTTGTCATTTTAGAACACCAAGCTGGGTGGGTAGAGGTAGGACAGGCTTGGGAGAAGTTTGGGGAAGGAAAAGAATACAATCAAAATATATTATATAAAAAACTTACACGAAAAGAAATATGTACAAAACAAATAAGAATATTTTGACAGAAAAAAAAATAACTTTCTATTTCCATCAGTCACTGGTCCAGTTACAGACTATAATATTATTTAAATTTTTCTTTCCCCATTGTAATTTTTCCTATTGAAATGCAAATGATTTAAAGAGGAAAAAGAAAGAAAGAAAGAGAAATTGCAAAGAAAGCAAATGTTAAATGACTGAGCACAGAGTTGTACCAGGCCCTCAATTGCTGGGTTTATTCTTTGCTGTCATCTGTGTCAGCTCTGTTTCTTTTCTTTTCTTTTTTTTTTTTTTTTTTTTTTCCTTTTCTTTTTTTTTTTCTGAGACAAAGATTTTATTTTATTTTTAATTTTATTAATTTATTCAGATTACAACTAAATTGCAGTTCCATCGCTTGTATCCTCCCATTCCTCCCTCCCTCCCGCTTCCACCCTATTCCCCTCCCCTAGGTCTATGACTAAGGGGGACCTCCTTCCCCTCACTATATGGTCATAAGCTATCAAGTCTCATCTTGGTAGCCTGCTTATTCTTTCTTTGAGTGCCCCCAGGCCTCCCCACTAAGGGGAGGTGGTCAAATATGGAGCACCAGAGTTCATGTCAAAGTCAGTCCCCACTCTGCACATAACTGTGGAGAATGTCCTTTTCATTGGGTAGATCAGAGTAGGGGTTCAATGTATTGTCCTTGGTTAGTGCAATAGTTTGAGCAGACCCCTTGGGCCCTGATGCACCCATCATGATGTTCTTCTTATAGGTTTCTAGGACCCTCTGGATCCATCTATTTCCCCATTCTTCCATACTTCTCTCACCGAGAGTCCCAATAGGATGTCCTCCCCTCTTTCCCACTTTCAGAATAAGTGAAGACTTTCATGGAATGTGCTCCTTGGGCTAGTGTCCAGATATAAGTGAGTATACACCATTTGAGTCTTTCTGCTTCTGGGTTAACTCACTCATTATGATCATTTCTAGTTCGATCCATTTGTCCACAAATTTCGGGAATTCCTTGTGTGTTTTTTTTTTTTAAATTTATTTATTTTCTGTATATCTGATGTAGACATGCAGGCCAGAAGAGGCATCAGATTTCATTATAGATGGTTGTGAGCTACCATGTGGTTGCTGGGAATTGAACTCAGGACCTCTGGAAGAGCAGACAGTGTTCTTAACCACTGAGCCATCTCTCCAGCCCCATAATTCCTTGTTTTTAATAGCTGAGTAGTATTCCATAGTGTAAATGTACCACAGTTTCTTTATCCATTCTTCTACTGAGGGACACGTAGGCTGTTTCCATGTTCTGGCTATTATGAATAAGGCTGCTATGAACATGGTTGAGCAAATTTTCTTGTTGTGTGCTGGAGCATCTTCTGGGTATATTCCAAGGAGTGGAATAGCTGGATCTTGAAGAAGCCTTATTCCCAGTTTTCTGAGATAGCGCCAGATAGATTTCCAAAGTGGTTGTACTGGTTTGCATTCCCACCAGCAATCCAAAATATATAAAGAACTCAAGAAATTAAACACCACAAAACCAAACAAACCAATTGAGAAGTGGGGCTCAGAATTAAACAAAGAATTCTTAACAGAGGAATATCTAATGGCTGAGAAACACTTAAAGAAATGCTCAACATCTTTAGTCATCAAGAAATGCAAATCAAAACAACTCTGAGATTCCATCTTACACCCATCAGAATGGCTAAGATCAAAAATTCAAGTGACACCACATGCTGGCGAGGATGTGGAGAAAGAGGAACACTCCTTCATTGCTGGTGGGAATGCAAACTAGTACAAGCACCTTGGCTCTGTTTATTAACAATTAGACTCAAATGGTGTATATTCACTTATATCTGGACAGTAGGAGGGAAAAGAGGTTAAGGGAACAATAATAAACCTTCTGGGTATCAGTTCTACAGGAGGAATCCCTAGGTGTCTCTGGCCTGCATGCTGATTCTCTGCCAGACAGAAGCAATCTGCACCATCATGGTCGGAGCCTGCAGCCTTCTCCTCTCCTCTCTGCCTGCATCTCTCTCTAGGCTTGCAATCCCTGGTCTCTCCTCAGGCTCCCTCCTCCCATCGATGCTCAATTAGAAACACAATAGCCCAACTGGAGTCCCAGAATTCCAGACCCAGAATGGCCCCTCTCAGTCTATCACAATGTCAATCTCAGTGGGGTGCCCATGGTGTTTCCAAGGGGCAAAGCCAGCCATGTTTCCACACCTCCAGCCCTTTTTGACCCATCTCTCCTCTGACATCCATCCTATGCTGCCTGCACACCAGCCCTGCCCATTTCCTAGTATCTGCCAAGCTTCCTTTTGCAAAGGCAAGAGTTTTGCCTTTGCACTTGCTGCTCCGTCTGTGGAGAATGCCTTTCCGTTAAGATGTGCAAGGCTCATCCATTCTCGCTCCTCAACATGACATCAGCTCAGAGATGTGGCCCCTGGTAAAGCTGCCCACGTTCAGTGGTCTTTCTCCGTCAGGCTCCTCCGTTGTGTTCCCTTCATAGCACATCAATCAGGTACATATTTAAGGGGGAAGGGCAGCAGTGCAGCTGTGTACACACACTTGCAGAGGTCACAAGTTAATCTCAAGTGTCATCCCTCCAACGCTGACTGCCTTGTGTTGAGAAAAGGTCGTTCACTGTCTGGAGCTCACCAAGTAAGGCGGGCTGGCTGGCCAAGGAGCTCCAGGAATCCTCCTAGCTCTGGCTCCTCAGCACTGAGAGTAGTCCCACACACACCACATGGTTTTGGGGGACCAACTTGGTCCTTGCACACAGCTACCACCCTCATCACCATGTGTAATCACATGACCAATCCCCACTTCCCATGAACATGCAGGCCTCAGGAAAACACGGAGATATTCGGGCAAAGTGTTATGAGAGCAGAATGCGAGTCCACACCTGCTGCCATTGTGGGTTGAGTAGGGAGCGTCTCCTACAGGCTCTGCTTCTGGAGGTTTGATCCTCAGCTGAGGCGCTGTGTGGGGGACTGGTTGAGAACACTTGTGCCAAAGGAGAAAGACAGAGAGATAAGGGAGAGGAACAGAGAAGATGTGCCTAAAAAATCATTATAAAAACCTATGCCCCGCATGGTGGCGCACACTTTAAATCCCAGAATTCTGGAGGCAAAGGCAGGCAGATCACTGTGAGTTCAAGGCCAGCCTAGTCTACAAAGTGAATCTAGGACAGCCAATGCTACACATAGAAACTCGAAAAAATAAAATATAAAATAAAAATCTATGACACTGTCAAACAATAACAACCTTTTAAGTGGCTACCACACCCGCTTAATACATACTTCTGCAATGAATGAATAGCTGACTGGCCCTCTGGCTCGTCCTACATTGCCACTGGCCTCATTTGCAGATAAGGAAATTGAGGTAATGCCAAGATCAGGCAATGCCACAAATCTGCACAGCCAGCGGATGACAGAGACAAGTTTCTGACCACCAAACAGTCTGACTCCAAAGTCGGTGTTCTACTGGATGCTGTACGGGAAGTCGGGAGATTATTTCTTAATCAATTGTTTCCCAACTCCTGTTAATGAGAAGTGCCTAAGGAGCTGTGACAAGGGAAAAGTCTTTTATTAGCACACAGTTGTGAGCGTGTCATCCCAGGGATGTGTCTTCCACATCAGACACTGCCACTTTGTCAACGATCAGAATAGAACAGAACTTTAGGGAGCCATCACGTCTGAGCCTCTCTGGTGCAGCTGCCTCTCTGGGACCCTCTTAATAGACAGGCGAGGGGTAAACAAGAATGGGTAGGATAGGCAGCCTCCGTGGAGGACAGGGGAGGGGAGCTGATGGGTAGGATAGGCAGCCTCCGTGGAGGACAGGGGGAGGGTGATGGGTAGGATAGGCAGCCTCCGTGGGAGACAGGGGGGGGGTGATGGGTAGAATAGGCAGCCTCCGTGGAAGACAGGGGGAGGGTGATGGGTAGGATAGGCAGCCTCCGTGGGAGACAGGGGGAGGGTGATGGGTAGGATAGGCAGCCTCCGTGGAGGACAGGGGGGGGGGGAGCTGACGGGTAGGATAGGCAGCCTCCGTGGAGGACGGGGGAGGGGGGGGAGCTGACGGGTAGGATAGGCAGCCTCCGTGGAGGACGGGGGAGGGGGGGAGCTGACGGGTAGGATAGGCAGCCTCCGTGGAGGACGGGGGGGGGGGGGGGAGCTGACGGGTAGGATAGGCAGCCTCCGTGGAGGACGGGGGAGGGGGGGGAGCTGATGGGTAGGATAGGCAGCCTCCGTGGAGGACAGGGGGGGGGGGAGCTGACGGGTAGGATAGGCAGCCTCCGTGGAGGACGGGGGAGGGGGGGGAGCTGACGGGTAGGATAGGCAGCCTCCGTGGGGGACAGGGGGGGGGGGGAGCTGACGGGTAGGATAGGCAGCCTCCGTGGAGGACGGGGGAGGGGGGGGAGCTGACGGGTAGGATAGGCAGCCTCCGTGGAGGACGGGGGAGGGGGGGGAGCTGATGGGTAGGATAGGCAGCCTCTGTGGAGGACGGGGGAGGGGGGGGAGCTGATGGGTAGGATAGGCAGCCTCCGTGGAGGACGGGGGAGGGGGGGGAGCTGATGGGTAGGATAGGCAGCCTCCGTGGGAGACAGGGGGAGGGTGATGGGTAGGATAGGCAGCCTCCGTGGGAGACAGGGGGAGGGTGATGGGTAGGATAGGCAGCCTCCGTGGGAGACAGGGGGAGGGTGATGGGTAGGATAGGCAGCCTCCGTGGGAGACAGGGGGAGGGTGATGGGTAGGATAGGCAGCCTCCGTGGGAGACAGGGGGAGGGTGATGGGTAGGATAGGCAGCCTCCGTGGGAGACAGGGGGAGGGTGATGGGTAGGATAGGCAGCCTCCGTGGGAGACAGGGGGAGGGTGATGGGTAGATAGGCAGCCTCCGTGGAGGACAGGGGGAGGGTGATGGGTAGATAGGCAGCCTCCGTGGAGGACAGGGGGAGGGTGATGGGTAGATAGGCAGCCTCCGTGGAGGACAGGGGGAGGGTGAATTTGATGGACCCTATGTTTGATGAGGGCTGTCTGCTCTCATCCCAAATCTTCTTACCAAAGCAACTACACACCCAGCATGTAAGCCATCTGCTACCCGTCTCATCTCTAACTCATCTCTAAATGCTCACCGTAAAGGACCATATTTTATTCTTTAAGCACTGATGGCTGGGGCTATGCAAAAATAGGGTAATACATCCCACCCTACCTCCTGCTTGCTCCCAAACAAAGCTAATTTAGGTAACTATTCCTACCTGGTCACAAAAGCCCAACATCCTTGGTTCCTATGGTCTGGATAAGACTGTGCTCCCCAAAAACACAAAGGTGGAAGTCATCAAGGGGATGGTGTTGGGATGCGGGCCTCTGGGAGGTGACTGGATTGTAAGCAGGGGAGCCCTCATGAAAGGATGTACCCTCATAAAAGATACCCAGTCCTATGATTTGGACATAAAACGTTTCCCACAGGCCCCTGTGTTTGAGCACTTCATGCCCAGCAAGTGTTCCTGTTCGGGGAAGTTGTGGAATCGATGGGACTGTGGCCTTCTAGAAGAAAAGGGTCATTAACAGTGGGTCCGGACAGTGGTACCTGCTTCTGAATCCAACCTGAAGGACTCCTTACTTCCTGTTCCAGGAAGACATGAAGACCCAGCCTGCAAGTTCCCATCACTATGGGCCCAGCTGCCACAGTTTCCCCACCCCAACGGACTACGCCTACCAGAATCACAATCCCAAATAAACCTCCCCTCCATTAAGTTGTGTGTGCTGGGTGTTGTGTCACGTCAATTAGAAATGTAACTGGTATATCACCTGGAAAGATCCTCATCCCTCCAGCCACGTGACACCACAGAGAAAGGCTAGTTGTCTTTGCACCAGGAAGGGGACCATGGTCAGACACTGAACCTACCAGGTCCCTAATCTCGGGTTTCCAACCTCTACAACTGGGAGGCACAAATTGTTTGTAAGCCACACTGTTTGTGGTGTTGTAGTGCAGCAAGCCTGACAGACTGAACACTACCCTGGCCTCACTTAAGAGGAAATACCCTGTTCATTAGCTCACCACAGACATGGCACAGAAAACTTCCAAGCAGAAGAAAAAGCTTTATAGAGATGACCTGATAGCATGAAGCGCTTTCAGCTCTGTGACAGGCTGCAAAACTAGAAGAGAAAAGAAAATTAGAGTTCAAAGGCAAAACACACACTATCTCCCCATCCGTGGCTTTCCTCACTTTAAGTCTTTTTTTATTAAAACTGTCTTAATATTCTCTGTCTACATGACACTTTCCATCTTTGAACATTAGCTAATTAATTGACTGAAATGGTATCACGGGAATATTTATCATCTATTCCATTAGCCAGAGAGCCAGGGAACTGCTTACAAAAGCTGTCAACCATAAACGTGTGTGTGTATGTATGTGTATGTGTGTGTGTGTGTGTGTGTGTGTGTGTGTGTGTGTGTGTGTGTGTAAATGAGCACTAGGCAAAAAAAAAAAAAAAAAAAAAAACCATAGCAGATTTGACTTCCACTGACTGCTATAAAAATTTCCCTCTGGGAGATGTGGAATTTCAATTGCAAAATAATCAGTCCTGGAAATTGTCCTGTCCTCCAGGAGAAGAAAAAAATAAGTAGTTTAACAGCAATTGCCCTTCAAAACAATTACTAATTATAATGTCTATAAAGAAAAATACCCTCGATACCATTACCGCTAATAAAGCCAGGCAAACCTATGAGAAGGAATTAGCTGGCATGTCTGAGAGCTGACTGGAGAGCTCTTGGGAACTGGGCGTGTGCTCCAGCCAGCTTAGCCACCTCACCCAGAGCTTCTGAAGCCTAGCACCTGGGGCCAAGCGCTCTCAGCAAGCTGGGGAGGCTCTCGCTGGGGAGGCTCTCGCGGTAGGTAAGTCAGGACCGCTCAGGAGACGAAGACATGAAGTTTGTGTCCTGCCTTTCCTTCTTCTCCATCCCATGGCAGCTTTCCCTCCGACAACTTCCCTGCCTCCTCAAGCAGGTGTCTCAGAACCTGCCTCACACCTTAGAGTTGTCCAGCCTTCCGACACATACCACAGCCCCGAAAAAAGCGGAGAGGTGCCTGGAAATGGTTTCCTCTGGCCCCTGGGGTTTGAAACTGTTAGATCCCATCTGTTTCAAACAAACCGTGTTGTGGGAGAAGGATTTGAGATAAGAAAGGGATCCAGGGAAAGGAGGAAAAAGACTCCTCCTCCTGTGTACTTACTACAAAAGATGAGCCAAGTTATTTCAGTTCAGACACACGATGTCCCCATGTGAGATGGGGCAGAGGATGTCCGAGGCACAGGGCCTTAGAGTTCAGCTGCAGATGGCGGAGGCCATGACAGCTGAAAGGAATTCCTTACTGGAGTGTACAGTGACTGCCTCTTGCGCACCAGGGAGAATGCTTGCTACCACTACAGGAAGCCGCTGAGTCAGGAAGCTAATGGCTGCAGGCCCAATCAGATGCTGGTTTGTCTCGGGTCTTTCTCCCTTCCTAACAAGGTTCTGAACTCAAGACGCATGGGAAAGCACGTGTGATGGCTAGCCTTAATTGTCACCTTGGCAGAATCTAGAATCATCCCAGAGACAGGCTGTGCTCACTGAGGTGTGAGGACCTGGCCACTGCGGATGGGACCAGTGTCTGGACAGGGGGTCCTGGATTATGTAAAGTTAGAAAGAGAGCTATGCACCGGAATGAATCCCTCTCTCTCTCTCTCTCTCTCTCTCTCTCTCTCTCTCCAGCAAGTTTCTGCCTCTTTCAGTTTCCACATGACATGACTAAGTGCACCATGAACTGTAAGCCAAAATGATCTTCTCTCCCTTGAGTTGTTGGTTTGGGTTTTTTGTTTTGGTTTTTTTTTTTTTTTTTTTTTTTTTTTTTTTCAGGATAATTTATCACTGCAACAACAACAAAAGACGGTTGTACAGCATCTAACTTACAGACCCCAAGTCATAGCCAGAACCATAGCTACAAATGAGTCTAGAGAGCAGATTTTAACAGAGCGGCAGCTGTCGGAGGCTGGAATGGAAGAGAAGGGAGCCTCGCCGCACTGAGAACTACCCATGTGTGCAGAATCAGCGAGGTCACTGGATGAGCTCACCTTCCGCAAGTGGCACACAGCACCTGGCCATTAGCTGTCCTCAATAAACACTCACTTCCTTTCTAGTTCCCAAAACTTTTAGCAGTCACGTCCTAAAGCAGGTATGTCCAACCCACAGCCTGCAGACGGCATGCGGCAGGGACTACACAAAAATCGGAAACTTAAAGCATTAGGGCTTTTCATATATAGACATATGCATTTCTATTTCATGAATCTCAGGGTCTTGTCTACATGCAGGTCTGCGTATGGCATATATGCACTGCCCATGAAGACCAGGAGAGGACAATGCATCCCTTGCAACAGGAGTTACAGGTGGCTGTGAACTGCCATGTGAACGCTGGGAGCAACTCAGGCTCCCTGCAACAACACGAACTGCTTTTAGCTGCTGAGCCATCCAGGTGGTTTTCTGCTTTGGTTTTCTTCTTTTTTTCTAAGTTTGATTGTTTGTTTGTTTGTGGGCATGGGGACGTTATTTCACAGCTCTCAGGCATGAACTGGTAGGCAGCTGTGCCCTGTCCAAATGTCAAAAGGCTAAAACAAAGAAAGGAGGGAGCAAAGACTAGTCTTCCCAATTTATTTGTTGAGATTTAGGTGAGCAGCTTCCATTAGAAACGTCATCGGACGTCAGAGAACCCTCATTTGCAGCCTCCCCTATACTCACAGAGAGAGCAGATCATTTTAAACAGAACCTGTTCAGTATACACTGTGTAAACAATATTTTCATAAATCCTCCATCCCACGGTGTTTTTACCTTATTGATGTAACTACCATTTTTATTGGCTTACAGATACCAGTTACATGTGATTTTTCAAAAATTAAACAGTCTAGGCTGGAAAACTGTGCAAAAGTTCTAAGATTGCAAATTCTGATGAAAATCAAAGTGAAAAAAAAACAAGAATGGCCCAAGGCTTGATGCTGCTTCTGTGTTGAGAACCAGGCAACATACACACACACACACACACTGGGCCTAAGGAAACTATCACAACAATGGTCCCTAGCCCAGGTGGTAACATTGTTCCCCACTGAAAGCTCTTGATCAGGTCTGCATACTCCACATTGCTCTCAGCACAACCATCCTCCAAGATCCACACAACATTCAAGCGCTTTCCTGATCCAAAAAGCTGGAAGTCCATGTCCCTTCAAGAAGCATCATGGCCAGGCCTATCGCAGAAACAGGCCACTCCCTGGTACCGACTTCTGTCTTATTACCTTTTTTTGCTATGAAGAGATACCATGACCAAGGCAATTTATAAAAGAAAGCATTTAATAGGGGACTTGCTTAGAGTTTCAGAGGATGAGTCTGAGGGATCATGGCAAGAGGTGGGCAGGCATCTCTCTGAAGAGCTTACATCTAATCCACAAGCCCTAAGCAGGTAGGAAGGTAAATGTATATATGGAGATATATTATATACATATTATATATCTATTTTATATATTATATAGATATATTGTTTATATATAAGCAGATAGTGAGGTAATTATATATAATTTATATATAATTATAATATATTCTATTATATAATATACATACATGAACAGATAGATAGATGATAGATAGATAGATGGAGAGATGCAGAGATAAATGCAAAAGTCATCATTTTTGGCAGCCTAACATGCATTCCCCCATACTGCAACTACTTTTGGAAAAGCACCTTCGACATGCCAGCCCACCAGTCCCTGAGGGGAGGTGAAGCCAACTCAACCCCCTGAGTCAGCATCACAGAAGGTATGTGCCAAGGCCTCGCCAGTCAGCATCTTCAGTCGCCACCATGGGTCGCTCCAGAAAGACCGTGGGACAAAGGTCAGGAAGGCCAAAGAGAAAAACAGCCACTCGCTATGGCATACCCTATGTAGTGCAAGATCTGCCCTCAAATTCAGAGGGAGGCCTGTGTCTCCCTGAAACAGAAATCACAGGTGGAATGGCCACACACAGCCCTGTTCTCTGTCCTTTCCCCTTCTTTATTCCATAAAACCTCTGCCTAGTTTTGCTTTCCAAAGGTTGGCCTCACGGTTTTTCAAATGTTATAATAAATGAGACCAAGGCAATCAGATCAGAAGCTACCTAGGTCCCAAGCTTGGCAGCACCTTCAGAAGTAGCACTTTCGGGGACATTGATTATGTCTTTTTTTTTTTTTTTTTTTTTTTTTTTTTTCTACACTTTAAACATTGAAACATCTTCCCTCATTTACTTTATTTTAGCATTTTCAGAAGTCAATTTTCTTTTATCCACAAACCTCAAAACTAATCAATAAAAAATTATATTTTGCCAGGCCACTTTTAAAGTAATGTAACCAACATATTTCTCCCTCATGTGTGGCTTTATTGATTGGGAGATGAAAACGGAGAGTGTGGAGAGGTTCCATCGGCACTCCTGAACCCTGGCTCATTAAGCTTTGTCCTGCTTCCTCCGCCCACCAGCCATTTCATTTAGGATGAAGCTTGTCTGTCTGTGTGTGTGTGTGTGTGTGCATGTATGTGCTTGTGTGTGCAAGTGGGTGGGTGTGACTTTGAATGTATGTGTAAGTCTTGTGCATGTATATGCTTGTGTGTGTGTGCACGGGAGCTCGTGTTGCGTTTGTATGGTTACAGGAGTGCACTCACTCAGCACACAGAGGACGTTGGCTGTGAGGTCTCTGCTGCTTCCATTCTCTGATTAGCATAGGTCTGGATTTGACACTTACTATGTGGTTGCTGAGCTTCCAGAGCGCCACCCATCTCTCCCACCTCCCACAGCCACACACTGTTTCACAGGCGCACAGTACCAAACCAACCTTTTCCCAACGGTGCTAGAACTCTAAACATGGGTCCTCCTGCCTTCCAGCAGGTGATCTCCCCAGGCTGCAACCTTGTATGTCATAGCTGACCCTCAGCTAGGCAGGAGAGAAGGCGAGGCTCAGGTAGGGAGGAAAGCTCATGTACTGATTTGATTGGAAATTCTTTCCCCAGTCATCGCTACCAGTATGATGAGATACCTATTTTTCTCATTGCTGTGACAAAATACATGACGGTGGGGGGGGGGGAAGCAACTTTGGGGGAAAGGGCTTATTTTGACTCACAGTTTGAGGACACAGTATAGGATGGTGGTAGGGCCACAGAGGAAAGAGCAGGATGTGGGTGGTCACATTGCGTCCCACAGTCAGGAAGCAGATTTCAGTGGGCGCTGGTGCTCAGCGCACTTTCTCCTTCTCACTTAGGCCACAGCTGCAGCCCATGACAATGGTGCCACCTGTTCAGGATGGGTCTTCCCTCTCCAGTCAAATCTTGTGGAAATAACCCCATAGCCCCACACAGAAATGGGCCCCCATACTGATTCCGAATCTAACCAATTTGTCAATGAATTAGCCATCACACATGACAATGCTGACATATCTTCTAGGCCGTAAATTAAAACCTCTCTTCCAAGAAAATGTCACATTGTATTGTATAAGAAGTTAAGTTCTAAGAAAAGTATAGGCTTTATTTCCTTGTTTTCTTTTTGAGACAGGGTCAGGGTCTCATGAATCCCAGGACGGCCTCGAACTAGGATGACCTGTCACTCCCTCCTGAGTGTTGGAATTATAAGTCTGAGCCACAATATCAGACTAGCTACTGACTTTTCACCTAGCTTTTAAAATATTTTATTTTATTTTTAATTAATGTATGCATAGGTGGGTGAGATATCTCATGCTAGTACAGACCCCTTGGGGCCAGAGGTGGTGGACCCACTGGAGCTAGAGACACAGGTGGTTGTGAGCCGCCTGACTTGGATGCTGGGAACTGAACTTGCTCCTGCTATACCACTTCTGCAGCCCCGCTAATTATATTTTAAAACACCATCCAGGTAAGACTTCAAGACACGGGTACAGATTTGAATCTGTTTCATGGATACAGTCGTGTGTCTGAAGATGGCCTCAGTGCTTACAAAGTGGGGCGGGGGGGGGGGGGAAGAAGGATGTGTGGCCTCATTCTGTGTATCAGGAACCTGGTCACAGAGGGGGATCTGACCCAGTTTGCAGCAGAGAGAGGAAGAACGGGTTTGCTTCTGGAAGCATCAATAATATTGGTTGTAAGTTTATATTGACGCCTTATTAGAAGAGGAGAAAGCTCTCTACCGAGGGAAGAAGCTTCAGAGGCCAGCCATAAATCTAAGGCCCAGTGGGAGACTTTGGGAGAGGGGAGGAGACTAGAGCCGGGGCATGGGGCACAGTGAACATGATCAAGTTACAATGGTGTGAGTGTACAAAACACCACAGTGAGACCTGTTTTCTTATATACTACCTAAATTTATAATTTAAAGAACTAAGGCACGCTAGGAAAGTACCTGTCACTCATCCTAGAGCACAGACCACAAGCTCCTTTCAAGTTTGACTAAACGAAGCAGACAGCCCAGGAGCCTCCCTGTAGAAACACTGCCCTGAACTCCCTGGCCCTCCACCTGCCTCCTGTCAATGGCCCAATGTGGAACATGTCACTGAAAGACAGCACTGGGGTGGACGGCATGCGATCTAGCAACACTAACTCCATCTTGAAGGTGAGTGAAGGAGGAGGCTGGGAGACGGGGAGGCAGTACATGCCTCTCACCAACAAATTCCTGAGCCCACACACCATTCTTAGAGCCATCCCAGGCCCAGCAAAATAAAATAATAAATACATATTTAGGTCTTTTATTTTAAAAGTCCCCTACATTGGTGGGACAGAGCTGAGGAGAGCTCAAGATCAGAAGGCCAGGAGCTGAGGGTAGGAGAGGGTCATGGAGCCTCCCTAGGTCTGCAAGCCTGTGGGGCTCCCAGGCCTTCAGCACAGATGGGTGTGAAGAGGAAGTGTAGCTCCTGCATGCTGGGGTCGTCTTGCATTGCACCTGCTGTAGGGCAAACGCCCATCTTACAATAGGGATGTGGTAGAGTCAACTCTTGGTGCCGTAACTACAGTTGGTGACCGAGTTAACAGTGTTCTAGCTTGGCTCCTGTCCCACTTTGTAAAATACCCCGGCAAAAAGCAACTCAGGAGAGAAAGATGCTTTTGCCAGCCTAAAAAATCCAGATGAGTTGGTCCTTGTGGGGAACCGGAGGCAGGGACTTCAAGCATCCAGTCCATCGCACCCACAGTCAAGAGGGCAGCACGGCGTGTCAGCACATGCTCAGTACTCGGCTTGGTTTCTCCACTCTTGACCTTCTGCCTAGGGAATGCTGCCACCCACAGTGGGCTGGGCCTGCCCATATCAATTAATTAAGGCAAACGCCCATAAATGTGCTCACAGGCTAACACACTATGGACAATCCTCCAGTGAGGCTCTCTTCACAGATTCTAGGTTGTGTCAACAGCTAAGGATAGCCATCACAGGCAGTGTTCTATATATGTAATTTTCCCTCCCCTTATTGCCAACTGAAGAGGCAAAGACTCTATCAGACAGCAAGTATTAGCACAGTGGACAGTCAACAAAGATAAGAGCTCAGGCGGAGTGCCCCCTGAGTTCATCCGCCTATGTCAACTCCTTCTTCTCCTTCTCAACCCATTAAGGGACATGTGTCTGACATGGTCTGGTTATGATTTTGTAGATTACATAAAGCAGGTGAGATCTTAGTGGGGCTATCATGCCCAGAGATTAAGCTGCAGACCAAGCATTCAGGAAATAAAGGATCATTATTATCTTTGAAGGGGTCTTGGGAAGACAAATTGAGGAATAATTTATTGGTCAGCATTGAGGTGTTACAGAGGGAGCAAGAACTTTAAAACCGCACAGTGGAAGACTTTGCTCACCAGAAATTGAAATTTCACTCCTAGTTCAGACTAGGTAAAATACTGTTCCCATTTAGGAAAAGTATGAACTCCTCCGATCTGGTTATAGCTGGGCTATATGATTGTCCTGTGCAGCGTGTCAATAATTCATGCTCAGAATTGATGGGAAGGCCTATAAAGGATGTTTGACAATTTCAAAATCTAGTCTGGATGCTTTTGTTTTGTATTATTACTAATTACTCCATTCTTGGCTTTTATGTCCATGTGGAGTGTCTAAAACTCTACAGGTAGCCCAAAATTAACATTTTTTCTTTCCTTATTGTATTAGGCCAGTTGAGGTTCCTTGGAGTGACTGTGTTATCCAGGGCTCTCTAGACTTTATTAAATTGGCCTAGGTGATGGGACACTGATAGTTGAACAACGGTTGTTACACTAGAGAGGCCAAGAACCTGTTAGTTGTTTGGTCCAAGCAACTGTTTGTTTCAGCAATCCCAATCTGGTGCTGGAGGCCTGGAAATTTCTAGAAGAGCCTCTGGTCCTCACATGAAAAGAAAGAAGCTAGATTTGAGCATCAGTGACAGCAGTAATTCAACAACAGGGCAGATGGATTCATGAGCACGGTAAACGAACTTGCCAATGAGATACAATGGCAAGCAGGCAAAAAAGCAAATGCTTTTCTTATAAACCTCTGTATGTCTGGACACCACTAAAAAGTGTTGCCATATTCAGGATAGATCTGCCACTTCCATTAATGAAATCAAGAAAAATCTCTCACAGCTGTGCCTAGTGGCTATCCTAATCTACGTGATACCTTACAGGTGTGCTCAGAGGTCCCCCTCATGGGCAATTCTTCATCCTGTCAAGTTTACAACCCAATTAATCATCACAGGCACTTGGGAGAAGAGCCCTTAGTTCCTGTAGAGTTTTTCTCTACCAGCCACGTCACTTGCTGGAATGTCCCAGTCTCCATGACCTATGATCCATGATCAATCAGATGGGTAACTTACCAGAGCTGTAGGGCCCTTCAGAAGTGTCTCATCTGAGAACTTTCTGGCCTGGACCAGATGCCAAAATATTGTCTTTTGTCTTTTCTCTTCATTGGCTTTGACCTCCACTCACGGCCTGCTGAGCACTTGAGTGTCAACTATACCAGACTCAAAGAACAAATAAATGGTTTTAGCTTAGCTGTTGTAGTACACTTAAAGCTTGACAAAATAAACAGATTTTTAAATAGATTTTGACTCTTCACACTCTATTTCCTAAAAGCCTGACAAACTCATCAGACAATGTAAGTAATAAAAAAAAAAAAAAAAAAAAAACCTTATTTCTCAAAACCTGTTTCTCCAAAGTCTATTAAGAACAGATCAATATTTTAAGGAAACCTTATGGCTGCAAGCAGCAAATCAGCCTCTACTTTTAAATAGTCACAGATTTTGACATTAGAACTTTTAATAGTCAATTTAGTCACATCCACATTATTGTTTTATCAGTGTTCACAGACCCTCTTGTGAGAATTCCTAGCCTCCTTGTTTTCTCCTAACTTTTCTCTTGTCCCATTTTGGAACAGTCTTTTACAAAACTACTTTGTTTTGTAAAATCCTTTCTTGTGGAAAGGATTTCCTTTTGTCAGGGGTGCATTTATGTAACTATCACCATCTACAGCTCTTCCTCACACTGGCCAGCTCTTTTCAGCCCTGCTCTTCTTGACAGCATTGCTGATGCCGTTTGGGTTTTCCCCTGTGTGTATGAACGTACGTGTAGTGTGTATATGGCGGATACAGCCAGTGTACATGGGCACCAGAAGAGGCTATCACTCTCTGCCTTACTCCCTTGAGACAGTCTATCACTGAGCCCAATGCTAGGCTGGCCATCTACAAGCTGCAGAGTGAGTCTTGTCTCTCCCTCCCAGAGCGCTGGGCTTAGAAGGCCACATGT
Organism: Acomys russatus; assembly: GCF_903995435.1. Taxonomy (NCBI): domain Eukaryota; kingdom Metazoa; phylum Chordata; class Mammalia; order Rodentia; family Muridae; genus Acomys; species Acomys russatus. The sequence goes on along the minus strand of NC_067143.1, from coordinate 66,160,040 downwards.
GGCTATAACCAGCTATTGACATGGGTGCTGGGGACTCGAACTCAGGTGCTCATGCTTGTACATCAAGCACTCTTATCCACTGAGTCATCTCCCCAGCCTGGGTTTTTCTTTTTCTTTCTTTCTTTTTTTTTTTTTTTTTAATCATAAAAACCTAGATATAGGGAATGCTTGGCCGCTTTGTAGGTTTATTTTATTTTTTCAAGATGCACCTATTTAGGGATGCTGTTGATGATTAAATTATCAGTTATTGGCTATATGTCACCAACTTTTTTTCTGTTTTTTGTTTTGTTTTGTTTTGTTTTTTGTTTTTGTTTTTTTGTATAATAGCCCTGGTTGCCCTAGAACTCTCTTTGTAGACTAGGATGTCTTTGAACTCACAGAGATCCTCCTGCTTCTGCCTCCTAAGTGCTCGGACTAAAGTCATGCACCACTACACCCAGCTGCCATCTTTTTATTAAAGTACACTGTCTAGTTACATTGTATAAAAGTCATGTTAGTCTCTTTCTAAGGCTTGGGGGTAAAATTTGTCCCAATTATGAAGGATGCTTTGGAGATAAAAATTAACAGAAATCTTGCAATTGCTATGATAAAAACACTGACTAAAACCAACTTGGTTTAAATCTTAGAGGCTATAGTCATTCATATTAGCAGAAACTCAGGCAGGACAGGAACCTGGAGGCAAGAACTGAAACAGAGGCCATGGAGGAATGCAGCTCCCTGGATTGTGCCCCATGGCTTGCCCAGCCTGCTTTCTTACACAACACAGGACCACCTCCCCAAGTGGTCTGGGCCGGCTCCACGGCAACCCTTAATCAAGAAAATGCCCACAGATTTGCCTACTGGTCAACCTGGCAGAGTCATATTCTCAACTGAGGCTCTCTCTTCCCAGATGACTCCAGCTTGTGTCTGGTTGACAAAAACTAACACAAGGAAAAATACCAGGAGCTCATGCTCAACTGTGGCCTTATTAAAACAAAACAAAACAAACAAACAAACAAAAAAACAATGGGTGAAAGAAGTGCCTACATTTGACTTAGGAGCCTAGAGATCAGGTTCAGCATGCCTTGCCTGCTTCTGAAGTTGCCTTGGCCAGTAAGGAACTGAGTTTCCCTCTTGTATTCCTCATACACAAGAAAGATATGGTTTCCTCCTTCGGACAGCATAAAGTGTCTTCCTGTAAGGAAGCGGACAAAAAGAAAGAGCCTCATCCCTGTCACAGTGTATCAGAGGCTCTTAGCCACAGAAGACTCTAGAAGTTCCCTTCAGGACCAGTTAGTACAGTGGGCAAAATAAGGGTCCCCAAAACAGAGGGTCCAGCATTTGGGTATCTGGTGTCATCTCCCACATCTGCTAGGAAAATAGTGACCTCACCTCATGACAACACAGTCACTTGGAGGAATTGGCACATGCCAAGTCACTCCCCTTTGGAAAAAGCACCTGACCATGGATGTCACAGGAAACTGAAGCACAAATGAGGCAAGATCTAGTGTTCTAAGGCTTGTACTCCCCAAGTGTAGGAAAATGGGGGAGATCTCATAGACAGGCACAGAAGTGTACACTCCGAAGGAAGGCGCAGGCAAGTTTATATCTCCGCCCAAGGAAGGGCAGCCCATGCCTCATCATGATGGTGACATCTAAAAGTCAATCATGGAGCTTGGCCAAGAAAGAGTTTATGTGCAGACAGGCACAGTCATGTAGATCGAGGTGTGGTGGAACAGTCTGTAACCACAGCACTGGGAGGCGTGATGAAAAGATCCCTAGCGCTTGCTGGCTAGCCAGTCTAGCCAAATCAAGTAGGCTCCAAAGTCAGAGACCTGCCTCAGAGCACAAGGTGGAGAGCAATTCAGGAAGACACTTAAAGTTGACCTTCGACCTCCACTTGTGCATCTCTGTATGTGCACAGGCACTCACAGAAACATGTACGCACACATAAATCCAACCATAACAGGGCAGAAATGTCAAAAATGATGTCACCATATGTCACCACAGACACCATGGACTCTCCTCAGTTCTCTAGGCCTTGTGATCTACATGGAAAGAATTGAAAAGAGCTGACAGAGGGTAGCACAGAGACGCGAAGTACTGTTGAGGGATGAGTGGGGACACTGGCCAAAGAGACTGTTGTGCCACCCTAGTTTGGTTTCTAAAGACTCTGGGACAGACAGCTTTCCTGAGGGGCATGTCTCTACACAGGAGATTGTCAGGCCCATTTGGACTGGCTCTCACAGGAAGGTCAGTGGTTGGTCCTTGTTAGAGTCTCCTATATACTAATTTCATGAAGTGTGAAGATTCTTGGGCCAAGTTCAGAAAGTTTTCAGCTCATGGCTTTTGCTGTTTGGATGTCACACCCTTTCCCAGAGCCAGGGACAGAGCTCGGGTTCCATCCTCTGCCTAGTGATTGGTCTTGCCTCTCTAGTTCCTCATTTGTGTGAGGGAGAGTTCCAGCTTCACTGCCCTTTAATAATGTGAATACTTAAGTCTCTGCCTAACAAACCCATTTCTTAGATGAGAAAACAGGCTCAGAGCAAATACAGGCTGATGGAAGGTCTGTCAGACTCTGGCTTTTCTGCCCTGGCTTTGATCTCCATCTCCCCTAACAAAATCCAGTATTTATCATTCATTAACAAATCAATGACCTGAGTCTTTCCCAGGGATGGCTCTGAGCCCCACCAGGAACTCGGTTCTGTGAGGAGTGTGGTTCTAAGGACCAATCTTTGCTGTGAGAAAAAAAGGGCTCTCTCTCTCTCTCTCTCTCTCTCTCTCTCTCTCTCTCTCTCTCTCTCTCTCTCTCTCTCTCTCTGTGGGTGTGTGTGTGTGTGTGTGTGTGTGTATATGTTAATGTATGAGCCAGGCATGATCCCAGTACTCAGGAGGTAGAGACGGTAGAGACAGGAGGAGCTAGAGTTTGAGATCATCCTGGGAGATAGACAGAGACTCTGTCTCAGCAAAGACAAATAAATAGTTCTGCACTCAGATTCAGGTTACCTGACAAATGTCCATGGGTCCCAGCAAGTGCCCTTTCTCTGCAAATGCCTCCTCCACTCCCCTCTCCTTCCTAATCTTCATCCCCAGAGTCAGCTCCCTGGAGACACTTCTTACACCTCCAGACTTCACAGTGGCCTCACCTCTGTGCACTCTGAAACCCCTATGCCTCACCCCTGCCATGAAGCATCACTCTCCGAGAGTGAGAGGTCCAGAATCCAAGAGACCCTATAAGCAAGAGAACCAAGGAACAGACTAAGTCCAAGGCGTGGAGCTAGGGAAAATGAAGGGCAGGGGATAGACCTCATGTGGCCAGGAGAGCTGTGCCATCTACAGTGGATACCTGAAGGCCACGTCAGGACCATGTGGCTCTGGGATGTTAAATTAAGGCATTTCACAAAACCCCACTGATCCAGCATTTCACCTTTACAGCAATGGAGAAACAGATGGTACTTCATACCCATCGAATGAGGGGAGAAACACACACTCAGAGTGGTGGGGTGAGCTGCCAAGGATGCACAGCAAGCCAGGCATGGTGGCCTATATCTAGAACCCTAGGAAGAGGAGGTAGGAGAATTGCCATGAGTCCAAGGCCCACCTGGGCTACAATAGAAGACCACATCTCAAACACAAAATGACACATGCCAAGGCCACAGAGCCAAATGGTTAAGCTCACACACTCCAGTGCCAGGCAAACCGCTCTCAACTTCCTGCCTCTGTGACGTTGGACAAAGGTTCATCCCTCGGTGGTTTCTTTTCCACGTTTGTGACACAGGCCTCAAACCTCAGCCTAGTAATGCTACTGAGAGACCAAGCACGCATGAGAGACCAGCCTTCTTCAGCATAGCGACAATGGACCTCTACTCCACCCAGAGCCACTTGTGCGAAGCTCTGACCCCCATGCTCTGCTCTCTGATGATGCCTGGTTTCTTTCAGAGGCCACTGTGGCATTGGACTTCAAGATTCTGAGCTCCTGTCCCCACCATGCAGCTGGCTCCACTCTTCCTTCCTAGGCTGCCAGAAAAGAGGAAAAGAAACCTTGGGGGCATACTGTGCAGAGAGGCTCGGGAAGTAATGAGTTTGCCTTCCCCAAAGGCCAGAGTTCACTATTGAGCTATTTAAAACCCAACTGATGTCTTAAAATAAATATCACAATAGAGATGTCAAAATAGCTGTACGTTCCAACACAGGATGTTGTGGGGGCAGGGGGTGGGAAATGTAAATGGACATACCACAGTGACCCCAGAGAGTCCCCTCTGGGGTTTGAGACCACAAACTGTCATCCTGTTTCATGTTGCCTGGATTTTTTTTTCTTTTTTTTTTTTAAGTTTGTTTTTGTCCTCTGAGGATACAGAAAAGGCTGTCAGCAAAAAAGATGAGTGACTTTCCTCAAAGCAGAGAAAAGTGAATTGAATAATTGCTTTCCTAACATCGGTCTTAGTAATTCCCAAACACAGCAGTCAGGATTGAGAGTGTAGGTCTGTCATCCCAGTCAGGAGGCTGAGGCAGGAGGATGGCAAGTTCAAGGCATGGCTGAGATATATAGTTAAAACTAAGCCTGAGTGATTTACCAAAACTCCTGCTGAAAATTATGGGGTTTTTTTCCTTTTACTCTTTTTGTTTTGTTTTGTTTGAGACAGGGTCTCATGTAGCTCAGGTTCTCAGATGGCCAGCGAGCTCTGGCCCGCTTCCCAAGGGAGAGAACAGCAAGTAGAAGTGAGTCTGCTGGTCCTCGCACCTGCATACCAAGCACCTCACCTACTAACCTACCTCCTATTTATAACGACCACAACATTTGGGGTCTGGTCTCTGGGTGGGTTGCACGGTACGGACTGATACCTCTGCATCTCCTGGCAGAGCGACCCTCCTATAGGCAGGGGCGACCCTTTTATTCCCACCCTCTCTCCTCCACGCCCAGCCTCATGCCTGAGTCAAAACAAGCAACTAATTGAATTGAACTGGAATTGAAAATGAAAACAAATATCACAGAGAGCTAGGAGAAAGGGATACAAGGGCTAATGCTGTGGAAGTCTATTACGGAGCAATCAACCAGACCATGTTTTCCTAATACAGATTAGAAAGCTGGCACGGAGGCAAGATGGAGCAGCGGTGGGGATTGGCATCCTCTGGACATCTGCCAGGTGTCGCATCTGATAAATCCTTGCCTTGCCTGGCCAACAATTTCATCTTTCAGAGGGCAGAGGAAGTGGCAGAGGGGATAGCTCCTCAGCACAAAATCCTGGCAGCACAGAAGCGCTGGCAGGTGAGGCCGTAATGGCATCTTTAGGAGAACAGGAGGGTGGGGGCCTGGACAGGTGCTCACTGTGCAGGCCTGTGAGTCTGAGTCTGAGTCCTCCAGTTCATGAAAGCCAGGCACGGTGCCATGCACTTGTAATTCCAGGGAAGCAACAGTTGGGACTCCCTAGGCAACCTCTGTGCATCTGTGTGTATGTGCTTGCGGTCTCTTCCTCTTACTTGGTTTTGATAACTGTGCGGTTGCTGTATGCACCAATAGGATGCTTCCTGACATTCTTCCTGCTTGGTCGTTGATATAGCAATGAAACATGAGACACATTTTTACACCAAGTCAAAGTTCCTGTGGTAAGTAAAGAAGTGACCAGCTACAGCTTATTGGGGGGTGCACCCTCTGTCCATGCCCCCCCCCCTTACGTGGGGACACGTCCGGCAGAGAGCACCTTTCGAATGACATTCCATTTCCTTCCAGAACAGGAGAGACTCCAGTGGCCTCACTTTTCGGCTATTGAAGCTGAGGTTCAGAGAAGGAAGGGCGCTCACACAAGCCTGGGCATCTGAGAAGCAAGAGCCAGAAAGCAATGTCCACTAACAGGATGGAGATTGGGAGAAATAGTCTTCTCCCAGATCCTTGAGGGATCCCCTCTGATGACACCAAAGCTAGGGCGAGGTAAGGCACTCAACCCAGACACACCATTCACAGCATTTGGGGGTATGCCCTTGTCCTCGGCACAGCCCCATAAAAGGCACATCACTGAGTCCATTCGTCCATGGTTATTAGTTGGCCTCTATAAGATAGCAACAACAACAAAAAGGATTTGCTCACCACATTGGACTTGGGACTCATTCTCTCTTGATCTCCCCAAGCCATGACTAGGCAGGAAAAAGTCAGAAACTTAACACAGCAAAAGGCAAGGAAAGGAAGCTGCTGTTACCAGTGGCGGCTTTCCTCATGACTGTAATAGAATGCCTGTCAGAAACAGCTGTGGGGAGGAATTTATTGTGGGCCACAGCTCAGGAGATTCAGTCATCTCATGGCAAGGAAGGCAGGGCAGAGGGAAACTCTGTGCTGCTGGGAGAGAAACAGCTCATTCATAGCTGGGGAGACCAGGAAGCAGAGAACTGACGCTGGCCTGTGACCCTCGAGGCTTGCTCCTGAGCACCCACCTGCTAAAGACTCCACCATCTCCCTAAGCACATGAGTGAGGACATTTCACATCCAAAATCCAACAGCAGGTAACTCAGAAGCTCAAAGATTTGGGGGAGCAGTCCTGCATCTTCTCTTGTTGTGTCCCCCCATTTCCAGTCATCCCAGTAAAGTCCCACAAAGCCACAGGAGTCAACTGAAACAGAGCTTCAAGTCTGCAACATTCCCATTCAAATGTCTTCAGTGGGAGCTGGCTTAGTTAGTAAAGTGCTCGCCTCGTAAGCATGAAGACCTGAGTTCAAGTCCCCTAACCCATTTAAAAACAACAATAACAACAAACAAACAAACAAAAAACAGTCCAGAGGCTGGAGAGATGGCTCAGTGGTTAAGAGCACTGGCGCCTCTTCCAGAGAACCCGGGTTCAATCCCACACAGCATGGCTCACAATTGTCTGTAACTCCAACCCCAGAGGATCTGAAGGCCTCTTCTGACCTCAGTGGGCACGTCACCCATGTGATACACAGACATTCATATAGGCAAAACACCCCTACACATAAAATAAAATAAATGTTTTATTTGAAAAAAAAAAAAAGATTTGGTGATGTACAATCCAAGAAGGTCCCTGGAACTCACTGACCAGGCTGCCCAGCCTCCTTAGTGAGCTGCTCTAGGCCAGAGAAAGATCCTGCCTCAAAAAAAAAAAAAAAAAAGGTGGACAGACCCTGAGGAACAACACATGAGGTTGTACTCTGGCCTACACAGAGAGATGCACATACACATGCGTATTCACGCATAGTTACATACTCACGCACATGTACACACATGCACACATACATGCTCCTCAGCCAGGAAGACTTTCTGAACCCAGTGCAGCCACCATCCGGTCCAGCCCTGGCTATTTCTCAACAAGCTGTCTTCACCTCAGAGGCCACAGCCCATCTGCAGCTTTCCCCTGTGGCCCGGGGCTTTCCTCACCCCAGTGCCTTTGGACGTGCTGTTCCTTCTGCTCACAGCCTGATGCCCTCCCATGGGCGGCTCTTCCTCATCCTCTTTCATCAGTTCGGATCCCCACAGGCTATTTGAGAAGTGGCTTATCACAGAGCTCCTCTCTCTGCTCCTTCTATGTGACAAAGATGACACAACTTTGTCATTTGTTTCTTCCCCTCCTCCCCCCCCAACCCCCACCCATAACCAGATGGCCACCTCTTTGAAGACAGATATCCTATCTGAATTTATTTTACATGTTTTCAGAGTAAAAACAAGAAAAATATTTTTACAAATGTGCTGAAGCCAGAAATGTCTGAACGCAAATGTTTTACACAAAGCAGAATAATTATGAAGATAATAATAGCATTGACTATTTTGAAGTATAAAGTACGACTAAGCACATTACAGGCATGGCTCTTGTTACGCTTCTGACACTCAGAGGACGTTCAGATTCTGGTCCCCTCCCGCCCCCCACAACCCCCTCCCTGCCTTCCTTTTCCCCCTGTATGGGGCAAATAGGCCTGAGAAAGATCACAGAGAGAGGGAGGAAGGGACAGGAAGACAGAGACACAGAGACAGAAAGGGGTATGTGTGTGCGTGCATGCGTGTGTGTGTGTGTGTGTGTGTGTGTGTGTGTGTGTGTGTGGACTCAAAAAGGCATACCCTTGATCTTGGTGTAGCTGGCCATTTATTATCCACCTGAACTTAAGGTGGCTTTGTGTTACTGAGCCTCCGGGATGGGTGAAGATGTGTTATGGTAATAAAGTCTCAATGACATGACTGGCACACAGTAGATACTCTATATTGACCTCTCTTCCCCAAAACAGTAACCTCTGGCGACTGTTTCAGCACCTTGCTCTCCAGGAAGCAGATTGAAGTCTTAGTTGGCTGACAGTCTAAAAAAGTTGCCATGTTTGTTTCAGAGCTTGCTTACGCACAGTCATCTTCATGCCTTCCCACAGCCAAGACTCCAGCCTTCCTGTGCCCTACACACTCTAGCGTCATGGATGAGGTGACAGGGTGACACACAGAGAGAGACTGTGAGTTGCATTAGAATGACTGTGCTGGCTAGTTTTGATGTCAACTTGACACAAGCCAGTGTCACTTAGGAAGAGGGGACTTATTGAGAAATCTCTGTGGCCAAGTTTATGAGACACTTTCTTGATTGACAGTTGATATAGGAGGGCCCAGCTCACTGTGGCCAGTGCTACCTTTGGGCAAGTAGTCCTTGGTGTTATAAGAAAAAAGCAGGTTATGCAAATTGTGAGGAGTGGGCCAGTCAGCACTGTTCCTCCATGGCCTCTGTTCAGTTCCTGCCTCCCAGCTGCTACCTTGAGGTCCTGCCATGACTTCCTTCAATGCTGGGCAGTGATGTGAGAGTGTCAGCCTAGGAAGCCCTTCCTAACTCATGTTTGTTTTAGTCATGGTGTTTATCACAGCAACAGAAACCCAACTAAAATAACGGCTGTGACATCATAGGATTTCCTTGGCCACCATTGGAAGCTGAAAGCTGTCTGCAGTCAGCTTGGAGTTTTGGAGGCAACCATGACAGAAACAGATATGAATTTCTATTATCTGAAAAGCCATGACCCTGGTCTCAGGTGGTGAAGTCCAGAGACTGGGTGTATGTAGGGCTCTGCCTGGTCTGATTTGCAGGGGGCAGCCTGTTTGCCTGGGGATGCCAAAAGTCTGCCTGTCAGCTCCCTTTCCCGGGATCACCTCCCCCGCCCCCAAGCCTCGGCAGCTCACTCAGGAATACATTGACATTTCCAAGGCTATTGATTTCAGGAACCAGCTAGGCAGAGGGTAGGGGAGTAGATTGACTCTGTTGTTGGAGAGAAGGAAAGGAAGAATAAACAATGGTGCTTTGGTTTGTAGGACAAAACCAAAATTATGAACAAGCGGGCTGAGCGCAGCAGTTAAAGTTCTCCAGGGTGTTGATGGTGCAGGTGGAGATGAATGGAAAAGAGTTTGCACCTGGCCCCACTCTGGTTATTAATGACCAAGTTTCCTGCAGAAGCCAGGAAGTCCTCCTGCAGACTCTTACAGGATGTCTGGGTCACATCAGACCTCAACTTTTCTCAAAGACCTCTGCTCTAAGGAGCCCAACTCACAGCTCAGGAGGCGCAAGAAACATAAGGGGCTGGGAAAATGGCTCAGTCAGTCAAACCCAGGGGCCTGGGTTTCGCTCCCAGAATCCATGTGAAAATAGAAGCTGTGATGGAGGCACACAGTTATAATCCCAGCAGTAAGGAGGCAGACACAGGCAGTTCCCTGGAGCTCAGTGGCTAGCCAGCCATGTCCAGTCAGTGAGTTCCAGGATAACTGAAGACCCTCTCTCAAAAAATACGATGGACAGGACTTGAGAAATGACGACCAAGGATGGCCTTTGGCCTCTATATGGGCACACACACACATGCACAAGCACCTGGGCACCCATGTACATGCAAACACACATTCAAACAAACCACACACGCACACTCACATACTTACATACATGCTCATATGCACCCATTTACACACACAAACACCACTGCAAGATGACCCAGGACAGCACAGCTAGTGCTTCACGAGCCTGGGTGTGCCAGTCACAGTTGTTACAGGAAGTTTCCATTCAGCTACTCAGCAGCGTAGAGGGCCTTCTATGGCCCTCCTTCCAGGATCCAAGAACTGAGGAGGGGGCACAATGGCAGTTCCAGCACTTGCTGGACATCTGCTCCTCGGTCAGAGCTCCTGCCCGAAGGGTGGTCACAGATCTTGCTTGTGACCCACACTTCAGACAGTAGCTTTCCACAATCAGTGATTGACCAGGCAGCCTACAGCCTAGGGGCCTTCCTGTAGAGTGGGAGGGTGCTCAGTGTACATGAATAAAGTCGCACACACTACATCTACCTATATAGGTGGATACATACATAAAGGATGATCTTACCATAAGGTGCCATCGTTACATATAGAACACTGAAATAGTGTGGAAAATATTTCAGTTTTATTTATATTCCATTTATACATATGCTATGAATATACACTGTAAGTATATTTATATAGAGATAATTGTATAGATATTATAATTAACAATACTTATAGGTGTGTATAACTATAGCTATATATTATGTACATAAACTATTCAGTTATATGCAATATATAAACTATATTTCTATATAGTGTACATTCATATAGACATTAACTATAGCTATATGCATATGTATACTTAATATAGATAACAAAGCTAAATACAAACTATAAACCACATATGCCCCCCTAACTACATGTATGTAGTTAACTTCTGGTTTTGTTTCTATTGCTGTGAGAAAATAAACTGACAAAAACCAACTTAGAGGAGAGAGGGTTTACTTTATCTTACAATTCCAGGTCACAGCCCATCACTGCCAGGAAGTCACAGTGGTAGGAGTTTGTGGCAGCAGGTGATACCACATCCAGTCAAGAGCAGAGAGACGGGAGTCTGTGCGTGCTAAGTGCTTAGCTACTTCCCCCTGCTCTTTACTGTGCTGCTGCTAGAGTTACACTGCGCCAGCACGCCTCCTCACTGCGTCCCTCAGCTCATCCTTCTACTCTCTCATAACGGTAGCTACCACCCTTGCCAAAGCAGCCTCTCTACAGAAAGTAGGCAGCATCCCAGACAACCATAACTAGACACAATGCCAAGACCAGTGCGCTGTGGTGAGTCCAGTGGACACATCTGCAGCACAGCTACTGCGCTGTGGTGAGTCCAGTGGACACGTCTGCAGCACAGCTGGCATGCCAATGGGTACGGTCATTACACAGACCTTGTTTAGGGAGCAGTATCGCTGACATTGTTGTGGGTGTAGTCTGGAAGACGGTATCACAGCAGGCACCCTGACGCCTTTGTCCTTACAATCTTACCAGACCCTCTTCTTAGCTATTCCCTAGGCCTTAGGCGCAGGAGCTGCGCGGCAGCTGTATCAGTTAGGGCCGAGCACCCCACAGTCTGCTGTCCTGAATTTTGGTTAGTTGTGCCTTTCTGTGATGATCTTCATCTGCTGCAAAAAGAGGAATGTGGTGGTTTCTATGGGAACAGCCCCCACAGGCCCATATGTTTAAATGCTCAGTCTCCAGTTGGTGGAACTGTTTGGGAAGGATGAGGAGGTGTGGCCTTATTGGAGGAGGTGTGTCACTAGGGGTGAGCTTTAATGTTTCCAAAGATCCCTGCCATTCCCAGTGTCTCTCCCTCTGCCTCTGGCTTGTGGATGAAGATGCCATTCCTTTGCTCCACCATCAGAGACTCTAACCACCTGAAACTGTAAGCCAATTAAGTACGTTCTTTTGTAAGTCGCCTTGCTCGTGGTATTTTCTAACAGCAATAGAAAAGTAACCGAGGCCCACCTTCGCTCACACAGTGGGAAGAAGGCCCACCTGCCCCTATGGCTTACCCCCAGTGGGAGCAACTGCAGTGTGCAAGTATGTGGTGGAGAGATGAGAGAGAAAGAGAAACAGAATGGTTTGAACACTATGAAGAGAGGTGGAACGGGAGACTCTAGGTTAGTGCGAAATAGCCTGATGTGAGTAGCCTGACTTGCACCTGAGGCCCTGGTGCAGTCCTGGCTGGGCTCCACTGGGAGCCATGTCTGGATGCATGGCCATGCAGCAGCAGGGATCTGTGTCAATGTTCATGGCTCATATTACCATCAGAAGCAAACATCCCTCATCTGGGCTGCCACCTGGACCCATGCATGTTGATGTCCAAGGGCCATGCAGATCTGCCCCGATCCCTGGACGGCTGCAACATTTGGGAGAGTGGTGCCCCCATACCTCACCTGGCCAGCACAGTAGAGCTGGGTGAAAGTGAGCAAGCCACCCCAAGAGCATGACAGTGGGAGAGCTGCCCCCCCTTCCAGCTGCAGTATTTGGTGAGATAGCTAGGAAGTCCTAGGGGTGTGGGTGCAGGAGAGCTGGCAGGCTGACCAACTCAGCTAGCACCCTGGCCTGGCCCAGATCCAGGGCTTCGAGTTGGCCCACCCCAACATCTACCCCATATGTGAACTTCTGGAGCACATGGAGGGGCTGGTCCTACAGATCCAAACCTGCAAGATCTCCATGACAGGCCAACAACAGGGTATCTGAGAGGAGTCCCAGTGAGGATCCAGTACTGGTGGTGTGGCAGATGTCAAAGGCCTCGAACCAGACCAGTGACTCAGTGCAATGAACATTTGCAAGTAAAGCTGTTTGGTCAAAAGGGTTACTGTGGGACACACTGTGACACACTGACGCTTCCACAGAGAGATTTTTTTGTTCTTGGTTTGTTTTGGTTTGGTTTGGTTTGGTTTCTGGTTTATTTTCTATTTTATTTTCTTTTTGTGGGGAGGGGTTGCAAGGACCAAGGACAGATGCAAAGAGAAAAGGGGATAAGTGAGGCCGGGGTGCATGATGTGAAATTCACAAATAATCAATTAAAACTTTTTTTTTAACTAACTAAGAAAAGAAAAAGAAAAAAGAAAAAACTAAGACAGGGTGAAAGCTACACTTATTTGAGGATATAAAAATAAGTGTCACCAGGTTGGGCTGTACTGTACTAATTAAGCCGATCAAGACAATCCCACCAACACACCACAGGCCAACCTGATGCAGAAATCCCTCACTAAGACTCTCTTCTCCAGTGAGTGAAATTAATTCTAGGTCATGTGAAGTTGGCAATTACAAATAATCACCACATTAACTAACATAGCCCATACTTACCCAGATATCTATATGCATATAAAATATACAGACATTTACATATATGCATTGAACTTACATAAATCTGTTCTTATATGTAGTTATGCAGTATAAAGTATATTTAGTAAACATGTACACACATATGCATCTTCTATAACATGAACTTGATATGTTGGAGGTATTCACATATTAGCACATGGCACTTTCTAGTATGGGTGGAGGCCATAATTTATATTTCCTTAGTAATGGCGACTTAGGGTCCTTCACTTTGTTCTTTTCATCTTCTCTTTCTTTCTTTCTTTCTTTCTTTCTTTCTTTTTTAAGTTAAAATTTCTTAATTTTTTATTCCTGGTACCACTACCACAATTTACAGGGCAATATACCTGATGCAATGAAAAGAAAAAGTTACAGCAGATAGAAGTCCTCAGGACACTACACTGCATTAACCAACAGCTGCACTTGTTGCAAACTGTGGCTGTGACGTCCTGAACAAGGAGGGCTTCCTGCTGAAGCGGCAGTGACTTCTCTGACTGTGGATCATCGCTCCTGCTGGGGCAGACTTTTACAGCTCCTCTACTGCACTTGGGACGACTGTCTCAAAGCAACCCGCAGCTTTCCTGACACCTCCTCGCTCTCTCCCCTGCTAAGAACTGTGGCCTTTCTCTGCTGGTTTTTTTTTTTAAACCCTCTGCTACCGTATGCACCACTCCACCGCCAGATCCACAGCCACCACCATAGGGACTGCCCGAGCTTCTTCCACCAGACCTGCCCCCTTCATGGGTCCATAATCTGACTGCTGTTGTCCACTGTAATTTCCAAAGTCATTATAGTTCCCCCACCACCACAGTCACCTGCACCAAAACTTCCTCCTTAACTGTAACCTCCTCCTCCTCCATATCCACCACCTCGGTTTCCATGTCCTGGTCCACCACACCATAGCCTCCTCTACTACTGTGACCAGGACCACCACCATAGTTGGCACCGTCACCTCCAAATCCATTATATCCACCATCATCATCTCCATAACTACCTCTGCTGCCACCACCTCCACCACCATAGCCTCCTCCTCCTCCACCAAAGTTTCTACCACGATCAGTGTTACCTCCACCACCTCCAAAGTTCCCACCACGACCCATAGTGTTGCCAGACCCACCTCCACGACCTCTCTGTGATCCAGCAGACTGCATCTCTTGTTTAGAAAGAGCCTTTTTCACTTCACAATTATGCCCATTAACAGTGTGGTGTTTCTGAACAACAATTTTATCAACTGTGTCATGATCATCAAAAGTTACAAAAACAAATCCTCTCTTTTTTTCCACTCTGCCTGATTTCCATAACTTCTATGCTTTCAGTCTTGCCATACTTTTCAAAGCAGTCTCCCAGATTATATTCTTCTGTATCCTTTTTAATACCACCAAGAAAAATTTTCTTCACCATTAAGTGGGCACCACGCTTTACAGAATCCTCTCTAGAAACAGCTCTCTTTGGTTCCACCACACGCCCATCAACCGTGTGTGGCCGAGCACACATTGCAGCATCCACCTCTTCAACACAAGAGTAGGGCACAAAACCAAAGCCCCTGGATCATTTTGTTTGGGGATCTGTCATGACCACACAGTCTGCAAGCATGCCCCATTCCTCAAAATGTTCTTTTGGACATTAGCCCAAAGGATATGTCCCATGAAAGTCTTCACTTACCAGGAAACTGGGACAGAGGGGAGGACATCCTATTGGGACTCTAGGTGAGAGAAGCATGGGAGAATGTGGAAATATAAAGACCCAAAGGGTCCTAGAAACCTACAAGAAGAACATTATGATGGGCAGATCTGGACCCAGGGGTCCTGCTCAAACTATGGCACCAGCCAAGGACAATATGTACAGTAAACTTCGAACCCCTACCCAGATCTAGCCAATGGACAGGACATTCTCCACCATTGAGTCTGGTGGGGTCTGACTTTCACACAAACTCTGTGATGGGGAGGCCTGGTGGCACTCAGAGGAAGAATAGCAGGCTACCAAGAAGAGACTTGATACCCTATGAGCATATACAGGGGGAGGAGGTCCCCCTCAGTCACAGTCATAGGGGAGGGGAGTAAGGGGAAAATGGGAGGGAGGGAGGAATGGGAGGATACAAGGGATGGGATAACAATTTAGATGTAATATGAATAAATTAATAAAATATTTTTAAAAGGATTTTAAAAATGTCCTCTTAAAGCTATCATCTGTGGTTTCAAAGCTCAGGCCACCAATCAGCTGCTTCCTTAGCTGTTCTGGTTCCTTTGGACCATGGCCCTCCATTTTGAGATCAGACTCATCTCTACCAACTTGAGTTTAATATGGGACCGAGAGGAAGAGCTCTTCTTTTCTTCTTTAAGGAAGGAATCTTACAACGTAGGCCTAGCTGGCCTGCAACTAACCACATAGACCAGGCTAGTCTCAAACTCCTAGAAATCCACCTGCCTCTGCCTCCTGAGTGCCAAGATTAACTTGTGCACACCGTATCTGGCCCCATTTTTTCACTATCCCAAATGACATGACAGTAAACATCATGAACACACCTTGTTCCACACATGTGAACTCTTCCATGAAATCTATTTTCAAGGGGAAAAAAACTGCTATATACATGGAGACGTGTGCTTTCACTTGCTTGATTATGACAACCTAACCACCCTTTTCACTGTGCCAATGACAGCAGTGTGGGCTTTCTGTGTGGGGGTGGTCTGCAGCAGTCAGCCCCTCTCAGCGTGGCTGCTGGTCCACCTGAGGCATCTGCACTCTGAGCCTCTGCATCCAATGCCAGAGTCCAGCAAGCCCTTTCAGATCCGCCATGCCACTCACTGGCCCACGAGTGGGCTGAGAGGAGAGCCCTTGCTGTTTGTCACCATCGGGCTGTTCCAGGTGTCCCCACAGCTCCCACCAGCAGCACTGTCTAGGAATAAATAGAAAATAGCAAACTTCGCTGAAGGGTCCAGAAGTCGGGGTTCAATCATCTATTTTCTCCCAGGTCTTGAAGCGATTTCGCTTGTCAGTGGGGCACAGTGAAGGCCATCTGAAATATATGCCAGATCCTGCCATAACGCTCTGCCTCTGATGTCACCAAGCCTCCTATGAAGGACATCTGTGAGTCTGTGTGCCTCTGATCACAAGACCCAAAGCCAGTACAGAGGGCTAAAGGGCCAAAGGAAAACAGACTTTGTACCACCCCCTCCTTCTTCCTCCTCCTCCAAGACATGGGAGTAGGCAGAGGAGAGGGGAGCGCTGTCTCCAGTCAGATCCTCACTACCCCCAGCTCATGCAACCGGCTCGCTTGCTATACGAGCATCCCAAATCATTCCACAGGAGGTATCAGGGAGCTTCTAACAATGTGTGCGGCACAATCAGACTGGAAAATATAACTGAAAGACAAAGCCAGGGAAAAGACACGTGGAAAAGAAAGGCAAACCACAGGGAAAATAGCCATGAAAGGCATTGGGCTATGCCCACGTTCTAGGCATCCAGACTCCAACCAGGTGCTAAGCTTTCCGGAGATCCAAGCAAAGAAAAAAATCAGAAGCTTGAGAGATGGCTCGGTGGCTATGGAGTTGCATTACTCTTGGCAGAGAACCTGAGTTCGCTCCCCAGCACCCAAAACAGTTCACCACAGCCTCTAACTCCAGATCCAGGGATCTAGTGCCCTCTTCTGGTCTCCATGGGCATTGCACCCCAGTTGACTCTCTCTCTCTCTCTCTCTCTCTCTCTCTCTCTCTCTCTCTCTCTCTCTCTCTCTCTCACACACACACACACACACACACACGTGCTCGCATAAAAAACAAAATCCTTTTTTATAAAAGAAAAAGAGAAATCAAAAGTAGTCTGCATGAAACTCAGAACTGGCAATCAAATCTCAAATGAGCAAGGAGAGGATGGACACGCTTAGAATGGGGTGGGGGCGGCGGCAGAAATTAAAGATGGTGGGTCTCCCCATTCTAATTCTCTAGAGCTGGAGCCAGCCAGGTCAGCTACCAAGACCCTTCCAAGCTGACATGCCCTTTGCTGGCTGCCATCTACCTCCCTCCCGGGACGCTGACCTCAGACACCTCAATTTCCCCCACCAAGACTCCAGTATCCTGCTTAACGTTTTTCTTTCTTTTTCCTTACGCTTACGCCATTTTTCTTTTTCTTTTACTGGTAGTTAACGCCAACTAAACATTAGAGTTTTTTTTTAATCCAGATCATACTCATCTCCCCAAGGCTCAGCTGAGTAACTGTCACCTCCACCAAGAAAGGCACCTCCAGCTTCCTGTTCCTCCCCATACTGCACGCCCAGCTGTTGCACGCATCTGCGCCCATTAGCCCCACGCGAAGTGTGAACGAGGTGCGCAGAATCCCAGTGACTCAGCCACTCTTTCCCGGCTCTACAAAATGAGGGGTCAGACTCCAAATGACAGGTTCTTCCCACCCTCTTCTGAGAGAGGTCTCTCTTCCCTGGTCAGGGGGAATCTGCTGACATCTAAAAAGCCGTGACAAATTTGATTACAGGGTCAAGGAAAGAGCTATCTGTGATAGCGCCATTTCACCTCATTTTCTATCTACTTGGGATGTCCTTTCCAACAGGTGTCTGCCCACTCTCTTCGCGTAGGCTTCATCTTGTCAGGCTAATGTGGCTACATATAAAATGCAAGCTTCGAGATGGAAGACTGGCTTTGCAAACGGAAACAAAGCCAGAACAAGCACAAAGGGCACTAGAAGTCTTCCTTTCCTGAAATAGTTGCAGAAACTCCCCTGCCTGCCTTGGCCACAAGCCCTAGAGAGGAAGCCTCAGGTTTGGCCTGGAAGCTGAGCCTCGAGCGCCATCTAGGAGCAGCCGGCTGCACTGCAGGCTCTCCCCGACAAGCAGAAGTTTCCTCTCTGGGTTCTAGCGGGCCATCTGTGAAAGTCTCTGTTGCAGCCAGAGACTCTTCCAGGGAGGTTTGTGTTCAGACCGTGCCACTTCCGAAGCTGGGCAGTTCTGGATAATTTTTTTTCCTTATTTTTAAAGCAAAGATGCCAACTTTAGTGGATGAACAAGAGATTAAGAAAAAAAAACTGTATAAGCGGGCATAGAGCACGAAGAAAAAAATAATAAAACAAAACACTATTCTTATCACTCCTGGCTTCCCATCTGTCGCTGTGGTAAAAGATAATCTGGCAAAAAGGCAACTTAGGCGAAACAAGGGTTTGTTCCGCTTACAATTCCAGTCTGCAGTCCATCACGAAGGCGAAGTCAGTCTGGGAGCTGAAAGCCGAGAGGAACGAATGCGCCCATGCGGACTACTCACCCACACTCAGCTCGCTTTCTCCGCTCACGGCTCAGGGCCCAGTTCACGAAATGGTGCTACCCACATTCCAGCCAGGCCTTCCCACCTCAACTGCCAGTCAAGAGAAAGACACGCTCGCAGGCCAACCCCCCAGTGAGACTCTCGCCCCACGTGAGTCTAGGTTGCACCAAGTTAATAGTTAAAGCATCACACCTGCCTAGGCCATAAACTGGCTGAGTCCTCAAACAAGCCGCTCCAGGAAAGAAAAGCACCATTTGGCTCACCTGTGAAACAGGGACACGGCCCTCGTAGGGGTTTGGAAAGGCAGGTATAACAAAAAGTAATATCTACAACAACGTGCGGTCTACAGCGAGGGTGCAGCTGGTGAGAAAGGGGTAGCGAGGAAACCGTTAACCCACCCTGCCTTGTATGGTCCCCGAGGGTGAGCAAGTAGGAAGACGATTAAGGTAAACAGGACAGTGCCATAGTGAACGACCCAACGTAAATAACAGTATAAGAAATGTGCTAGACACAAGCCGAGTCAGTAGCTGTCTAGGCTACCTCGGTTACATCCCTTCCATGCTGCACACACAAAGGATTGCTCTTCTGACTTATAAATGTACAGTGTTTTTTTTTTAAGTGGGAGAAGATGTCTGGCCTACACACTTTACACATGTGGTGACTTTTTACAGATGCCTTTCCCACTTTTGCCGCTGAAGTGGAACATCCCATAGCCCGAGGCTTCCGTCCTTCCCTCCCCTCCACACCGCCCCCAGGACTTCATCAGCCTGGAGTCCCGATCCTGACTTCCTCAGCCTTTCTCACACTGTTCTCCGGGTTGCCTGCCTCCAGCTCCTGTCCAGGTACCCTTTGCCTCCTGCCTGGACCTGCAGCAGCCTCTCCCTGTGGCTCTCTGCACCCTAGCCCTCCTTCAGGGGCTCTCAGGAGCTCACGCCCTGACAGAAGGACCTGAGGAAACTTTATCAGGCCCTGGATGCAGACCTTCCTTCTCAGAGCTGTACTGTATGGTCTCTGCCTTCCCCAAATGTAGAACCCACATGAGGGAGGGCCACATAACACTCATCGCCCGCAAACACAGGAAAAGGTGCCAGATGACATGAGCCCAGCTGGCAAGGACACATCCTTTTCCATCTTTCTCTCTTTCTCTTTCTCTCTTTCTTTTTTGTTAGCTTGGTTTTTGTTTTGGTTTTGTTTTTCACGACAGGGTTTCTCTATATAATAGCCCTGCCTGCCCTGGACTCGCTTTGTAGACCAGGCTGGCCTTGAACTCACAGTGCTCTGCCTGCTTCTGCCTCCCTGAGTGCCGGCATTAAACTCGTGCGCCACCACGCCCGGCAGACATGTCCCTTTATAACATCAGGATGATGAAGATAACAGTGATCATTTGAGGGAATTAGAACTCTCAGCGCTCTGCCGGTGGGCATGTAAAGTGGCGCCATCACTGCGGAAAGCAAAACTGGCAGCTCCTCAAGGAGATCCAGAAGTTACATCCTAAGTCCATGTAAGTAAGTATTAAAGCCAGGACCAACAAGATGACTCAGTAGGTAAATGTGCCCCGTGACCAGAGTTCAACCCCCAACTCTAACACTGTGGAAGTAAAGAACCACATCCCAAAAGTCCTCTGACCTACAAATGTGCACACACACAAATAAATGAATATAATTTTAAGATTATTAAATAAAGAAGAATATTTAAGAGCATGTTGTTCTGGTTTAAATAGAAGCTATTCCCCCACAGGCTCAAGTTCTGAATAGTTGGTTTCCAACCAGCAGTGCTCTAGGACGGAGAGGGGGGAGGGGGGTTGGAAAGCTGAGGTGGGGCCTAGCTGGAGGCAGCAGGTCACTAAGGGAATGTTCTGGGAAAACATACCTCCTTCCAGATGACATGAGGCGAACAGCTCTTCCCTGCCATTCTCTTCAGCCATGATGCTCATCACTAGCCCAGAAACACGGAACCAACCTACCATGGCCACTACCTCTGAACCTGGGAGCCAGGCTAACCCTCCCTTCCTAGAGTTGCTTTCTCAAGTGTTTTGTCACTTTCATGAGAAGTCTAGTGTGCATGTGACCGGAGGAGCGGTTCTCAACCTGTGGGTTGCAACCCCTTCGGGGGTCAAATGATCTTTTCACAGTGGTCACGTACCAGATATCCTGCACGCCAGATATTCGCACTGCAATTCATAACAGTAGCAAAACTAGAGCTACAAAGTAGCAATGAAAAAAATTATATGACTGGGGGTCACCATGACATGAGGACCTGTGTTAAAGGCTCACAGTGTTAGTGAGGGTCCTCAGCTCCAGAGGACCAGAGTCAACAGGACACATATGCATTAAAAGATAACCTTTACACTGGCTTCCACAATACAGCTGGAGGAGCCTAGCAGTGGCTCCCACCAGAAAGATGGGGGAGCTGGTGTGTCCCTCAGTCCATGCTGCTGGGTGCATCAGTCATAGGCTGGCGCTGGAGAGCTGAGGGTTCCTGGGGAAGCAATGGTCTTCAGTTCACATTGGGAGCCCAATGGAGCTGGTTCTAATATCAGCAAAGACATCACTGAAGTCTTCCATCCAAGTTGGAGGCCTGAAGAAGCTGGTTCTGCTATCAGCGAAGAAATCAACAGTGCCCCCAACAAAGCAGATGACCTTGCTGGAGACCATGAGGGCCAGGCAAGCAAAAAAAAAAAAAGGAAAAGCATCCCGCCTCCATGTCCTCTTACCTGAGCAGCAGTGGGCAGTGGCTCTTCCCACACCATTGGGGGCAATGGAGCCAGCCCCTCCATGGAAATGCCCACAGCCCAACCCAATGTTGACAACCTCTTACTGACACTCCCCGTCTAGCTGCCTGGAGGTTGTGTCCAGTAGGTTATTAAAGCTAGCCATCATAACAACACATATGCACACAAAAACACTGACACTCTAATGTTCATAATAGCATTGTTCACAACCTGTAAAAAAATGGAGGCAACCCACATGTCCATACAATGAATAAACGGAATAAGAAATGTCCTGTCTGTACACAGAGTGGTGGCCAGCAAGAAAGCATGAGGACTAGTACACATGGCACCCTAAACAGACCTTAGGAGTCTAAGCAGTGACAGCAGCCAGTCAGAAACACCTTAACATTTCCATGAAGTGTCTGCGGCAAAGATCACAGGGAGCCTCTGTGAGCTCAGGGTGTGAGGAAGGTTCCGGGTGGAAAGTTTCTTCTCAGAGCGATGGCGCTGCTCGAAGACCTAATGTGGTCTTGCTCGCACAGCTCTGTGAACGCGCCAAAACCCCTCGCCCTGTGTGCCCTGGATGGGAAAAGGAGATCTGTACAACTTATGCATCTAATAAAGCTGTTATGCTGAGAAAGGTGCCTCCACCCCTGGCATGCCCTTGATGCTCTGTGTCAACTCAAGCATTCTTTCAAATAAAATATTTCAGCATAGAGAGATGGCTCAATGGGTAAAGAATTTGTCACACACATAGGAGAGCAGGAGTGTGAATCCCAGCACCCAAGGAAACACAGGGTGGGCATGGCAACCTAGCCGCAATCCCAATGCTTAGGAGAGGTTGTGAGTCCCCCCCCCCAAAAAAAAGCAAACAGGCTAAGTAAACAAGATGAACTGGCCAGCTCCGTACGGGGGGATTCCCACAGTCACAGCCTTGGGTCATCACATGCACACACATACTCATGTGCAAGCACACAGGCACACACACACACACACACACACACACACACATACACACACACACACACACACACACACACACAAACAAATGCAACTGACTAATTAACCAATATTAGTATATGTGTTTATTGTCAACTGTCACAATAGAAACAAACTTGATGAGAGTGGGCGGAGCCGTGGTTCATCCCTCTCCTTATCTTCAATGTTGAAAGGTGTCTGCACATACCAGTGCTCAAGAGATAAGTGTGAGTGAGTGAGTGAGTGAGTGCGTGAGTGAGTGAGTGAGTGAAACAGTGAGTCAGTGAGTCAGTGAGTCAGTGAGTGCACAAGAAATTAAACTAATAAAATAAAATGTCCAGGCTCTACTAGCAGAGACCCAGATGCAGCTTCAACATTAGTAGGTAAAGACGTAGTACAACAGTCATGTTGAAGTGTGCTCCCATCAGCCCCTGTGGGATTGAAGCTCCTCCCTCACAACCCACCCACTCCCCTGCCCTTTGTTCTAGGCTTTGTGCTGATGGGTTATGTTGCTGACTACAACAGGAGTGGGCCACACTGGCAGGTACAGTCAACAGGAGTGGTCCACACTGGCAGGTGCAGTCAACAGGAGTGGTCCACACTGGCAGATGTAGTCAGCAGGAGTGCTCCACACTGGCAGGTACAGTCAACAGGAGTGCTCCACACTGGCAGGTGCAGTCAACAAGAGTAGTCCACACTGGCAGGTGTAGTCAGCAGAAGTGCTCCACACTGGCAGGTACAGTCAACAGGAGTGCTCCACACTGGCAGGTGCAGTCAACAGGAGTGCTCCACACTGGCAGGTACAGTCAACAGGAGTGCTCCACACTGGCAGGTGCAGTCAACAGGAGTGCTCCACACTGGCAGGTGTAGTCAACAGGAGTGCTCCACACTGGCAGGTGTAGTCAGCAGGAGTGCTCCACACTGGCAGGTGTAGTCAGCAGGAGTGCTCCACACTGGCAGATACAGTCAATAGGAGTGGTCCACATTAGCAGGTGCATCCAATAGCTGTGTTTGCTGGAAGGAATTTTTAATTTTTTAATAATTTATTCACATTTATATCCTGATTGTTATTCCCTCACTCATATCCTCCCATTCCCACCCACCCTCTTCCACCCCCTCCCTTAGTCCTCTGAGGGGTGGCCTCCTCCCCCATGATCTGACCACAGACTATCAGGTCTCATCAGGATGGCCTGCATCCCACTCCTCTGTGTGGGAAGTGATCAAATGGCAGGCAACAGAGCTCATGCCAGAGGCAGCCTGCGCTCCCACCGCCCCCATGTGGAGAGTGAGCTGCCCATCGGCTACATCTGAACGGGGGTTCTGGGGTCTCTGTGTGCATTGTCCTTGTTTGGTGCCCCAGTTAGAGCAGGCCTCCCTAGGTACAGATCCATCAGCCCTGACGGTCTCCCTGTGGGGCTCCTCACCCCTCCAGGTCCTTCCATCCCCCCACTCTTCCATACACCTCTCAGTGCTCTACCCAGAGTCCAGCTGCTAGTCCCAGCATCTGTGCCAATCCCTCTTTGGGTGGAGTCTCTCAGAGAACAACAATCTTGGGCTAATATCCACTTATAAGTGAGTATATGCCATGCATGTCTTTCTGGACCTGGGATATCTCACTCAGGATGATCTTTCTAGTTACATCCATTTGCCTGCAAATTTCATGATTTTCTTGTTTTTGATAGCTGAGTAATATTCCATTGTATAAATGTAACACAATTTCTGCATCGATTCTTTGGTTGAGGGACATCTAGGTTGTTTGCTGATTCTGGCTATTACAAATAAGGTTGCTATGAACATAGTTGAGCAAATGTCTTTGTTGTGTGGTGGAGCATCTTTCAGGTATATGTCTCTGAGTGGTATAACTGGGTCTTGATGTAAAGCTATTCCCAGTTTTCTGAGAAAATTCCAGATTGATTTCCAAAGTGGTTGTACAAGTTTTCACTCCCACCAGCAATGAAGGAGTGTTCCTCTTTCTCCACATCCTTGCCAGCAAGTGCTGTCACTTGAGTTTTTAATCTTATCCATTCTGACAGGTCTAAGATGGAATATCAGAGTCATTTTGATTTGCATTTCCCTGATGACTAGGGACTTTGAACATTTCTTTAGGTGCTTTTCAGCCATTTGATATTCCTCTGTTGAGAGTTCTCTGTTTAGCTCTGTATCCCATTTTTCAATTTGATTATTTGGCTTGTTGGTGTTTAGTTTCTTGAGTTCTTGATATATTTTAGATATTAGCCCTCTGTCAGTTGTAGGGTTGGTAAAGATCTTTACCCAGTCTGTAGGTTGCCATTTTGTTCTCAACTTCATATGGAAAAACAAAAAAACCCAGAATAGCTTTTAAAAAATCCTGTATAATAAAAGATCTTCTGGAGGAATCTCCATCCCTGATTTCAAGCTGTACTCTAGAGCAACAGTAATAAAAAATGGCATAGAAATAGGTTGGCTGATGAATGGAATCAAATCAAAGACCCAGAAATAAACCCCACACCTACAGACACTTGATTTTGACAAAGAAGCCAAAACTATACAGTGGGGGGGGGGGGGCAGGAGGGAAGACAGCATTTTCAACAAATGGTGCAGGTCTAACTGGATGTCTACATGTAGGAAAATGCAAATACATCTGTATTGATGACCCTGCACAAAACTAAAGTCCAAGTGGATTAAAGATCTCAACATAAAACCAGACACACTAAATCTGCTAGAGGAAAAAGTGGGGAAGAGCCTTGAATGCATTGGTGTAGGAGACAACTTCCTGAACAGAACACCAGCAGCTCAGGCTCTAAGATCAACAATTAATAGATGGGACATGACGAAAATGAAAAGCTTCTTTAAGGCAAAGGACACTGTCACCTGGAGTGAATTTAAAGTGTTGGTTGGTTGGTTGGTTTTGGCCTGGGAGGCGACTCAGTTGGCAGGTCCTTTCTATTCACTACCCAATCTTGGGTCCACCATGCCAAGTAAGAAGCAAGGTATGGTGGCACATGCCTATAACCCTGCCACTGGAGAGGCAGAGGTCAGTGGGTCCCTGAAGCTCACTGGCCAACCAACTTAGCCAAGTCATCAATGAGCTCCAAGTTCAATGAGAGACCCTGCCTCAAAATAAGTAAGTAAATAAATAAATAAGGTGGAGAGTAATTGATAAAGATGCCTAACACTATCCTCTGGCCTCTACATATGCATACTTATGTATAACATGGGCATATGTGCACAGATAAATAACATGTTTAATTTAAAGTAAAATTAATAAATGCAAGGAGATATGTTAAATTAGATTTTGACTCAAAAATAAAAGGCTCTTAAGGGCACTAGTGTGGGAGTGTTCCTCAGTGGTAAAGGGATTGACTACAATTACAAGGCGCTGTGTTCCATCCCTAGCCCAGGGGGAAAAAGGCACAAAATTTATTTTTAATATAAAAAGAAAATCAATGGGAACACATATAAAATCGTTAGGCAGTCACAGCTTAGTTAATGGCCATGTGGTGGTGTTAACTTCATGGTTTCGACAAATATACTCAGGTGATACATGATGCTACTAATCTGGGACGAGCCGGATGAAGGATGAATGCCGGAATTCTCTGTGCTATATTTGAGACTTTTCTACAAATCTAAAATTACTCACAAAAAATATATGTATTTTTAAAACAGTATATGGCACCTGCTGAATGGCTTGTGGAAGAGCAGGTAACAACCTTTCTAAAGTAAAGCAACGAAGGGCCCCCACCCCCACCCCACTTTCAGTTCCCAGCATGCACAGCGACCCTGCACACCTCCGGACAGAGTTCACCATTCCTCCGGCCAGTGGGCGCTCTGCACCCGCCCCGAGGACACATGACGCAGAGGTCCTGGTTTGCAATGATGTGCATGTTCTGCGTGCAGGAACAAGACAAAAATCGAAAACAGAAAGATCCTGGATACCTAAATAACCCAGATCTCAGCAACAGCAGGGCACCCTTGGGCCCAAATGCAAGCCGTCACCTCCCAAATCACAGGGATAAAAGCCGCGGGGAGGGCGCTCCTTCGGCAGCACATATACTGAAACTGGAGCGATACGGAGAGGAGTAGCATGGCTCCTGAGGAAGGATGACGTGCTAACTTGTAAAGCATTGCACGTTTAAAATAAAAAAGCCTGGGGAGGGACTATAAAGCTGGCTCAGATGTTAAGAGTACATACTGCCCATCTGAAGGACCCAAGTTTGGCTCCCAGCTCGACAGGGTCAGCTCACAACCACCTGTAACTCAAGCTCCAGAGAGCCTAATGCCATCTTCTGGCCTCAATCACTGCACTCATGAACACACATAGGGTGGGGAAGGGGACATAATTTGAAATAATAAAAATAAATAAATCTTTTTTAAGTCATGGTAGGACTCAAACTCCAGCTCAAGGGAGCCCATGGTCTATGTTGTTTTTAACCAAGATTCCTTGAAGGAGGGACAAAATGGGGATCAAAGACCAGGATGGGACACACAGCTCCTATTCCATCCTGCCCAAAGGAATCAACAAAGAGATAGAGATTTTGTTATCAGACTTACAGGCTCAATCAGCAAAGCATGAGGTGTGAGGACCTGAGTTTGGATCCCCAGAACCCACCTGGAAAAGCCAGGTGTGGCACTCATCTGCAAAAGCCAGCTGTGGCACCCACCTGGAAAAGCCAGCTATGGCACCCACCTGTAAATCCCAGTGATGGCAAGATGGGAGGCAGATACCGCTGAACCATCAGAAGCCCATGGACCAGCCTGTCTGGCCTATGTACTGAAGTTGTTGGCCATGAGGGATTTATAGTGGTAGCCCCATTCCTACGCCCCACGCATGGCTGGCCACCTTGGAGTCTTTATAGTATCATCTAAGTGTGCTTAATCTAAAGATGTCCTTGTGTCTATACAGAGAATCAGGAAAGGGGAGAAGGCAGAAGAGCCAGGTGTGGACAGGTCTGCAGTACAAAAGGAACGGGTTTGGAACATTTGCCAGTAAGTTAGACATGGAACATTGAAGATGGACTTGAACAACTAAAGGAGCACTGCCCAAATCTTGTGTTTGTTTATAGATACACAGTTCTCCCACCATCATCTGTTAGCGAGAGTATCGTCTGTCTACTGCGTATTCTTGGTGCTTTTGTCAGCACTCAAGTGAACATAAACACTTGGGCTTGTTTCTGAGCTCTCTGGTCTGTACTGTTGACCATGTCCAGCTCTGTGTCCGCGCCACAGTGACCTGACTACTGTAACTGCGTGGTATGTTTTCAAGCCAGGAAGTGTGAAGCCTCCAGTTTTGCTCTTTCTCACCAGGACAGCATTGACTGCTCATAGGACTTTGTAGCTCTGCATGAACTTTGGGATTTTTTTTTAATACAGTGAGTAAAACATGTCTGACAGAGAATGCAGTAACCCACATCTCCCACTGGATAACATGGCATCCTAACAGTACTCAGTCTTCCATAAATATTAACTGTCTTCTCATTTGTATACTAATATTCCTATTTCTGCATGCTATATTTATTTGTTGTGTAAGTACACACACACACACGCACACACTCTTTCTCTCTCTATTTGTAATGTGTGTGGTCAAAGGACAGCTTGGGGAGAATTGATTCGCTCCATCTACTGTGTGAGTCTCCGGGATTGAACTTGGGTCCTCAGGGTTGGTAGCAGATGTCTTTACCCACTGAGCCCTCTACACACCTTAGTTAATCAATCACGAACAAGAGTATGTAAAGGGCTCAACAGTGTGAACCAATATCACTGAATGAAAACGGAAGCCTCAGTGAAATGTCTACTTAAAGCTGCCAGGATTAAGACAAGAGTTGACAATTCACGCACACCATTGGTGGGAGTGCAAGGTAGTACAGCCACCTTGGAAAACAAAATGGAGATTTCTAAAATAAAATTTAAGGCTCTAGTTACCATATGATCCAGCAACACTTCCTCTGGATATTTACCAAGGATGGAGATTGGGATCACAAAGAGACGTTAGCACTCCCACAACCGTCGCAGCACTAGCCACAAGAGTCAAGAAGAGACCAGGACCCAAACGTCAATCGCCAGACGGGTCAGTAGGGAGTGTGTCACGTGCACGTGCAACAGGATATCACTCAGACCTGAAAAGGGAAATCAGCAACATGAGATGCAGGTTAAACCTTGTGGACGCCACGCTAAGTGACGTAACCCGTGGACGCCACGCTAAGTGACGTAAGCCGTGGACGCCACGCTAAGTGACGTATGGATGCCATGCTAAGTGACGTAAACCAGTCATATAGGGACATACACTGCAAAGAAGGTCTAAGGCAGGCAGAGCCAAGAATCAGAGTGGGATAGTGGGTTCTAGGCGCCAGGGAGAGAAGTCGATCAGTCACTGATCAATGAGGGTTGCAGTGAAGCAAGAATCGTTGCGGAGACCTGTCCTTAGTGGGGACAACAACACAGGAAGAAATGGGTGAAATGTTGTTTAAAGTATATGTCTTAGACTGGAAATACTCTACAGCTGAAAGCACTCACTGTTCTTGCAAAGGACCAGAGTTTGGTTCCCAGAATCCCCATCAAGCAGCCTGTAATTTCAGCACCAGGGGAGGCTGATGCCCTTTCTGATATCTGAGTGCAACGTCACTCACACACTCACAAATAAAAATAAAATAAATCATAATTTTTAAAATGCACACCCCATTCTAAGTGTCTTACCAGAATTCAGTATTTCAAAACTCTGCTTTATTGTGTGCCTCTCAGGATCAAACACGCACCTAGTTGCCAGGTGGCATGGGCGCATTACCCCAGGCTGTGTCCCACATTTACTTCGATTATGTGCTGATAAGAGAAAGGCAGTTCAGACAGCGCAGGTCACACCTAGCTGACCACCTAGATTGCTCCTAAATGTATCGCTTCTCTAGTGGGAGCAGACGGGTCCCTCACATTCTCCCTCTCGGGCAATATTTCAGTAACACTGCTTTTTGATAAAGACACACATACCTAGTCCTGAAACTCAATTTATCACAGTCGGTTGAGACTGGCGTTTGAATTGGAGCTCCCCAAACTGCCTAATTAATGACACACATTATTGCCCCTGCTCTCCTAACTGAATGCAGCCCCCGAACCTTGGCGTGTTTTCCCAACGATAAAAATGCAATAAATGAATTAGTGTCCCAGGGGACCGTGGCGAGAACAGAGCAGAAGCCAAGAAAGATTGATGATGTCTCAACTAATTTTATGATTTATCGATCTCCACTTTGCTCGTTTTGCAACGTGGGGGAGTTCATTTTTCTGTCAGGCCCACAGTGGAGTCACTCTTGCTAATAGATACGATTACCATCCCGAGACTGTGTTTGTGAACATAAGGGTGGCTCTCTCAGCTGCTGAGCTCAGCAGTTTCCTTCTATTATGTCCCAGATCTGCTAGGAACCAAAACTGATGCTCTTACCCAGGGCTCTGCTGGACAGACACAAGCATTTTTCTCATTTTTCTTCCAAACAAGTTCATCTTTAAGCAAGTACAGATTCATGGTTTAAATTACAGAGTTGACACATCATCTGTTTTCAGTGTGGATATCTTTACAGCAGAGGCCTTTTGCAGGATCTGACAAAGCAGGAAAGGGGATAGAGTGTCATTGCTAACCACTTGGGCCCTGTGACAACAATGCTTTATGGATTTACTTGTTAGGGCACAATACACACTGGTTTGGACAGTTCAGTAATTCCACTCAGCAAACATTGATTGGGTAAAAACTGCATCCTACGTATCCTTGAGAAATTCATTCATTTAACAGTTGTTTATTGAAGAAGATAGGTAGATCTGTAGACAGACAGACAGACAGACAAGCAGGCAGATGGACAGGTGATAGATATGAATATGTATGCTAGTAGATAGGAAGATTTTTAGTAGATTTAAGATACATAAGTGATAAATAAGGTAGACACATGATAGATAGATAGATAGATAGATAGATAGATAGATAGATAGATGAAGACAAAAATATGCATATCAATTGATAGGTAAACTATTAATAGAATATCAATAACAGATAGGTAGGTAGGTAGATGAAAGATAAACATAAGTGGGAGGAGAAAGAATATGTATTTCAATTGATGAATTATTAATAGAGTATAAATAGATTATAGATTATTAATGAAATACCAACACATGATGGGTAGGTAAATTATTAACTGAATATCAATAGATTATAGACAGATAAATCAATAGATAGATAGATACTTGGGTTATAAAGAAAGTTATTACCTCTTAATTTTTTTTAATTTTTAGAAAACTGTATAATATGTGAAGAGATGGGAATTGGGGTCATAGAGAGATGACTCTACAGCAGTTCCCTGTGTAATTGATCATAGAGGCCGACAGGCCACCTCTTCTTTCACCTGTGCAGCTGTGGCTCTGACCAGAGCTGGGCTGCAGGCCACTGGCTCTGCTCAGATCTATGCAGAAAGTCTCTCGTTTCACTGGGACCAACAGCTTAACTGGGGCACGGTTCTTGGAAAGCGTTAGCAAACCTGAAGTGAGCAACAGCTTGGTTCTACTTCAGTGCAATTGTGTCACGCCTACCCACATCCTATTGGCTAAAACAAGTCATATGGCTAACCCCGAATCATGGAGTAAGGAAATACATTCCATCCACCCACTGGAAGGGAGGGCAGGCATTTGGGGGTAATAACCCAAATTATCCCACAGAGTTCTGCGATCTTCAAAAGGGATTCATGATGGATTTGAGAGCAGGAAGTTTCATGGGTGAGGGCACAGGGTTTACTGAGAGGACATCAGACACACTGGCAGAGGCCAACCCTTGTTGGGCTGTGTAAGGAAATGGCACCTCAGATAATACAATTTCAAACAGTCCCTATCCCTGGTAAGTGGAAAATGGATTGAAAGAGGAAAAAGAATAAAAGACAGGAGTCCCTTGGGACACTAGTCCCAGGCCCAGATGGCCACTGCTGGCCCAGTAATCATGGAGAAGGAAGTGGATTGAGGAACGGGCCATATGGCAGACACCCACAGGAAAGAATATGTGACTCTTGACCTCGATGATCGATTACGTCAGAAAACACTGTACAGAGGCGGCCATCATATGATGAGGTGTGAACCTTTTTTTTTTTTTTTTTTTTTTTTCTAATGCATAGGCGGATTCAGAGACACCTGTGGCTTTTGCCTTAGCATCCGGGAAGTTCAGAGAGGTCACATTTAAGCTAGGCTCTAAATGTGTCATGTCATGTAGCACTGAGATGACGAGCAAGAATCCTAACAATGAACTAAACAGAGTATCAGAGTATGACAGCCACACCTACCATGGGCAGAGTCATGTAGCAAAAGCCATTGCATCTGCCTGAAAGTGGCTGCCAGGCAGTAGGTGGGGGCTGTGTGGTTTATTATTTGGGATCACTGCACCCAAAATGACTCCTTGACTTGCTACTCAGAGGGGCTAGAGATTAGAATAAAGCTGCCTGCCCAGCAAAGGCAGAAGCCGAGGAATGAAAGACTTGAACACACACACCACCCAATGCCCTCAACTAGGCCATGGATGTTTTTGCTTTTGAGCTTGCCCATATGCAAAATGGGAGAGTTGCGAAGCACGAATGGGCAAGATGCATGGCATTGTCTAGACTCCAAATGCTCAGGGGACAAATAAAAGAATATTTAACACAGCAAACATGCCAGGATGTGAAATGGAAAAATAATTTCTGAAGTATTTTGCAACTGCACAAATTTCACTGTTGGAAATGCAGAAATATAAAGTAAAATAGAAGTCACCACCATAATAACCTCCATTAACATTTTACACATCTTTCTATCCTGAGTAATATATTTTATGATGTACACATTCTTGTGCTCCGGTGTATTTATATACAAGTAAAATCATATCTAAACTATGAATTTTAATCCCGTTTTCCCCTCTTAATATTGAAGTATTTTTCTGCATCCACAAATTTTTACAAAGAGGTCTAATGATGTGAGAAATTGGGACTGATTTAATGAGGATGGAAAATTGAAATGTAAAATTATATATTTCGTGTGATGTCAATTACATAAACATTTTGTGTTGATGGGCATGTGTGAGCTATGCAGTGGTACCTCTGTGTGAACAACCTGACTTGCCCTTGCCTTCTGAGATTCAGGTGGGTGTCAATGTGTCATAAACATTTTTCCACATCTTCTTTATACTGTAGAATAACCTTGTGCTACTGTTGCAATGGCAGGGTTGTGATGTTTTTAAACTT
The DNA here is from genome assembly GCF_903995435.1 of Acomys russatus. Lineage (NCBI taxonomy): Eukaryota > Metazoa > Chordata > Mammalia > Rodentia > Muridae > Acomys > Acomys russatus. The sequence goes on along the minus strand of NC_067143.1, from coordinate 66,127,793 downwards.
AAACTCTAAACAAAACAAGAGGCAAGGCCGACTCCAATGTCTATGACATTGTGGCCCCATAAGCAAAGGGTATGTTTGCAACTCAGGGAACCCCTCAGAATTGTGCCCCCTTCCATGAAAAAAAAAGACACAGAGGTCATAAGTCATGGGAAACTCCAAAGTCACCCCTTACCTCAAGCAAGGACATGAAGGACGTAAGTCATGGGACAGGCACCAGAGAATGATCTGGTCTGACAGTCTAGAGGCCTTCATCTTGGACACAAATACAAGGATTTGTCCACCTACAGGCTTTAAGAATGCCGCACACACAGCAACTAGATGGAAAGATCCCAGATGCTGGAACCCAGGGTCCAGGAAAACAGCAGCATCCAGGCTTCCCTCAGGTCAAGGGCTGCATCACGCCAGATGGCAAAATCAGAACGAAATCTAAGTTTCACTCAGGACTCTCAAATCTTCATTCCCCTGACTCAGGTGACAAAAACCACACTAACTGACATTTTCCTCAAAAATGTTAAGGGACATGAAAGCAGCAGTCACCTGACACCATGAGTCAAACTTTGCCTGCCTCAGCTTAGGGCTAGCTCACAACAGAGCAGAGTCACCAGCCTCCTTCCTCCCCAAGAGTATATAAGAAGTGTAAAGATTGCTAAAAAGTCCCTCTCAGACAAACTGAAAGAAGAAGAGCCCAGACAAGCTGTGGAGAAGAGATTCAGACCAATGAAACTACCTGGAAAAGATACTCTCTAATCTGTTGATCCTGTAAGTAACCCTTCACTCAAATTCCTATAAGTAATAGCGATAAAATGTATTCATCAAGTTGGATTTTGTTAGAATCTATACTTTTGTAGGTCATTGTTTTCCTATCTTGTGTAAGTATGCATTTGCTCACATGTTCCCAGGAATAGCGTCACACAATACTCATCTACACACACACGCACACGCACACACGCACACGCACACGCACACATGCACATGCACACACATGCACACACACATGCACACACGCACACACGCACACATGCACGCACACGTGCACGCACACGCACACGCGCTTTTATATATCCTGCCACGCCTTGAGCGTGCCTTTTCTCTCTCCCAGCAGCATCTCATTCATTTTCATTACACTGTTCCTTTTTCTTTTTCCATTTTTTAAGGCATTGGCATGCGTATGTGTGTGTGAATGCTTGCGTGTGTACAGACAGACTCATCTGTGCATGGGCATCCAGGTTAATGTGTGGCACCTTCCTCAATTGCTTTTTCACCTTATTCATTGAGGCAAGGTCTCTCAGTCAGATCCAGATTTTTTTTGATATGGCTGGTCTTGCCAGCCAGCTTGCTCTGAGGGGTCCTATCTCTGCTTTCCAAGACTGGAGTTACAGGTGAGCTGCCATGTCCACCAACAGTTTACTTGGGTGCTGGGGATACAAACACCTGTCACAATGACTTCCCGCTGCACTGTCTCCCAAGCTCTACCTATGTTGTTCTTTACATTTGAAATCCCTGTTCAAAGAGCCTTTGGAAAAACTCTGTGAAGAGCTTTGGTTAGACGGGTTCTACTTTGAACTACACCCTAATTACTTACCGACCGAAAGAGATTGGCCAAGTCCAGGCAGCACCCTTCTAGTGTTGACCAAAGAGTTTCCTCAAATATAGTTATTTCAGAAACTATCAAGTGCCGTATCTTCTCTGCTGGGCCAATCCACAGCCTCATTTCCAGACAGTGGCGTTTCCTATGTCTCCACCATTTTCTGTTCATGTATACTCTTAAGTCCCAAAGCTAGTGTAATTGCTTCCCCCACTTCAGACAGCACTGGGTTCTATCCCAACTCTGATATCTCTAGTTGTGTGAAGTTAAATCAACTCTCAGAACTTCAGTTTCCCCAGGTAGAGATGAGTTTAAGATTCAAAACTGGAAGAGTTAGTTCCATTTAAAAAAAAAAAAAAAAAAGCAAAACAAAACTACACAGCATAGTCTCAGGGCAGTGCCCAGTGCAGTAGCGGTGCCAGGGTTGGGGTTAGGGTTTCTGCCCTCTGGGGTTATGGAGAAGACAGCAGTCCTGGGCCCTAGAAGTCCATATCTAGAGACTCTGCATGACCCCAAGCCATTGCTAACTACACACACAATCAGCACAGTTGGTATTTTGTAAGCCAGCCCTCACCGCTCTCTCTCCACCCTTGGGCAATGTTACAGATGACACTCAGTCTCTTTCCAAGCTCAGAGCTTTCAGAGCAAAAGGCCTTTTTTTTTTTTTTTTTTTTATCCTACTCCCTGGGCACCCGGTAGCAGCCATCCTTTGCGTCCCCAGCAAGGGGAAGCCAAGTGGGATAGTCTTCAAGGATCATTAAGAGCCCAGGAGCCAGGTTACATACATACTGTCTAGCTGACATGGGCCTGGAGGACAACAGCACACTCATGGCAGACGCACTCCCACCCACAGAACGCCCACAGTCTGGATCAGCGTGCACCTCTCATTGACCACCTAGTGGGACTACAAGATTTCACTCCCAGGAAGGCACTTTTAACAGCGAGATGCCGAGGTAAAAGCAGGCCTTGTTGGGAGGGGCATGGGGGGCAGCAGCCAGGTGAGGGCACAGTGGCTGCGGTTGAGTGACAGACAGATCCTATATGAAGCTGATTCATGTCAGAGCAAATCTGGGCAGGGACCAGCTGATTCAGGCAGTTAAGTTATTGCTCTGCCAGCTTAATATTTTGCCATCTGCTAACCGAAGGCTCTGCTGCCTGCTGGGTCCTATAAAGACTTTTATTTATTACATTACACATGGCAACATCTGCCACCGGATGAAGCTCTGCTCGGTGCCCTAATTAAACAAACACACACTCCAGCGACTGCGGAGAGCCGGGACTCATGGTGAGGGAGCTGAACTGTTTGCAGGCTGTTAAAAACTGCAAGTGTCCCATGCAAGCTTTCAAAGCAACACATGGGGCATCCAACTCCCCACCCCCTTGCTGGTCACTATGGACTTACAGGCCGTTAATTATAGGCTGGCGAGCTGGCAAGAGGGCCCAGCAGGTAAGGCACTTCCTTTCGAGCCCCGCAGATGATTCCCAGAACCCATATGGCGGGAGGAAGGAATGACTCCTGAAAACTATTCTCTGGCCAGAGCACCTGTGCGTCTAGGTTTTGAGTTTCTACCCACTCCAGTCTCCTTTTGTTCCCTCCCGCCCAAAAAACTTGGATTTTTAGGAGCTGGCTTGGCCAGTTGCCAGAATTCCTGGTTTCTGTGTCCTGCTAACCTGTCTCGTGGTCTCTCACCTTTTGATCCTCCCATCTCCATGTGTGTACTCAAATATTCTAAACAGCCCATCAAAACAGGAAACCCTACTGATGAGGGCAATGAGCTCTGAAATTTCCATTTGTTCTTTTCCATTCCCTTATGCACTCAATACGGATCTGATGAGCACGCGCTGGAAGGCCCAGACATTAGCAGGTTAGCTGATGGGCTGAGTGGCCATTTCTGTCATGGAAAGGCCCTGGGGCCAGAGATTGAGAGAGCAGGTGGAGAAGAAGAGCGTGTGGGTTACAAAGGCAGGTGGGGCCGTGGATGTAGCCCAGCGAGTGGAGACCTTGCTCGTTGTTGTCTCTAGATCCCTGGGTTCCATCCCCGGTACTACATACACTGGGTATGGTAGTTCATGGAGACTGGGAGTTCAAAGTCATCCTCAGCTATAGACCAAGTTGGAGGCCAGCCTGGACTACAAGACAGCAACTGTACAGCAAGAGTGTGAGAAGCCGAGCAGTCCTGTGGGCAAGGAGTTTCCTACAGCCCCGCCTTACCTCAGACTCAGCAGCTTACAACAAGTTAAGACTTCTGAAGTCTGAGGCGGCTAAAATTACCAGGCAAAAAAATCAAGTCACTAGAAGAATCTCAAGTTGTACCATCCCAAGGTTCTAGAAGAGAACCTGTTTTTAACCTTCCTCAGCTTCAAGCCTATATTCCTTGTGGTGTGGCCCCCTCCCCTCCATCTCTCTCTCTCTCTCTCTCTCTCTCTCTCTCTCTCTCTCTCTCTCTCTCTCTCTCTCTCTCTCTCTCTCCCTCCCTCCCTCCCTCCCTCCTCTCCAGCTCTGCTTCTCCAGACTTCTTTCTGAGTCTCTTCTGTTTCCATATCTACTTTGAGGCTTCATGGACTGATTACACACAGATATTCCAAGGTAATTGCGGTTTTCGGGTTAGGAGCAGATAACAGCCACTCCATCTCTGCCCTTTGTCCATGGGTTAGGGTGCAGACATCTTGGAAAGCCATCACCCTTCCAATCATAACTGGCAGGAAACTTTCGATCTTTCTGAGATGTGATGGTGAAAACAAGTCACAGGCAGAAATAGAAATGTTGGATCCAGAGTCAGGCAAGAACTCTATGGTCACAGAGTGGTGGGGGGTTAGCCACGAGCTTCAGGGAGTCACAGACTATCAGAATATTATGACAAGAGAAAGGAGCTTCAGGAAGTCACAGAATATCAGAATATTATGACAAGAGAAAGGATTCTGAGATGAATCCAAAGAGTCACCAGGGCCAGACTATGTCCAGCCTTGCACATCTTGCAGAGGCAGTTGACTTATGCTTTAGAGTCTAGACCTGGAAAGAAAGATTTCATGGGGCTAGGCATATAGTTGAGCGGTGTAGCACTTTAGTGGCATGCGTGGGGCCCTGTGTTCTCTTCCCAGTGCCACACAAAAAAAAGAGCTTACATTCATTTACGTGTGTGCGTGTGTGTGTGACTTTCATTTACCGTGTGTGTGTGTGTGTGTGTGTGTGTGTGTGTGTGTGTGTGTGTGTGTGTAAGAGACTTCCATTTACTCTGTGTGTGTGTGTGTGTATGGAGCCATGCATGCCACAGTGCTCATGTGGAAGTCAGCCTGGGTTGGTTGGTCTGTTGCCTTATTTGAGGCCTCTTTGCTGTCACTGTACACACAGGACTAGCTGGGTGAGCGTCCATGGGCTCTCCAGCCTCTACCTCCCAAGCCATCATACGAGTGCTAGGCTTGCAGACAAGTCCTGCCCAGAGTTACGTGGTCTTTTGGGACTGAACTCGGGTCCTCACACTTGTGCAGCAAACACTTTCCTACTGAGCCACCTCCCCAGCCCACAACTTGGTGTCTTTTTTTTTTTTTTTTTTTTTTAACCAGACAGACCTTGGCTCAGAATCTTTAAATATATCATCTCATTCAATTCCTTTTCCTTTTTTAAAGTGCATAAAATATGCATTGTGATCCTCATTCCAGATGAGGAAGTGATGATTTAGCAACATCTGAAGATGGGCTGTAAGCCCTGACATGCCAAGCCATGAGTCCCCTGCCTCACTACCACACATAACTTGTCATCAAAATTATTTCCCTTCTGTGGATTTGTGATTATAGAGGATACTCTTGTCTTCTTCTTTCTTCAACCAGATAGATACATACATAGATGATAAATAGACAGATGGTAGGTAGGTAGATAGATGATAGATAGATAGATAGATAGATAGATAGATAGATAGATGATAGAAAAAAGTAAAATAATACTTGACATATATAGAGAGAGATAGATGACAGATACATAGATTAAACAGATTATAGGTAGAAAGTAAATGAAAGAACAGTAATAGATACACATATTATGGGTAGGCGATACATAAATTATAAATAGATAAATTATATTTAGAATATTGGTTTATGAGAGAGAGGTGACAGATAGCTATAAGTGATAGAAACATAGGTAGATGATAGAGTGCTAGACAGAAACGTAAGTACAGAGGTGATTGATAGATGACAGATAATAGGTGATTGCTTTAACAGATGATAGATAATACACGGATTCTGGAGAACCCACCCATGCACAGGAGCATCCCAGTGAGCTTATGTTTTGTGTGTTAATGCTTCACCAAATGACACACAGGAAGTTCCTCCCACTTTGTCATCAGTGAGATGGAGCCTAAGGTCTCTGTTCCTGATCATGCTGGTAGTTGGTCTGAGTAGTTAGAAAAAGAGACCCAAAACCAAAGTAGTTCAAGTAAAATGTGCCTTGGTCCTCGTTCTCAGATGGGTGTAGAAGGAAATAGCTCCAGGCTGTCATACTTTGCAGTTATTCAGGGATCTGTCTCCTTCCGTATGCCTTTTCCTTGTTTCTGGAGTGTTGAAGCAGGCTTATCAGAATAGCATCAGACTCTAGCATAGAGGGGAATGGATGGGCTGCAAACACATCCCTCAGGTGCTGGGACCTGAGGCTCCTGCACAACATCTGCTCATGCCCCACAGGCAGCCGTCGCACATCTGTAAGAGAATGTCTCACCTACATGGACGGACAGGTGCTGGATAATGCGTGGCGGGGATTAATACCGGAATATGATTAGTTAAAAGGGATGATGGCTCCTTTGGTTTGTCTAGAGTCTAACACACCCTTGCACATCAGAAACTGATTTAGAAATTGTGCAACCAAACCATATATGTGTGTGTGCATATCTAGATGCATGATAGAAGATAGATAGATAGATAGATAGATAGATAGATAGACAGACAGACAGACAGACAGACAGACAGATAGATAGATAGATAGATAGACAGACAGACAGACAGACAGACAGACAGACAGATAGATAGATGATAGATAGATAGATAGATAGATGATAGATAGATAGATAGATGATAGATAGATAGATAGATAGATAGACAGATAGATAGATAGATAGATAGATAGATGATAGATAGATAGATAGATGATAGATAGATAGATAGATAGATAGATGATAGATAGATAGATGGATGATAGATAGATAGATAGATAGATAGATAGATAGATAGATAGATAGATGATAGATAGATATGTGTAAGGAGAAACTCTTTGCCATGTCACACCTATGGATGTCAGAGGACAGAGAACTCCACAACTTTATGGAGTCAGTTCTGTCCTTACACTTTGACATGGTTTCCAGGTGAACTCAGGTCCTCGGGCTTTTGTGGCAAGTGCCATCACTGGTGAAAGCCACCTTGACAGGCTTCTTTTCAAATAGAATGCTTATTCCTTGACAATCCCACACACATATAGACTTTACATTGACCATACTGCCGAGTTGCCCTCCCTTCTCCCCACCCACTCCTGGGAGCCCCTTTTCTTCCTAACAAGCTCCCCTCTACTTTCACATCCCTTATTGTGAGGTCAGGGATCTTCCATGGGAGTGGGGATGGGATTATTGACTGGAGCATAGGCCACTTACCAGTGATGGCCCCACCCCTAGCACCCATCAACTGCCAGTGGCTCCTCAATGAGTGTGGAACCACTCAGTAGTGTGCATCTGGTCACAGCTGCGGTGAGTTCATGGGTGCAGTGGCCAGGTCATGTCCAGAAGACCACTTGGCAATACTCCTTTCTGTCCTCAGGCTTGTCCATCCATCCCTCCCACTTTCCCATGGTGCTCCCTGAGCCTTGCAGGCACTGACGTGAGTATCTTGTTTAGGGCTAAGCACTCAACAGTCACTTATCCTCTTGGGACAGTTATATCTCTCTGCATTAACACTGCCCACTGCAGTAAATAAGTAAGTCACTGGCTGGTGAGAGTGTGAGCAGTATTCATCCATGGATATAAACATATGTACAGAAGGCAGGCAAACACACAAAGACAAGGAATGATAGGACAAAGCTAAGCAGTGGGTCTCTGTGGAGGAGTGGGTGATGGAAAGGGAGAGCTGATTGACATGCCAGTGCGTCCGCTAACACATATTTTTTTTATACTTAAAGTATTATGTATTTCCATGTATGTGTTTGTGCGTGCCTGTGTGAGTTCATTTCACTTTTTTAAAAATTATGTTTATGAGCATTTTACCTGCATATACATCAGTCACCATGTGCATACAGAGGCCAGAAGAGGGCACCAGATACCCTGGAACTGTAGTTACAGGTGGTTCTGAGCCACCATGTGGGTCTTGGGAATTAAACTTGGTCCTACACAAGGGCATTACGTGCTCTTAACCACCGAGCCATCTCTCCAGCTCCTAATACAGGTGTGTTGCTGTTGCTAACGAACTCTGTAGTAATGCCCTTGGTCTTCACCTTGCTCTGCGACATCACATATACATATTCTTTTTAGTGTTCTTTATTTGAATATATCATATAGTGCATTTTTATCATATTCTTTCCTCTCCCCCAACTCCTTTCAGATCCTCCTCTCCTCACCCAAATTTATGATCTTTTTCTTTCTTAAAAAAGAAAAAGCCTCTTAAAAAAAAAAAAGAAACAAACAAACAAACAAAAACCATGGAGCCCTATTGTGTTGGCAAGTACTCCTGAGTATGGGACCTGCCCTGGAGTGTGGCTGGGCCAGGTCCTGCACTAAGACCATCTGAAGTGAAATTAAACAAATGGAGCTAGGGAGACGCCATCCTGGGAGCACAGTCGGCCCTGACAAATATCTGCTTAGATTACATCCCAGAAATGTGTTCACCTTGGTGAGGCAAAAAGGGGGAAGCTCAACTCTTGAATACAGCCAGGTGAAAAGAAGACTAAATTCCACCATAATGCGGTGTACAACACAGAATAATGGGCATAGTGCAGTGGCAGGGACATAAAAGCCCGCTCTCCAGCCCTGGGTTGCAGAGTCTACGGCTCTGGGCAGGAAGCAAGCCTGGAGCCACTCTGGGCTTTGGGCTGTTTAACCATGATGGATGATCCCATAAGGCAGCAAACAAGATCAGTGGAATTCATTCATTTGCCGGGTGCCCTGGGAACTCTTTGATTTCCCCCAAGACCTGGCTGCCTCCTTCTGTTATTGCTGAAAGCAGTCAGTCCTCACCACACAGACTAACAATGAAGTAGGAGATGGACCCCAGGTCTAGTCACAAAGGCTAGAGGACAGGCACATCAGGGGGGTCTGGGGAGGCGGCATGGTGGGTAAAGTGCTCACTACGCAAGCCTGAGGACCTAGGTTCACATCTCCAGGACCTTTGTAAAAGCCAGGTGAAGTGGAGCACGTCTGTAACCTGGAGAGCACTGAAGAGAAGACAGGGAGGTGTTTCGGGCTTTCTGGGCAGCCTGCCTAGATGAATCAGGGAGCTCCCAGTTCAGAGAGACTCTGTCTGAAAAAAACAAACAAACAAACAAACAAACAAAGACAGACGGAGAGCAATGATAGAAGACACCTGGCATTGACCTCTGGCTTCCACATGGACACACACAGAGAGAGGGGGGGGGAGGGAATGTAAAGAAAAGGCAAGCAACCATGCCTCACATTCAGCCCAAAGGAAACAGGTACAGCACAAGCCTTGCACGAAAAGACCCAGGGTTCCACCCCCAGCACTGGCAAAAATGGGGCGGCAGAGACAACATGAGATTGTAATCCCAGCTGAACGCCAGAGATGAGAGCTAGAAGATTGCCCTCAACCTCAGCTAGCTCCAGACCCGACCTGAGCTTCCTTAGACCCAGTCACAAAAAAGAGTGATGGGTGTGGCTGCGATGGCTCGCCAGAAGCCAATCCCGCAGCTGCAGCTAAGCGCAAGACTCCATCGTCCCTTTCAAAGCTTGTGGAGCACACAGCAGGAAGGGCAGGCCTGGGGTGCAGCGGATGGCCCACTGTATGTTTCCTTTCCTAGGGTGCTCCCTCCACATCTCCACCCTGCCCCCTCCCCCATTTTAAACAAAGCAGAAAAAATGTAATTGTGAGTGACAGGCAGGGTGGGAAATGCCATTTTAAGCTACCACTGATGGAACTGCTCCTGTCCCTGAGGGAGAGATACTATTTCTCTCCAGACTAAATATATTTTCTTTAGCCAAATGCTTTGATAGGCAGCTTTGGTTATGAAATGTGAGTCCCCCAGGGCACAGTTTAAAAGGAGACAACAAAGAGATAGCAGGATGGCCTCAAATCAGGAAAATGAGCCTTTGAGACGCCAAGTTTTGGAGGCATACTGGGACCTGGGGTGACACTGCAACCGCAAGCCCGCCTCCTCCCAACAACCCACATGCCTTCTGCAAGGCTCCCTCACAGGTGCCCTCCTTCATCTGAGGAGCAGGGAACTGCTGACTCCCAAGGAACCGCTTTTTCTAAACATTGTAAATCCTTCTCCCTGGGGTGCCATGGGGAGGGGTGGGCTTTACAGTCCGAGGCGAGGCATGAAAGCAGAACTAGCCTGGATTTCTCTCTTTCCTTGCAGTGGCCATCTGTCCATTCTCTTCTGTCCATTCATCTAGGTAACTTTGGCATGTGACTTTTTTTTTTTTTTTCTTTCCTGATTAACAAACCAGGTTTGCATAGCCTGGGGCATCTCTGAAACAGGCTGCAGACCTATGACAGGTAAGACTTCTGGGAAAATATGGGGGTGACTCTGGCTGAGACACCCCCCTCCTGGCAGCAGACATTGAGACTGAAGAGGGCACCCTCTAACCGGATGGGACTCCTAGCAGAGGGAGGGGAACACCAACCCACCCACAAAAACTTCAACCCAGAGTTTACCCTGCCTACAAGATGTGCATGGATAAAGAAAGAGCAGAGACTGAGGGAATGTCCAACCAATGCCTGGCCACACCATGCAAGGCAGCCCACCCTTAACACCATAAACAACACTCTGCCACACTTGCAGATGGGAGCCTAGCACAGCTGTTCTCTAAGAGGCTCCACCCAGCAACGAATGGAAACTGATGCTGAGACTCACAGCCAGACACTGGGTGGAGCACCAAGAGCCTTGTGGAAGAGTGGGAGGAAGGATAGAAGGACCTGGAGGAAACAGAAGACCACAAGAAGACCAACAGAGTCAACTAACCTGGGCCCATCGGGGCTTGTGAAGACTGACACACCAACCAAGGACCATGTATGGACTGGACCTAGGCCCCCGACACATATGTACCAGATGGGCAGCTTGGTCTTCATGTGGGTCCCCTAGTAAGGGGAGTGGGGGCCATCTCTGACATGGACTTTCTTGCATGCTTTTCTGTCACTTCCTTCTGGTGGAGCTCCCTTACCAGGCCACCACGGTAGAGGATGTACTCAGTGCTGAATGGGACTTGACATGCTGGGATGGGTAGGTAGAGGGGACTCCTCTTTTCTCAGAGGGAGGGGAGGGGAGGGGAGGCATGAAGGAGAGGGAGGGAGGGGACTATGATTTGGATGTAAATAATAAAACAAAATAAAATAAACCAGGTTTGATCTTTTCACTCAAAGAAAACACTGCACAGCTTCTTGTAGATGTGTTTGAGCCACCAGCAAGGTGACACTCGCACTCTGGAGCCATTATTACCTAAAACAAGGGTTTCTTCAACCCAGCCCTGAGTTACCAAGACTGTGGCAGCTGTCCTCTAAAGGGGCCAATGACCAACAGGTGAACAGAGTCCATTCCCCCTTGAGAGAAAGGAGGTAGGACACAACTTCCATCATGTTGTTCAGAACAGTACACAATTATAAACTTACCTTTACTTCTAGAACTTTCTATTTAATGTTATCAGACCACGGGTGAGAAAGGCTGGGTCCCTGCTCTATCAGGATCTCAAACACTATTGTATCTATAGGTTCATTGTCTCTCTTCTTGAGACTACAAAGTCAGGACAAGCAGGACTGGAGTAGTTTTTAATTATGTTCTACTTCCCAGAAGAACACCTTAGAAGATAGTCAACAAATTTTTCTTCAATAAATGATTCGGAGAGAATCATATGGAATATTAAAACAAACAGCAGACCAAGAAGAATGAGGAAGTCTGAGCCTTTAGGGCATTATACAACATGAGTGTAGCAACAGCTGACACAAAAAACAATGTTGGCTGAGTTCAGATGGGATACAAGTCTTACCCAAATTCTACAACCAGTTGAGGTTTTAGACTCAGACAAGCCTGTTTTTAATCCCATCCTCAAATCTCTGGGATTTTCCTCCAACTCTGTAAGAAGCAAAATGTTGTTGTGTTATTGTTGTTGTTGTTGGGGTTGTTTGGTTTGGTTTGATTTTTTTTGAGACAGCGATTCTGTGCAGTCCTGGCTGTCCTGGACTCACTCTGTAGCCCAGGCTGGCCTCGAACTCACAGAGATCTGCCTGCATCAGAACCACCGTGTGACTGAGCTACACCATTCCAGGGGTGTATACCGACGTGGACATACCACAGAGATGCCTGCACACCCATTTTTGTCGCTGCATTGTTCAGGACAGCCTGGGCTGGAATCAGCCTAGATACCCATCAATAGAAAAACGCGAAGTATCTACACAGTTGAAGTTTATATTCAGCCATAAAGAAGAATGAAATCATGGCATTTATAGGAGAATGAACAGAATTGGGGATAATTGTGTTAAGGAAAATAAGCGAGACTCCAGAATACAACTATAGCATGTATTCTCTCATGTGTAGAACCTGGATTTGTGTGTCTGCATGTGTGTGTGTGTGTGTGTGTGTGTGTGTGTGTGTGTGTGTGTACATGTGTATGTGTGTGTCTGTGTGAACCTGTGTGTGCTCTGTGTGTGTGTACTCATGTGGTGAGACTAGAAAGCAGACCACTGCAGGAGAGGAAGCGGTCTTAAGACAGAGAAGGGGGAAGAGAAAAATGAAATGCATATGATGTGAAAGCAGAAGAGGGGCTTTCTGGGGGAAGGTAGCAGTGGGAGACAGATTAGAACCAAGTATCTTGGCATATGTGTTTGAAAAGGCCATAACAGAGCCTATTAGTGTGTATGCTAACTTTAAAATTAATTTTTAAATAAATAAAAGAACACCTAAAAGGAGGGAGGGAGGGAAAAGAGAGAGGGAGGGAGAGAAGGAGGGAGGGAGGGAAGGAGGGAGGGAGGGAGAGAAGGAGGAGGGAGGGAAGGAGGGAGGGAGGGAAGGAGGGAGGGAGGGAGGGAAGGAGGGAGGGAGGGAAGGAGGGAGGGAGGGAGGGAAGGAGGGAGGGAGAGAAGGAGGGAGGGAGGGAGGGAAGGAGGAGGGAGGGAAGGAGGGAGGGAGGGAGGGAGGGCCATCAAGTTGGTTCAGTGGATAAGGGTGCTTGCCTGCCACCAAAGCCTGATGACCTAAGATTGATCCCAGAACCCACACGATAGAAGAAAAAGTGACTCACACAAGTTGTCCTCTGACCACTACATATAGGCTGTGTCACATGCATGCCCACAACAGACACGTTAATTAATTGATTGATTGATTGATTGATTGATTAAATATAGGCAGAAAATCTATCTAGTGAGCTAAGAACATAAAAAATTCAGAAAGTCAGAAGCACCTCAGAGGAGAAACAAGCAAGTAGAAGAGAAAATAACACCTCAAATTTTAGGAACCAGCAATAGCTATTTGTGGGCTACCAGAACAGACTACAAACTCCAGGAGTTCAGACACAACAGATCCCCCACCCTCCCAGCTGCCAACACTTCCCCACTGCTCTTCAGCAATGCTAGGGTAATATATCAAAACCAGGGGTCCAGTAAGAAGATGTGAGGAGACCCCACCCCCAACCTCCAAGCCCCCACCCCGTCATATGCAGTGTCTCTGCAAAGTGTGAGGTTAAGACTGGAGGGGGAGAGCTGACCTAAATCCACAGTTGCACCGAGAGATGGTCCAGACAAGCAGGGATGCCCCCCAAAGCCTGCAGATGTTCACCTGGCAACATCCAGAATAAGAGAGGTCCTCACCCCCATCTAGACACCCCGCACTTCACCGAGCTGTTCCTTCAGAGTGACCAAAGCAGAGAATCAAGGTTGAGTAGAGCAAAGCATATGGGGCCAAGAAACAGAGAGGTTGAGTTCCACACTGTGATGTGCGAGTCCCACCCAGGCCAGGATGCCCCGTCCCAGCTTTGAATTTCGGGCAGTTTCCTAGAATCCCAAAGGCTAAGATCCCAGGGCCTGCTGGCAGGAAAAGTACGACCCACCGTGAGAGTATTTAAATCCACAGGTAAACTGGACAAAGGTGAAGCTGTGACAGCCGGAGCCTGAGCTGAGGCGGCGTTGGATGGATTCAGCTTCTGCTAGAACACAGAACAGCATGGCTTCTTTCTCTATAGTAAATACAATTTATGATCCTCAGTGGTTTACAAAATTTCCAAAACGCAATAAAACACTGAAGTACACATTAGTAATTTATTTAAAAGACAAAAAAAAATGTAGCCTCAGTTAAAGGAAAGCAATAAACAGAAATAGTTCCAGAAATGATCCAGACTCTGGAATTACTTAAAGAAACTTTGACATTACTAAGATAAATTTTTTTATCTAATAGAGTTGGTGGGGAGATGACTCGGGGGTTAGAGGGTTTGCTTTGCAAGCATGGAAACCGGAGTTTAAATCCCCAGCACCCACCTAAATGCTGGGAGTGGTGGCTTGCACCGCTGTGTCCATGGAACTGAACATTAAATGGCCAGTTTATTAAGAAGACAGAGAGAAGGAAGGCAGACTAGGCATGAATGCACCTGTAACCACACCCCGAGCTCATTAAAATGAACTTAACAGACAACTGCAAGAAAGGCACTTCCTTTCCAGTTCATACGAACCCTTCAGCAAAACAACATTTTCTGATCCATAGAACAAGTTTCATGGAATTTCAAAGAAATCTTTCCAATAAAAAACAAAAAAAAAAAAAAAAAAAAAAAAAAAAAAAAAAAAAAACCCTGAAATTGTCAATAGGAAAATATACAGAACAATATTCCACTTATTGGTAAATAAAATACTTTAATAAGTAATTCCCAATCTTGCAGATCAAAGAAGAAATAAAAAAGGAAATCTGAAAATATTTTCAACTAAATAATAATGAATATATTGTAACATGTGAGATAATGTGAATCAGTGTTTAGAGGGACATTTAAAATGTGGTTTATAACCAAAAATAAAAAAAATAAAAAAAATAAAAAATAAAATAAAATGTGGTTTATATTGAAGAATGTAAGGCAGGCTTCTATCTTAAGGCTGGAAAATAGTAGCAAGGCAAATTTAGAGTGAAGAAAATATTCAAAAGCAAGCAGAAATATAAAATTTTCACAGAAAGAAAAAGGGTGGAGAAAAAAACAGCCAGTGTTTAGAACGAAAATTAGAACATCACTACAGATCCTACAAATGTTAAAGAGAAATGATAAATGTGAAAACAATATTGGGCCAATAAGCAGAGAGTTTGTTTTAGTTAAATAAAAAC
Source organism: Acomys russatus (assembly GCF_903995435.1). NCBI lineage: Eukaryota > Metazoa > Chordata > Mammalia > Rodentia > Muridae > Acomys > Acomys russatus. The sequence continues at coordinate 66,112,722 of NC_067143.1, read as the reverse complement.
CATGAATGTTGAAGACATAAAAAACAGACCAGTCCTATCTATTAGAAGAATTAGATGTAAGAAACCTTCCCACAATGAAAACTTCAGACTTATATAATTCACTAGAAAGCTCTACGAGACACTTAAAGGGGAGTAACAGCAATTCTAACAATTTTGGAAATGCAGATGCTGCCACTACCTTAATACACAGGAGCAACCCTAGCACTAAGTTGCTGAGAATGTTACAGGTAAAAACAAAATACGTACATTTCTTATGAGTACAGATACAAAAAAATAAAATACTCCCAAATCAATTCTACAATATAATGAAAGGGGTTTCTTGCTAGTAAGATGGAGGTAGCAAGGGACTCAGTCACTGTGGGGATTCATCACGCTATCAGAGTTGGGGGAGACCACTGATCATCCCAAGATGTGCAAAAAAAGAGGGTGTGCATTTGACAAAAATCAGTCTTTCAAAACAAAAGCACCCAGTGAAACTAAAAATTACTAGATCATGGGTCTCTGACTCCCCAAAATCAAGACACATCCCCTACAGTCACTCCCTCAGGGCCAGCTACAGAGAGCGGCTAAGACCTCACAATTCTGAGCCCTCTCTCCCTTTCCCACTGCAATGGTAACATGACTTTGAATTATAGTTTTAATTTGATTAGAGCCTTGTGACTTCTAACGTGGAAGCAAGTCATGTGATAATGGAGCATATACCCCTGTCTGGAAACCTACAAGAAGCAGAAATCTTGTGTTGTGCAGTCAAAGTCTCTCTCTTCCTTCAGGGCCTCATCGCGCTGCCTGTGGTAGACGCTAAGGCTCCGACTCTTTCCCATCAGGACTCTGTAGCTCCTGCTCCTAACGCTCTCCCACCTTAAGACCTCATCACGGCTGTCTGTAGCTGAGTTTATTATGCTCCTAATAAAGCTTTTGTGAAGGACAATTCCATCTCAGTTTGCTTCCTATGAGCTCGAAACGTCTTTTATTATCTATAACAGATGAATGGGAGTCTCTCTAACCTAATGCTCCACAGTGAGAAACGTCGTAAGAATGGCAAAACACTGAACCTTCTCACAACAAGAGCAAGTCACTGACTCTCCACCCCCTGCCTGCACTCTGTTTACTGCTAGTCCAAGCCAGGACATAAGCAAGTAAAAGAAATAAAAGGAAAAGGTGAAATAGAAGCAGAACCTTATTCCTAGCATAGATACAATTTGCCTGAATCCCAGAAGCAAAACCAATGCCTGAAAACTCTGGATCCTTTGAGGAAACTTTTGTTCAATCCATTTAGTGAGTGGTTTCCCAATCATTCAATGTGGCAGTCCGCCACTGAGCAAGAAACTGTCCTTGTTTCAACTGCTGATGGTATGCTGTCTGAAAAACCTGGACGCAGTGCAGTTGGCTGCCAAGCTTTGCAAGGACAGAGTAGGCGAGTCCTTCATAATTCCCGCTTCACAAAAAAAAAAAAGTCTGTCAGATATACTGGGCCAACAGGCCGAAGACTGATGCTCCAGTGTTCTGAAAAGGTTTGCAGGGACTGGCTAGGCAGCCAACTTTCTCCATCAATTCTATAGTTTTGGAAGCTGCTTGCTCTGCACTTCCTCTGTACTCAGGTAATATTTATTCCTTCTTGGGTCTCTGATGAGGTTGAAGACTAGATATTTATGGTCTCACAAGTAATCATAAGTTGTTTAGAATTTAAGAAGATTTTTTAGACTGGTAATGCAAGTTAAGATACAAAATGATTCAGGTACAGAACTCTGAACTCACTAAGCTAAGACAGATAGTACAATCATTTCTCCAAAGTTGCCAAATACATATGGACTGGCCATCATGAGTGTTAATCTTACCTGATTGTTTTATAATTGTTCTTATGGTCTATAGTCTATTACAGTAAGAGAAAGCCTTTTGTTGGACTAAAAGAGGAAGATACAGGTATGATCTCCTACATACCATCTGGATTCTTCACCTGTCAATAAACAGCTGATTGGCCTATAGCCGAGGCAGGAAATAGTGGGGAGGGAGGAGTTCCGGTAGAGAGAGCAAATGCTGGGATAGAGTGAAGGATGTAGGGAATTTGCCCCAGGACATTAAGAAGGACAGACCCATGAAACCTGAGCAGAGGTAACCAGCCACATGGCAGAACTCAGATATTAGTTATGAGCATCAGAGAGCATGCCCAGGTATATTGGCCTGGGCATTTGTAAATATATTTAAGTCTCTGAGAGCTATTTCTGAGAACAAGAGTGTGAGTGAAAAACACATACTACAGAAAACCCCCTTCAGCAATGTGTTAATAAAGGAGAATATATTTGCCCAAAACCAGCTGTAAGAACATTTTTAAGTCCTTTAGAGGATGTATGAACTAGGCACTAGACGGTGCTTGAGGAATTAGCTTTGGGAAAATGACAGAGACATATCCGCTACTCTCTGGTATTGTGACAAACACTGACCCAAAAGCTAGTCAAAACTTTATATGAAAGAAAAGGTTTATTTTGGCTTATGTTCCTAGGGGCTAAGAGTCCACCACGGCAGGGAGACATGCCAGAAAGCAGCAGGCATGTCAGCAAGAACAGGAAGCTCCAACCCAAAGCAGAGAGAGCAAACCGAAAGTGGGGAGAGGCCACAAACTCTCAAAGCCCACCCCCAGTGGCATACTTCCTCCAGCAAGCCTGTACCACCTAATCTTTCCCAAACAGCACTACCTACTTTGGACCAAATGAATCTACAAGGAACATTTCTCATTTAAACCACCACTGTGAACACACGAAGTTTAACATTTTAAAAAAGTGAATTTCCTGACACATAGCAGGCATATTTACAGGAGCAAACAAAGCCTTCTCAGGCACTGCTAAATGTTCCCTGGGAAAATAAACATCAAACTGCCCCAAATGAAAACCACTCATTTAGGTAGTTAAATACCCTAAAGTCTGAGGTTTAATTTAAACCACAACAGAAAAAAAATGAAGGCATGGAAAATGAAATATGGCAAATACTACTGTGAATCTGAGCATTAAATATGCAGGTATTTGTTATAATATAAGAATTATATTATAAAATAACATAATTTGTTATAATAAAATATTACAATATAATAATTTGTTATAATATAAACAGCTTCTAATGTTGTCTTATGTATATATGGAAGATTCATAATGATGATTAAAATAAATTATAATGTGATGTAGACAGAACACACATGCTCATAATTGTATGTAAAATTATGTGTACCAAAAACACCCTGACAAATATATCCACAGGCCTGTGGACAAGTTAGATTGAGGTTCATGGCTGATTTGCTTTTCTGGTTTTTAAAAATAATCTATAATTATATGCTTTTAGATGGAAAAACTGACAAATCTAAGAGCCTTGAAACGCAATATTATTAATCACTTTTGATCTAATATTAGAAGAGACCCAGCAGTAAACACAGCAGGAAGAGAAAGTTATAGACTCAGTCTTTCCCTCTTTCATGGCTCTCAAGGAAAACTTCCAAAGTCAGAAGGGCTGTGAGCACCACACATTTGCAGGATGCCTCCCTCTGTTCTCTGGCTGGCTAATTGAGTAACTTGTTAAACAAACATGCCTTCAGACTTCACACCATATTAGAGGTCTTTGTAAATAAAATTATAGCTGTAAATGTGCCTCCCCTAGCTCGGAAATGAATTTAGGAGTGGCAGGGGTGGGTACCGAGTGCCAAGTGATCTGAGTAACTCAAACTCCTCCATGTCCGTGGATAACAGGTGAGGACCCTCCAGCACCAGGAGCCCACTGGGCAACAGAACTTGCTCCACCATGAAGCAGAGACTTCCCCTCACAGAATGTCCCTCTGCCTCTCCATCCTGTGCAGGTGGTTTTGCTGAGGTCATGCTTGGCTGGGATATTGCCTGGTTCCCATGGCAATGAAGGCAATACTATCCTTAAAGATTCTGTGGCAAAATCTCTTCCTGAACTCATGTCTTTACCCATGTTCTGCATAACCTGAGTGCTTCCTGTAAGTACGGCGTCCTGTGTCCAGTGGGATCAGAAACAGAAGGGCATGTCCATAAACACCTTCCATGTTGGCAGATTCTTAAAGGTCACCAAGACAACTGACACTAAGAACTCCAGCCTGGGATGGACGTGTGTGTGTGTGTGTGTGTGTGTGTGTGTGTGTGTGTGTGTGTGTGTGTCTGTATGTATGTATGTCTGCATTTATACACATGTGTGCTTTGTGTATATATGTGTGAGGTGGTGTCTGTGTAAGTGCATATGTGTGTAAGTGCATGTGTGTATGTGTATATATGTGTATATGTCTACATACGCATGTGTGTGAAGTCATTCAAGCATTCTGCCTATTTTTCGTGGAAGGATAAAACTAAAACTCTTCATCCGATTTCAAACTCATCCTGCAGTGGGTCATTTTAGAACCAATTGGTCTGCAAGGAAAAACAAACACTGTTTTCACAGTGTCAGACTGAGTTTATTCTTAAGGCAACATTGTAGAAGAGACTTGAAAGTAGGAGAATCTGAGATGCATCCGACTTCAACAGTGAGACTACAAGCCTCTTTATTGGGTGTGTTTCTGTTATACAAAGTGATGTGCTGAGTCAGAACGTTTTTTCTTACTTCTTTTATTTTTTGAGATTGTTGTATATTTATATCATTTTCCCCTTTTGTCCCTCTAAGCCCTCCCTCCCCTTCTTTAAGTTCTTGGCCTCTTTAATTCTTTGACGTTACATGTTACATGTACATGTATATACATTTTTTATTAAATATATCCTGCATTTGACCAGTCACACCTTAACACCCTCCCTCCTCTTTCTTACTTCTCCCTCTGTACTCCCCGTCCTGGTTTTGTTTGTTTTCCTATTTTTACGGTTTTAGTTTTACTGTGTTTGTGTATGTGGATATGTGTTGTGTGTGTGTGCACATGTGTGTGCTTTCTCAGGAAAGCCAGAGGAGGACATTTTCTGTTCTGCTGCATCAGTCAGCGCCTTATTCGCTTGAGACAGGGTCCCTCAATGAACCTGGAGATAGGCTGGTGGCCAGGAAGTCTTCTAGAGACTCCACCCACACCTTAGAGACCACCCACACCTTAGAGACTCCACCCACACCCTCGCCCCAGAGCTAGGCTCATGGATATATCAGGTTACACCTGGATTTTTTCTATAGATTTGAGGATTTGAAACCAGGTCCTTATACTTGCCCAGCACGTGCTTGTTATGCGAGGTCATCTGCGAGGTCATATTCCTACAGACAACCCATTTTTAGGTCATATGACAATATATGCATTACACCTGGTCTAGGTTCCACATTGAAAAAACATAAGACACATGTCTTTCTAGATAGAGTGTCAATTGCCTAAAAGATGAGGAAGCTGGACTGGGGCTGTACAGGAGGTGACTGGCTGCCCAGTGGGAACTGTCACTATGCCCGCCCCATCATGTCCAGCCCGTCCTCAGCTCCTTAGCCTAAAGCATCAAAAACAATGTGCAGAACCAACAACAGCAACTCTGCTACTTCTTGCCTGCAAGGAGTCACTGAACAACAAACTCCGCCTCTCTGCCTTGGTGCTTCTGCCTATAACGTGTGTGGGGGTGGTGCGTTTCAGAGAACTGCGGGGCATGAGAGCAAGCAGTATTTCACAAGAAGCCATGAACTCAGGGAGGTCAGATATCTTAGCAGCGAGATACTTGCTGCCCACTCTGACAACCTAAGTTTTATATCCAGGACCCACATGGTAAAAAGAGTAAGACAACTTCTGTAAGTTGTCCTCTGACCTTCACAAAGATGTGCATATATGTTTATGCCCACATACACCCACACATACATACACACACAACACATTGCATACACATGTTTATGCGCAGACACGCACACACTACACACATACACACACATTACATTCACATGTGCATACACTCACACAAACACTGCATATATGCATGCACATATGTACACACACATGTATTCCTGCATGGCACACACACCATACATACACAGGCACACATACACATGTACACACACAAATAAAATTAAGTGGAGAAAGGAAATAGTAAACATGGTGCCTGTCACATAGTAATGATTCAACAACTGTCTACTACTCCGCATCAATAACACAGTACACATAACAATAACGTGTAGATCGGGCTGGTTCATTAAGAATTACCACTGTGTTCATTGGCCACTCCCAGAAACTCTGGTTATACTCTGAGCATGCCTTATCTGCCACCATGGAAACTTCCTTTTACACCCTCTGTTTTAGCCCCCCAGCAGCTTACAGGGCAAGTGCTATTATCTCCAAGGCTAAAGCCATGTATTCTGAACTCAGAGAGGGGAAGCACTCGCCCAAAGCCACACCACTAGGAGCAGTAAATCAAGACTCAACTCAGTCTCATTTTCCCTAAAACCCTATGTATGCTCTCCTCCTCATAGTCTGGCTTCCCCGTTGCCTTCCCAGCCACACTATTATCTCCAGGCTTGTACCTCACTCAGAGTCCCTCAATGGACAAGCCTTTCTAACCTACATGGCAGTTTGTGCTCACTCCTGAATAGCACCCCTGGGCCCTTCTGGCCTTTCAGCATTATAGAACTGTACGCTTTCTTTGACCCATAAGCCCTACTGGTGGCAATGTATCCTGTGCATACATTCACCCCTGTGCATGATGACATGACATATGACATTCTATTTATAACAGAAAAAGACTAGAAATATCCCCCCAAAAGTCCATGTGAATAAGGATGATTAACTGGACCTAACATGGCCTGAAATCCTAGCTAATTTAGGGGGCTGAAGCATAAAGATCACAAGTTCAAAGCCAGTCTGGGCTACAGAGTGAGTTCAAGGCCAGTCTGGTCAACTTAATGAGGCCTTGTCTCAAAATAAAAAGCAGACAGAGAGCAGAGGGGAAGCTCAATGGTGGGGCACTTCCTGGGCGTAGGCAAGGCCCTGGCTCCAATCTCCAGCACCTTACAAAAAGAAGAAATGGTTAAACAAATAATGATACATGTGTGTTACAGAAAAACATAAAATCATAATTAAGGAAAAAGTTGTTATACCCTGATATGAAGACATAAGCAAAATGCATAAGGTAACAGGGCAGAACCCTGTCTGGTGGCTTTAAAAGTGGTGTGTTATCTACATGTGTAAAATCACCAAAGAATGAATTTAATAAACTTTTATAAAATCATTAAGTAAAAAATAATTTAAAAGTGGGTATGTGTACACTGTATTTGTTTATGCATGCCTAACGTTCTGCCAGATAAAGAAATAAATAACCATAGTTACCAGAGAACAGGGGCTCCCAGAGGTCAAGGGGAGAATTGGCATTGTACTCTCTAGAATATTCTTATTCTTCAATTTGTGAACACTAAATGCTTTGCCCACTGAAAAACAGAATCATAAACATATTCAAACAATGTCACTTTGGGCATCAAGAATCTCAGAAACTGGTTGAATGTCCTCCCCTAAATGAGACATCCGTGACATCCTCTACCAAGCTAGGGAACATCACGGAAGAGAGGCAGGAAGAATGCAAGAGCCGCAGGATGGGGATTGACATGGCCACTAAACCCATGAACTCACAGAAACTATGGACACCTGCCCAAGGGCAGACGAAGGTCAAGCCAGTCGATATCCCAGCAGAGAGGAGCGAGGAGCTCATGAGCCTCCACCCCGAGCTGAGGAGCTGCTGGGAGACAGAGAGTCATTTTTTCAGGATCATGGTATCCATGTGCATTCAAGCATCACTAACTGGACTCTGTGGTTTAACAAAAAAATAAAACAAAATAAGAGAACATGAAAGCGGGAAGGGCACATATGACAGGAGCAGATGGGTTAAGAACGGATAGGATCAAGAGTCATTGGATATGTGTATTAAGGAATGTCAGCAATGAGACAAATTTAGACAACTTATTTACTTAATCTCTATTAACCTCAGTTTCCCCTCAAATAAGTCTTAAAGCCCCAATGATCTAGGCATGGCATCTATTAATGACAGTCACCAATATTGTCATCATCACCATCACCACCATCACTACCATCACCGACATCAGCACCATTACCACCATCATCGCCATATTATTATTATCATCATCACCATTACCATCATCACTACCATCAACACCATCACCATTACCATCCTCATCATCATCCTCATCACTATTATCACCGTCATCCTCATCACTATTATCACCATCATCATCACACGCATTTGTCAAGCTTACTAGTGGTTGAGCCTGTATTAACTCCCATCTTTGTGCTAAACCCTTCCCTAAGTACTGTGAGGATTTACATAGGTGAGTAGTTTCGTGCAACCCTGTGAAAATGCAAACTTCTGTTACCTTGGTCGGCAGACAGGCGGACTGAAGTTCAGGGTGGGAGTGTAACTCACCCAGGGCCACACTGATCACGTGTTGCACAACCACAGCCTGAACCTGGCTCTGACGCTACAGGTGTGCCAGGCCTCCTTCCTTAAACTCCCTCCTGAGCAGCATGAGCCTCCACCAGGCCTGGCCCGGCTCATTCCCAGTCGCCCTTTATCCGCCATAGCTTTGGAAATGAACTGTTACTAATGGGCAGTCATATGTCAGCCTAATGAATGGGATGCAGACTCCCATTAAAATAATGAAATTAGCGAGTTTCTAACGTGGTTACATTGCATGGCACACAGCCTCGAGTCATTACCACCCTCCTCTCTTTCCCTTGAATTAAAGTCGGTTTATTTATTTAAGGTCTTTGGCTGGGCCATCTCTATTAAGCTCATATCATCTGTTTGGGGATGGATTTTTTTCCCTTTGGCTTGTTTGTTTAAATGATGGTTGGGCTGTTCCCTTGATTAATAAAGTTGTAAACAGAGACAGAAACAGTCTCTGAACCATGAGCAAAAGCAGAGGCTGCAAGTCAAAGGACAGTTCTTCAGAGGTTTGGGTTGTGTTTGTTTGGATGGGGTTTTATATTTCTTTTTTTCCAAAGGATGAAAACAAGAGAAGGATCTTTGAGCTCCAGGAGGTCCAATTATGCTGACATTTCTGAGCAGGAATACAACCAAGATCCATTTTGCAGGAACCCAGTGAACTAGCTAATCAGATTTCCTTGGATAATTCGCTCCAAAGGTCAGCCGCCCTCAAAAGCAGCAGGGCCTCATTACTGGGTGAAACTGGCTGCGCATGAGGTTGGGATTTGGAGCTCAGCCTCCCGTGGCAAGGGAGTGGGTCTGGAATGTGTTAGTCCACATTCTGGTGCCTGGACCCAAGGCCCATCCCTCTGTTCAGCGTCCAGGCAGAGCCACTTGCTGAGAAAGCACCTGGATTCTGGAGGTCCGTCTCCGGGTGCGGCTTTCCCTTGTCCCAGGAACTCTGGAAATGGCGATTCATCTGCTGCTTCTGAGCTTCAAGAAACTATCTTGAGGCTGATGAGAAGGGTAGCCAGACCCACACAGTAATCACAGAGTCCAGCTCCGCCAACCCTCGGATACATACTTCCCAACCACCAAGGTGATGGAGCGCAGTGAGGGACCGCCTCAGATCTGAGGGTAGCACAGCCTGAGACTCAGTGGAACGTGGGACCCTGGATTTATTGATATTTGTAGAAAAACTAACATAACCCTGGGCTAGAGCAATAACTCTGTCGATAATGCAATTGCTGCACAAGCTGCGGACCCGAGTTCAAACCCTTAGCATCCTTGCGGGAAAACATAGCCAAGCACAGAAATCAGAATCTGGAATCTGGGGTTGGGGAGGAAGAGGCAGGAGAGTCCCTGGGGCCTAAAGTCAGCCAGCCTGGCTTAACAGGGTAGGCCAGCAAGGGGCTGCTGGGGAAAGACATCCGAGTTATCTGAATTCTCTCTCTCTCTCTCTCTCTCTCTCTCTCTGTCTCTCTGTCTCTCTCTCCTATCTCTTTCTCTGTGTGTCTCTCTCTCTTTGTCTCTCTCTGTCTCTCTCTTCTATCTCTCTCTCTGTCTCTCTCTGTCTGTGTCTGTCTCTCTCTCTGTGTCTCTCTCTGTCTCTCTCTCTCTGCCTCTCTCTCTGTCTCTCTCTCTCCTATCTCTCTCTCTGTCTCTCTCTCCTATCTCTCTCTGTGTCTCTCTCTCTGTCTCTCTCTGTCTCTCTCTCTCTGCCTGTCTCTCTGTCTCTCTGTCTCTCTCTCCTTCTATCTCTCTCTCCCTGTCTCTGTCTCTCTGTCTCTCTCTTCTATCTCTCTCTCTGCCTCTCTCTCTGTCTCTCTCTGTCTCTCTCTGTCTCTCTCTGTCTCTCTCTCCCACTCTCTCTCTCTCTCCTCTCCTTCTCTCTCTCTCTCTCTGTATCTCCATGTCTCTCTGCTCTGTTTCTATGTATCTCCACAGTTTGCTTCCTGTCCAGCATGAAATGAGAACCATCCACCACAGGCTCCTGCTGCTAAGCGTGGAGGCCAAGTGACCATGAAATGAACCCTTTGTAATTGTGTACTAAATAAAATATACTCTTATTTTTAAAAAAACAAACAAACAAAAGAACAAACAAACAACAAACTCTATATTGGTTGCAGCCTAGTAAAAATAAGCTTACTCTAATAAACTTTCTTGTTTGTTTTTGTTTGTTTTTCAAGATAGGGTCTCTCTGTATAGCCTTGGCTGTCCTGGACTCGCTTTGTAGACCAGGCTGGCCTTGAACTCACATCAATCAGTCTGCCTCTGCCTCCCGAGTGCTGGGATTAAAGGCATGCGCCACCACCGCCTAACTACTAATAAACTTTTTAGTTGTCTAAAGCCAAACACCAAGTTCAGAGATGAGGGAGAAACTATGCATGATTCTATTTGAAATGGAACTATGTGGAAGCTGGGGAGTTGTTTCTGCCTGGGAGCCAGCCACTGCACATGCTTTCCTTGTTGTCTGCTTACTTCATGACAGCCAACGCCTACCAGAGGGAGGTGGAATTTCAATGTGGGTTCTTTTATTTGAATTTCCCTGATGGCTTAGGGTGTTGAATGTCTTTCACTTATTTACTATTTTTGAACTTCATCCTTTGAGAGCTACCTGTTTATTTCATTTCTTGATTGGCTTATTTTCTTCTTGTTTTTTAGTTTGGCTTGTTTTTTGCTTATCTGTTTGTTTGTTTCCTGAGAGGGGTTGTTTAACTTTTTCAGTTTGTTGTATAGTCTAGACTTAATCACTAATCAGATATATGGCTGCCAAATATTTTCTCCAGGTAAAATACGCTGGATGGTTTATATAAGCTGAAGACAGGTAAACCATGACAAAGAAAGTAGGTGCCTTAGTGTTCACTGATGACCCCTGCCAACCTCTCACCCTCTGTTTATAATACATCAATGACAGCAACAAAGAAAGTGTCAATAGCCAGTCTCAAGGGTCTGTAAGACTTGTGGTCCTCACTCTCTGAACCTCCTGTCCACAGTGAGAAACTCCTGGAAAGAGGTTTGCAGAATTGTCCCCTGGGAGTCAAGCATCAGAGAAGACCCTGTGTCACCTCCTTCTTGAGGGTCCTGGGAAACTCAGAGACAAGGGTCTGAGAAGCATATGGAAAGAAGAGTGCGTGGTGGCTTGACAGAGAAAGGAAAGAAGCTTCCAGAGAGTGTGGGCTATGCTTACAAAGGCATCTGAGTCACAGAGTTAGAGGCCTGCAGGAAAGTGAGCAAAATTGGGATGAAGGCATTAGGAAGAGCTACAGTGTGAAATCGAAGGGTTTTAACTTTAGCCCAAAGGCCACAGGAAACCTTTCTTTTAAACTATTTCCATTGATTATTTGACAATTCCATTCATTGTATTTTGGTCATATTCACACACACACTTGCAACTCCTCCAGATCCATGCCCCCTACCGTACCCAAGCAACTTAGTATCCCCATCTTTTTAAACATCATCAAGTTCAATATGTGATGCAATTGGGGAGCTTTAAGCAAGCATTTTAGAAAGACTTAATGAAGGGCAGTAAGTTGAGGGCAAAGAAAGCTACAAACATGGAGACCATAATCTAGGCCAGACATGGAAAGATTCCTCCTAGGATACTGTGGGGATGCTGGCAGAGGCAAGAGCCTGCCATGCTACTGGTCCCCTTAGAGTTTAAGCTTCTACATTCCAGTTAGAAGATGTTCCCTGTTATCCTTCCATCCACTTCATCTTCCAAGTCCCTGCCAAGCCTTACATAGCTTTGCCTTCCACTCCTGGCTCTGTGTTCCAGTGTATCTTGACACTAACCTAGAGATCTCAGTTACTTGCAAACAGAGAATCATGCATATTTAATAAGGTTAACAGTAGTCATCATGATGGGATCACTTTCTGCATCTAGGCACCATGCGAGCCTTTAACACACAAAGGAAAATGTAGTTATCTCCGTTGCACACATAGGAAACTCAAAGTACTTAAAGACCCTCAATATGGGAGAAAGAGAGGATATGGATCTAAGGATGTTCAACTCTGCCCTCCCTTCCTTTGGTATCTCATGGTCAGTTTCACTTTCAATCTCTCTTTGCTCATTTTCCACAAGTCTTTCTCCTCCTTGGACTCCAACGTGAGCTCATGTATCTGGGTCAGAATGAAATATGAGCAGCTAGGCCCACTTTTAAAATGTCACCACCTGCAAGGACATGGTTTCAAGTTTCTTTCCCAAGGGACTCAGTGGAGTAAAGTTATTCTACTGTCTAAAATCAGATTAGAGAGTCCATGGGGGGTGGGGGGGGAGATATATATATATGTATATATATATATATATGTATGAATGGGTGAATGGACATTTGTGGAGGATGGATAGATAGATGGATGGATGGATGATGGATGATAGATGGGTGGATGGATGGATAGATGGGGAGGGCAAATAAATGAATAGATGGGTGAGTGGATTGATGAGTGGGTTGATGGATAGATAGATAGATAGATAGATAGATAGATAGATAGATAGTAGATAGTAGATAGATAGATAGACAGACAGATGTTTGTGTGGAAGTGAGTAGATGGGTGAGTGGCTGGGTGGGCGGGTGGGTAGATGGATGGTGAATGAACGGATTGGTGGGTGGAAGGATTGGTAGATATGTGGGTTAATGTGTCTGGCAATGAATATGTGCATCGATGGATAGGTGGATAGATGGATGAAATGTATTTACAAGTATTAACATTTCTATATTTGATCTTAGGCAAAAGGCAGAGAAGTGATAGAAAAAATCATTTCTAAAGGACACCATAGATCAAATGAAAGCCAGGGTCAGTGGCAGCCATTCTTGGGAGAAAACAGAATGCCTGGGACAAGAGTAGAAGTGAAAACTACCCATTGCTACACAAAACTTTGTGCCTTTTACATCTTGAGCCACATGCAAATATCTACTTTAAAAACAAATAGTGACACAAAACTGATTCTTAAATGCCTTTGTTATAGAGATATATTTATGGATGGATGAAGGAAAGAAATAAATTCTAAAACTGGTCAATTTTTAAATAAGTAAATAAGTATTAAGTATTAAAAAATTTATGGTTGCCATTGATCATCCTTTCAGTCTTGCCAGCAGCTTCTATTGGTCTGCCTGGAGATTTAGTGCAATGTGCAATCAACTTAGTGCATAATCAATTATAAAATTTGGTTCTTCAAGTCACCCATGCCAATAATGTTGTTTTTCAAAACCAACTTGACATCAAGGTTGGCTCCCAACAGCCTTCTCAAGGACCTCTCTACAGGAGCTTGAAGAAAGTCACATGACACCCCGTCACAAGCTGAGAGAAATAAATGTATGCATGCTTACTTGTGTTCAGTTCCATGTCTCACTCTTACACAGGTCAGGATTTTCTACCTAGTGAAGGGAGAGAAGAGGCATGGAGAAGGAGGGACAGAGGAACAGAGGGGGTGGAAGGACTACACCGGGCTGGGTCTTCCCACATCAGTTGGCTTAATTGAGACAATCCTGCATAGACAAACCCAAAGGTCAAACCAAAGTAGAAAATCCCTCATTGGGACTCTCTTCCTGGATGAGCCTAGGCTGTGACAAGGTGACAGTTAAAGTTAACTACTGCAGTGGGAGTGGGGAGTACATGAACATGGAAAAGGGAGTTGTAGAAAGGGGGGAGCTGACAGGGGTAAGAGGGAGATAAGAGAGATTGAGGTGAAAGCACTCTGAATGCATTATGCACCTATATGAAATTGTCCAAGGATCAAATTTAAATAATTTCTTTAAAAGCATTTTGTTCCAGCACCATTTCTATTACCTTGATGAAACACTCTGAGCAACGCTACTTAGGGAAGGAAAGACCTTATTTGTCTTGCACTTCCAGGTCACAGGTCATTATTAGGGGAAGTCAGGGCAGAGACTCAGTCAGGAGCTTGAAACAAAAACCACAGAGGAAAGCTGGCTGCTGGCTTTCTGTCTGGCCCACTTGGGCTCATGCTAAGTCTGTTCCCTTAATATAACCTGGGATGGACCACCTGCCTAGGATGGTGCTGGGCCCTCATAAGTCAATTAATAATTAAGAAAATTCCTCACAAACATGGCCACAGGCCAATCTGATCTACATAGTTCTCAGTAGAGGCTTTCATCTCAGGTGACTATGTTATATAAAGGTGACAAAGCTAACAGGACGAATTTCTAGAAGGAAGTGAAGAGAATGAACTCTGGACCACAAAGGATGCATTGCTTTCCTTCCAGTTTCCATGGAGACCAAGAGGGATGCTCTAAAGCTTGGGTTTTCAACTTCTAAGGAGTTGTCTGGATTCGTGTCCTGAGAGGTGAACTCCATTTACATGATGCCCTAACTGTCTTCTACTCTAATCCAATACATAAAACACTACCCAAAAAAAGGCAGAGGCTGTGTGTGAATAGTCATCATCTACAGTAAGAACCAAGCTGTCTGCGTGGGGTGTGAGCTGTCTCCAGGTGAGCCATCCTCCTTTCTTTACTCGAGGTCTTGTGGTGGGGCTATCAGAGGCATCAGAAATTACCTTTTTTTTTTTTTTTTTAGGCTCTGAGGCACAAGCCACAGTTTTAGTCCTTCCTTCGGGAACTGTTTGTAAATTACACATGTCTCGTCAAATAAGAAAATGAAAACAAAAAAAAAAAAAAAAAAAAACAAAAACAAAAAAAACAAGTGTACTGACAGTGATGGCTCAATAGCGCCACCTTCTGGTGAGTTTTATCCCATTCCACAAGCGTTCATGGGCCCCACCCTTATACTCTTGTTTATCTGAGCACAGACAGCTCTGGGCCAGACAGAGCATCCTATAAGCTGGACAATAACAGAAGGCATCTGTAAAGAGGAGAAATAGATGGTCTACTGCCCAAGAGCCCAGGAGCATGAGCAAATGCAAGCATAGCATAGTCCTATCAGAGCGTGAGACTGGGAAATCAGTCTCGAATAGTGAACAGCTCTTCTCAGCCACCACAGGCCTTTATGGCAGAGAGTCACAGCATCCCAGTGCCCCTCTGGACTGACAGCATATTAGCACTCACACACACATGTCAGTTTATTTCTTCTGAGAGAGCAGAGAGTCACAGCATCCCAGTCCCCCCTCTGGACTGGCATCACACATGCACGTCATCCCTTCTAGGAAAGCCACCACAACTACCTCCACTTTGCAGATCAGAGCAATGAGGTTCAGAGAGGTCACACTGCGTCTCAGAAGTGCTGAAGCTAAGAAATGGTAGAGGCAAGATTTGAACCAGGGCCTCAGACTTTACACCATGCCCTGGCTCTTCACAGGGATGTCAAATCCAAAAGTGTGCTTCTGCTTGTGACAAACAAACAACCGCCACATGTGAAGCAGAGATGCTTGCATGGCCAGCAAACCGTCTGTCCGCATGAAGCAGATGTCTCTCCTGAAGCCCTTCGCTTATGTACCTCTGCACTACTGTTTTCTACCACTGCAATAAACTACCATGACCAAAAGCAACTTGGGGAGTAAAGAGTTCACTTGGCTTACGGTCCCCGTCACAGCCCATCATGAGGGAAGTCTTCACAGGAACTCAGCGTGAACCTGGAGGCAGGGGCTAAAGCAGAAACTGTGGAGGGGTGCTGCTCGTTGGCTTGCTCCTCACGGCTTGCTCAGCCTGCTTTCTGTTATGATCCAGGACCATGTGCCTAGAAAATGCCCCACAGACTTGCCTGTACGTAATCTGATGGAGATATTTTCTCAGTTGAGGTTCCCCCTCTTTCCAGATGACTCTAACTTGTGCCAAACTGACAGAAAACTAGCCAGGACAATCCAGGCCTTCTTTTCACCTGGCTGGCTGGTTGTCACATCTTTCAGTGACTGGACAATACACGTGATAAAAATGCCAAAGTGCTATGACTAATGTGCTTCTCTTTTGCGTGTGTGTGCATGTATGTGTGTGCATGTTCTCAGGTGTATATGTATGTGCAGGTACACGTGCATGTTTGTGCATGTGGAGGTCGGAGGTCAGCCTCGGTGTTGTTCCTCAGGGCACCGTCCAATTTGTTTTCAGAAACAGGGTCACTCACTGTCTGGCGCTCATTTCGTAGGCTAATCAGGCTAGTCAGTGAACCCCAGGTGTCTGCCTGTTTCTGCCTCCCCAGGACTGGGAGTGCAGGTGTGCACTACCACCCCGGGCATTTTACATGGATTCTGGGAATCAAAGTCAGGTCCTCCTCCTTTCATGGCAAGACTTTGACCAAATGGGCCACCTCTCAAATACTGCAGTTATTTTTACATGTTAACTTAGCTGGGCAGAGGTATCCCCAGCTAACTGGTAAAAACACTGCTTCCTGCTATTTCTTAGTGACATTAGCATCTCAATCAGTGGACAGAGCTAAGAAGCACAGCCTCCCCAGTATGGGTGGGAGGCCTCCAACAGCTGCACAGCCTCCCCAGTGTGGGTGGGAGGCCTGCAGCAGCTGCACAGCCTCCCCAGTGTGGGTGGGAGGCCTGCAGCAGCTGCACAGCCTCCCCAGTGTGGGTGGGAGGCCTGCAGCAGCTGCACAGCCTCCCCAGTGTGGGTGGGAGGCCTGCAGCAGCTGCACAGCCTCCCCAGTGTGCGTGGGAGGCCTCACTCCAGCAATGGCACAAGAAGAGTCAAAGCAAGGTGGGGCAGTTCGCTGCCTGAACTGGGGCAGCTACTTCTCTAGCCCTTAAACACCGAAGCTCCCAGATCTTGAAGGGAGAAGGGCCTTAGGACCGCAGCTCTCCCAGGTCTCTATTCTATAGGTGGCAGATTTCAGAATGTCTCAATCTCTACAATTCCACAAGAACACACACACACATGCATGCATATAAGTATATGCATGTATGTATATGTAAACACATGAAAACATGTGCATGTATACATACATATACACGCATGTACAAATACATGCCCATATGAACACATGTATTATGCATAAACACATACACTCAAATACATATACTCACACACATGCATTTATATATACACATTTAAACACTGAAACATACATACATGCATACACTCAGGTGTGTGTGCGTGCATGCATACATTCTCATACATGCATTCACACACATGCAATCATACATATGTACACAAATATGCATGCACTCTTTTTTCTGTACCTCTGAAGACCCTGAAATAGGTTTGGGAAGCCTGGAATCCAGACCATAGCACTGGCCCTGAGCTACTCACGTATGCAAAATTCATCCTTAATTGTCCCCCCAAATCTGTGCCCTGTGCTGACAGTGCTGGGGTGCCCCTGTCTCCTGCTGTCCTGCAGCCTGCTTTCCTTCCTGTCATTATTTGTCCTCAGGACCTGTGCCCTGACCGTTATGTCTGCCTGGAAAGGCATTCCCTCAGATGTGTGTGTGGCTCATTCCCCCATCTCCTTTAAGTTTTTACACAAATACCACCATCTTGATGAGACTGTTGTGGGGTCTGCTTAAATCCAACACAACTCAAACACCAGGTCAAATGACAAATGACAAAAAATTACTGTAATCAAGCTGCTACTGTTAACCAGGGCTGCAGAACAGACTCAGGAGCTGAACTGCGACCCTGAAGGGACATTATACAGCATATTCAGTGGATAAAACCACAGATCAAGGGGACCAGGGTGGGCTGTAGCATTGTCCAATCATGTTGTGACATAAGGGGTTGAGCAATGGAGTTTCCATCAATCAACATAGTAGGTCCCCAGGCCTGGGAACATGAACTTAGTTCACCATGCCAGCAAGATGGAGAGGCTGTCCCTGAGGTGGCTGGATGCAGACAACTGTCTTCTTATGACAGAAGCTGTTACGCTATTGGGACGTCCCCAGCTCCTGTAGGGCCTGGGTCCTTGAACTTAGTTTCTCCCTGTGATTAAATGGAGTCTGAAAATGAAATGTTAGTTCTTAGAGTAAGTTTCTTTAGTTTGTCCCCAATAGTGACCAAGTCTCGCTACTGCCACCCCAACAGTGTACCCCACACTCCAGCATTGCCGTCTTCTACAGTCACAGGTAACTAGTGCTTTGGGTATGCTGTTTGCTTTCTCTTAGAAAAATAAAGAGCATAGTTCAATCAAGCACACTGTTCCCTACAAAACCTCTTTATCTCTGGTGTTTGAAAAGGTTTTGTGGTGTTGGACAATGTTACCAAAAGATGTAACGTCATCTGTGTGGTTTGTGGCTAAGTATGTTCATCCATTTCCACTGCTGTAACAAATTACCCGTGACTGGGTAATTTATAAAGAATGCAGGTTATTCCTACACTCCCGCATACTCAGGCAATCAAATTTATTCCTTCTCAAGTCTCTGAGGGAGGTGAAGACCAGGTAGCTTAGTTTTACAATGAAGCTTAGTTGTTTAGGGGTTAAGATGTTTTTAGGTTAGATAGATGTTTTAAGTTGATAATGACAAGAAGTGATGGAGATTGATCTACATTCAGAAATTTAGCCGCACCAAGATAGGAAAGATGTTTTCTTCAAGGCTGTCAAATACAAATAGCCAAAACACTA
The DNA here is from genome assembly GCF_903995435.1 of Acomys russatus. Taxonomy (NCBI): domain Eukaryota; kingdom Metazoa; phylum Chordata; class Mammalia; order Rodentia; family Muridae; genus Acomys; species Acomys russatus. Next base: position 66,093,886 of record NC_067143.1, on the reverse strand, counting down.
AGAATGCAACATTTATATAATTCCTGATTGTGTCATAGTTATTCTTGCTATAGGTAATCTATTGTATATGTGTGTAATCTATTGTTTGTGTGTGTATGTATTGTATATGTATGTATATGTGTGTATATGTATGTATTGTATATGTAATGTAAATGTATATGTAAAAAATAAAATAATTTTTAAAAATTTTAAGAATGCAGGTTATTTGGCTCACAACTCTAAGGCTCAGAGGTCCAAGAGCATGATGCCAGCACCTGCTTAGCAACTCACGCTGCTTGCAGCAGACAAGGGCATCATGGGTATCAGACAAGCATCTAGCTCGGTTTCTCTTCCCATGAAACTCCTCACGCCATCCTGAGAGCCCACCCTGATGACCTCATCTAACCACCTGCCATTAACAAACTACCTTACAGGGTGAGCATCTAATGTGAGCCTCTAGGGACACACAGCCACGCACCGTGGTTTTGGTATGAAATATCCCATAAGAGTTTGTGTGTCTATGGAAGATTTTTGTCCCAAGTAGGGCTATGTTCAGAGATGATTGGAGCAGGCAAGCTCTGACCTCACGTCATGAGTGGGCTGCTTCCGCCAGTAAATTGCCAATTTAATGGGCGACCTAACGGAGGAAGCAGGAGCTTTAGGGCATGGAATCTGCTTGTGGGAAGTTTGTCAGTGGGGGTGGGGCGTGAAGGTTATACTCCACCCGTCTCCTCTGTCTGTGCTTCCAGGCTGCAAGGCAAGCATAGGCCTAGAGCCATACTCCGGAGCATGGTCAAACTGCTATGGACCTTATCCCTGAAGAAAACTGCCCTCCCCTCCACTAGCCGACTCCTGAAGCCCTCACCAACTCATGCTGGGACAGTGATTGGCCAGGTCTCGTTCAGGAGTGCAGCGGTCCTGTCAAGTCCTGAAGACAGCGTTTCACAGCAGTCCTCCCGATGCTCTGGCTCTTACTCTCTTTCCATCCCCTTTTCTGTGTTCCCTGAGCCTTGCGTGGAAGGTGAGCAAGGCTGTAGATGTATTAAAGCTAAATAAAGTCACTTTTCCACACTCTGACCAGGTGTAGGTTTCCTGACTAACCACTAAACTGCATCACTTTTAACTGTAGGTCACCACAGGTTACACACATGCAGCGAGAACACAGCAGGGCGAGGCTGAGAAGCACAGAGGTGCACGGTCCTACCACTAAGCTGATGCTTTCCTGTAGTTGCAGTTACGGGCTTGGCTATAACGTGCCCCTGTAACATTACATTTCACATTTTACATGTTACATGCTACATGTTACATGCTAAAGCGTAGATTCTCCAGACAGCAGCACTATTTGAGGAAGTTCTGGAAAGTTTAGGAGGTGGAGCATAGTACAAGGAAATAGGTGTCTCTCTGGGGGGATGTCTGAGCATCATGAAGTGAACAGATCTTCCCAGGCCACACATGCATGCAGCCGTAAGGTTCCGATCAAGCTCTGGGGGCCAAGCAGACATGGGCGGAACCCTTTGAAACCATGAGCCAAATAAATCCTCAGTCAGCATCACTAAGGTTCACCCCACTGCGACTCCTCTCTCTCAAGGCTGGCTGTAGGCAGCCATGCCCAGCTAAGGGACTTAAGCTTGTTTAGAAGACTCCAAGGCAAGGTGGCTGACTAAGCGGCCTTTCCCGTCCATCCTTGTCCCTGACTGTCCCCAGCAGACAACGGTGGCTGCCTAAATGAGGGTTTGATCAATGGAGCCTGGGCTGATATTGATAAAGGGCTGTGGGTTCCTCAAATCGCCCAGCGCTCATAGATAGTGAAGATTAATCATTTACAAATATGGAGCAAAAGGGAGGGGGACCCCAAGTCGATTCCATTTTGGTTATTGCTTTCTCCAGACCGGAGAGTCAAAGGTTTAACTGATGTACATTAGACAGGGATACAGACCTAGAAATATCGCCCAATTACCCAGAAGCTTCTAGGAGGGTTTTTTTTCTTCTTTTTATGACAGCGGTGGGTTTGCCTTTTCTATATCAGGAAAGATATAAAACACCACAAAAAGGTTGTGACTTGGCCCAGTGCACAAGTGCCAGCCTTCCCAGACGAAATGTGTCCTCAGCCTGCAACATGCCCTTGAAATCATGCTCATGCACATTCCCTACTCATTTTTATCCTGAGCTGTGTGTATCTTAAGAAGTTAAACTGACTGCTCTGTCATGGAACAAAGTGGACCTTTCCAAGCTTTCTCTCTCACACACACACACACACACACACACACGCATGCACGCATGCACACACACGCATGCACACATGCATGCACATACACACATACATACACACACATACATGCATGCACGCACACACACACATACATGCATGCACGCATACACACACACACACACATGCACACAAAAAGAAAGCAATTTAACCTCCTTAGGCTTCATTTTCCCATCCAGAGAGTAGGTGAAGCCTGGATTGGTAGGTAGCATTTTACCAATCTTGCCTCCTAATATTTGGACCGGGGCAAGTCTCTATTGTGAGGCTGTCCTGTGCCACAAGGGTGTTTTGTGGCCTTTCACCCACTGGGTGTGAATAGCACAAACTCTCCCCACCTATATGTAAACAAACCAATTTCCAGGTGCTACCAGACACCCAGAGTGCCAAAGCTATAAGCATAACAGGCAGACACATCCCATTAATAAAAGAAACATCTCCCTCATGCTACTCACACAAGCAGCAAAACTGAAGACACAAGCTCCACATGGATATAACTTCCTCCCGGATGTCCAGCCCCACAGCCAGAGAGCTTCGGGCAAGGCCTGTCACTTTACCTGCAGTAGGGGCCAGCATCCACTATGCCCACTGTGCAGCCACACGTGTCCTCATTTTCAATGGACTCCATTCTGTGGTTGGCATTGTAAAAATTCTAATAATTGACCTGGACTGGATACCCTGCTTTCTGCCCTGCACTGAGCCCTGCAAACTCCATGGCTGCTCCTGACTGAGGAGCCCCACTGAATATTGATGGTTTAGCATGACATCAGCTCTGGTAAGAAACTTACTGAGTCTCTGAGTGAGGAAGAGGAAGGAGGGGTGCGGGGAGGAAGGAGGGCGGGCTCCCCTCTAAAACCAAACAAGGGAGGTCCCTGCCACCCAGCCTGAGGACTGAGTTTGATCTACAGGTCGTCTGTGGTGGAAAGAAAGACTCGACGTCCCCAAAGGTATCTTGTGACCTCCATGCATGTGCCATGTCATATGTGCATCCACACTCACACATACATGCACAAAAGAAAAACAAATAAGTGTAAAATAGATATAAAAGAAAAGAAAAACTAAGGCATTCTGATTAAAAGTCACCTCTTATTTTAACCTCAAAATACATACAGCCGGGACCCAAAATGGGTCAGAACATAAAACTCTGAAAATAATCTGGAGAGTTAAGTGTTAACATGGAAATGACTGCAAAATGTATATATTCTCTTAAAGGGCCAGCAATATGGCTCAGCAGGTTAAAAGGTACTTGACACAAGACCCAAAGAACTGAATTTGATCCTCAAGACCCACAGGACAGAAGAAGAGAAACAATTCAGTTGATTTCTGACAGTCACACCCATGCCATGACGCGCGCGTGCGCACACACACACACACACACATGCGCGTGCACGCGTTAAAATATTTTATTATTTAAGTTGTCTAACTGCTACAGTGTTGCTTTGTGATGAATCAGGTAAGAGTGTCAGTTTACAGGAAAGGAATGAAAAAAGAACAATTTTTATTACACTCTAATCCCTCTCCTGAGCCCTCAACTTGCTCGCCTCGGGAGGCGACACTGACCTGGAATCTTCCCTGTGTGAACCTGAAAGGCAAGTTTGTCGTGTGAACTCAGTGCTGGGTAGACTGCCCGAGACTGACCACACTCCAAGATCTGCTCGACCTGGCTCAGGTTTCTTATTTTCAATCTGCTTTTACTTCCAAAATAAAAGGAAGCAAAGACCTACACTCCTGGGATGCTTTTGTGACAAGAACCTTCTCAACTTCTGTGTGATGCCTTACTTAATTAGCTGCCGGGCAAACCAGACAGGAGGCACATACCAGGAGTTGACTCCACCACTGAGCCATGGGGACTCACATCATCCTAGACCAGACACATGGTCTCTGTGGCAGGAAGCAAAACAGAAGCTTAGCAAATATGCCTTCCCAGTGCTTGACAGCGTGAGTTCCCAAATCTACGTGCTGGGGGAGGAGGGGTGAAGCTCAGAGGACTGTCGATGGCAGGAGGAGCTCCTACACTGTGAGGAGCATGCCTGTGTCAGCTAGAGATGAAAATATAGAATATCTAGGGGAGCAGGGAAGACGTCTTGGCCGGCAAGTGCTTGCTATGCAAGCGTGTGAGCTGGAGTACTACCCCCAGAGCTCAAGTAAAAGAGTCAAGTGTGGTGCTATGTGCTTGTAATTCCATCCCAAAACCCGTGGGGGTAGGGCGTGGACGTGACAGGAGGATTCCCTGGGCTCACTGTAAAGCTTCAGATGAGTCTCAAAACACAAAATGGGCAGTTCATAAGGAATAACACCTGAAGTTGTCCTCTGGGGTGTGTGTGTGTGTCTGTCTGTCTGTCTGTCTGTGTGTGTCTGTGTGTGTGTCTGTGTGTATCTGTGTGTGTCTGTGTGTGTGTCTGTGTGTGTGTCTGTGTGTGTGTGTCTATGTGTGTGTCTGTGTGTGTGTTTGTGTGTGTGTCTGTGTGTGTGTCTGTGTGTGTGTCTCTGTGTGTGTGTCTATGTGTGTGTCTGTGTGTGTGTTTGTGTGTGTGTCTGTGTGTGTGTCTGTGTGTGTGTCTATGTGTGTGTCTGTGTGTGTGTCTGTCTGTGTGTGTCTGTGTGTGTGTCTGTGTGTGTGTCTGTGTGTGTGTCTATGTGTGTGTCTATGTGTGTGTCTGTGTATGTGTCTGTGTGTGTATGTGTCTGTGTGTGTGTCTGTGTGTGTCTGTGTGTGTGTCTGTCTGTGTGTGTCTCTGTGTGTGTCTATGTGTGTGTCTCTGTGTGTGTGTCTGTATGTGTGTCTGTCTGTGTGTGTCTGTGTGTGTGTCTATGTGTGTGTCTGTGTATATGTCTGTGTGTGTGTCTATGTGTGTGTGTCTATGTGTGTGTGTCTGTGTGTGTGTATCTGCATGTGTGTGTCTGTGTGTGTGTCTGTGTGTGTGTGTGTGTGGTGTTTTGTAGGGAGATTTGCTTTGTTGTAGCCAGATTTTTTTTAGCTATTAACTAGGTTATTTTATCTACAACCCTTCTCCACCCTTATCCCACCCTTCCAACTCCCCAACACTAGGTGGAAAAGAAAGATGGATAGAGGGGAAATGGGGCTTAGTTATCATTACTTATGGCTGATTAGGGACATCGAGTTCCTTGGGGCGGGGTTGATGTTTGCAGACAGGATATGAAATTCCTTCTTCTCATCTCTTTACATACGATCACTTGACAAACTTCAACAAACCATAACCAATAGCAACCAGCAACCAGCAGCAGAAGGAACAGCAAGTGCAGCCTCTCTCAGGGCTCTCGTATTTATATACCATCTCAAAAGTCCCCAGAATTCCAAATGTCATCCACTTGCAGAAACTTTCTGCAGCTGGGAAAATCACCCCCCACCCCCCCACCCCCACAACCCCACCCACCCACCCCCTTAGAGCATGAGGCAAATCATAGTCAGCTGCTGTGGACAATCTAAAACAGCCCATATCTCACACCTAGGATTGAAATAAAAACATATTCCCATAACGTATCCGTGTTTTTAAAAAAACAAAAATCTTCACTATGTTTTGTGTGTGATATTTTCTGTGTGATGCTCTCCTTTTAAAATGTAGAAACACTCATCCAGTGGCTAGAGTATGAAGCAGCATTCAGACTGCTTCCTTTATTACTAAAAACCTTTATCATCTCAACTGTTCAAAACATAGTTGGGAAATTCTAGTAAAGCATTCATGCACGTCACCCAGGTAGGTGGTGGTTTGGGTTTGGGTTTGTTACCTAAGAAGCTATATTAATGATCTGTGAACTTCACTCCCTTGTTCTTTCAGGGCCCTGGAAATATTTAGGGGTGGAGATCTGGGAGTAAGAACTAAAAATAAACCCTAAATAATAATGGGGGAGGGGCAGCCATATAGAAAAAAAGAAAGAACCATGCAGAGAGTATAGAAGGTTCTAGAAGTTGACACACAACAGAAAAGTACCCACTCCTGAAGCTCCTGGTCTTTAGCAGAGTTCCACGAGCTCCCAGGCTGCTGAGAGGTTTCCTAGAGTCAATAATGAGAAGACAGGTTTTAGCATGATGTGAGAAACAAATACAAAATTAGGGGTGTGTGTCCCAAATAATCAGGACCTCATCTGAGTGAATGTATGTAGATCTTTGGGACCCGTGGAGTTCCCAGCTGGCATCACATTGTCTGGCAGTTTCAGTTTCACCTTGAGACCATGATGCTTTGAGGACAAGTGTGTTTCTCAGCTGTCTCTGGATGCATAGGCTTTGTGGTAGCAGCCTTGGATTCTCAGCAGCTACCACCTGTAGCCCTTTGCTTGCAGAAGAGCTATGCTGGTGGCCAGGGTTCCACTCTGCTTGCACATGTGGTGGATTAGAAGCACCAAGAAATGGAAATAACCCTCCCTGGGATCAGAACCCAGCAGTGACTGGTTGGAAAAGGAAGACAGCTCCTTCACCCCTCAGATTCAATAACTCTAGATTTTATGTTCCACACAAGGTTTGCCCTTCCTTTTAACCATTCACAAACAGAGTGCTTATAACTTTCTGAAAGCCGGATGATGCATCAGGCAGAGAATATTCAGTGGTCAGCAAGTCCTTCACTTGTGTTGTGTACAGCTGTAAAGCATCCATGGAAAACTCAGACTGTCAGTCAGAGAGCCTGAATTCAATTACCCTGTAGACACAATCACCAAAAGTCATTTTCTAAAAATGTTAGGCCATGAAATGTTGTTCTAGCTCTTTGAAAATATACACAATGAGGACAGGAAGCCAGAGCAGGTGAACCTGGGAAATTCAGTCATTTGGCTACAGTTGTCACAGCTTCCTATGTGTGGATGAATGGCTAGGTTCTTGTCAGTTATTTTCTCATTTTTTTGTGATAGTGTATCAGACAGAAACAACTTTGGTAAGATAGGGTTCACTTGGCTCACTGTTCAAAACCCACAGTCCACCATGGCAGCATATACAGTTCACAATGGCAGCATATACAGTCTACCATGACAGCATATACAGTCTACCATGGCAGCATATATAGTCTACCATGGCAGCATATACAGTTCACCATGGCAGCATATACAGTCCACCATGGAAGCATATAGTCCACCATGGAAGCATATAGTCTAGTCCACCATGGCAGGGAAGGCATGAGAGAAGAGCCTGTGTGTCTGAGATGTCTCACATCTCGTTGGACCAGGAAGCAGAGAGCATTGCCAGAATAGAAGTAGAATGGGACTTCAGCCCCTCAAAGATTCATATTCTCCAGCTAAGTTCCATCTTCTGATGGGCCCACAGCATCATCAGCTGGGGACCAAGTGTTCAAGCACATGGGCCTATGGGGAACCTTTCATATTCAAACCATAACAGACCCTTTCTGTGTCAACATCTTGGGACACCGTTGAGGGACACAAGAACTGGAAAACGTGGGAGCTAGTGAAAGACACATGTACTAGACAGCAAAGGGAGCCTACAAGTTTCAGCCCCCACACCTCAGGCAACGAGCATTCGGCAAATGCTACAGGTGGACCTTCGATCTAGCCACTCCCTAGCCCCTCTCTACGTGCGGGTAGTTCTGGAGAAAAACCGGGAATGAAACATTTTGAGACAGAGAGTGCCCACTCAGAAAAGCCTGAACTCTGCTCCTAGCCCATCCCTAGAAACGAGGCATCCACTTAACCCTAACAGAGTCATACAACCCAGGGTTAAAAAAATCCAAGCCAGGCTGCCTTTGAGAGTCCTTCAGCTGCAGTGCAAATAAGACAGGCACAGCCTGGACTCCATTCATACTGCTGAGGTGAATGTCAGGTTTGTAGTATGGATGAACGTCAATGAGCCCAAGCTCCGTACTGTGGCCTCTGTCTGTCTGTCTGTCTGTCTGTCTGTCTATCTGTAAGTGATAAGCAGTCTATGTCCAGGGCATCAACCTGCTTGGTGTAACTGCTGTGTGACAGTGTGTGTCTCTAGTGTGCTAGGAACCAGAAACAAGAGACCTACCTCGCAATGCCTTCCGCCCTGATACTGCACCAGTTGCTTGCCTCTGTGGGAGTCCCCTGCTCAGCTCTCAGGCTAGAGAACCTGATGGCCAGCCTCTAGCCACTGTCCTTCTGGATGCAGTACGGTGGTTGTACCAGACAACTGGTGAGTACAGCATGACTCCTCAAATTGGGTTTTTCTAAGCCGGGGCAAGGCGGGTCTCTCAGGAACTCCCTACTTTCCTGGTTGAAATATTCTCAGAATGAGGCTGAACCCAACCTGAGGCTCCTCCTAGCCAGCCTCCCGCTCCCGCTGGCCTTTCAGAGATGCTGGCCTTCTGTGTGGCTCGGCCTTGCCTTGTTCCTCGCTGTGTTCCATCACTGGCTGAGCCTCCTCCAGTGCAGCTTTTGCACAGCTAATGGTCTGGCCTTTTGCCTCCCATGGACTGACCTGAGCTGACCCATGCACGTTCTAAGCACAACCATCACTTCAAGTCTGCTTTCTTCTGCTTTAAACCTCATCTGGCATTGGCATGGCTCTTGTTTTGGTTGGTTTTTGTTTTTTGTTTGTGAGATTTTTAATGTATATGCATAGTGGCCTGACGTAGGTGCTGGAAACAGAAGTTGGGTCCTCTGCAGAACAGTATGAGCTCTTAACCATGACCCGTCTCTCCAGGCCATTGCTGCCATCTGTTCACCACTCATCACTCCAGACCAACCACTCAGAACCACACCATATGGGGAAGCCTAGAGATGGGGCTTGCAACAGAGCCACTGGCCTCCCGACCAGGACCTGACTGCCAACCTTGCCTGGTGCATTCCTGCAAGTGGTTCTGGTGGAACCCTCGGTCCAGGCCTACTCCTTAGCTCAAGCTGCTACTGTGACCACACATGCGCAGAGCGCTCTGCCCAGCTCTGTTTCCTCCCAGGTCTTTCTTCAAGGGATTATTTAAGAAGATCGGAAACAATTTCTTCTAAAACAAACAAACAAGCAAACAAAGAGCAACACTAAAAGACAACACTGAAGAAACAGCCCTTCCAGAAGCAAAGCATAAGTGGTAGTGTGGCCGTTTGAATAGAAAAAGCACCCATAGACTCAAGTGTACAAATGTTTGGCCATAGAGAGTGGCCCAACTAGGAGGTGTGGCCTTGTTGGGGAAAGTGTGTTACTGTGGAGGCGGGCCATAGGAAATGGTACTATTAGGAGGTATGGCATTGTTGGAGGAGGTGTGGCATTGTTGGAGGAAGTGTGGCATTGTTGGAGGAGGTGTGGCATTGTTGGAGGAGGTGTGGCATTGTTGGAGGAGGTGTGGCATTGTTGGAGGAGGTGTGGCATTGTTGGAGGAGGTGTGGCATTGTTGGAGGAGGTGTGGCATTGTTGGAGGAGGTGTGGCACTGTGGAGGTAGACTCAGAGGTCCCCTATGTTCACGCTACACCCAGTGTGGCACACAGTTGTTTCTGCCTGCTGATCAAGATGCAGAACTCTCAGCTCCTTCTCCAGTACCATGTCTGCCTACATGCCGCCATGATGAGAGTGGACTAAACCTCTGAACCTGTAAGCCAGACCCAATTAAATGCTTTGCTTTATAAGAGTTGCCATGGTCATGGTGTCTCTTCACAGCAATAAAATCCTAAGACAGATAGTAACATCCATATTTCTCCACCTGCCCTGACCAAGGCCCAGGAGGATAGACTGTGGATAGGCTCAGGGTCTGCACATCAAGAGTCACAGACAGACACCCTAAGCTTGCCTTGCCATAAGCAGTTTACCATGTCCTCACCCCTGAACTCCTCCACTACCAGCACACACCCATATAGCACCAAGACGAAAGGATTCAGGATAAATAGATGATTGTTTAAACAAAAATGATACATCCTCAGCACTTATTCATCCTCTTCTTGCTCCAACCCCCCCCCCAAAAAAATCTGATTTTATTCATCTTTTTTTTCTACACACCACCCAGTTGAGTAAATAAGTTCTGTGTTCAGTCTTTTAACAGGGGTTATTCAGTGTACTCAAGCCAACATGAATAGTTCCCCCTGGTTTCCATGACAACCTCTCAGCACATTCAGCCTTCATATAAATGAGTTATTGCTTTTATGTTCTCATACTCTGAGACAATAGGAAAATTAACATAATGTGGTCACACACACACAAAAAAATCAGAACCTTCATATCCTCTCCAGAAATTCATAGATAGCGCTCAGTGAAAAAGAACCGAAGAGAAATGAGGCCTTCGCATCTGACGAGGCTGTTAACATTAGAGATTTCATTTCAGGTGTGCTTAACTGAAACCAGACCATAACGGAACTGAAAGAAAAGTGTATCAACAGAGAGCACACCTGGAGGAGAAAGACGTGTAAAGGTGAAGTCACTTTCAGGTTGTTCATCCTCCCAGCACGCCCTCTCACTCCAGCTCATCCCAGGTACCCCACCACTCCTGCACCAGGGCCTTTGTGTTTGCTGTTCCCTATGCCAAGAGCACGCTCGCCATGTCTGCTTCCTCAGCTACATCTTACCTCCCTCGGTCTCAGCTTAGGAAATACAAACCCAAAGGATGCCATGCTTAGAAAACTCTTCAGAACCAGGTTGTGATATTCACAGTTCCCAGTCTTCTTCCCTGACTTAGGCTGGGGTTCACAGAAGCAGCTCCTAAGAGGGACAGAAAGACTTTATCCTCTTAGCTTTGTCAGCTCTCCACAGCTAGAGTCATCTGAAATCCTAGATTTTGGGAGATTGAGGAACTGTCTAGATCGGGTTGTCTGTGAGGACTCTCTTGATTGCTAATTGATGTACGTTGGCCTGGCCCACCTTGGGTGGCACCATCCCTAAGCAGATGGTCCTGGGCTAGGTTTTTTTTTTTAAACTAGTAAATGAGCCTGTGAGTGAGCAAGAAGCATCCCTCCATATTTTCTACTTCAAGTCCCTGCAGGAGTTCCTGCCCTAACATCCATAATCTGGAATTGTAAGGCAAATAAATCCTTCCCTCCTCTAAGCTACATTTGGTCAGAGTGCTATTGTTGTTAATGTTTGTTTACAGTTGGCACTAGTTTTTTTTAAGCTACTTTATATGGTTTCTTATATTTCCACCTGCCAATACCAGGTAGGAAAAACAGAAGGTGAGAGGAGGAAAGGGGGCGTTGGTCTCCTTAGGCTGCTTCCTTAGAGGCATTCAGCTCCTTGGGTCAAGACCAATCTTCGTAGTTAGCGTATATGCAACTTCTCCCAGTCAAACCACAACAACAACAACTGGGGGGAGCAGCAGCCGCCTCCTTCTTCTTCCTTGAAGCATCCCCGTCCCTCTCTGGGCTCTGATATTTATACCCCCTCAGAGTCCCCAGAATTAAACTATCTGCAGCTGGAAAAGACCACGCCCCTGCTGTTAGTACATGAGACTATTATAGTTAATGGCTGTGGACAAACTGAAGCAGCCCCATATCCCACACTTGGGATTAAAACCAAAACACATTCACATAACATAACTGGGTTTAAAAAAAAAACAAAAACAAAGCCCTCACTACAGTTCATGTTTGTTGATGAAACAGGTTCTTATTGTGTAACCCTGTCTGGCCTCAAATTCACAAAACTCCACATGCTTCGACCTCCCAAAGTCAAGGGGTTAAAGGTATATGTGCCACCACCCAGGGCCTTGGTCAGGGCATTTTATCACTGTAACAGAACAGAAGAGAAGCCAGGTGGTTTCTTTAGGAAGTTGTCCTCAGAAACAGTGGCAGGGGAGTGTGGAAGTGAGAGAAGAAGGACAGAAGACCAGGCCAGCCTGATGAGCAGGTCACTGCTGTGACAACTAAGGCTCAGCCTCACTGGGGTCTCCTGGGGACAGCATAGGGCAGGCATCACCTTAGGGTACAAATTGGGACCATCACCCTCAGTGGGTCCCTGAGGGAACACCTTCTCAGGTTTTCATGTCTCTGGCCCACAATGACCCTGTGTGCCCTAATAGCTGCTGGACGCCTAGGTATTGCTGCAGGGGCTTGTGGTAGAGTCCTGGTCCAAAGGGATCGCTGTTGGTGTAGCATTCCAGTCATCACAGGGAGCTGGAAGTCTACAGAAGAAAAGGTAAGACATTCAATGCAGAAAAGTAATGTAGGCCACGAAGGCGGCAAAGGGTGGAAATAGAAGCAAGGCGTCCTTGCAGCTATCAGACACCTTGAGTCTAGACCTGGTGACAGAACAGATGCTGGAAACAGGGCCTGGTCAAAGAACGGGCGACTTTACAGATGGTGCCCAAGGCCTTCCCTGCTTTTCTCCTGACACCAATCATCTCGCTCGCTGGCCAGAAAAATAGGGAATGGGACAGACCATCCAAGGGCCATCCTACTTGCTGCGTCACCAAAAATCTGGCCTCAATCCCAAGTGTAGGAGAGGCTGCTCTCTCCGTGGAGCCCAGACTGACCACCTTCCACCTCTGCTGACTGAGTTTGAACTTTTAAGTCCTAGGCTTCTGCAACGGTTCCTGGTGGAGAAAGAGATGTAATGATTCTATCCGAGGACAGACGGCTCATGAAGTGATGTGTTAGCTACTCGATCAAATATTACACAAGCACTCTAGAATGGTGAGTGTGTAGGGCTAGTGTTCCTAGTGGCACTGTCTGTGACAGTGCAAGGCTCGCATGTTTTTGAGAACTTGTTACTCCCTCATAGTCACGGGAAAACACAAGAAAAAGATCCTTCCCTCAAAGCCCATCCTAAGGCAGCACCCAACACACAGCTGAGGAGCATATGAGAAAGGGTCATCCACAATATCTGACACCCAGTCAAAAACTACTTCCATGGCTGAAGAGACACTCCCTGGCTAAAAGCACTTAGCTGCTCTATAGGAGGAGCAGAATTGAGATCTGAGAGCCTGCTAGAGGGGCTCACAAATGCCTGTAACTCCAGCTCCAAAGGATTTTACACCCCTTCTGACCTCCATGAGCACCCACACATTCATGTGTGTGCACACACATATGCACACACACATACACACACATGCACACACGCGCACACTTGGCATACTCAAGCATGCACATATACATAATTCAAAAATAAATGAAAGTGTTTGGACTATAGCTCAGTAGTACAGCATGCTCTTATCACTCATTACACTAAATAAATAAGGTTTAAAATATACAGAGAATGATCCTGGTCATGCTGGGTTTGGGGGCAAGAGCCTCCTTCACAAATCCCATAGACTCTGGTCTTCTGCAGCTGACAAGATGAGCCAGTTGATGACACTAGGACATTCAGGGCGGAGAAATTTTTGATGCACTTGAAAGCCAGCAGGAAGGAGCTGACAGATGACTGACTCACGATGCCTCATGCAGCACACTGAGTTCTTGTCATATCTCAGAATTTTGAGCCTCGGGAACTCAAACAGGATCCATCCGGGTCATTATCCTGCTCCACACGATGCCGGCCAAAGCTGTGGCATCCAGATGGCTCTGGGCTGAAGGGTCCCAGACAGCTTCAGTGACATGCTAGCACTTGAGAAATCCAAACAACTGGAAGCTCAGTGGGGCCCCTCCTCGCCCATGCGTGTCCAAGTGCCTCCCCAGCAAAGGCATCAAAGAGTCCACAAGTGACTGGGGCCTTGATCAAAAAGTTCCAGGAGAGAGTAAGCAAAGACATCCTACCACTTGACGATGAGGACCAGAGCCCACATGAAATCACAGCTCCAACAGTCAGAGCCCTCAGATACCTGCAGACATCTTTAACCTGCCACAGACACACAGGAAACCTGGAAGAAAGAAATGTGGTAACCTAGACTATCTGGAAAGGATGGGTACAAAGAGCCCACCTTAAGGCTTGACCAAAGTGGTCAAGAGTCCTCGGTGGTTTTTTCTGTCGACAAAAGCTAGAGTTATCTTGGAGGGTGAACCTCAATTCAGAAAACATTTCCACCTGATTGCCTGCAAATCTATGGGGCATTTCCTTAATTAATAATTACAGTGAGAGGGACCATCCCACTGAGAGTGGTACCATCCCTGAGCAGACCCGCTTAAGTTGTACAAGAAGTCAAGCTGAGTAAGGCAATAGGTAACATTCCTCTATAGCCTCTGCTCCTTTCCTGCCTCCTGGTTCCTGCTGTGAGTTTCTGCCCTGACTTTTCTTAATGGTGAAATGTGCTGTGGAAGTGTGAGCTAAATAGACCCTTTCCTCCCCAAGTTGCTTTTGGTCATTGTGTTTTTCACAGCACTAGAAACTATAAGTAAGACATTAAGTTACTTTTTTTAAATATAGCTTTTTAAAGCAGTTTTATATATTCGGTGTGTGTGTGTGTGTGTGTGTGTGTGTGTGTGTGTGTGTGTGTGTGTAAGTGGGTGAGTGGCTGGGTGCTTTATGTACCATGGTACATAAAGGACATTCTGCAAAAGTCAGTTTTCTCCTTTTACCATGTGGTCCCAGGGGTTGAACTTGGCAGCAAGCACATTGACCTACAGAGCCATCCCACCAGCCCTAAAGAGCTCTCTTACTGGATGACAGATATTTCAAGTCTTACCTTGCTGTGTGATGGAATTGTTTCATTGTGATTTTTAGTGCTGAGACTGTCTTGGTGCAGAAGATGCACCTTCTTGCTGTGATTTCTGCACGAGCATACATTGCGTCTTACAAATAGGGAGGGAAAATGAAGGGCAAATTGGGGGAGGGAACAGGCACGTCAGTCGCCTGGATCTGGTGAGTCAATAGACAGTGGCTTGAAATGATAAATCAAGAAACAGCTGCGTAAGCATCTTATTTGGACTGACAGAGATAAACATCAGAAAGTCCTAAAAATGGAACCACATTTCTAATAGTTGCCACTGGGAAGCAGAACTTGGGGAGAGGCAGAGGGGGCGAGTCCAGAGACTCTTGCTTTTGTTAGAATGCCTGCTGGCTTTTCCCCCTTGTGTCCAGGTTAACTGATTCTTTTACTCACAGGAGATAAAAGTAAAAGAAAGCATGGTTTTCTTAACTGAGTGATTACACCTGGAAAAATTCTGTTTTGCTAAGTGAGAAAAAAAGTATCCAATTACAAATATATATTCACAATGAAGCTGTAAGTGTCTTTTATGAAAAAGAGAGAAGGCTCTGAGGAAAATGATGCTTCTTCCCTCCCTTCCTAGGTTTTCCAGTTGTTCAGTGTGTGAGACTTTTTCATAATGACAAGAAATACATTTATTATACTAAATAAACAAGCTGAGCAGCAATTAAATAAAGTATCAGTGGATCTCATAAGATTCAGTTCCAATTCTCAGGGCTCATTTCCTTGAGGGGGAGGAGGGCTGTTCTGGCCACACAGTGACCATGGTAGATTGGCTGTAAAATCATTGGGGGAAGGAGTCTGAACCTGTCATCAGCGGTGCTAGCATACACCTGTACTCCTAGCCTCCCCCCCACCTCATTATCCTTGGCTACATAGGGAGTTCGAAGCCAGCCTGAGCTACGTGAGACCCTTTCTCAACCTTTTCCTTTACCAAAAGAAAAAAATAATCAGGGAGCCAAATTAGGTCTGGTAGCTGCAGTTTAAAATACTAGAACCTTTGTTCTAGAATCTTCCAAGCCTGGTGACATGGTTGGGGCTCTGTAGGCGCGCTGGGTGTCTTCTTGTCTCTGAGCCCTTGAAGATCTCTTCTAGTGGCTGAGGTAGATCTACACCTGAGCAACATCCCTGTTGCTTTAATTTAATTCAACTCTGTTGTATACGGTTTTTAGTCGGGAATGCTTACCCAGCCACAAAACAAACATATCTTGTGTGCCAAGCAAGATGCTCAGGGCTGGGAACACAATGACAAATGATACGGGGTGGAAAAAGCCCATCCCCTTTGGAGTCAGTGGCTCATAACATATTTCACTAGGTACTTTGATGGTAGAAAGTAAAGGAGCATAGAAGGAGAGATCTCATCTGGAGGCTTCCTGGAAGAAGCCAAATTAAGACCCAGGATGAACCTGATAACTTCAGGCTACAGAGAAGAGCTAGCCGGATGTAGCAATGCACACCTGGAATCCTAGCACTCAGGGGACTGAGCAGAATGGTTCATTAGTTCGAGGCTGGCCTGGACGATATCAAGGCCTACCCTGCCTCAGTCATTACTAAATAAATAATCAATAACAAACAGATGAATAGAATTATTTTCAGTTTAGAGAGAAGCCTTTACAAAGACTCAAAGACAAGAGAAAGTATGGATCCAAGACTAACTAAAGAAATGACATCTTACAGTCAGAAATCCATCCTAAAAGATCACGCACTCGAGGCAAAGAACATGGCATGTTTCTGCTTCCGGTGCCTTACTCGGGTCCCCTTCACCATCCTGGATTACTCTGCTTCCGGTGCCTTACTCGGGTCCCCTTCACCAGCCTTCCTGGATTAGTCTGGACCTAATTGCTGTGTCATCAGACTCTGAAAGCAGCCCTTGGAAACCACACCAGTCCACCCCAGGAGTGGCATGATTGGAAATGGAGGATGTTGGGGACCAAATCCCAGGGCTCTGGCTCCAAGGCAACGACAACTCTGTGATACCATGTACTCCAGAACACTACATGGGCTTAGAGTCTAGACATAAACTAAGACTTGAACCCAAATATCTGGTCTGAAGAAGGCAAAAGGAACATCGATATTTAACACTGTCTGTGGCACTCCACTGATGTGCCCTAATAGTGGGCTTCTACTTGAGCATGAAGCCACGATGTTTCTGGTTGAGCACGGAGCCATGCTGTTTCTAGACAGGCACATAACCATGGTACTTATAGTTTGGCAGAGAGCAATGAAACTTTGAAGGTTGACCTTGGAGGGCAAGAGGAGGGGGGGATATGAATGTAGGCTTTACCCAAACACAACCCTACGTCTACAAGTTCTTCACCCTCAAATTCATGTGTACATGTGTGCATGTGTGTGGTGGGTGGGTGCCCATGTGTGTGCAGGTGCGTGTTTGAATGTACAAGTATACATTCATGTTCAGGTGCACATGTGTGTCTGCACACTGATGTACATTTTCATATGTAAATCCAGAGACAACCTCCATGTCAGTCCTCAGGAGCTAGCCCCCTTATTTTTTGAGACAGGGTCTCTGATTGCCTGGAACTCATCAAGCAGGCTAGGCTAGCTGGTCAGCCAGCCACAGGGCTGCACCTGTCTCCACCTTGCTAGAGGTGGGGTTAGAGGTGTGTGCCACCACACGTGGCTTTTGTGTGTGTGTGTGTGTGTGTGTGTGTGTGTGTGTGTGTGTGTGTAAGTTCTGGGGAATCAAGGCAAGCTCCTCATGCTTGTGAGGGCATCACTTCGCTGACTGAGCCATCTGTGCAGCCCTCTGTTTCTTAATCTCTGACATTAACTCATAGTGTGGGTTGCGAGCTTGAGAGTAGCCTAGGACATTGTCAAGTGCTGGGCACTGTGTCAGGCATATGCCCGATAGGAGTCCCTAGTCTGTTCCCTTCTTCCCTGTTCGAGGCTACCTGGGCCCTTCATGGAAGAGCTAGCAGCCTTCTCGTTTCTCCAAAAATCAAAGGATTTCTACAAAAGAGGCACTGTTCCCTGTCCTCCCTGCACCCTACCTCCAGGGTTTACCTTCCAGTTAGTACTAGAGACTTAACCCAGCTAAAATTATTCAACATTGACCCTACGATCAGGAGCAAATTGCAACAGCGATGAGCAATTGGCCAATGCAAACTCACTGCTCCAGGCAGCATCAGACCCTTCCACATTGACAGGGAGAGTCCAGGTGCAGCTTGGGAAATTCTAAGGGGGCGGGGGAAAAAATAAAGGTCACGCATTTGTAGGCAGAATGTGTTTCCCTGATACTATTATTAACAGATGGCCTAAACTACAAAGATTCCAGGCTGACAGTTCTGAAGGGGACTCTGCAGGCAACAAGAAGCCTCCTACCCAGGCCCTGCACATCCACACTGCTGTCTGAAGGCCTTCATGGACTGTTCTCTGGTTGGCTTCTTACCACTTTTATAGGATTTACTTTTATTATTTTCAATTATATGTTTATGTGAGGTGCGTGCACACGGATGTAGGTGTATCAGTTCCTTCTCTGTTGTTGTGGTAAGACACCATGGCCAAGGCGATTTGTAGAAGAAAGAGGGCTGACTCCAGAAATATGATTCTGAGATGGTTGGAAAGAGGCAGGCCTGGAGTCAGGAGCAGAAGCTGAGAGCTCGCCTCTCAGACCTCACACCCAAAGCAGAGAGTGAGTGCCAGGGATGTCTCAGGGCTCTGCAAACCTCAAAGCCTGCTGCCAGTGCCACGCTCCCTTCATCAAAGACACACCACCTAACCTGTCAAAACAGTGACAGTGACTGGGAACCAAGTATTCAAATGCCCAAGATCATGGGGGGCCATGTCATCAAACCACCATCCATAGCAGGTGCCCACAGTTTGGAAGAGGGTGCCAGATACCCTGGAACTGGGATTACAGGTGGTTCTGGCTCCCTTTCTCTGGCTGAAATGCCACAGTCAGCCTGCAGTGCCCAGGGATAGACTGAGGCAGCCCTGGGGGCATGGATGAGCCAGGCAGAATTACATCAGTAAAATATATCCAGGGTTCTGCAGGGATGCAGATTTCCTAGGGGAAATCTATAAGGGAAAAGATAGGCCACACTCAGGAAGGACTTGGCCCCAGCAGAACATGAGTTGGAGCCAACAGAGAACAATCTACAAGCATGGCTTTGAGAAGTAATGACAAGTCTTTGGCCATACCACCCTGAGCGAAACCAGTCTTGGCTGATGCTGGAAGCTAAGCAGGATCAGGCCTGGTTAGTGCTTGGATGGGAGAAGCATCGCTGTGTGTGTGTGTGTGTGTGTGTGTGTGTGTGTGTGTGTGTGTGTGTGTGTGTGTCTGTGTGTGTGTCTGTGTCTGTCTGTGTCTGTCTGTGTGTCTCTGTGTGATTGTGTGGATGTCTGTTTGTGTATGGATGTGTATTCATTTGGTACACATATCAGGGGTGCATGTATATTAACGTGGGGTGTGTATGTACACCCATGTGGTGTCATTATTCAGGAAGTTCTTGGCTTTATTTTGGAGACAGGGTCTCTTGACTAGCCTGGACCTTGCCAATTCAACTGACTGGCTGCCAGTGAGGTCCGGAGGCCTCCCTGTCTCTGCTCCCCCAGTGCTGGGATTAAAGCATGTACCAGCACAGCTGGCTGTTTGTAGGTCTGTGGTTCTGAATTGTGTGGCAAGCACGTTGCTGACTGAGGCCTCGCCGCAGCCACAGCCTTGAGCTAATTTTGTTGGAAGAATCATCTCCGTTTCATGAGGAGCTGCTGATATGGATGAAGCGCCTTTGGGATTTTCACACAGCAGAGGTTTTACCTGCCCTTTCCTTTCACTCCTCCCTGTGTCTGTGGAGGCCTGTGTTTTACATCACTTCACTCACCATTCTGTGAGGCTCATGGACGGCTCTGTGAGACCCAGGGTGATCACAGCGAAGGGCGTCGGTAGCTGCACAGTCCCAGGCCTGGCCCTGTTTACCTCTTCACAACGTGGGGAATCTCTAAGTGTATGCTCAGCTCAGAACTGACTCTCAGCACAAGCCAGCCATCTTGAGCCCCGCTATTCAAATTAAAAAGCAGTACTCTGTAAAGGCACATAAATAAACGCGTCAGATCTGGGTTCATGGGCACAAACTGCTCAAATACAACCTGACATGCTGAAAATGTGGCATGCTGAAAATGCCATGGTGTTGTTTTATTGTGGTTTTGTCTAGATTGTTTTATTTTATTATATTGGATTATATAAGGCCATTTTATATAAAATAAAATAAATAAAATCACGTGAGCTTTGAGCATAACCCCCACCCATGTATCCCACTATCTTTTCTTTCTTTCTCTTCCATCAGTTTCATTCTATTTTGATGTCTGCACACATAGGCTTTTGCATCTAGATAAAAATCTCAGACCCACAAACGAGAGAAAACATTTAAGATGTGTTTTTTGAGGTGAGTTTAATCCATCTAATATGGTGCTCTCTAGCAGCATACATTTCCCTGAGAATGGTGTAACTTCATTCATCTGTGTGGCTGAAATGATGCAGGGTGCCTTGAACCACACTGTACTCATCTGACCCTCTCCTGCAGCACCTAGGTTGGCCCCATGGCTCAGCTATTGAACATGGCGCTGTGGCATGCGTGGATGTGAAGGGTCTGCCTTGTCTTTCTTTGAGTAAATACCCAAGAGCAGAAGGGCAGGTCACATGCTAGAGCTATTTCTTGTTTGTTTATTTGTTTGTTTGTTTTGATGAAGCTTCATAATTATTTCCATTGTGTGTAACGTCCCTACCAGCAGTGTATAATGGTTCCCTTTTATCCGAATTCTTGTTTTGTTTTGTTTTGTTTTGTTCATTTTTTTTTCGAGACAGGGTTTCTCTGTGTAGCCTTAGCTGTCCTGGACTCGATTTGTAGACCAGGCTGGCCTCGAACTCACAGAGATCCACCTGCCTCTGCCTCCCCAAGTGCTGGGATTAAAGGCGTGCGCCACCACTGCCCAGCTTATCCAAGTCCTTGTCAATGCATTTCTTTTCTTGGTGGCCGCCATTACTCAGCAGTTAGGCATCCACCTTTCCCTCCACTGTGAAAAGAGCAGAAGTCCTTCCTATTAACCATCAAGCCTTTTTTATTTATTTATTTATTTATTTATTTATTTATTTATTTATTTTGCAAAAAGAATGAGGGAGAAAGTAGCCCCACTCCCAGGCCAGCTTTAAAAGCCACCAGGTGGCTCTCCTCACCCTTCTAGAAGCTGCTAAGCCACACAATTGCTCCAGTTTGAGCCTCACAAGCAAATGCAAGAGTTGAACTTGAGCTTGGTCATGACCTAAATCCAGCCTCACAGCTAAACCTCAGATGTAGGCACGAGACCTAAGAACGTGTTCATGTAACCCACTGCAGCTTTGGGACTTCTTTCTTTCTTTCTTTCTTTCTTTCTTTCTTTCTTTCTTTCTTTCTTCTTTTCTTCTTCTTTCTTTTTCTTCTTTCTTTTCTTTCTTTCTTTCTTTTTCTTTTTTTTCTTCTTTCTTTTTCTTTTATTTTCTTTTTATAAGTATTATTTACAGGTATTTTATTATTTTTATTTTATATATATGGGTATTTTTCTGCATGTATGTGTGTGTGCCATGCACACTCAGTGTCTGCAGAGGTCAGAAGAGAACACGGGGTCCCTGGAGCGAGCCACCTTGTCGGTGTTTGGAATCAAACCAGGGTCTTCTGCAAGAGTAATCAGTGCTCTTAAGCACTGAGCCATCTCTCCAGCCCCTGGGACTTGTTTCTTTTTTCCTTACATATTTATTTATTCATTCATTCATTCATTCATTCATTTGTATATGTATTTGTTTTCAAGGCAGGGTTTCTCTGTGTAGTCTTGGCTGTCCTGGAACTCATTCTGTAGGCCAGGCTGGTCTCAAACATCCAGAGATCCACCTGCTTCTGCCTCCTGAGTTCTGGGATCAAAGGTGTGCACCACTTCCACCCAGCTTGGGGCTTGTTTTTTTATGCAGCAATAGGTGACAGGCACATCCACACACAACATGACTTTGTGTAAGGAGTACACATACAGGACACACATATACAGGACACACATCTGCAGATATGTTACAGGAGGTGCATGTGTGAATTCTGAAGCCAAGGCTCCCACACTAAAAAAAAAAGAAAAAATACAAGACAGTGGTGTGGTGTTTGGAGAAAGACACAACTAAACT
Source organism: Acomys russatus (assembly GCF_903995435.1). Classification (NCBI taxonomy): domain Eukaryota; kingdom Metazoa; phylum Chordata; class Mammalia; order Rodentia; family Muridae; genus Acomys; species Acomys russatus. The sequence goes on along the minus strand of NC_067143.1, from coordinate 66,072,023 downwards.
TTCAGTGTGTGTGTGTGTGTGTGTGAGAGAGAGAGAGAGAGAGAGAGAGAGAGAGAGAGAGAGAGAGAGAGAGAGAGTTACTTGACCTTTCTGGGTACAGTTGTATGTAGCATGTGAATAAAAAGGGCGCTATCTTTAAGGTTATTGTGAGATGTCAGGGAAGTCATATATATGACAGGCTTAGCATAATACACACTGATATGTTTGTTCCATAGGGTTTACTAAATAGCTTTACTTTCTGTGCCTCTTCTTTGTGCTTTGAATAAGTAGTCACTAGCTATGAAGAAAAAATAAGAAAGAAGGAATGCAGGGTGAGGAAAGATAGTCGTTTTTATTCTTAAAATGGAGAGAGAGAGAGAGAAAAGAAAACTAGTCTCTACTCTCTTTGGCAGGGCACCACAACAGATCAAAGACACCCAGCAGGTAGCCACAGCCACAAGTTCACTGAGCTGACATTGTCAACTCAGATGACAGGCCAGCTGTCCTTAGAAGATTCTAGTTTCACTTCTCTGTGAAGAAGGGAAGATCCCGGGGCCTGAGCTACGCATCAAACCTGCTGCTCACATCAAATGCATTCTGCCAGCGAAGCTTCAAGGCGCTTGGAAGGCAGAGGGTGAGTTCAGCAGGTGTCCGTAGCCAGAGGTGCCTTCAGCATGTGAGTAGTGAAGAGACGCTTCTGCTAACACTTCGCACACTGCCCTCATGACCACCTCCTGGTTTTGGGCTCCTAATTGGTATGCCTCTTCATCTCCACATCTCCTCAGAAATAGCTGAGTGTGAACTTCAGAGCCACATGGCATGGCTTTGCGTCCTGACTCTGCTGCCAACAGCCAGGTCCCTGTGCTGGACACTTTGCCCCAGAGCTCCCTCTTCCGGTTGAAAGTATTGATGAGATCATCATATACACGTTATTGTGAAATAGCTTCTAAAGAGTGATGGGCACAGAGTCCAGTATGAAGCCCTCAGAAGCTGCCTTCAGGTACCAACCCGCCTTACAGATGAGGACACCCAGGATCGGTCACACCAAGTGATATGCCCAGGGTCAGATGGACGCATCATGTGTCGGCGCTGAACCTGGGCAACTTTTACCTCCAACCACACCAACTCCAATTGACTTATCGCAAATGAACTTGAGAAAAGCTCGGAGGATAAGTGCTGATTTACCAGCATGTCAGCTGACCTAACTTAGAGCTTTACACAGGCATGCCTAACCTACTGTCTACAGGCTGCAAGCATCCCAGAATAATCCTGAAAACAGCCCATCACTCCTACGCACAGTGGCACTATGTCAAGCTGTTAAAGACTGGACATCTCTGGCCTCACAGATAAATATTTTGAGAACAGGGGGACTTGGCCACAGCCCTAAGCACTACAGAAGAGAGAGGAAGCTGGCTGGGGGACTGGGGCCATATATCATCAATGATTTGTGCAAAACACATGCTTGTTACTCTGACTCTGGCAATCAAGTCACAAGTGCACATGCTTAGAGTCTGGATGCTTCAGGAGTGACCAGCCAGCCAGTCCCCTCTAGAGTGCTTAAAATGCCACACTCCAGGGCAGTACCCAGGCCTGGACAAATCAGGGCAAAAAGTCACACTAGCTGTTGGCATTACTGAACATGAAAGCGGAAAGGCCTGTCCACATATGACTGTTGTCCAAAAGGCTGTGCTTGTGCTTGGATTCAGGACACCAACCACACAGTTAAACCACAGCAGTTAAAAACAAGGAGTCAGAAGACTAGCTCAGTAAAGTGTTTGCTCTGTAGTCGTGAGGACCTGAGTTCAATGCTTAGAACCCCTGCTTTGTGCCGGGTGTGTTGGTGCACACCTTTAATCCCACAGAGAAACCCTGACTCGGAAAACTAAAAAATAAAAATAAAAATAATTTTTTTTTAAAAAGATGTGGTAGCACAGATTTGTAATCCCAACTCTAGGAGGCAAGCAGATGCCTAGGCCTGCCAGCCCAACGTGTGTGCGTGTGAGTGTGTGTGTGTGTGAGTGTGTGTGTGTGTGTGTGAGTGTGTGTGTGTGAGTGTGTGTGTGTGTGAGTGTGTGTGTGTGAGTGTGTGTGTGTGTGAGTGTGTGTGTGTGAGTGTGTGTGTGTGTGTGAGTGTGTGTGTGAGTGTGTGTGTGTGTGTGTGTGTGTGTGTGTGTGTGAGTGTGTGTGTGTGTGTGTGTGTGTGTGTGTGTGTGAGTGTGTGTGTGTGTGTGAGTGTGTGTGTGTGAGTGTGTCCGTGTGTGCATGTAGGCATGTGTTACTGAGTATTCTATTGGTTGAAATATATGATAAAACACTCACCAAAACCTACCTGAGGAAAAGAGGGCGCATCTCATCTTACGTTTCCATGTCTCTGAAGGAGTCCAATCAGGGACCGAAGCAGAGGCCTCGGCAACGCTGCTCACTGCCTTGACCCTCTTGGCTCACTCAGCCAGATTCCCTACGTACCCCAGGACCACTAGGCCAGCGTTGCCACCATCCGCAGAGGGCTAGGCCCTCTCAGCTTCCTCACTAATCAATTTTAAATGCCTCAGACATGGCCACGGCCAACCTGAAGGAGGCGAGTCCTCAAGCGAGTTTCCCTCTTCTTAGGTGTCTTTAGTTTGTGTCAAGTTGACAAAAAATAACCACCAGCACATCAACTGTCACCGACGCAGCCCCTTGAGCACCTCTGGCTGGAACACAATTGCTGTCATCCAGGCTTCTCTCTGATGGAACTCAACCAGGAATCTGGCTGGAAGGCAGACTCCAACCCGTGAGGTCTGAGAGGGAGCTAGAATCCAGGTGGTCATCAGCACCCAGGTGATGCAGGCTTCTGGCCTGAAACGTGTATGTAGATTTCATTTGCTTTGATACCCCGGCTTTCAAGAATGCCTGTACTTATTTGATACATCAAGGACTTGCCTTTAAGGTGGGCCAAACCCCACTTGCACCAATGTCATGCTGTAGATGTGAGTGGCTTTCCTAACAGCTGCCATTAATCAAAGCAAACTATAAAAAAAAAGCAATCTATTTATATCCCATCCCCTACCCCTGGCAATATAATTAACTGTTTTCTCAAAGATGTGTGTGTGTGTGTGTGTGTGTGTGTGTGTGTGTGTGTGTGTGTGTGGCCTGCTGGCTATGGTCCAGCTCATCCAGCCATGGCTGTCTCCCAACTGAAGGTCCAAGAATCTAGCAGTTGTTCAGTCCACAAGGCTGGATGTCTCGGTTGGTCTTCAGTATGTGTTAGAATCCCAAAGAAGTAGGCTGTAATGCTAGTGATGGCAGCAAGAGTGAGACCAAGCAAGGGAAGAGATGGACAGCCTTCTTTTTCCATGTTTTTTTAATAGGCTGTGGGCAGAAGGTATGGCTTGCATTCAAGGCCTTCCCACCTCAAGAGACCTGAATTATGCCAGTCATGATGGCACGTGCCTGTAATCCCAGCCCTTGGGGAGGCAGAGGCAGGTGAATCTCTGTGAGTTCCAATTTGATACCAACATGGTCTACATAGTAATGAGTTCCAGGGAAATCCTGTCTCAAAAACAAAAAAAACAAACAAACAAAAGCCAATCAAACAAAATGATTGGATTAAATGTGGATCTTGCCATATCAAAAATCAGAGTTTAAAATTATCTACCAAAAAAATCTCTCACAGTATGCACAGCCACTTGGTCTTTAGTTCATTCCAGATGTAGCCAAGCTGACAACAAAGAACCAACCACCACAGTCATGAACTCTGCTGTGGGGTTGCTGGAGGGGGAGTCCAACCTGAGAGCCTGGCACAGAGGGAGAAAACTGATCTCAGAGACACTTAAGAGGTGGCCAGCAAGCCAGGCTTAGAGAGTGGCACAGCCAACGAGGTGCTGATGTGGAAGTGCCAGGGCCTGCTCCAGTCCCCAGAACGCACACTCAAAAGCCAAGGTAGAGACAGGAGGATGCCTGCAACTTGCTGCCCCAGCCAGCCTTGCTCCATCAGCTAGTTCCAGGCCAGTGAGAGACTGTGGCAAAAAGCAACGTGAACAGCATCTGTGCTGGTCACCTGGGTTGTCAACTTGACATACCTGAGAAGAGAGAAGCTCTGCTGAGGAAGAGACTCCGTCAGATTGGCCTGTGGGCTCATCTGTGGGATATTTTCTAAACTGGTTACTTGATGAGGAGAGCACCACCCACTGTGGGTGGACCTGGGCTGTGTGAGGAAGGCAGCTGGACACGAGCCCAGAAGTAAGCCAGTAAACATGGCTCCTCCATGGTTCCTGCTTTCAGTTCCTGTCCCTCGAGGACAGACTACAGCCTGTGAACCAAATAAACCCTTTCCTCTCCACGTTAGTTTTGGTCAGTGTTTTGTCACAGAGACAGAAACCACAACAGAAAGCAAACTAGAGTGGAGCCTGACGAGCAACACCTGAGGCCTCCACACATGGGCACACGGAGCCTTACACTTATAATTTGCTGGAGGGAGTTCACTTCTCGGCTCTCTCCGTCTCCCCCGCCCCATCCCACTGCACCCTCCCCAGCCCATGCTCCTGCCAGCACACTCCGCTTTTTAATCCTTGCTAGGATCATCCGTTATGCAGCAAAGGGCTGGCTCCCAGTGATGTATGAGACGACTGACATTTCAAATATTCCAGGCCTGATGGAAAATTCTGATCATAGCCCAGTCTGATACTCTCTCTCCCACATCCTTCCTTGCTGCTTCTAGGCAGTAATTATGCCTGCCCTATCAGCCCACTCCTCCTCACCCCATCAGCCCACCCCTTCTCCTCATCCCTTGGCCCCACCCCAACATTAATTTCCCCAAATTCATTTTTCATGCCTTTGAATTCCATTCTTTCAAAGCAGAATATGTTTCTAGAGCTGTTTTCCCGTCCTTCTCCACCACTCATGAATATTTCAAATCCAGTAGCAATAGGATCACCCAACCTTTGAGGCACACCGGCTTTATCTTATTTATCTTACCGAGCTGTTGGGATTAAGTCCAAAACATCCTCAAAGACTTTGTTTGGGTTGTTTTGCCTGCAGCTGCACACGTAAATTCTAGGAAGCAGCCCCCAGCCCTGGGCTCAGGCCTTGGCCCAGATGCCCATTGGCCTATGCCAGACATCCTCCTCCTCCTCCAGGAGATGCCAGCCACAATCCTAAGCCAACTGGCAGATCTCCTGATGGGTCCCTGCTGTGACATAAATCTATTCTGACTTCCAGCCATGGGAACCACAAAACTAACTCACAGTGTGACCTTGGGAAGGGTATTTGGCTATACCAGAGCCAAGATTCCTCCCATGAACATGGGGTTGAACAGCAGCCCGCTCATCTCTTAGAGTTCATATAATGAGTGGGGAAATAGGGCTCAGGGCTCTTTGACGGGAAGGAGTTCACTTGTATTTGTTTTTCCATTCTCTCTCTCTCTCTCTCTCTCTCTCTCTCTCTCTCTCTCTCTCTCTCTCTCTGTGTGTGTGTGTGTGTGTGTGTGTGTGTGTGAGACATGTTGTATATGACGTGGCATGTTGTATATGTGCATATAGATGAGGCTTCCTGCTCATGTGGTGGCCCCAGGTTGACACCAGGATCATCTTCCATGACTATGTAACCTGACTCACTGAGGCAAGGTCTCTCTGTCAAGTCTAGAGCTCAACAATATGGCTAATCAACTTGCTGGGGATCCCCTAGCTCTGCCACAGCTTGCTGGGGATCCCCTAGCTCTGCCACAGCTACCACTTATATGGGTTTGGGGATTCAAGCATTGTAACTACTGAGCCATCTCCTCAGCAGTCAGCACTTACTAAGCCAGGTTCTACTATTAACCTTAACAGCTATATGGCCCTTAACTGTCTGCACCCACTGATCAGCCATATCCTTAGCTAACTGCATCTACCATTAGCCAGCCCCATGACCCTTAACAAGCTTCTATTCGATAAGATGCCTTTGGCTAAGCACATCTCAGGATGTAGTAGGTAACCATCAACCATTTGGTTCACCTAAAGCTGATGAGTTCCCAGAAATTGGCTATTCATGATTGTGGTGGTAAATCATTATTTTTGGTGGTGGTGGTGGTGGTCTTAGGATTTCTTCTCCTGTGAAGAGACACCATGGTAATGGCACTCTTAATAAGGAAATACTTAGTTGAGGCTGGCTTATAGTTTCAGAGGCTTAGTCCATTATCATCAAGGCAGGAAGCATGGCAGCACACAGGCAGATATGATGCCAAAGAAGGAGACAAGAGTTCTACATCTGCATAAGCAGGCAGGAGGGAGAGAGAGTGACACTGGCCCTAACTTGAGCTTCTGAAACCTCAAAGCCCACCCCCTGTGACACACTTTCTGCAATAGGGCCACCAAGGCCAAACCTCCAATAATACCACTCCCTATGAGTCTATGGGGGCCTTTGTTTGGTTGGTTGGTTGTGGTGTGTGTGTGTGTGTGTGTGTGTGTGTGTGTGTGTGTGTGTATGTGTGTGTGTGTGTGTGTTTTGTTTTTGCTTTTTTGAGACAAAGTTTCTCTGTGTAGCCTTGGCTGTCTTAGACTTGCTTTGCAGACCAGGCTGGCCTCGAACCCTCAGAGATCTGCTTCCTCTGTCTCCCCAAATGCTGGGATTACAGGAGTGTGCCACCTTACCTGGCCTATGGAGGCCATTTTAATTCAAACCACTACATTATTGTTGTGGGTCACTATGTAGCCCAGGTTGGCCTCCAACTCACAGCAATCCTTTTACCTCAGCCCTCTAAGTACTGAGTTTACAAGCAGTGTATCACCACCTCAAGCTTTTAGTAAGAATTAAAGATAAATAGGAAGGCTGTGGAAATGACTCTGTTGGTAAAGTGTTAGAGAGAGCGAGAGAGAGAGAGAGAGAGAGAGAGAGAGAGAGAGAGAGAGAGAGAAGGGGGCACAATGAATTAATTGGTGGTATATAAAATGTCCATAGTGCTGATACAAGCTAGGTAATGATCTGCTGTTGATAATGTTTTTTTTTTTTTTCCCAGAGTGTAGGTAATTTCTTCTGTGGGAAGGATTAAGCTTTGTCACAGGTGGGAGCAGTCTTGGCGGGCTTTACCCTTGGGGCACCCCATGAATACCTTGTGACAGACTGAGTGGAGCCATCCTGGGTCTGGAATTCAGGAAGCAGACCTGAGAACCCTACCTGGACTATTGTCTTTCTAATGGACCCTCACCGGGAGAAGGAGCCGGTCCTTCCCACGTGACTGAAGGAGTTGGGAGAAGAGAGAATAACAAAGTCGGCTGCAGAGAGAGCGTGCGGGGGCAGCGGACGAGCTGGACCAGCACGCAGGCCAGAGAGACACCGAAGGACCTGTCCCGTAGAACGGCTACCGGAAGGTTCACTCTTTTGTCCTTTTAACCTTTTTCCTTCTTGTATAAGCTAGTTGGGTTGCATAATAAAGTTTAATTGCTAAGAAACAGAGTCAACATTCTTCCACTTCTTAACTTTTTCAATAAGTTTTTTATTTATTTTTCATCAATACAAGCCAGAAATGAAGGGCAAACTTCTCCCCCAGCCCCTCTGCCCAAAGGCAAGAAGCTCTGGCTCTATCTTCTGAACCTTTCAAACTGGCCCTACCACATGCAGCCTCCTTCCCAGAGCTGCAGGCTTGGGAACCAGGAAACATCCCATCTTTAACACTGACTGCAGGTTGAATGAGGAGAGACACTGGCTCTGGAGCCGCCTCCCTGGTCAGACATGAACTCCTCAGTTTCTTGCTGTGGGGAGCTGGGGCACTGGTAGCTACATACAAATGCTATCTATGTCTTAGAGACTTTACCTCACTGGTATCATTAAATGTCAGCACTGCCTGTTAGAGGCTTACCAACTCTACAGGTGAGGAAACCATCCAAGCATAGAGACTGGATGAAAAGCAAGACATCTGGACAGCTGTTTTGTTTTGAATTTCCCTGGCAAGACTCTCTGGGTTTGTGGTGAACTGATCCAGGTCAAAAAGGGCCCATTTAGAATGGGAGGAATCTGCTCCATTGGGTGGATGTAGCCGGGTTCGAGGACCCATCCTCTGGCTGTACCTGAATTGCAAAACCATCCAAGCACCCTGTGCCTTTGACAGAAAGACGGTCACGCAGCAGCTGCTGGCAGATCTGCCTGCTGCAGACCATCAGCGCCCATCATCACCACCTGACAGGTGTGAGGCTGGTTCGCACTCCTGTCAGTTGGCAGGGCTTGTCAAATACCAGTGAAGCTGTCATCCACCAAACCCAGACCTGGGACTAGGAAGAGAACAAAGTATTCCTAGAGAGAAGTAGCCTTCAGACGCCTTGAAGGGACAAAGATCGGGGAGACATTCACTATGGCTCCACTCAACCAAAGTAAGCTATGGTGATGCATGCTTGGATCCCAGTGCTCAGGAGGCAGGGTCAATGGGATCTCAAGTTTAAGGCCAATAAGACCTGTCAAAGAAGAAGAAGAGGAGGAGGAGGGAGGAGAAGGAAGAGGAGGGGAGAAGGAGGAGGAAGAAGAGAAGGAGGAGGAAGAAGAGAAGGAGGAGGGGGAGGAGGGAGGAGAGGGAAGAGGATGGCAGAAGGAGGAGGAAGAAGAGGAGGAGGAGGGGGAGGAGAGGAGAAGGGTGAAGTAGGAGGAAGAGGAGGAGGAGGAGGAGGAAGAAGAAGAAAAGAAGGAGGAGAGGAGGAAGAGGAAGAGAAAGAGGAAGAAGGAGAAAAAACCTATTCCAGAGAAGGGGATACTGTGACAGAAAGATCCAGAACTGAGAGGACAGGCATACTGAAAAGAGCCTTGACTCTGCTCCCCTCTCTACTAAGTGTCAGGGTGCAAGCAACAGAAACCTTAAACAACTAACACATTTTGACTCTGTCGGTGGAGTGCTTGCTGCACAAGCAAGAACCCGAATTGAAGCCCCAGGTCCCACATAAAAAGCCTGTCATGGAGGGGCTGGAGAGGTGGCTCCGCAGTTAAGGGCGCCAGCTGCTCTTTCAGACCACCTAGGTTCAATTCCCAGCACCCACATGGTGGCTCACAACTACCTGTAACTCCAGGTCCAGGTGACCTAGCGCCCTCTCCTGGCTCCCATGGGTACTCCATGAAAATGCACATAAGCAAACCCATAAAATAGAAATAAACATTTTGGTTTTGGTTTTGGTTTTGGTTTTTGAGACAGGGTTTCTCTGTGTAGCCTTGGCTGTCCTGCACTCACTTTGTAGACCAGGCTGGCCTCGAACTCACAGTGATCCACCTGCCTCTGCCTCCTGAGTGCTGGGATTACAGGCGTGTGCCACCACTGCCCAGCAACTTTTTTTTTTTTTTTTAAGAAAGGCTTACTGTGGTATGTGTACTTGTAATCCTGGCACTGGGAAGATGAAGACAGACAGACCCTGGGGCTCAATGGCCAGCCAGTCTAAATAAATCAGCAAGTTCTAGGCCAGTGAGAGAGCCTGTCTCGAAAATAAGTAAATAATGAAAATGTGGGAGGTACTTAAGGCAAAACACCTGAGCGCGCGCTCTCTCTCCCTATCCCCCCCACCTCTCTCTCTCTCTCTCTCTCTCTCTCTCTCTCTCTCTCTCTCTCTCTCTCTCTCTCTCTCTCTCTCACACACACACACACACACACACACACACACACACACACACACAGTGTGGATGGAATTCATAGTTCAGGAAGGCCTCATGGAAGCTTCCCTCTAAAGCTACAGTTCTCCAGTGTGGCTGCAGGGGAGTTATCAGGAAGCCTCGAGGTGCCTGGTGTTCAGACCTCACCTCGGTAAAGCCGGACCTCATGGTCCTGCATGAGGCCACCCATCTCTTTGCAGAGCTCTTGAGTGAAATGGGAGAATGGTTTCGCAGTGCTGCTTTGTGTAGGGTCTTCCAACCAGTAGCACATGTCAGAGTCTCAGAGGAGTCTCAGAACTGCCCCCCCCCAAGAGTTTCTGGACCACAAGCCACATCTGAATGCTCCCTCAAAGCTGAGAATGGCAGGCTTGGAGGGGTGTAGCATAGGCAGTCTGTAACTGCCTCCAGCCCAGAGGCTCTCTCTTAAGCACAGGGATCCCCACAAGACAATGCTTTGGCCATGCTGTGGCCTGTCAGAGGACATGGGAGTTGGAAGCTGTGCTAGGCAGTCCATACACCCACGTGCAGGATAGGCTCCTCCTGAAAGGAGCAGAGCGTGGGGCACAGAAAAACCACACAGACTCAACATGGTGACTCTGGACAGTTTCAGAAAGGGTGAGTCCAGCTACCACTTATTAAATGCCTACTGTGTGCTGGGTACTGGGCCAAGACTTTCATAAACTCAGGTAAACATCTTAATAATTCATGGGGGGGGGGGCTGGGGAGTAAAATGGATCAGTGGTAAAAATGCATGCCATGAGGGTATAAAGGAAAGGACCCAAGTTCAGATACCCCAAACCCACTTGACACACAAAATAAGAAGGAAAAACGATTACCCAGCTGTCTTTGTTGGAGTTTCTACTGCTATAATAAAATACTATGACCAAGAGCAACTAGGAGGGGAAAGGGGGTTTATCTTAGCTTACAACTCTCAGGTCATATTCCATCCCTGAGAAAAGTCAGGGTGTGGACTTGAGGCAGGGACTGATGCAGAGACCATGGAAGAATTCTGCCTACCAGCTTGCTCAACCTGCGCTCTCACAGCACCCAGGACCACCAGCCCAGGGGTGGCACCATCTGTAGCAAGTGGGCCTTCCTACATCAATTGTCCATCAAGAAAATGTGCCACAGGCTGGTCCACAGTCCAGTCTGGTGGAGGTGTGTTCTCAATTGAGGCTCCCCCCTTCGCAAATGACTCTAAACTAGTCAGAACACCAGCCCCAAACATCAACAGCACTAAGGTGTGGACTCTGAATTAGGCCAACCATTGTAATTCACTGTAATTCTCAGACAGCCAAGCGTGAGCAGCAGGCATACAGGCAGAAGTGTTCCAGAGAACAAGAGCATATGGTTATTCTAGTTCCACCACTCTGGCTAAATGGGAAGTCAGAGGTCAAGGGTCAGAGGACACCCCCACCCCAGCCAGTTGCAGGCTTACGAAGATGCTTATGATTTTTACTGTCTGTCTTCCCTCCTCTTCGGTGTTGGTGTCAAGCCCTGAGATTCCCTTTGACATCTCAGTCCCATCACCTAATGAGGGCTGCCCAGTTGTCCCTCCCACAGACAATGTTTGGAAATTGTATCTCTGGCATGGCAAGAGAATGCTGCTACGCTCCGTGGATGGGACTGCCACCCCAATTAACTTGCCGAAACCCTGATGGGCAGGAAGAGGCAGCTGAGGCAGAGGGGAGGAAGCATCCTGAGTAACTCAGCACTTCCTTTTTCATCTCAGGAAGAGCCAATTTCAAAACTGGCCTCGGGTCACAAGAGAAATTAATTTGATTCTCTCAACCTTGCTGTGCGTGGACACAAGTCCTCCACTGCGGCATCTGCTCCATCCAGAATGGAGAAGCCGCCCCTTGAAATGAGTCCCATTTCAGGGTTGAACCGACAATGGTTTGCCTAGAGTCTGGAGAGCAGCTGGCCAGAATGCTCTGGGCTTTCTCTTTTGCTGGAAAGTGTCTCAAAATAATTCTCATATCAAAGGCAAGTCTTGACTGATGGGCAGCTTGCTCTCAAGGACGTGTGGGCATACCTCCCAACAGAGGTTAGCTCTGATGTATCCCTCACATTAAGAATCAGACCCATGTGGACCCTTGGGTGTGCTGGTGATGGTCCCTGTGCTCAGCTCCTGACCATTAGACCCAACTACGGTGGACAGATTTAGGGCCACCCCCTTTTCTGAACCTCTCACCTTGAGTGGATGGGACCTGGCACTGGCTTTGAAATAGCTAAGGTGACGGCAACTTGTTCTGACTCCCTTTTGTGTTTGTTTGGATAATTCTCAGCCCTCCACCCTCCTCCTGCCTCAGTCACATCCGCCGTGGTAACACACTTGAGATTTCCCCGGCCTTGACTATTGTCCAGACGTACTTACAAAAATAATTGCCAAGTTATGTCTGAAATAACTACTCTGCCAGGAATGAACGCTATGAGGTTACTCGGACCTTCACTAACTTTGATGTATCTTTGCGGCTTTGTCTTTTAAAAGGCTATCTCCCTGAACTTGGGCACCAAGACGTTCTCCAGGGTCCACAAGGATGGGGACAGACAGGGCACCAAGACAAAATAGAACCACCAGCGACAAAATATATATATATATAAATCAAGAACTCAAACAAACAACGGCAACTCCATGAGCCAAACTATCTCATCCTGCACTTAGTCCTTGACATTATTTAGACAGTTGGCCGACTGTTCATTCAAGCAAACCCGAAACCAGATCTGTCCTGAAAGACATAACCAGTATACAGGGTCCCCTCACCACTGGCATCCCATCAGGAAGAAGACTCCTGAAAGGATCGAGTCTCCCTTGGGCCTAACCCCCTAATCCAGAGAAGAAGGCCTTCCTCTGAGGCCCCTCCTCGTCCAGAAGGCTCTCCATCAGTCTCATCCTTCTCAACCAGAGCCAGAACTGAACTGAGCACACAGACTCACTTCCTAGGAGTGTCAGAAGGACTCTGTCTTCCTGTTTGACACTGTCATTACCCTCCGTGAGAGGAGGGGGACCCTGAAACAATTGTCAGGGCCTGCCTCCCCCACAACCTTTCCCTGGCGGGGAGCCTGACTCCCTGTGTAGCACGCACAGGGACTCTCCCTGTGGCCTCCAAGTGATGATGTACATGAGATAGTCACTGACAACAACGCTGATTAAGCCGATTAAGAGTTCCGAGTCCTATATTAATAGTGGGGAATCTTGTGAAGATTTGGGGGAAGGAAAGAAAGATATGGAGGAGACAAGAACTGAGAAGACCAAGAGAGTCAACTAACCTGGAAACATGGGGCTCACAGAGACCAAACCACCAACCAGAAAGCATGCGTGGACGGGACCTAGGACGCCCTACACATCCGTAGCAGAGCTGCAGCTTGGTGTTCATGTGGGACCCCTAGCAACAGGAGCAAGGGCTGTCTCCGACATGGATGCAGTTGTCTGCCTTTGGGTTCCTTCCCCCTAGCTGGTCTGCCTTTCCTGGCCTTAGTTGGAGAGGATGCGCTTAGTCCTGATGTGACTTGATGTGTTGGGGCAGGTTGGTATTGGGGGGGTGGGCTCCCCTTTTCTGAGGAGAAGGAGGGAGGATGTGAGAAAAATGATGGGAGGGTGGAACCATGAAGAGAGGAGGAAGTGGGCTGTGATCAGGATGTAAAGTGAATGAATAAATAAATAAGGGAAAAGGTTGTGGGAAAGCTAATATAAAGCAGAAGGGAAAAGGGAAGCCAAAGCTGAGATCCTGCCTGTTTTCAATCATTCTGCCACAAGGTGGCATCCTCTGCTATTTTTTTGCTGATTTTTTTTTTTTTTTTTTTTTTTTTTTTTTTTTTTTTTTTATGTCTTTGGCGAGTCTGGATTCCGCCACTGGGTGGCATGCTGTTACTTGTCTTTTTGTCTGGGGAGCCAGCGAGACTTGGGAAGTATTTCCTCTCCAGGACTGGAGGGAGGGAACTTCCAGTCACACCAATCCACTTCTGAAAGCAACAGTCCCTGCTACTCCTTGATTTTCGCTCAGTCTCACAAAGGGGAAGCTGCAGCAGGTCTTTAGTGGGGTCTTTTCTTCATTACCAGAGCTGCTAGGTTAGCCATATTATTAACTTCCTTAAGACTCACCTAAGTTGAGGACCACCAACTTGTCCTCTCCCCCTTCCATGACCAGCAAGGGTCCCACAGGGTGTTCCTACTCCAGGTCCACCCCCTAGTCCCCCGGCCTCCCAGCCCCCAGTCCCCCAGCCCCAGGGCCCCCCAGCCCTCCAGCCCCCAGCCTCCCCCAGCCCTCCAGCCCCCAGCCCCGAGCCCCCCAGCCTCCCAGCCCTCCAGCCCCCAGTCCCCCAGCCCCCCAACCCCCAACCCCCGACCCCTACCATGTCTCACCACCCTCCTGCTTCCTCTTGCCCTGCCCCACTGGCAATTTCTGCCCAGCCCTCCCCAGTCTTCTCCCCTCCTCATACCCATCAGGGAATCCTAAATGGCCCCTCTGCTCTGGTTCTTTCTCCTTTCTCCTCCCACCAACAGGTGCTCTCTGGCCCTCCTGAGTTCTCAAACCCTGACTCAGAAGCAATGCTTGTCTCTGTCCTTGTCCCCTTACAAGAACATCCTGATGAAAGTTATCTTTATATTCCCTTTGTTGTGCCAGGCTTAAATGAAACCCCAGTCAACACTAGGAGCCGATTCGGATGCAAACACACAAGGGTCTCGTTTATTGATTGCTCAGCTTAAGCTGGACCCACACTATCACCGACACAGAGGATCAGGTGTGAGTCCCGCATACAAGGAGGAAAGAACTTTTTATAGATTGTAGAATGCAGGAGAGGGAAGTAAGTGGGTTTCCGATTTGGCAAGCACCCTATTGATTATTCCTTGAACTAATTGACATTCATCTGGTACTTGTCCAGTACCAACCCACGAATGGTTAACTTCTTTGTTGTTGTTGTTGTTTTGTTTGTTTGTTTTTTCAAGACAGGTTTTCTGTGTATCCTTGGCTGTCCTAGACTCGCTTTATAGACCAGACTGGCCTCAAACTCACAGCGATCCGCCTGCCTCTGCCTCCCGAGTGCTGGGATTAAAGGCATGCGCCACCACACTCAGTACAAATGATTAACTCCTAAGGAATAAATAACTCTTGAAAAACCCAGGGGAGCGTCTGATCTCTTAGTGCTTTCTTATTTTCCAGCTAATTGGCAATTCTATATCTTTGTGCCAAGTGTATCTTTGTGGAGTTTTCTAGATCAGGAGTTCAAGAGTAGGTCACCCAAATACAGAAATGAAAATGTTAAGCAAAATGGAGTTACTTTGGTCCACCATTGCCCCTTCTCACTAGTTCCTTGAAGGCCCAATCATGAGTCTTCTTCGGGCTCATAATCATCACTATCCATGTTTTGGAGGGAATGTGGGTTCTTGTTACCATCAGCTGGACAGCCCCCAATCGTTCTTTCATAAAGGAGACTAATGTGTCCATAATACAGGGTCCGATGGTCAAAAATATAATCAAAATGAAGAGAGGGCTAAGCAAGGTTGAAATTAAAGTAGTTAGCCAAGGGGGAATTACTGAACCAGGGTTCAAACCACCCTTGTTTGGCCCTATACTCATTTTTTTCTTCTAGCTATATTTTCTTTAACCTTAGCAAGAGGTTCTTTAACAATCCCTGAATGATCTACGTAAAAAACAACCCTCTTCGCTAAAGGCAGCACACAGCCCTCCCTGCTGCATGAATAACAGGCCTAAACCTCTTCTGTTTTGAAGAACCACCTCTGCCAATGAGGTTAAAGATTCTTGTAGATGAGCTATAGATTTTTCTAGATTTTGGATGTTTGTGTCCACTGCTGCCCTAAGACTATGATAGTTCTGATCCTGTAAAGTCACAGCTGAGATTCCTGTTCCTGCTCCTGCCAGTCCCAATCCCAGGAGAACAGACAAGGTAACAGCAGCAATGGCTTCTCTTTCCTGGTTGGGGTAAAGGGGTCCCTGCCCCATCAGGGCTCTGTTCACATCTTGGTCTCAGTGCTAAGTAATTCTGGGGATCAGCTGTACCAAGACACTGAAGCTTGATGGTTGCTTAAGGACTCATAGATGAACACACAGAGTCAATCCAGAAGAACACGCCCACCAACCTTGGTCAGGTGGTAACAAGAATGAATCACTAGCTAACACTGACAGGGTCTGTAGGCATAGGACAGAGTAACTAGTGGGGGGCCTGCCTGTACGGAGTCCTTGTCCTGACACACCTTGCAGGGCAAGTCTAGTTTGTCCTTATTGAACCCACCTACAATTTGTTGGTCAGTGGTTAAAGTGGTGTTTCCCATAATTGCAATTCACTCATAATATGGAGGCTTTGGAGAGTAACATAGCCAACATGAAGAGGTGAGATCGGGTCTTACAGCATTGAGTACCTGGTAAGCTTGGACCATCAATGACCAGAGGGAATCCATAGCCTCCATTCGTTGCCTGTATAACTATTATTCATCTGTACTGTTGACAGGGATAGTTCTAGGGTGACCCCTCAAATGAGTATTAGGCCCCAAGGGGGCTGGGAGGACCCAATGTTGGGGGACTTCTATTTTTTAATTGTATAGAAAACAAAGTTCCTGGGTCTGATCCAACGTAGAGTCTTATGTCCCAGGTCTCGCCTGTCTCCCAGCCAGTGGCTCTTCTTCCCTCCTCAGGAAAACTAAAGTTCAGCTTTCCATTCTTATGAGCATGGTTCCAGTTACCTTAACAAGCTCTCCCCCTTGAGACTTCGATCCTACACGTCCAGTTGTTTCACAGCCCCAACGAGCACAGTATGTGGCACTGTCTCCTCCACATCTGTTTCTTTGAGACTCATACTTTGGGGTTCCAGGTCCACAACATCCACTTTTAAAGCTGTAGGTGTAGTCAACAAGATGACATAAGGGCCTTTCCACCAAGGCTCCAGAGTCCCGTGTGTCTCTTGATGTAGACCCAGTCATTGCGCAGGTATTAATGAGGCTCTGCAGGGAGACCTGTCTCATAGAGAACACGTAGTCTAGGCCATACATATTTATGGGACCATTGGATTCCCTTGAGGTCCTGATCCTCAAATACAGTGATCTTTTCTGCCTGGAGGTTTGGGATGGTGGGGGGTGGGGGAGCCCAAACATAATCTCAAAAGGGGTTAGTCCCATTTGATAGGGAGAATTACGACCTGACAGAGTGCAAAGCGGGGGAGAGTCACCTAGTCACCACCAGTCTCTAAGGTCAATTTAATTAAGGTCTCTTTTATAGTTCTGTTCATTCTTTCTACTTGTCCTGAACTCTGGGGTCTATAAGTACAATGTAATTTCCAATCAATCCCCAGGACTGTGGCCAGACTCTGACTTACCTTGGACACAAAAGCTGGTCCATTGTCTGACCCTGTCATCTGTGAAAAGCCATATCTGGGAAGGATGTCTTCCAGCAATTTCCTTGTCATTACTTGAACAGTCTTGTGTTTTGTAGGGAAGGCTTCAGTCCTTCCTGAAAGAGCATCTACAAACACTAGCAAACAGCAATACCCATATTTGCCAGGCTTTACCTCAGTGAAATCAGTTTCCCAATAGGCTCCAGGTCGCTCGTGAAGCCTAGTTCCTGGATTCTTAGCACTTGGTACCGCATTAGTAAGTTGACAGGCTTTACAATTATCAGCGATGTTTTCAGTTTTTGAATTGGCCTCCTTAATTTTTATTTCTGCATGTTGAATCAAGTCCTGCGCTCTCCTGATGCCCATGTGAAAAGACTGATATATCTTTGCCAGCATCTGTTCTCCCAATTTTTCTGTGAGAATCAGTTTTCCCTCTGCAGATCTCCACCATCCCTCTAGGCATTGGGTCATCGGTAGTCCTTTTATCCAAGTTATATCTGCTCTAGTGTATTTGGGTTTTTCTGGGAGGTGTGGGTCACCGGGATCAACCAATGTGGTGGCCAAGACTGCATCCATTTGAAGGGCAACTTGTCTGGTCACATGGCCCGCCCAATTATTTCCTTGATAGATTGGACTATCTCCCTTTTGGTGACCTGGGCAATGAATAACTGCCAGTTTCTTTGGTAACCAGGGACTTTTAGCAAGGCTAATATTTCTTCTTTGTTTTTGACTGCCTTTCCCTCTGATGTCAGCAAGCCCCATTCTTGATATATTGCCTTCTGGAGGTGTGTGGTTGCAAAAGCCCATCAGCTGTCTGTATACACATTGAGTTTCTTGTCTTTTCCTGGTGCAATTGCCTTGGTCATGGCTATAAGTTCAGCTCTCTGAGCCAAGGTTCCTGTGGGCAGAGACTCTGCCCAAACAGTCTCAGTCAATGACACCACAACCGCCCCTGCATACCCTCTGCCATCTTGAACAAAGCTGCTCCCATCTGTGAACCAAGTCACATCTGCATCCGACAATGAGGTATCTTTCAGCTCTAACCAGACCCCATGAATGTGTGCCAGGATTCCAGCACAGCCATGCAGAGGGGCATCCAGGTCTGGATCTGGTAGGAGTGTAGCTGGGTTTAAAGCTGTTGGTACCTGAAAAGTAATTCTGGCAGGATTAAGTAGCAGTGCCTGGTAATGGGTCAATCAGGTGTTACTTAGCCATCTGTCTGGGAGCTGTTTTAAAACCCCTTCAATAGTGTGTGGTGTTGTAATGGTTAAATTTTGGCCCAGGGTCAGTTTGTCAGTATCTTTTACTAAGAGTGCAGCAGGCAGCAATGGTACAGAGGCAAAGGGGCCAGCCTGCAGCCACAGGGTCTAATTTTTTTATTTATTTTTGACAGATAGGCCACTGGGCGGTGCCATGGACCAATCAGCTGGGTCAAGACTCCTTTATCCACACCTTTGCTTTCATCCACGAATAGGTGAAATGCTTTAGTCATATCTGGCAATCCCAGGGCAGGGGCAAACAGCAGGGCCTGTTTTAGTGTCTCAAATGATTGTTGATGAGTCTCTGTCCAGGAAAATCCTTGTGGCCCTTCCTTAGTGACTTCGTGGAGGGGCTTAGCAATTTCCGCAAAACCTGGTAACCACAATCTACAGGACCTTGCAGACCCCAGGAATTCAAGTACTTGGCATGGGTTCCTTGGGGTGGGGAGCCTGAGGACAGGTTCCATCTGAGCATCTGAGAGCCAGCGCTTACCTCCTTTAAGTATGTAGCCCAAGTACTGGACCAGTTGCTTACAGAGGCTTTATATCTCACATCTCCCAATGTGTTCAACAAGCTTTCTGTGCCAACCACATAAGTTTCTTGGCCGTCTGCTGCCACATGTAAATCATCTGCACACTGTAAGAGAGTGAGGTGGGGGTGCTGAGCATGATATTCACCCAAGTCTTCATATAATGCCTCATTGGAGAGTTCTTAAATCCTGGAGGGAGCCTGGCCCATGTCAGTTGTCCACTGTCTGGATCATACCATTCAAAGGCAAAGTACCCCTGGCTTTTGGGGGATAGGAGGAGGCTGAAGAAATCATCCTTTAAATCTAAGACTGTGTACAATTGATATTCTGGAGGGAGTGCACTTAATAAAATATAAGGAGTAGAGCCTGTGGCATGAGTGTCCATCATCCATTTATTTTTTTCTCACAAACCTTGCACCGGTCTGTGATCGCTGGTGTGGGGCTTCTTTACTGGCAACAGGGGGGTGTTCCATGCTGACTGGCATGGCCTTAACAACCCTGAGTCCAACAGTTACGTAATATGAGGGGTGATGCCTAACCTAGCTTCCAGGGACATTGGATACTGACAGATCTTAATTGGATCAGCCCCTGGTTTAAGTTCCACGGAGATTGGGGCCCCGTGTTTGGCCAGTCCTGGCCCTCCGGTTTCAGCCCATGCTGTAGGAAATTTCTTTAGCCAAGATGCAATGGCTGAGTCTGGTGTTAAGGCCGGTTTGTATAACTGATATTCATCCACTAATGTGGTGGTCAATACATGAATAGGCTCCCCTGACTCATTTAATATTCAAGTGCCCTCTGGTGAGAAGCGGATTTGGGCTCCCAGTTTGATTAACAGGTCCCGCCCCAACAAGAGGTAGGGGCATTCCGGTATGACCATAAAAGAGTAAGTAACCTGGCCCACTCCCAAGTCCACTGTCCTCCTCGTAGTCCATGGATGTTGTTTCATCCCAGTGGCTCCCTGTACCCATGATGTTTTATCAGACAGGGGGCCATCTGGAGGAGCACTGAATGTTGGGCTCCTGTGTCCACCCAAAAACTGATGGGTTTCCCCTCCACTTTTAGGCCTACCCTAGGTTGGGGAAGGGGACTGACCCCGTCTCCCCTAGTCACTGTTTTCAGCCCCGAGGTTAAGTACCTTGGGGACTCTCTTCTTAGCGCATTCTCTTGCCCAGTGTCCTTCCTCCCTGAAACATGCACACTGGCTCTTCCCTAACCGGGGTCGCCCTTCCTTCTGGAACTGTTCCCTACCATCTTTTCCTGACATCATCCGTTTCAGATGCCTCCTCCGGTCTTCTGGATCTGCAGCGGCTGCCAGAAGGATTCTCACCAAGTCCCTGTTCTTCCTTTTTTTCTTTTCTTTTCTTTTTTTTCTGCTTTTCCTCTGCACTGTTTCCTGCCACAGTTACTAAATCTCTCAGACTCTTTTCACCCAGTCTCTCTACTCTCTGAAGCTTTTTCTTCATGTCTGTTGCAGAGTGATTGACAAAAGCCATGGCTTTCCGGATCTAACAGAGTGTACTTGCAGAAGGCACCCATGGTTCGCTCCAAGAGTGCAGCTAGGCTTTCATCTGGTCCCTGACTAATATCATACCCTAGACAAATTAGATGGCCTATGGAGCGGCCACCTTGAGACCTGCCAACAGAGTCTGGCGGTAAACTACCTCAACAGTACTATAATCCCAGTCAGGTCTAGTCAACGGAAAGCCAGCATCAGTTTGGACCTGGTCTGCAGCAGAGACTCAGGTGGTGCCAGGGACTGGTTTCCTGGATTCCGTTTGGATACCTTCCCTTTCCTCTGTTGTAAACAAAACCTGTGACAATGGCTGGCAATCGTCCCATGGTAGCTGATGGGTGAACAAAAAGTTCCTAGTAAATTTATAAGCTCCTTGGGATTTTCAGAGAAGGGGACATTCTAGGTCTCCAGTTATAGAGGTCACCGGTATCAAACAGCCCTATCTGCAGGACCGGCTGCTCTTATGGGCAGAGCAGTAGAGTCGGGGCTCAACAGTGTGGCCCCTTTTTCACTTCTGGTTCCCTGAGTCGGTCCTGACCATGTCTGAGTTGTAGCTAGCGATGGTGGTTCTGAGGGAGGTGGCAGGGGCTCCTGCAGAGCCGCAGATTCCTCTGTAAGACTCCAGCATGGAACCTCACTTTCCGGGAGACCCCAAATAAGAGACGGAGACTGGCTCGATGCAGCGTGCTGAGGTGGACCAACACTCTGGGGAGCGGTGACCCCGAGAGACGGTTTTACAGAGTTTATATACCTTTCCAGGCAGGGAGACTTAAGCAACAGCAATCGAACGGTTGTCATTGGTGGAGCTAGCTGACCTTTAAACTGATTGGTTAACTCAAAACAGGTGATGCTGACCCTTAAACTGATTGGCTAACTCAAAACAGGCGATGCTCCCCCCCCCCCCCCCCCCCCCCCCCCCGTGTATTTTAGACTTGGGACTTTCCACCTTGGCAGGTGACTGGACACCAGGGATACAAGGCACATACCTAAACAATAAAGGCTATATACAGCAAACCAATAGCCAACATCAAACTGAATGGAGAGGTACTCAAGGAAATTCCTTTAAAAATGGAGGCTAGGCAAAGCTGCCCACTTTCTCCATATCTCTTCAATATAGTTCCTGAAGTTCTAGCCAGAGCAATAAGACAACAAAAGGAGATCTTGGGGATCCAAATGGGAAAGAAGGAAGTCAAATTATCCCTATTTGCAGATGGTATGATAGTGTACATAAGTGACCCCCAAAATTCCACCAGAGAACTCCTACAGATGATAAAGACCTTCAGCAAATTGGCTGGATACAAAATTAACTCAAAAAATTCAGTAGCCTTCCTATATACAAATGACAATATTGCAGAGGAAGAAATTAGGAAAACTATACCCTCAATGATAGCCACAAGCAATATACAATATCTAGGAATATCTCTAACCAAGCACGTAAAGGACTTATTTGAAGAAAAAAAAAAACTTCAGATCTCTAAAGAAGGAGATTGAAGATGACATCAGCAGATGGAATGAATGATCTCTCTTCATTGCATATTGGGAGGATTAACATAGTAAAAATGGCTATCTTGCCAAAAACAATTTACAGATTCAATGCAATCCCTATCAAAATACCTACACAATTTTTTAAAGACATTGAAAGATCAAGTCTCAACTTCATATGGAAAAAAAAAAAAAAAAAACCCGAGAATAGCTAAAACAATCCTGTACAATAAAGATCCTCTGGAGGAATATCCATACTTGATCTCAAGCTGTACTACAGAGCAACAGTGATTTAAAAAGCATACCCAAATTTGTGGGATACCTTGAAAGCAGTGCTAAGGGGAAAATTCATAGCACTAAGTGCCTTTAAAAAGAAATTGGAAACATCGCACATAAGCATCTTAATGACACAATTGGAGGCCCTAGAAAAAAAAGAAACAGAAACACCCAAAAGGAGTAGACGTCTGGAAATAATCAAACTAAGGGCTGAAATTAACAAATTAGAAACTAAGAAAACAGTCCAAAGATTCAACAAAACCAAGAGCTGGTTCTTTGAGAAAATCAACAAGATAGACAGACTGTTAGCCAAACTAACTAAAAGGCAGAGAGACAGTGTCCAAATCAACAAAATCAGAAATGAAAAGGGAGACATAACAACAGACACTGAAAAAATACAAAGAATCATAAGATCCTACTTTGAAGGCATATATGCCACAAAATTTCAAAATCTAAGGGAAATGGACAATTTTCTTGATCAATTTCACTTGCCAAAATTGAGTGAAGACCAGATAAACAAGCTAAATAGTCCCATTTCCCCTACAGAAATAGAAGCAATTATTGATAGTCACCCAACCAAAAAAAGGCCAGGGCCAGATGGTTTCAGTGCAGAATTCTACCAGACCTTCAAGGGGGCACTAATACCGATATTCTTCAAGCTACTCCAAAAGATAGAAATGGATGGAACATTACCAAATTCATTCTATGAAGCCATAGTCACATTGATACCTAAACCTCACAAAGACCCAACAAAGAAAGAGAATTTCAGACCAATTTCTCTTATGAACATTGATGGAAAAATACTCAATAAAATGCTTGCAAAACGAATACAAGAACACATCAAAGATATCATTCACCATGACCAGGTAGGCTTTACTCCAGGCATGCAGGGATGGTTTAATATATGGAAATCCGTCAATGTAATCCACCATATAAACAAACTGAAAATAAAAAACCACATGATCATCTCCTTAGATGCAGAGAAAGCATTTGATAAAATCCAACACCCATTCATGTTTAAAGTTTTGGAGAGATCAGGAATACAAGGCACTTTCCTCAACATAATAAAGGCTATATACAGCAAGCCAATAGCCAAAATCAAAGTAAATGGTGAGATACTCAAGGAAATTCCTCTAAAATCGGGAACAAGGCAAGGCTGCCTACTCTCTCCATATCTCTTCAATATAGTACTCGAAGGTCTAGCCAGACAACAACAAGGAGACAACAAAAGGAGATCAAGGGTATCTAAATGGGAAAGGAGGAAGTCAAATTATCCCTATTTGAAGATGATATGATAGTCTACATAAATGATCCTCAAATTTCAACCAGAGAACTACTACAGCTGATAAATACCTTCAGCAAATTGGCTGGATACAAAATTAACTCAAAAAAGTCTGTAGCCTTCCTATGCACAAATGACAAGCTTGCAGAGGAAGAAATTAGGAAAACCACACCCTTCACATTAGCCACAAGCAATATAAAATATTTAGGAGTTACTCTAACGAAGCAAGTGAAGGACTTGTTTGAAAAAAAATTTCAAAACTCTGAAGAAAGAGATTGAAGATGACATGAGAAGATGGAATGATCTTCCTTGCTCATGGATCAGGAGAATTAACATAGTAAAAATGGCCATCTTACCAAAAGCAATCTACAGATTCAATGCAATCCCTATCAAAATACCTACACAATTATTAAAAGACATTGAAAGTTCAATTCTGAACTTCATATGGAAAAACAAAAAACCCAGAATAGCTAAAAAAAATCTTGTACAATAAAAGACCATCTGGAGGAATCTCCATACCTGATCTCAAGCTGTACTATAAAGCAACAGTAATTAAAACAGCATGGTACTGACACAGCAACAGGCTGGTTGATCAGTGGAACTGAATCGAAGACCCAGATATGAATCCACACACATATGGTCAATTTGATTTTTGACAAAGAAGCCAAATCCATTCAATGGAAAAAGGATAGCATCTTCAACAAATGGTGCTGGTCTAACTGGAGGTCTATGTGTAAAAAAATGCAACTGGACCCATATTTGTCACCTTGCACAAAACTTAAATCCATGTGTATCAAAGACCTCAACATAAAACCAGAGACACTAAGTCAGATAGAAGAAAAAGTGGGGAAGAGCCTGAAACACATTGGCACAGGAGACAACTTCCTGAACAGAACACCAACAGCCCAGGCCTTAAGATCAACAACTAATAAATGAGACCTCATGAGGCTGAGAAGCTTCTGTAAGGCAGGAGGCACTGTCAAGAGAAGAAAGCGACAGCCTTCAGACTGGGAAAAGATCTTCACCAACCCTACATCTGACAAAGGTCTAATATCCAAAATATATAAAGAACTCAAGAAATTAAACACCACCAAACCAAATAACCCAATTGCGAAATGGGGCTTGGAACTAAACAGAGAATTCTCAACAGAGGAATATCAAGTGGCTGAGAAACACTTAAAGAAATGCTCAACCTCCTTAGTCATCAGGGAAATGCAAATCAAAACAACTCTGAGATTCCATCTTACACCCATCAGAATGGCTAAGATCAAAAACTCAAGCGACACCACATGCTGGCGAGGATGTGGGGAGAGAGGAACACTCCTTCATTGCTGATGGGAATGCAAACTAGTACAGCCACTTTTGAAATTTATCTGGTGCTATCTCAGAAAAATGGGAATAGGGCTTCCTCAAGACCCAGCTATTTCACTCCTTGGAATATACCCAGAAGATGCTCCAACACACAATAAGAAAATTTGCTCAACCATGTTCATAGCAGCCTTATTCATAATAGCCAGATCATGGAAACAGTCTAAGTGTCCCTCAGTAGAAGAATGGATAAAGAAACTGTGGTACATATACACTATGGAATACTACTCAGCTATTAAAAACAAGGAATTCCAGAAATTTGTGGACAAATGGATTGAACTAGAAATGATCATAATGAGTGAGTTAATCCAGAAACATAAAGAGTTAAATGGTATATACTCACTTATATCCGCATACTAGGTCAAGAAAGTCTTCACTAACCAGGAAACTGGGACAGAGGGGAGGACATCCTATTGGGACTCTAGATGAGAGAAGCATGGGAGAATGGCAAAGTTGAAGGATCCAGAGGATCCTAGAAACCTACAAGAAGAAAATTATGATAGGCAGATTTGGACCCAGGGGTCCCGCACAAACTATGGCACTGGCTGAGGACAATACAGGCCATAAACTTCAAACCCCTACCCAGATCTAGCCAATGGACAGGACATTCTCCACAGTTGAGTGGAGAGTGGGGTCTGACTTTCACATGTACTCTGATGCCTCATATTAGACCACGTCCCCTGAATGGGGAGACCTGGTGGCACTCAGGAAGGATAGCAGACTACCAAGAAGAGACTTGATACCCTATGAGCATATACAGGAGGAGGAAGTCCCCCTCAGTCACAGTCATAGGGGAGGGGAGTAAGGGGAAAATGGGAGGGAGGGAGGAATGGGAGGATACAAGGGAGGGGATAACCATTGAGATGTAATAGGAATAAATTAATAAAATAAAATTTAAAAAAAAGAAAGAAAGAAACTGTGGTACATTTACACCATGGAATACTACTCAGCTATTAAAAACAAGGAAATCCCGAAATTTGTGGACAAAAGGATGGAACTAGAAATGATCATACTGAGTGAGTTAACTCAGAAGCAGAAAGACTCACATGGTATTTGAACACTAGCCCAAAAGGGATGTCCTATGAAAGTCTTCACTTACTAGGAGATTGGGATAGATGTGAGGACAGCCTATTGGGACCCTAGGTGAGAGACGTATTGGAGAATGGGAAAATAGAAAGACCCAGAGGGTCCTAAAAACCTACAAGAAGAACATCATGACAGGTGGATCTGGACCCAGGGGGGTCTACTCAAACTACTGCACCAACCAAGGACAATACATGCAGTAAACATTGAACCCCTACTCAGTTCTAGCCAATGTACAGGACATTCTCCACAGTTATGTGGAGAGTAGGGACTGACTCTGACATGAACTCTGGTGCCCCATATTTGACCACTTCCCCGTGGTGGGGAGGCCTGGTGGCACTCAAAGAAAGGATAAGGAGGCTACCAAGATGAGACTTGATAGATAGCCTATGTCCATATAGTGGGGGAGGAGGTCCCCCTCGGTCACAGACCTAGGGGAAGGGAATAGGGTGAATCAGCAGGGTAGGAGGAACAGGTGGATACAAGTGAGGGGAAAACAATTGAGATGTAATCTGAATAAATTAATTACATAAATAAAAAACTAAAAAAGATTCAGATTCAAGCTGGTGCACATATAATGATAGGTGGAACTCTCAGTGGGTTCCCTCCCCCAGTTTTAATTGATTATTTACAATAACTATTATTTTATAATTAGAATTAAACAACTCTAAATACTAATGCTAAAAATCTTACCTTCCATTAGTCTAAAATGCTACCTATTTGATATCTTTGCTGTTTTCTCTAATCAAACTTTTTCACCATATACCCTAAGCATAATGTCTGCTTTTCATTTTTGTTTTGTTTTGTTTTTGAGACAGAGTTTCTCTGTGTAGGCTTGACTATCTTGGACCTGCTTTGTAGACCAGGCTTGCCTCAAACTCACATTGATCGCCTGCTTCTGCCTCCCAAGTGTTGGGATTAAAGGCATGCATCACCACACCCAGCTATATCTGCCTTTTAAGCGATTTACCACATACTGTATCTGTTAACCTTTACATTTATCTGATCACATGAAATGCATGCTTCTGGATGGAGCCCAACTCTTATAAAACTTGTCTTCAGTAGAATAAATTCAATACAATTCCTTTAAAAAAAAGAAAAAGAAAAAGAAGAAGAAGTTTAGCTGCATCCAGAGCTTGCAAACAAGGTGCCCATCTTTGTATAGTGCAATCTAATTTTTTCAAAAGGTATGCAACAGGCTCAAAGGAAAGTCCTAGTTGGTGACCCAGGACTCCTAAAGCACATCTTTCCTTCTCCAGAACATAGAGGGAGAAGGGGTGGGTCAAATCTGGAAGATGTAGGAGGGGGGCTGGAGAAGGGCCTGCTGAAGTCTACGAAAGGACTTGGTAATGGGCTCGAGGAGTGGCTCAGGAAAGGGGCCGTGAGCTGCTTCAGATAAGGGGTGAGCAAGGAGAGAGTAACAGGGAATCCAAAAGCGTGAGAAATAAGCCATCCCTAAGAATGATAGAACCTCATCCTTGGTGGTAAGGACTGTGAGTGACTGGATTAGATGTCTTCTATCTAGGATAATGGCCTAGTGAGTAGAAGTAATGTCAGATCATTAACCTAAGGAGTGGACAACTGGACCTTGGAGGGTTAGACAGAAAGTTTAATAAGGTAGAGGTCTGTTTGACTGATGTGTAAGGTTGGGCTACAAAGGAGAAGATCATCTACATATTGTTTAAGCCAGGATTTAGGAAGAGACAAAGAGAGTAAGTCGGAGGCCAGAGCCTGGCCAAATAAATGTGGGATGTCCCAGAACCCCTGGGTAGGACAGTCCAGGAGAGTCCGGTAGATAGATGATATCTGCATAGGTCCAGGTGAAAGCAAATACCTCTTGTGACTGTGGATCAAGAAGAATAGAGAAGGAGGCAAACTTGAAGTCTAGGACAGAGAAATAAGTAGTCAGTGAGGATATGGTAGAGAGAAGGGTATAGGGTTTGGTACCACAGGGTGAGGAGGAACCACTGTATTCAGGTTATGAGTATTTTATTGAGTATTTTTGTGTCAATGTTCATAAGAGAAAATTATCTGAAATCCTCTTTTTTTGTTGGATCTTTGTTAGGTTTAGGTATCAACGTGAATGTGGTCTCATAGAATGAATTTGGTAATGTTCCATCCATTTCTATCTTTTGGAGTAGCTTGAAGAGTTATCACTATTAGCTTCTCTTTGAAGGTCTGGTAGAATTCTGCACTGAAATCATCTGGCCCTGGGTTTTGTTTTGCTTTGTTGTTGTTTTGGTTGAGAGACTATTAATGACTGTTTCTATTTCTAAAATAGAAATAGATTTAATCTGATCTTGATTTAATTTTGGCAAGTAGAGTCAATCAGGAAAATTGTCCATTTCTCTTAGATTTTCAAATTTTGCAGCATTTATGCCTTTGAAGCAGGATCTTATGATTCCTTGTATTTCTTCAGTGTCTGTTGTTATGTCTCCCTTTTCATTTCTGATTTTGTTAGTTTGGATAGTGTCTCTCTGCCTTTTATTTAGTTTGGCTAAATGTTTGTCTATCTTGTTGATTATCTCAAAGAACCAGCTCCTGGTTTTGTTGATTCTTGGAATTGTTCTCCTTGTTTCTAATTTATTGATTTCAGCCTTGAGTTTGATTATTTCCAGACATCTACTCCTCTTGGGTGTTTCTGCTTCTTTTATTTCTAGGGCTTCCAGATGTGTCGTTAAGTTGCTTATATGGAATGTTTCCAATTTCTTTATAAAGGCACTTAGTGCTATGAATTTTCTTCTTAGCACTGCTTTCAATGTGTTCCACAAATTTGAGTATGTTGTTCCTTCATTTTCATTGAATTTCAGGAAGTCTTTAATTTCTTCCCTAACCCAGTTGTCATTAAGTAGAGAGTTGTTTCGTTTCCATGTGTGTGTAGGCTTTTTGTTATTTGTGTTGTTGTTGAAGTCCAGCCTTAGACCATGGTGATCTGATCGGATGCAAGGTATTATTTCAATGTTCTTGTATCTGTTGAGGCTTGCTTTCATGGTGTTCTTGATTTCTTGGATGTTTTGTGTCAGGAATTTTTCAGATTTATCCTTTTCTTTGATGGTTGCTTCAAGTTCTACAATTTTATCTTCTAGTCCTGAGATTCGTCCCTCCATTTCTTGGATTATGCTTGAGAAGCTCACCTCTGTGTTGCTTGCTTTCTTCTCTAAGCTCTCTTGTTCCCGTTTTTCTTCTGTCTGTGCCTTTATCATTGTTCCCATTTTCATCTTCAGATCGGCAACTGTTTTATTGATTTCCTTCATCTGTTTGTATTTTCCTGAATTTCTTCTAGTGCCTCTCTATAGGCCTCTTTTATGTCTTCAACCTGTTTGGTTGTATCTTCCTGCATTTGTTTACAGATTTTATTCATTTCTTCCATTATCATCTTCATTACTAAGGATTTGAGGTCATTTTCTTGTATTTCAATTGTGTTTGAATTCTCAGGGTTGCTGTCTTTGGGATAGCTGGGATCTGGGGATGGTAAATTGTTTTGTTTTGTTGTTGTTGTTGTTGTTGTTGCTGCTGCTGCTGTTGTTTGCATTCTTACACTGTCCTTTAGTCATCTTGCTATCTCCTATGTTGGGAGGTAGCTTCTGGTGTCCTTCACTAGTCATTGAGCACAGATAGTTGGTGAGTGATTATAGGTCGAGTGCCCTTGCCTGTGGGGATCAGGGAGTTCTTCCCTGGAACAGGCAGTCGCCTGATTTCTGCTCCAGGAAACTTTGCTCTATATCTTAGGCTCCCAACTGGAACAGCAGAGATAGGCTTCTGCCTGATACCATTCATGCTACTGTGATGATTCAGACCAGCTGTGCTGGGGCTGCTGTTAAGTTTTCTGTCCCAATCACTCAGCGCTGTCCGGTCTCTCCCAAGAGCATGGGAGAACCTGCCAGCCCATGGGGACTGGCCAGGCTGGGTTCTATCTGCCCAATTTTGCAGGCTCGGTCTGCCATGGCTGGTAGCCTGGCTGCGGTCTGGTCCCATTCATACTGCACATGTGCTGTGGCTGGGCAAAGTGCCAATAGCCACCTGGGCTTCCTTAAGGCCCCTGGGACCCTCTGTAGACTGGCATGGGGCTGGAGGGGGGTCTGAGGATTCACCATTTCCCTGAGACTTCCCCAGGGCAGGCGCTCTGGTGTTCCACCATCCCACACACCAAGTTCGAGCTATAGAGGCCTGCTGCAGGCCACAGGTGGGTTCCATTCAAAAGAGTGGATAGTGGGTTCAGGACCTCCATGGGCTGTTGGTTGACCTGGGGCCAGACCCGCCTGTGGTCTCCATTGTGCAGGACCCCACTCACCTAGTGTTCTCCAGTTCTTGCAGTCTGTGGCTCCCAGTCCAATCCCTGGTCTCTGTGAGGTAGATCAGATACAGCATGTGATTGGTGCCACCATCTTGCTCTCCTCTCCCATTGTTCTCTTGAAAATGAGTTTAGTGGCAAGTTCCTGCTGGCTGTATCCCAAAGTGCTGGGGCATCTCCCTTATGAGGGTCAATGTCAAGGGACCCTGTCCATGTCATTGCACCTTCATGGAATCCGACCCTGCTGCGTCTTCCGTCTGGTTGGTGAAGTCTGATGGCCCTCAGTTGCCTGCTGTCTTGCTATTGTCTGGCAGCAGGCTGGGTGAGGTGTTCACTGAGGTTTTACAGAATTAGATATAGGTCTGGTCCAGGAGAAGTATCTGATAATGCATCATGTGGGGCTGGCTGTATATCTGTCTGTCTGGGTTTCATCTCGGGAGTGCCATTACAGAGTATGGGGCAGTTAGGACCCAAAGTTCTTGACCCAAAGTAGTTTGAATACTTTTATTAGCATAGCTGCTGTGACAACTGCCCACAAACAAGCAGGCTAACCAAAAGAAATATGGTCAAGTCTTTTGGACAGATAAGTGACTGCCTTCTGTGCCTAGGCAAGAACCACCCCCCCTTTTTTTTTTTTTGGATGGTGTCTCTGCCTTCCCCTTTTGTATTTTTTAATTGTAAATCTTTTGAGCAATCTTCAATTACTGGGACCTGTCGATATCTTAAACCCTTTTAACTTGTGAAGTTTTATTTTTTATAACATCTGGTGCCAAGTATATAACTTATATATACTGTCATATCATCTGTGAATAGGGATACTTTGCCATCTTCATTTCCAATTTGTATCCCCTTAGTCACCTTTAGTTGTCTTATTGCTCTAGCTAGAACATTAAGTACTATTTGAATAGATATGGAGAGAGTGGACAGCCTTGTCTTGTCCCTGATTTTTGTAGAATTGCTTTGAGTTTCTCTCCATTTGGTTTGATGTTGGCTATTGGCTTGCTGTATATAGCCTTTATTTTGTTTAGGTATGGACCTTGTATCACTGATCTTTCCAAGACTTTTATCATTAAAAGGTGTTGGATTTTGCCAGTGGCTTTTTATGCATCTAATGAGATGATCATGCGGGGTTTTTTTCTTTCAGTTTGTTTATATGGATTACATTGATGAATTTTCATATGTTTAAACCATCACTGGGATGAAGCCTACTTGATCACGGTGGGTGATGTATTGGATTTGTTCTTAGATTCAGTTTGCAAATATTTGATTGAATTTTCTGAATCAATGTTCATGAAGAAAATTGGTCTGAAATTCTCTTTCTTTGTTGAGTCTATGTGCGCTTTTAGTATCAAATTGGCTGTGGCTGTGGTTTCATGGAATGAGTTTGGCAATGCTCTGTTTCTATTTTGTGGGATAGTTTGAGGAGTATTGCTACTAGCTCTTCCTTGAAAGACTGATAGAATTCTGCACTAAAATAATATATCCCTGGGCTTATTTTGGTTGGGAGACCTTTGAAGATGGCTTCCCTTTCCTTAGGGGTTATAGGACTGTATAAATTGTTTACATGGTCTTGATTTAACTTTATTATGGGGT
Source organism: Acomys russatus (assembly GCF_903995435.1). Taxonomy (NCBI): domain Eukaryota; kingdom Metazoa; phylum Chordata; class Mammalia; order Rodentia; family Muridae; genus Acomys; species Acomys russatus. Next base: position 66,040,444 of record NC_067143.1, on the reverse strand, counting down.
TTCCTTAAGATTTTTCAATTTTATGGTATACAGGTTTTTGAAGTAAGATCTAATGATTCTTTGAATTTACTCAGTGACTGTTGTTATGTCCCACCTTTCATTTCTGGTTTTATTAATTTGGATACTGTCTCCCTGCCTTTTAGTTAATTTGGTCTTATTTTCTCAAAGAACCAGCTCTTGGTTTCACTGATTCTTTGTATCGTTCTCTTTGTTTCTAAGTTATTGGTTTCAGCTCTAAGTTTGATTATTTCCTGCCATCTACTCCTCTTGAGTGTCTTTGGTTCTTTTGTTGTAGAGCTTTTAACAGTACTTTTAAATTGCTAGTATAAGAACTCTCCAGTTTTGTTTTGTTTTTCATGAAAGTGCTTACTTAGTGTTATGAACATTTTCCCTTAGCACTGCTTTCATTGTGGCCCATAAGTTTGGGTATGTTGTGTCTTCATTTTCATTGAATTCTAGAAAATCTTTATTTCTTCTATGACCCAGTGGGCAGGAGGATACAGGATACAGCTATCCTCTGCCAGCTGTAGTCAAGTTGACAACCAAGAATAGCCACCACACAAGTATTTTATTGGGAGAAGATCCAAATGGGAGGTTAAGAGGGAAGAAATTGGTAGTAGTTTAGGGAGGGAAAACTATAATCAGTATATATTGTATGAGAAAAATCTTTCAACAAAAGGGAAATTATTAAACATGATTTATAAATTTTTTAAAAATTACTTGCATCTATATTCATCAGGGAGGCTAGACGATAATTTTCTCTTCTGGCTTCCACATGCATGGGTATGCCTACACACAACAAGTAAATAAAAGTTGTTTTTTTTTTTTTTTTTAAGTTTTTCTTTGTTTTTAAGCCCTTATCTGGTTTTGGTATGATATTAAATGCTAGTTTTGTAAAAGAGTTTGGTTGTGTTCCTTCCTTTCATACTTACGTCTCACCAAATAAGGATCTTCATTGAAGACCTTGTAGAATTCTCCAGTAAATCCATCAGGGCCTGGTGCTGCTTCATTTGCAGATATTATTATAATTATTAACATATATTAATATTTGGGGATGTTATTATTATTGAAATCATTATTATCACATCAGTCTCACTGCTCCTAAATACATCTGTTTAAATTACTTATCCCACCTCAGTTTAACACTGGTAGATCATATATACCATAAAACTCATCCATTACTTTAAACATTTCTAGTTTAGAGCCAGGCCCAGTGGCTTCCACTTATAATCCCAGCACTCTGGGTGCCAGAGGCAGGTGGACCTCTGTGAGTTGGAGGCCTGCCTGGTCTACAAAGTGAATCCAGAATAGCCAAGGCTACACAGAGAAACCCTGTCTCCTAAAACACACACACACAAAAAGAAAACAAAAAATTTCTAGTTTAGTGGAATATACGTTTTGAGGGAATATCCCAGTGAGTCTCCAAGCTTCCTAACCAGTGTCTTTTCATCTCCGGTTTTATTAGCATGAGGCTGTGCTTCCTGGCGGTCAGTCTGTGCTTCCTGGTGGTCAGTCTGTGCTTCCTGGCAGTCAGTCTCTGCTTCCTGGTGGTCAGTCTGTGCTTCCTGGCGGTCAGTCTCTGCTTCCTGGTGGTCAGTCTGTGCTTCCTGGCGGTCAGTCTGTGCTTCCTGGTGGTCAGTCTGTGCTTCCTGGCGGTCAGTCTCTGCTTCCTTAAAAGTTGTGTTTTAAAATTTATAGTTGTTCTTAATAAACAGCAAGTCAAAGGTTTAGCCCCTTCTCCTTCGTTGGTTTGTATGCCCAACTCTGATATGATGGTTTTGTTTTCTCTTGCTACATTTTATCTTTGTTACGTTTCATCAATATCTCATAGGAGCCTGTTCTTTTCTAATGAGAGACAGGAAGGGAGTAAATTCAGATGGGAGGAGAAGTGGACAGGGGGAGGGGAAGCATAACTGGGATATGTTATGTAAGAATCTATTTTCAATAGAAGGAATAAAGCAGGGTGATCCTCCAGGCCACAGGGCTGCCCAGTTGTGGAAGACACTGGGAGACAAAGCACAGCAGCAGAAATGACTGTGCAAAGATCTGGGCTGAGCCACACGCTTAACCCCCTTCTTCAGTTACTATTCCTTCAAGATGACGATGGCATCTGGATCAGAGATGACATTTAAAAAGACACAAAAAGAACAATAATCAGTGTTGAAAGAAACATTTGTACACAACTTTAAGCACAGGTTTCCCATTGGCCCAGTGTCAAGCAGCCCTTATTATCTTCCTTTTTAAAATCAAACTTATGTCTATAGTGTGATGTGTTTGTGTGTGTGTATGTGTGTGTGTGTGTGTGTACATGTATGCATGCCTGTACTCACCTGCATGAAATTATGTGAACCATGTGTGTGCTTGAACCTGTGGAGATAAGAAGACAGTTTGAGGAGGTTATGAGTTGCCATGTGGGTGCTGGGAACTAACTCCCTGGGACGCCCACAGGAGCATCAAGTGCTCTTAACCACTAAGCCATCTCTGCAGCCCCAGCAGTCCTTATTTCCCTGGCTGATGACCTCACTTTTCCTAATATAGTGCAAGGAGAAGCGTTATCCTTGCACAGCCTTTGCCTTGGTTGACCCATAAGTAACTAAGAACCATTTAACTATCTAGAGCATTAACCAGCACATTTAGACTGGTCTCCTAAGCATCTAAAGAAGTTGCCCTGCCCCATTTGTCTTGGTGATAGTCAGAGATTTAGTTTAGAAACATTTATGAGGGACTTAGAAATTCTTAGGCAAGCCACTGAAAACATGTAGCCAGTTAGCCCACTGCGATGTTAACAAAATATGAGCAAAGAGGGGACTGACTCTCTCCACTGACAATTTTGTATGTGACAGAACATTACAGTCCACATGTAGTTCAAAGCTCTGATATCAACTTATAAGGTGAGGTACAAGTCACAGTAAAAATAAATTAGTGAAAATGGTATCCTGTGTACAGACAGAAGGAGTCTCTACAGACCTTCTCCACAGGGTCACAAATAAGAGACTAGATGGAAAAAAAATCTTAAAACAACATTAGAAAACAATGCAAAATACCCCAGCACCCATCCCCAGAACTTCCTGACACTGTCTAGTGACTATAGTCATGAACATTTGGAGCTAAATTCAAGACACAGGTGTAGGCTTGGATTTTTTAAAAACCTACTTTACTTAAGGTTCTTAAATGCCTCTACCTCCCTTCTAACGCCCCATCCCTAGTTGGGAGAGAAAGTGGGCTAGTAGGGAGAAGGGATACAGACCTCTCTAGCTACTTCCTGCTGGTTACAGTCATTGGGTTCTTTAGGGCTATACCAATCTCAGTTGTCCGGATTCCAGAAGTCCAGTCAAACAGCAAACAGTGGCAACAACTTCCCAACATTCTCTGGAGCCTTTCTCTCTAAGAGTGTTGTGAAGCCAAGCAATGCCAAACAATGCAAAGCACAATGACGCGAAGCAAAGTGATCTCTCTCTGTCTCTGTGATCTTATTTCTATGCTCTTAGAGTCCAAACAAGGATTTTTTTTCCCCAGATGGCAAAAACCATAACCCGCACATGAAGTAGTTTCCAGCTGGAAAACATCTCATGCCTCTCAAGGGTCTGTTTTCATCTGACAAAGACCATGCCTCGGCCTGAGTCTGTTTTTAGTGGTGAATAAAGGACTTCCAAATCCACAATTGGGACCAAAACAAAAACACACTCTCATACCACAACAAAGTTTTGTAAAGAAGCCACATTTTCCATTACAGACAGGTCTTGAAGGTTCTTACCTTTTCCAAAGAAAAAACAAAAAAGCTGTAGGAATCACTAGAACACAGGGGATAAGAATGTAAAAGTACATATCCACAGATCCTGGAGAGAGAGGTAGATAAAAATGTTATGATGGTTAATTAATACTGTCAACTTGACAGGACCGAGAAACACCGAGGAGGCAGCCTTCTGTGCACAGTCGTATAAAGTGTTATCTACCCTAGGCTTACTGAGGGTGGGGGAGCCACGTCAACTGAGAATAGCACTGTCCCATGGGTTGGGATCCTAGATAACATAGCAAATTCAAGGCCTAAATGATGGCTCAGTAGATTACAGTGATTGAATTGGGTCCCTGGTGTCCACATAAGGAGAGGAATGACTCCACAAAGTTGTTCTCTGACATCCATACATGCACGAGGGGGCAGGGCCCCGAAGACACACACACAGACACACACACAGGCCACACACACAGGCACACAACAGACACACACAGGCACACACACAGACACAGGCACGCCACACACAGACACACACAGGCACACACACAGACACACACACGGCACACACAGACACACACAGACACACACACAGACACACCACAGACCTACCGGCACACACACACACAGACACACACACAGGCACACACACCAAACAGGCACACAGACTACAGACACACACACACCACAACCACAGACACAGACACAGGACACACACACAGACACACACACAGGCACACACACAGACACACACACACAGACACATACACAAACACAGACACAGACACAGACACACAGACACACACACAGACACACAGACAGGCACACACACAGACACGACACAGAGACAACACCACAGGCACACAGACACAGACACACACCACACCCACACACAGGCACACGCCACAGACACACACACAGAGACAAGAACAGACACACAGACACACAACACAGACACACACACAGACACACAGACAGTCACACACACAGACACACAGACCACACACACACACACCACAAGCCCACACACAGACACACACACACACATACACCACACAGACACCAACAGACACACACACACCACACAGACACACACAACCACTACACCCCACAGACACATCCACACACACACAGACACACCTACACACCACACATACACATACACATGCCACAGACACACACACACACTACACTATACATAAACATACATATACATACACATACATATACAATACACACACATACACATATACATACACACATACACATATACACACATACACACATACACATATACATACATATACATATACAAACATAAAAGAAAGAAATGACAAAAAGACTAAAAGAAGGGAAGGGGTACATGAGAGATAAATATGGTATAAGTAATATCTAAGTTGTATCACACAAAACTTCCTGGGCTAGGCTGGAAAAATGGCTCAGAGGTTAAGAGCAGTCTGTTCTTCCAGAGGTCCTAAGTTCAATTCCCAGAAGTGACATGGTGGCTCACAACCATCTATATATGAACTAATGCCCTCTTCTGGTGTGCAAGTGCACATGCAGGCAGAGCACTATATACATAGTAAATAAATAAATCTCTAAAAAAGAAAGAAAGAAAGAAAAACAGTTCTAGATGACCTTATATAACTCATGTCCACCCAGACAAAAATGCACTGGACACACACAGCACACACATACTTCCAATCCGTACATCAGAAACAATCACAGGCCCTTGTAGGAGCATCCACAGCTCACCTGGCACAAACACATGACATCCCCCAGGGAACCGACTCATGAAGATTTTTTTTTATTAGCAGGGTCAATCCCACAAAAGACCTGAGCCATAACCGGGGAAGCCCATGACATAAGCTCAACTACCTCACCTTCCCAGAAAGGTGTGTTAGCCTTGGAGTTTGGTAACTCTACAGGAAACCATCATCGGGACCACCTTCTATGGCCTCCTCATCTTCGCACACAACCCATAAGAAACAACTAGTGAACTGGACCATAGTGGAACACACTTTTAATCCCAGCATTCTGGATGCAGAGACAGGTGGATCTCTGAGTTAGAAGCCAGCCTGGTCTACAGAGTGAGTCCAAGGATACCCAGGGATACACAGAGAAACCCTGTCTCTACAAACAAAACAAAACAAAACCAATACAAAGACAGAACTATTGATTGGATTTAAACATGCAACAGTCTCTAACAGTGACCTGTAGCCTGACTAGAAAGGGGACGGGCAGGGCTTGTTTCTGGGCTGAAAGTGTGTTATCCTCAGAAGATACTTGCCCTGGTCTCCAAGGAGCTGACAAGCTTCCCACTGCCCGCCATGGGAGCACTCCAGGCTCTCATACAGCCCTGATCCCTGGTGATACTATCTCCCCCTCCACCCAAATACAGGACATACAGGGTCTGAGTTGAGCTGGACCCCAACTTGTTCTCTTCAGTCCTCAACTTCCTCTTCTTCCCCAGCAAAGATCTCAGAAACCCGAGTTTCCAGTCACATGTCCTCAAGTGGGGAGAGCGTGGAAGGATGCTTACCTTTCTCAGGAAGCGTGACATTGAGCCTCTGGGGGACAAGCAAGGATTTGTGCAACACCACACACTGGTAGACAGTCCCGTCGTCTTCCAGAGCTGGCTTCACAGTCAAGCAGCTGGTAACATTAAACGTGCCATCCTTATTCTTCACCGTGGGACCAGTGACATTGCTCCCAGTCATTTCTTGGAAGTGGGAATCCTTTGGTGTGCCTCTCTCCCATCTGATGCTAACGGCTTCTGGATAGAACCCGTACAGCTCACATACAATATGTCTTTCTTCATTGTGACTTACTGCAGCTGGTTTCACAAACAATCTAATGGTTGGGTTAGCTGCCAGAGAAGAGGATCACAGTTTGGCCAGCATCAACACCCTTTCTCTCCTCACACCACACTTGGCTACCTTCTACCTCAGCTATACAGGCTGGTTAGATAGAAAATATATCATCTTCTAAGATGGACACTCAGCTTGGCCGGGTGCAGACCTTCCAGCTACTAAGGTTATAGCAGGAGGGATATGAGCAAAAGGACAGCGGTGTAAAATAGCCAGTTCAAGGTCAGCCCGGGCAAGTTAGTGAGCCCATCTCCAATTTTTAAAAGAAGGTAAAAAGAGTGCTGGGAATGTAGCTCAGAAGCAGAGTGCTTGCCTTATCATTCTCAAATCCCCCATTTGATCACCAACACCAAAGAAAAGAAACAAGTAGGGCTATAACCAGCCCTATCAACACATGGAGAACTGCCGGCTTACCACACCACACTAAGAGTTACCTGAAGGTATACTGAGCCATGTGTGCAGCAAGGGTCTGTGGCAAGCAAACGAGCTTCCTGGAGGCAACCCACTGGTTTTTTGTTTGTGTGTTTTTGTGTTTTTGTTTTTCAAGACAGTGTTTCTCTGTGTAGCCTTGGCTATCCTAGACTCGCTTTGTAGACCAGGCTGGCCTACAGCGATCTTCCTGCCTCTGCCTCCCGAGTGCTGGGATTAAAGGTGTGCACCACCACGCCTGGGCAGTCCACTGTTTTTGCGCGGCTGATGATGAGGTGTGCCCTGGTTGAGGCATGGCCCCAGGAACTTTCTGGCTGGCTTCGTGCTGCTGACGTGCCTTTCATGTTTGTATTTGCTGTGTCTCGCGTTCATCTGGCCTGGCATAGAGAAATCCTCACTGCCTATGCTTCTCTCTGTGGGGAAGATTTCCTGAAGATCAGTAAGATGTAATGATGTTATTTAGATGAACTGATGATCTTATAATTCTTGATAATGATTTTATACAATTCCTGACTTAATTCTGGTAACTTTAAACCCTCCTGCAGAATAGCAAGAACTGCTAGGAACTCTGTGAACCTCTATGTGTTGAGCACATAAATTGCACTAGGAAGAAGAACAGGTTTGGGGCAGATTAATGACCAAAATTAAACATCCACCAAATCTAGAGGTTGAGGTCACGGGTCTCGGTATGCACCATGATAGATAGCCATAAACAGAAAATAGACAAGTAACTAATTTTTAAATGTAAGACAGATAGAAACACTACTTTGAACTTATAATGAGCTCATGGAACAGTTAAAGAATATTTAGTCAGATACATCTTATTGGAAGAACATGGAAACATTAATCCTGGCACAACTCTGCAAAACCTGTCAACTTTAAACCTTGTTAACGTATGGTGTGGAAAACTGTTACTCTGAACTCACAATGAACATGTGGAATGAATACATAAGTAAGAAATGTTTAGTTTTAATGGAGAAACATGTAACCAATAATAATCCTACCGAGTAAGAAATTATGTGAAAATTGATTTTATGGCTGTGACATAATTTTTTTTCTGATGTAGAGGACTTTGCTTTAGAAGATATAAAAGGCACCAAGAAATAATAAATACTTTTGTTGGCTGAACCTTCAGTTTCTGTTCTGTCCATCGTCCACCATACAGTGTCTATCTGCCTGAATGTCTGTCTGTATGTCTGTCTGCCTGAATGTCTGTATGAATGTGTGCATGTATGAATGTCTGTATGTATGAATGTATGTATGTATGTTTGAAGTGTTAAAGCTTTCCTTCCTCTATCCATTCCATGTATGTTCCTACGTGTGTGTGTGTGTGTGTGTGTGTGTGTGTGTGTGTGTGTGTATACGGTTTTTTTCTTTCTCTTTCTTGCTGGCTTACAAGGCTGAATGAGCCCTGAGTTTCTCAGTGGCCAGCTGTTCCATGCCGCTGCTCCCTGAGATAAACACCCTGAGAGTTTTTCTCAAGAAGTCATTAGTTTCTGGCCTCTCCTGGCTGTCTATGGATCAAAACAGAACTCAGCTCCTCCAGCGCCATGTCTGCCTGCACGCTGTCGTGCTTCTTGCCATGACGATAATTGACTAAACCTATGAAACTGTAAGCCAGCCCCAGATAAGCATTTGTCCTCATAAGAGTTTCCTTTGTCATGTTTTACTTCACAGCAATAAAGTCCTAACTAAAACACTCACTGCCCTTTTTCCTGATGATGAGCACAGGTGCTCATCCACGACTATCTTGAGTTAACCACTGTGGCTCAGGGTATCTGCCCAGACCTAACAGACATCTCCCTGAAGATCCTGACGCAGTACTCTACACAGATGGAAACAGCTTTACTGAAGAGGAAGCCAGGTGCCTGGGGGCTACAGTTGTTACTTTAACTCAAACAATTTGGGCCCAAGACTTGGGGCCAGATACCTCCACCAAGGGAGAAGAATTGATCACTCTAACACAGGTTCTAACGTGGAGAAAAGGAACGACCATCACCATATACATGGAAATCACTAGGAATTCGCTACCGTGCATATCCACGGTGTGATCTATAGGGAAAGAGGACTCCTCACTCCCGGGGAAAAGGATATTTAAAAACAAAGAGAAAACACTGTACCTCCTAAATGTTACTGGGCTTCCCCTGTTGAATTGCTGTCCTCCATTGCCAAGGACATAAAAAGATGTTTCCCCTGAGGCAAGAGGTAACTGGACTGGATCTGGCTACCTAAAAAGTATCCCCAAGATTAAGCAGTAAAGGAAACTATAAATAACTTAAAGCTGATGAACATGTAATTGAATAAGGAGCTAAGTTCCAGACACATCAAGTAGCAGAACTTTGCAGCTTCAGCCTCAAGGTTCTGACTTTAGAGTTGAGGATATGAGAAAGAAGTATGGAATCTTCCTTTGTAGCTAAGGAAAGCCACTGAGGCCAGGCAAGTTTCAGGAGCATTTCTACACAGAGGCCCAAAAAGGCCATTGCATAAGGTTGTGAAGATGAAAACTGAATTATGTTGGAGGCCCAAGATGTTGGAGATGCCAGAGCCATGGGATACCTGCCAAGTAGAGCTGCAGAGAAGGTGTGGAACTGCCCAAGAGAGAGAGGTGTGTTGCAGTCAACAAAGCTGGAAGGAACAAGAGATCTGAAAGTGCTTTGACATCAGACATGGAGATGAAAATTAAGTTTCCCTTCTGAGTGTTAGCCCCATATTTGGTCTGGTATTTCTTCAGCATATTCTTTTTCTTCCTTTTGGAAAGTCTAGGTTAAGATTTTGTTGCTGTGAAGAGACATTATGCTAATGGAAAGAAAAATGGTTAATTATAGCTGGCGTACAGTTCAGAGGCTTAGCTCACTATTGTTATGGTGGAAATCATGGCAGCATGCAGGCAGAAATTATGCTGGAGAGGTGGCTCAGAGTCATAGATCTGGATCCATAGGTGGCAGGAAGAGAGAGCCACTGGGTCTAGATTGAGCTTCAGAAACCTCAAAGCCAACCCCAGTGACACACTGCCTCCAACAAGGCCATCCTTCCCAGCCCTTTCACGTGAGTCTCTGGGGACCATTTTCATTCAAACTGCCACAGCAATATGTGTTTTGTGCCATTATATGTTGGAAGTGGAAGACCTGCATTTTGATTTTATAGGAAGTTACTGTAAAAAGATTGCCTTGAGTCTCAGAAGAGACTGGACTTTGATGCAGTGCAAAGACTGAAAGACTGTGGGGACTTCTGAAGTTGGACTGCATACATTTTTGCTTTATGATATGGCTACATGCCTACAGCGCCAGGGAGAAGAGTGTGGTGATTTGAATAAGAATGCCCCCTGAAGGAACCAGCCCCCTTAAGGACCCCCATTAAAGCCAAAGTCTGGAAAAATGTAAAAGTCAGCCTACTCAGTCCTCTCTTAAAGACCCCCATTAAGGCCAAAGCATGTACATTTCTAGGGGGTCCAGCTTGAACCAAAGACAGACAGATATCAGATCACTGTATGTGTGTGGCAGGGACAGGAAAAACCTTGAAGACTCCAACTTGACTCAAGGTCTCAGTCTGTGCTCAGAGTCCAGCTGGACTCAAGGACAACCAGCTGTGTTTAAAGTTTCCACTACCCCTCCCCAACTAAAAAAAGTTCCTAAGCGCCCCCTGTGACTGCTTCAACCAATCTTTCCCATAGGTCAGCTTGCCCCTCCACCCATTATCCAACCACCAAACGCCAAGACTTGTAACTCCCTGCTTGCAGCTTTTCTGCCCAAATGCCAACCAATCACATACTGTAAAACTCATTTCTTTGTCTAAAACCTATAAAAGGCCTGTGCCTCTGTTTCTCGGGGTCTGCAGCTTGAAAGATACTGACAGACCCCATCACAATGGCTCAATAAATTCCTATTCCTATGCATTTGCATCGACAATGGACTCCGTCTCTTAGTGGGGACTCTGGGGATAGACTAGAGATCTCTCTAGAGGTCTCAGTCTTACACCCCCAATAGGCTCTCATAAAATTTTATGCTTAGACATCAGGGAGTGTCACTATTTGTGAGAATTAAAACAGAAGGGCGAGGCTTTGCACGAGGAGGAAGTGTGTCACTGGGGGGTGAGTGCTGAGATTTTGGAAGATCATGCTAAGCCCAGTCTCAGTCTCTCTCAATCTTTCCCCTGCCCTCCCTAACCTCTATAAAAGAAAAACCCACCATAATAAAATTGAGATCTTGCTCCAATAAGACTCCCAACTCTGTGTATTTTTCCTCTGGGTCTCGTAGGAGAAGGCTGGTTCGTTAACACTCACCATCACGCTCAGCCCCCAGGGAGAGGAAACAGCAGGCTTGAGTCCTCTCCGGTTCCAGCCCTACCTGCCGGTGTAAGAGACCCAGCACCTATGCCATTCCCCTTATTCTAATGCCTGCTATTCTACCTTGTGGGCTAACTCATCTAGACACCGCAATGTTACCCAGCCCCTGAGATTAATCTGTAATCATGTGCTAACATTTGACTGAATGTGCCTCTTCTGGTCCTTTCCAAACTAAGAAACCCCTTTTATGCATCTTAGTATACACTCTGCCCCAGTACTACCTATATAATGGGAAAGAAGGGGAAATACGTTTTAATATGGACCCTGGACTATTAACAAAAGCTGTGCCTGTCCTTATCCCACTCCTCGTCAAAGTCAGTATAGCGGCTCAACAGCCATGGGCACATCAGCCTTTATCAGGGGATTTAAAAACCTAAGAAACTAAATTGACAAATTGCTGAGTACGTAAGGGTATTAAAAAGTTTCCATTTCTGAATTAGAACAGCAGTCAGACTCCCTTCCTACAGAATCAGAGAGGCTTAGACTTATTTCTCATGAGACAAGGGGGACTAGGGTGGCTTTGGGAGAAATTTGTTGTTTCTATGTTAATTGACCAGGAGTAATCAGAGAAAATATTGCCATGGTAAGGAAAAAAACTCAAAAAGAGAAAGACATTAATCAGAGAATTGGTACCAGTCTCTGTTTCTTGGTCCCCATGGCTAACTTCCCTGCTATCAGCACTAGCTGGGGCTTTAATTCTCCTGATTCAATCAATGATGGGGCGTGGGGAGCCATGCCAAATTCTGTCACGTCAGAAATCCCATGCTTAGGGCTGCACGCTGTGACTTTCCAGTTGCTAAGCTCTGTCAGAGGAGGTCTTTGTGTTCCAGGCTATCCTTGGACTATTTACCTTTGAAAGAAGTAGGGAAATCCCTACTGAGAGACACCTGGAGGGTTAAGGAAATCCTTTCAGAGAGCTACTCAGTAATAGGAAGTTCTTACAGAGAGCTACTCAGGCTATTGTGTTCTTCTTGCCTTGGGAGCTGGGAGAGAGGGATCAGATTAGATCCTATTGACCTTGCTATATAAAGTCTTACTCAGGGTTAGGGTTTAGAGTCTTGATCAGAAATTTCCTGACTTGACTCATTATTTCTCATGTCTCTGTACCCTACTCTCAATCCCCACCCCCTCTTTCAGGTGAACCCTGACTCTATTTTTTTCCACGGGCCGGGGCGGGACAGTCTTAAATAATATGGACAATTGTGTAAAATGAACAATTGATTCAGTCAAATTAATGGTCCATAGGACCAACTATACCTCTTTAGGGAAGGATAAACTCAATATTTGACTTATTCACTAAGACTAGTGATGAATGTGATGGGACAAGTTTCCTCCATCTTCTCTCAGCATTGGTTTAACATGAAACTGACCCTTTTCCCTTCCTGTTCCACTCCCCACTGTGAAAAGCCCTGTGGGGATGTTGTAGAAACTTGGGGTCAAAATGCCCCAGCTATCTGCATGTTCTTGGCTTCTGTTAAACTGCTTTCTTGCTTCCCCCTGCAACTGCCAATAAGGATGTACTTTTTCTGTCTTCTTTTCTTTTAAATTCTCCCTGTAAAAGGATGTAAGAAATGTTTCTCTCCAGGCAGTCGCTGGCCAGCTCAATCTAGACTCTCAATTTGAACTTGAGTCATGCTGAGTCATGTTTGAGTCTCTACCTCACAACAGGTGTCAAAGTGTTTTGTCTTCTTTAGTTTGGGCAGTAGTCAGGGATTGGAGGCAGATCCTGGCAAACGTTTTACAATCAAGCTCACAAAAAGGTATAACCCAAAGTAACCTTATGTAGTGAGAATTTTGGTTTCTTTTATAATCCAGTTATGTTACGTGAATGTGTTTTTGTTTTAATCCCAGGTGTGGAATAAAAGCAGGTGATTACGATTTGCCTTGTGCTCTAGCAGGGGCATGGTATTTCCAGATACAGATAGTTTCTGCAAGTGTGTGACATTTGACTTTTGAGAGGATAGAAATGCCAGAGCCCCAGAGGGGCCACTTGTGCTCCAAGGAGGCTGCTGCTGCAGTTTGTCAAGCAGTTGTGAGCAAAGAGATGAGAAGAAGAAACTGGATATCCTGAAGATGAAGATTGGACTTGCCCCAAGGAACTCGATGCCCTTAATCAGCAGGAAGCAGATTAATGAGGTCTGCAGCCCTTTCCCCTCTAACCTTCTTTATCTCCTGCCTAATGTTGGGGAATGTAATGGATTAGGATGGAGTAAGAGTGGAAGGATGATAGATATAAGAACCCAATAAAGTAGCAAAAGAAGATAAACTTAGGTCTGGAGAGACAGCTTAGCAGTTAAGAGCACTGACTGCTCTTCCAGAGGATCCGGGTTTAAATCCCAGCACCCACATGGCAGCTCACAACTGTATGTAACTCTATGATCTGACATCCTGAAGCAGACACATATGCAGGAAAAACACAAAAAGATAAAATAGAAATAAATAAAAATGTTAAAAGAAGAAGGAGGAGGAGGAGGAAATCCTACAGCTCTAAATTCAAGATCCTCCTGCCTCATCCTCTTCAACATTTGCCTATTGACATAGCTTGCCATGGATGGGACTGAAAACCATGTCCCCTCGACTCCTTCACACATGTTCTAACCTCCTCTGCTTTGTCATCTACATGTCCACCCCTAGCCCCAGCAGAAGCACAGGAAACTTCCATCTAGTACTCACCCACAACTTCTAGCATGGTTGTTCCCTCTGCTTTTTCAGGGGTGACCACCAATTTGCACCGGTATTCTCCTGCTTCCCACAGCTGGACCCCAGGCAGATGGAGTGAGGCATCTCCTGATTTCAGCCCTGACAGTGACACCATGGCTCCGGGGCGAAATGCCACTTGGTGATTTCCATAAAACTCAAATACCTTGGCCTCGGATTCAGCCGACGCATTCTTACAGAACCAGATGATCCCCACAGTCTTGATGTCCAGTTGTGGGGACCCAGGGATCTTGCAGGCGATAGTGACATTGTCGTATAGGAATGCCACTTGTGTCCTCCCTGTTGTCTCCACGTCCAACCCACCTGTGGCAATAAATGAACTATTATGGGAGGCCCTTGGTAACCAGTCACTGGGATGTAATGTATAAACCCTGGGGACTAGGGAGATTAGAACGGCTTTTATCTATAGCCATTTGCTAACCCAGATTGAACCCTCAGCCATGTTCTTTCTTTTTGGACTGTTTTGGCTGGTAGGAGTCCCTGTGCATTTTAGAATCAGCTACTTAATTTTTACTTGAAAAATTAGATTGGGGTGGGGTATAAGTGCATGCCGTGACACCTATGTAGAGGTCAGAGGGCACGTGTGAAAGTAAGTTCTCTCCTTAAACCATGTGGACGCCAGAGAGCAAACGCAAGTCATCAGGCTTGGTGGCAAACACCATAAACTACCAAAGCATCTCACGAGTACTATCTTATCAATTTCTACAGGGAAGTCTGCTAGAGTTCTAATAGGAACCACACCAAGTCTATAGATCAATTTGGGTGTGTTGTCATCTTTAAAATGTTACATTTTTCTAATAATGTGTTTGGTGACATGCCATGTACGGAATTCTTCATCCTCCCAGCATTTGGAAGTAAGGGCTTTGCGGGTGAGGATTAGGGCATGAGGTGAATGGTATTAGCGCCATTAACTAGAGAGACTGCTCTCTGCCATGATGACAGAACAGGAAGTGATCCTAGAACTGAACCAGCCAGCCCCTTGTCTTAGATTCCCAAGCTACAGAACTAAGACCTTTTGAATGTTGCCATAAAGCAAAAGCTGTCCCTCCCCACCTCTACAAAAACTTTGGTAAAGATGCCTGGATGAGACAAAGCCAGAGCTTTTTGTTTGTTCATTTGTTTTCTCTGACTAGTTCCCCTAGTTCCAACATCATGGGGAAGGGAGCAAGGCACCAAGAGGGATGCAACGCAGGCAAATTTGCACACTATAGGTTTACAAGGCACATCTGAGGGATCAGTCAGTAAATCTGCACGTTGCAGAGCTCTCACAGTCCTGGCAGGCTATAACCACAGTATGTGGGGCTCCATCCAAGCACCAAGATTGGCAGAAACAACAGCATTCTCACTCTTCCCGCCCATCCCATCCACATCCTACCTGCCATGAACTCGCACCATGAAAACATGAACCAGGACAACGTGAACAGCAAACGTGCCATTCCCAACAGTGCTGAAAAATACAGAAAAAGATGGTCTGAGGAGAGGGCACAGAGGATAAAGCTCTCCGAGGACCAGAGTTCAGATCCCCAGTGCCCACATAAGAGCCAGGCATGAGGAGCAGCCCACCTATCACCTCAGCATGCTAGAGGTGGCCAGGTCACACTGGCTGCTCCTGTTTTCTCAGTCAATCTGTATAATCTATCTTTATGGAAGAAGTCAATACTTTTCAGGAATTTCAGTGTAGTGTCTTAAGTGTTTTTGTGCTCACAGGGTTAAATTCATTATAACGACAAAATTGTTTTTCCAAATGAATCCTGTGCTTAAATGGGCCAAAAATAAACTACTCAAGGTTAGCTTCTTGAAGTTTGAGCCAACACTGTTACTGGTGGACTTCCTTCTTGCCAGACAGATACAGCAGGCCATGGCGTCTAAAGAGACACCCACACTAGGAGAATGACAGCATCCATACATTTAAAGTAACAAAATGCCAAAAAATATTACATAAAGTTTGTGAAGGATTTTTTTTGTTTCTTTTTTAAGGATAGTATTAAAGAAAGTATTTAAAAGTAAAGCCCCCTCCCCATATCCTGTGCCCTTGATCTTGTGCCAGCACTGTCAACTGTCAAGTCATTTCCCTCTTGCAAACAATAAGCTGTGAACCTATGATATAGTAGATTGTTTTTGCTTTTGGCTTCTCTTGTTTCTCATATCCAGTCCTCCACTCAACACCGTGCCTTTCAGTACCTTTACTCCTGCTGGCTGAGGACAAGTGGAGCACAGACACGGGGTAGAAGCACCGGGAAAATCATCAAGCGTGAGTATGGCCATGGTAAAGATGTAAAAAGAATCAGACCAGGGGACTTTCTGAGAGGAGCAAGTAGAGTGAAGTGGACAGAGCAGGAGAGGCAGATTCTAATGATGGCTGGATCCTAAAGAGCACACGTCTTTTTCTCTTTTTCCTTTTCCTTGGACACTTTACTTGCTTCTGCATCCTTGTTCTTGTGACGTATTGTTAACTCTTAAGAGACGTTCTTTACTTTTATTCTAAAAAAAATCTGTCTGCAGGCTCCATTTTCTTAACAATTTATACTTTATTATTGCTAGTATTCTGCTTCAGTTTGCCTACTTGTGACGTCACTGCTTATCTGCCACGGTGGCATGGCCCTGCCCAGGGCCATATAATAGACAGACATTCCATGTGGTCCCTCTTTCTTCTCTCTCTCTCTCTCTCTCTCTCTCTCTCTCTCTCTCTCTCTCTCTCTCTCTCTCTCTCTCCTCACTCCCCCTCATTACTTTCTCTCTCCCTCTTCTCTCTCTGGGGTACCCCTTCCCTCCTTTCCTTCTCCCCCCATGCTCATTTAATAAACTCTGTATAACGTAACATCGGCTGCCTGGCATCTTATTATCTATCATCTGCCTTTAATCTTTAATTATAACATTGGTGCTGAACTCGTGTATGGACCTCAGAGGACCTTCCCATCTGCCCTCCTACTTCCGCACTCTCCACCACCAGCTGGGCCCTCAATCCTAGAAACTCTGCTGCTTTGCCCTCTCTCTCTCCACCGTGGCTGGCAGCGTGGCTACACATGCCCCCACGGCTGCCGCCTGCCTGTCTCCTATACTTCCGGTAAGCTACCTTGGATGAGTTCCAAGGTAGCCCCACCCATCGGTTCCATCAGCCGTAGACTTTTCTAGGTTTAAACTCACATTTTCCTTTGATTGGACTCCAAGTCGCCGGAATGCGGCGTATCACCCCAAATGGTCTATTTTGATTCCAAGGGAGGCCTAAACAGCCCATCGCAATGGCTCCGATCCCGCTACATGACTAGCCGCCATCTTTGTTAGAGGCAACCACGTAGCTATCCTTTGTCTTTAAGGACAACTGGGTGACGAGCCGCCATTTTTGTTAAGGGCAACCACCACATGACACCCCTGCTTCGCGCCGCCCCTTCCCCTTCTCAGGTCAGCTGGAGATTCACTAAAGATGCGTGACCCCCCTAGTCCCAAGCCCCAGCTGCTCAGAGGCGGAGTCAATGCCCCCTACACACAGCAGTGCCTGGTTCCAGGCCCCCGCACCTCAGATGCAGCTTTGCTTTCTCTAAGACTATACCTTCCAACTCCTAAAAATAAAAATAAAAATGTCTCTAATTTCTACTCTCAAAAAAATCATATGATTGTTTATTGAGTATACAATTATTTATTGGCTATGTTTTTATATCCTGATCCAAATGTTTGATTCTAATCTATGCTCTTGATAATTCCTGGACAATTAAATAAATGCTTTTTTTCCTGTCATCATCTAACCTAGATTCAACTACAGGCTTCCTGGCTAATGATACATTTTTTTAAAGTTATTCTGTAATGCTCTACTGTATTAACATTCACTTGTTTATGATATTAAATTTTAAATCATTGTCTTAAACAAAGTTCTGTACATTTAAAGATGTAGATACCCCAGCCCCGTACCATCGAAGGTTTCTGCCCTTCATTTGCTGAAGCCAGAGGGGCCAGAACACCCTGAAAAGTAATTTTGAACAAAAAAGTTTTATTTATTTTGACAATTTTTACACCATACCTAACACATACTAACAAAGAGAACTAACACTTTGAGATTGGACGATTTCAAGAAAAAAAAATCAAAGAATAATCACAGCTGTTACCACTGAAAGGATATTTTTTATTTGTTTGTGGAGTTTTGGAGTCTTTTTTTAATAATTTATTTTTATTTTTATGTGCATTGTTGTTTTGCCTGTATGTCTGTGTAAGGATGTCAGATTCCATGGAACTGGAGTTGCAGGCCATTGGGCAAGGGTGAGGGCAAGGGCCCTCCATTCCATTAAACTCCATTCTTCAATAAATCAAATTGAATGAAATTAAAGTATAAAGGCAGGTTTACAGCAGGTTCACCCATACTGCAGGAGGAGGTCGGGGAAGTCGCTCCTGGGCTGAGGTAAGGGCTTCTTAAAGGGGAACGGCCTGCTGATGTGATAGTAAGGTACTAGATTGTAGCCTTATTTTGGTGAGTTTCGGGCCCTATAGAGTGGTCTTAAGTCCAGTGTTCGTACGCTTTGTACAGTGTTGTGTACAGGCTTTTCAAGTACGGGCTCCCGGTCAGAAGAGGAAGATGGGGACCTCTTCGCCCACACCATCTTGTGTTTGTCCCAAATCCTCTGGCCTAACAGTAACTCTCAGCTACTGCCCCAACACTATGCATGCCTGCTGTGAAGAGATGGAAGGCATTAAGTGAGATTTGGTCTGACCTTGTGTTCCTGCTGTAGAGATGGAAGGTGGTAAGAGAGGCTTGGTCTGACTTTAGGCGGACCGGAACCGTCTTTGCTTGTGGCGGTATGAAGATGGACTCTTACAGCGGAAGAACGACCTTCGCAAAGGAGGCTGGGAAGTGGGAGGGTTTTTCTGGGTCCATTAAAGAAAGTCATGTAGCATTTGTCTTGTACGATGAATAGGCGATTGCCGTCTGAAGAGGCTTGGGAAATCATTCTTAGAGGGCTGTATGAAGGTGATTTGTTTACAGAGTAAACCTGAGAGATTTTCTAAGAAGATTGAAGGATAGGAAGTGTTGGTGTGCAGGCAATTCCCCGGCCTGCCCTCAGAGGCCCTCGGGGTCCTGACAACTTGCTATGTCATTGAGAAACTGTAAAATTATAAAATGTAAGACGCTTGTTTGCTTGTCCAGCCTTAGAGGCTTCTCCCAGTTCTGTTACTGCTAACCTCAAGAGTTCCACCCTAGTTCCCAGAATAGTTACATGCAAGCTTCCAAATTTCAAACGTCCCCATACAGTTTCCAGTAACTGCCCTAGGGACCCACACCTAAGTCCCCACAAGAGGTCACCCAACGCCAGATGTCCTAATGTCCATATGGTTTAACTTGATAAGCCATCCCACCTGCTTTGCGATTTTTGCCTTTAAACTAGCCTGTAACAGTCACTTGGGGTCCTTCACCTCCTGAGTGCTGAGGGACCCTGATGCGCCAGAAATAAACCTTTGCTTTTGCAACAGTGCTCCGTGTTTTGAGTGGTCTCTCGTGGTGACCCCCTTCCCAAGTTGGGCGTGAGGGTCCAACATCATCTCCTGTCTCTCGCTCTCTCACTCTCACTCTCACTCACTCTTGCGCTCTCACTCTCATGCTCTCTCACTCACTCTCGCGCTTTCTCGCTCTTGCTCTCTTGCTCTCTCACTCTCTTGCTCTCTCGCTCTCTCGCTCTTGCTCTCTCTCGCTCTCTTGCTCTCGCGTTCTCTTGCTCTCTTATTCTCTCGTGCTCTTGCTTTCTCACTCTCTCACTCTCTCACTCTCACTCTCGCTCTCTCTCGCTCTCTCGTTCTTGCTCTCTCGCTCTTTCACTCTTTTTCTCTCTCTCACTCTCGCGCTCTCACTCTCTCTCATTCTCTCCCTCTTGCTCTTGCTCTCTCACTCTCGGTCTCTCTCGCTCTCTTGCTCTCGCTCTCATTCTCTCTCTCTCTCCCTCTCTCTCTCTCTCTCTCTCTCTCTCTCTCTCTCTCTCTCTCTCTCTCTCTCTCACTCTCTCTTGCTCTCTCTCACTCAAAGCCCAAGAATTGGCATAACAAATTCCCAAATTCTCACTTCCACAGACAAATGATGCTCAAATATTTTCTTTCTAAACTTTTATCTCAGATTTTATTACACTCTGCTGTCTTAAGATTATGCTGTAAACTCTTATCTAAGTATTTATATAATTTATTCATTGGGTTTTTTTCATTGGATATGATGCTTAAATTTGAAGTTCAAATCCTTGTTTAGAATATGTGTGTGTGTGTGTGTGTGTGTGTATTTATAACATCTATAGAAACAGATGCTTTTAAATAGCAGCCATATCAACCACATGGTTTACAACCTGCCATATGACTCCACCATCATAAAATGAGCATGTGGTATAAAGCACCAATTATAAAGCCTCTTAGTCCTAATGAACTCTCTATTATCCTTTTAGACTAAAAAAAGGCAACAAGTCTCATTTTAAATTGGTATGGGTTATTATAAAATTCAAAGTTACATTTTTACAACATGCTATATATATGATTCAACCCTGGTACAAAATGTTCTTTATATGATGGTAAAAATTTAAAGTTATAAAGATCTATTCAAATTTAAAATGTATGTCTAACTGCTTATGTTTTTACTAGTTCATGGAGGCATGAATAAACGAATGCTGCTTCTCCTGTTGCCAGCTGCCTGTGCTTGGGGTTTACCTCCAGGCTTCCTGGTCAATGGGATGGATATAGTAAATTCAAATCTAATTTTAAATTTGTTTTATAGTGTTTTACTGTACTGCTGACTCAGAAAATGTGTCCCGGCCCACAGGACAAATCAAACCAGGGTTCACCTGAAAGAGGGGGTGAGGATTGAAAGTGAGGACAGAGGCACGAGAAAATTGTGTCAAGTGTGAAAATGTCTGATCAAGACTCTTTTTAATGCAGACAAGTAGGACTTTATATGGAAAGGTCAACAGGATCTATTGTAATCCCACAGGCAGGAATACAATCGCCTGAAAGCTCCCTGCAAGAACTTCCTTAATCCTCTGGGTAGTTCCCTGTAAGGACTTCCTTATTTCTCTGGGTAGTCAATCCAAAGATCGCCTAGAACACAAACCCTCCCTCAGCAAGGGTCAACAACGGGAAGGTCACAGCATGCAGCCTAAACATGGGATTTCTAACATGGCTGAATTTAGCATGACTCCCCACAAAAAAATGGGTGATTACAAAAATGCTTTTTATGTTAATTCTACAGACATTCATTACAGCTGCAACCTAAAATCCTAATATTTAATTGATGATTGATTACACCTCACCCTCTGCTAGGGTCCAGCCGGAACTGTGGACAAACTGGACACCCAGAGAGTTATTGTCTCACATTGCTGAAAACAAGGTGACGTCAGTATCTCCCATGTTCTTCTGCAAAAGAAAAAGCCTCTCATCCTCGGTGTCTGAAGGGCAGACCATCTCTGCCTGCATTGCCATAAAAGCTACAGCTGGGTAGTGGATATGGACTAGCTAGTCATCTCTGTCATTTTGATTGATAGATTCATTTAGGTTGCAATTTATCCATCTCAGGTCTCTGATCACATTGATGCAAAGGCTAATTATAGCTTGACATCTAGAGAACAGGCAATTAGCTCCTTATCCCAAGGTAATCCACTATTAGTCAACTCATTAGCTAGTTAAAACTACTAACTATGAGTTCTCTTATTTAAAAGGCAAACAGGTTTGCCTTACTCACAGACCTCATGTTAAAGATGAACGGGCTTCCGAAGCCTGCTCAGCCATCTTCATGTTTAAAAATCAGGCCTTAAGCCCCATTATCCTGGAGATGTTACCACTAGGCTGAACACAATCTACCTTGTTACCAGACTCAAAAATCAGGTCTAGGATGTAACCTTTTACCATTCCTTTAGCTAAAGGACAGTGATTGCTCCCAGGAGGCTCACCTGTGTCTCATAGTAAATAGAAAAATAAAAGGCCTAAGGATACAGACATATTCTAGTGTCTAAGAAGGTGTTTTAAATTTAGCAAATGCAAGTAAAAGCCTAGGTAGTTATAAGAAGGTGATGCTTCAGATTACTTCCTGTTGCTACGGCGCTGTGGTATACTGTTCAGAGATTTAATATTAATCAGTGGACTTTTTGGTTTAAAAAAAAAATCCACTACATGATCCACCATAATAGTTTCAAAGTCAAGATTTTAAATTTCCTTTGGTTTGTCTTTTAAGTATGGACTTAAAATGTTTCTCACTGTGCTAAATTTACATACATCCAGTCTTCTGGATAGAGAAAAGAAGTCCCTCTTCCATGATGTGTAGTCAAACTAAAAATCAAGATCAAGTGAGATTTTTGCCCCTTTTACTTCATGGAAGTCTTCTGCCTCCGCTGAGCTTCCATTAACGAGTGTTTGTGCTATTAACACAGTGGAGTATGTCTAGTGCCCCTTTCTACAATGTGTACTTCAACACAGAGCACAGGCAATGCTGATACCAACATGTTTAAAACTTATATTCTTTGTAAACTTAAAAGGGATTCTTGTAAGATACAGGAAACCACCTGAATCCACCTCTCAGGTCAAATAGAATCCAGACAAGTACTTCCAATCAACAACCTAAATTTCCCACCCTTTGCCTAGTCCAGAGGGCAGGATTCCCCCACCTTTTCCTGGTTTGGGGACTCCCCTCCCCCAACTTCCAAAAGCATGGGTCCAAAAGTTTCAAATGTGTGCCAAGACTTGATAGGCTCTCCTGTCATCTGTGCTCCCACTTGTGGTTTGAAATCATGCCACTGGTACCCTATTCCTGATATGTCTATAAGTGGCTCACTTACCAGCTACCGGATCACTACATTCCTGCATCCAATACCAGCTGATTGGTGAGTCTTCCTTTCTGATTGGTGTGACTGCTTCCTGCCATTCTTACCAACCCTACATCTAAACCCTTCATCTATGACTTTCTC
The DNA here is from genome assembly GCF_903995435.1 of Acomys russatus. Lineage (NCBI taxonomy): Eukaryota > Metazoa > Chordata > Mammalia > Rodentia > Muridae > Acomys > Acomys russatus. Next base: position 66,017,446 of record NC_067143.1, on the reverse strand, counting down.
CCTTGGGTGAGATTTTTCCCTCCCCTTCTCACAGGCTGCGAAAAATCCTAGTACTTAGTAAGCCAGATCTTCCCAGGCAATTGTGCTCTTGGTCTTTGACCATCAGCAGATGAGCCACTGGAACAAATTGTACCAATTTCCTCAAGTCAAACCTTGCTCTTGGGATGCCATGATGGGTCACTGACTCCTACTCTCCCCATGGGAAGCCCATTTGCCCATCCCCACAGTTTCCCCTCTGGGATGCCTTCTGGAGAATGTCAGATCCCTATGCCCAGCACCTGCGTTAAGGCCTTCTAAAATCATATGCCTCGGCAACCACACTTGGCCTCAGTATCCCATAAATGACAGATCCAAAATGGAACCTTTTTCATTACTGCCAGCAATCAGGTAAATGGAAGAAGGTTCCCTACACTTAAGCCTTTTCTCCTCTTTACTCCAAAGCCTTCCTCTTTGCCTGCTCTCCCGAAAGGTTCACATGTACTCCTCAAAGAATTTTCTCCCTAACCTACTTAACTTTGTCTTCTGCCCACATATATGTTCCAGTATCCTGCCAGATTTCCTATGTCCAAGACAGCACCAAAGCAGCTACCCACAGTGCTCCATTCTAACCTCACAGGCTGTGGCAGCTGGACCTACATTTTTCCTCCTAGGCACAGATTCCTGCTCTTCCTGGACTTAGCCAACATTTCAGTCTTTTGCCCCTCCCCCCATCACTGGCCCAGTGTCAGCACGAAGTAGCCAAGAAGTAGCCAAAGATGATTGGTTTCTTCACCCCATATCCATTTATTAGCAACAAAAGGTTGTAACAGTGTGCTTCAGACCCAGGACAAACAGCTCCAGGCTCTCCCAGCACTCCTCGGTCCTTATCTGCTGCAGGGCATGGCTGGTATACCCTGCCCTCCACCCTGAACCTTCCAGGGCCTTCTCCTTCCCCTTCACCATATAATCCAGACACTTTGGTGGTCCTCCTCCTCCTCCCTCTTCTTCTTCTTCTTCTTCTTCTTCTTCTTCTTCTTCTTCTTCTTCTTCTTCTTCTTCTTTCTCTCTCTCGCGATCTCCTCTCTCTCTCTCTCTCTCTCTCTGCTTTCTCTTGCATGGCAGGCAAGAACTGCTTCCAATGAACTTACATGTATATTCTTTAACTTGCCTTACAGGAGAAGCTGTCTTCTGTGAACACAGTGCCCTTATTCCCATCTTGGCCGCCCCTTCCTAGTTCCTCTTTTTTTTTTTTTTTTTTTTTTTTTTTAATTAAAAGAAAAGAGAGGAATGTTATGTTGGTGTGCAGGCAATAAATACATCTGGCCTGCCCTCAGGGGCCTTTAGGGTCCTGACAACATTCTATGTCACAACCTGTCTGCCTCCTATGTCATCACCTGCACCAAGCACATGAGAGATAAAAAAAAAAACTCACCCGCCACCTGGTGCTTCCCTCTCTCTCTCTCTCTCTCTCTCTCTCTCTCTCTCTCTCTCTCTCTCTCTGTCTCTCTCTCTCTCTCTCTGTCTCTGTCTCTCTCTCTGTCTTCCTCCCTCCCTCCCTCCCTGTCTGTCTTTTCCTCCCTGTCTCTGTCTGCTTCTATCTATCTATCTATCTATCTATCTATCTATCTATCTCTATCTCTCTCACTCTGCTTTCATACAATAAACCTCTTTGTACCACATCTGTTGTGTGGCATCGTTCTTTATATATTACATTTCCCCTTACAGCTTTCCCACCTGAACTGTAACACTTACAAATAGTTCCCAGAGCTATAAGCTTCTCCTGCTGCTGTTATGCACAAGGAGGGGGAGTAATTCCACAATCCCATGGGGCAGGGGAACAGAAGTTCAATTCCTTCCCTGGTCATGGATTGTATCTCCAGCTCTCTACCAGTGATTTGTATAATTGGAAGACTTCAAACTCTCCATTTTCAGAGAAGCCTCAGGCCCTTATCAGTCTGTTAAAAATTGATTTAAGGTAAGGGAGCATTAGACATTTTTTTCACCAAACATTATTCTACCAGCTAAATTAAGGTTACTCAGGTCACCTGACGAATCACCTGATGATTTTCTGTAAAGACCCTGTAAAACATATCAGGTATGTAAGACATACTCCCACAGATATACATAAAAACCAGAGACCTACTAATACTGCCTTTGTCATGAAGGTGATCCCAGGCATAAGGAGAAAGTTTCAGAAATTAGAGGGAGTTGAAGGGATGAGTAGGTCTCAATGTTTGGAAATTGCTCAGAAAGTTTGCAACAGCCACGACTCAGACAAAGAAAGACACTCTCCCATGTTGTGATCATTGCACTTGGGGAAACAGACAAGAGAGGGAATGGAAGCAACAGACCAGAAGAAATGGTTCGGAAATTTGCCTGCATCATTTGACAGGGCCCTGGGCGTAGATATGTTGATATAGACAAAAATGTCCACAAGACACCTTGCTCCAGTGTGTCGATGGCTTCCTCTCAGTCCTGACTACTGAGGCAGAGTGTGGGCACCTAACAGAAGGCCTTTTTACAGGCTCTGGAGTGAGTCTAAGCAAAAAAGCTCACCTGCCTGTCCCTCAGGCTACATACCTAGGCTACAACCTAGAGAAAGGAAAGCCAATCCTTTCCCATGACTGTATTTCAGATATCCAGCCAGTTCTTACTCCCTCAGCAACCCAGGGATGGTTAGGGAAGGGAAAGTAGAATCCCAGCCCCTCCCCTGGGAGGGAGAGGTTTAAGATAGGGGGCAGGGTGAGAGACTCTTGAAAGAGACACATGTACTGAGTGAATGTTGTCTAGGATGTCTTTGGGACCTAACATTTCAGCTTTTTGTAGATTATAAAGGACAACATAATCTCTTCTGTAACTATTTCCTGCTGAAATTAGGCATTGTTGTCAGGGGGCCCAGGAAGGCTAGAATGTTAGTCAAAGCCAGGACAGGAGAGAGGAGGGCAAATTGAGGGACATCTATTTCACTCACTGCCCAGGTTCTGTGAGACTACCAGGAGCTAAGAAAGTGCAGGCCACTTTGGTGCAGTCTGGCTTGCAGGTTCTGAGTGAACACCTGTTGCTGTCACATTTCAGGCAGTTTTGAAGCAGTCTGCAGTTGACTGGAAACCTGCTGGGACAGATACAGACAAAGGATAGAAGGTAAAGTTAAGGAGCTTGGGGGAAACACTTTTTCTTGGGTATACACTTGAAACGTCAAGTCCCATGATCCTGGTATTTGGGCTAGGGAGTCCCAACACCAGGGGAGAAAGAGATATTCCATCCTCAGCAATGGGCAGGTGGGAGAATTTACACAGTTGATTGACAGGAATGTGTGTCTGGAGTTGAATGTAAGCTGCCACTCCCTGATGCTTATAAGATTTTTTTTTAAGTTTATAAAAAGAGAAAAGTTTTACACTGCTTATAATCTGTACTAAAAATCACATTGTAGAAAAAGCAATAGAGTCATGCCTTTGGGTCATAGTAAAAGCGTAGAGATCCAGAAAATGATTCTGGGTTTAAAACATTAACACTCTATCTTTTGTCCAGAGGCCTGGATATATAGATTGGAAAGAAATATTTTTAGCACCATGAGATGCACTTTAAATCAATATTTATTTCTATAATGTCACATCCAGAGGGAAAGAAGTTTGAGACATTTCTCATTTTTTTTCATATACAAGAGGTTGATTACTGAAAGCAGTCACAGCAAAGCAAATTCCTTTAAATAATGAAATATTTTTAAGCTGGGCATAGTGGCACACACCTTTAATCCCAGCACTTGGGAGGCAGAGGCAGGTGGATCGCTGTGAGTTTGAGGCCAGCCTGGTCTACAAAGCAAGTCTAGGTCTACAAAGCGAGTCTAGAACAGCCAAGGCTACACAGAGAAATCCTGTCTCAAAAAAACAAAATAAGAATATATATATATATATATATATAGGATGCTGAAGTTGTTGGTCTTTGGAACAGTGTTATGTATTGCACAGGAGAGCATCAGCCTTTGGCTGTCAGACACAGAAGTCTGAGAGATTGGTCTATGAAGAAACTTGGGAAAATTGATCTACCTTGGCCAGTAGGGCAATCAACCTAAAAGTGTCCATACTTTGGGCAGAGCCCTGGTAGCAGGTGAGATATGTGGCCATACTTTGTCCAGTGGTTAGCATTAGCACAAACCAGGTGGAGTCATCTATGCCCCATCATCTTCTTTGGAAGCCTCAGGGTCACTGCTAGGAGCTGGCATTTCTGTCTATTATGAGTAGCCTTTTCTCTAAACATTTTAAATGCCATATTCAGAAGATCTTTGATGAGTCTGAGGACCATTACCTATCAAGTATACGTTATTTTAAACAAACCTTATTTGTTTCTACTTACTTGCTTTTGCCTTAACTTTAAAAACATATGTAGGAGGCTAAATAAAGCTTGTCCCTGAAATTGAGTTAATTATATTTGTATTTAGCATGGCTATGAGCATAGCTCTAAGTATATTAAAGAATTTGATCATTAATAAAATATCTGAGTATACTTACCTCACTTTGCCCTGCCAAGGTGGAGGCCTTTTATTTAGCCACTTGGGAACAATTTTGGAGCCAAGGTTACCATTTAGTAACAAGGGTTCTGGCCTGTGATGCCACTGGGGGCCACATCTGGGTCTGTGTCCTGTAGCAGCAAGGGTCTATTACTACCAAATGTCAGGCAGATGTCCCAGGTGTGGGCTGCCTCCAAGGGACATTTTTATGTCTGATCGATGTGCAAAACAAGCCCCACCCCTTGCCTGGGCATTGCTAGCCCTATGGGCTCAAAAGCAAGAGCAATTACCCTGCCCCTAATCAGCTGCAGTGCGTGGGGAAGTAGGCCTTGTACATTTCAGGAGTTGTGGGTGAGCCAACCCTGAGGGTATAAGCATTGAAGAGCTGGCTTTGCCACTTGTCTCCTATATATCCTCTGCCACCCTGTCACCTTGGCCCTCCGCCACCCCACACACACCTTGGACCTCTGCCACCCCCCCACCTTGGCCCTCCGCCACCCCCCTCCCACCTTGGCCCTTGCTACCAGGGGCAGGTGGGAGAACTAGCTCTGGGGTCATGAGAACAGTAGAGCTGTCCCTGCCCCTCACCAGCTGCAGCAGTCCAGGCCCCCCACCTCACCTAGGCAGCACACTTGGCTACCCTCTGGATGCACTCTTGTTATCTACACACTAGCAAACCATATTGTACAGACTTGGGAGTTTAGGGGTCCAGCCTGGCTGGGTCTCCCACTAGCTCCTTGCTGGGGTACTTTCTTCCCTCCCACAAGCAGCCCCATGGTCAAGCCTTTCTCCAACTCCAGGGCCCCCTCTTACTTGCCTTTGGTTCACCCAGCAACCCCCCCCCACCCCCAACCTGTGCACCTTCCTGTTACCTGAGGTATGTGGATAGATTCCCTTCCCCCACCCCCATGTGGTACAATCCAGTTCCCCCTAGCCTAAATTGAGTGGGACCTGGACCCGACTCCTCCCTTAGGCTCTTGAGACCCCACTCCCACACTGGAAGGAAAGGGGTGGGGAGAGGGGAAGTGCCAAGAGTCTGGTAACTAAGTTCCTACAGCAACTAAGAGGGACCATTTCCTGTCTTACCACTGATTTCCAGAGGTGTCCACTGGCTGCTATTTCCATGGCAATCAGGAGTGACAGTTCCTTGGGCAAATGGGACACAAGTTTCCATGATAATGAAAGAATGGGATGAACCAAGCTGGAGGAGTCCCATCTTGCCCATTTTTAAGCTGACATCCCCCACAAGGTCAGAGGAGTGGAGCTGTTGGAGACAGTAACGCAAGAGAGCTGGGGGGCGGGACAGTCCAAACTGGGTACCCAGTAGCCCAGTTTCGGTCAAGCTGGTCTCCTCACATTGTTATACCAAGATTACCCAGATAAGAAGACCCCCAAAAAGACCACCAGGACTTAACACCGATGCAACATACACAAGTCCTGTATTATGGGCTCAGAGCTTCGGATCACAATCCTTCCTGACGCAGCAGGACAGGAGAGTGATTCCAAGCTTCAAGGGCAGTGGGTTCATAAAAGGAAGTGGGGATTGTGGGTCATAGGAATGTCGACCCTTAGGCAGGTTGAGTGGAGCCTGGATCTTCAGGGAAGTCGTGGGTCACAGGAACGTTAATCTTTTGGCAGGTTGGGTGGAGACTGAGTCTGGAGGGGAAGGTTTGGGGGGGGTTGTTTGTTTGTTTGTTTGTTTTGTTTCTATTTCAGAGGAACATTGGGAGCTAATTGTATGTAATCACTCCTGTGGAGTTTCTGGAGATTGCTGCCAGGTGTCATCCCCAGAACACAGGGAGAAGGGTCACCTAGAGGACCCTTCTCATACAGAGCATGATTAATTGTAGAATATAGAATATAGCATTAACTTTGCCCTTACAACATCCCAGTCCCCCAGGTCCTAGATTACCCTGGTTCATTGGTTACACTTTCAATATTCTCTGGAAGACCCTAACCACCACCTCACTTACCTCCCTTGGGACCAATCAGCCTAAAGGTTAGCTGTGTGATATTGCTTTGAACAGATGGCCAAAATGTCTCCCCGTGTCTTCACATTTGTCATTTACATTTGGTTTCTCTTTAAAAAGATTGCCCTGAAAGCAAGTCAATGTCACAGATAGATTCCTGAGTTCTTTCTATAGCCCTGGTCACAATAAGTTTGGATACGGTGCTCAATAAACCATAAACTTCTCATTGAGATCAGTGCTCGAGTGGTTTGTATGGCAATTCTTGTACTACAACATTGGGGTAGAGGTTGCAAGGGTGAAAGGTGGGTATGAGGGAAGCAGGAGAGGGATGGGACTGAGGTGCCTGATGTGGAGTTCACAGGGAACCAATGGAAAGTTATTTTTTAAAAAGTTTACTGATTCCTTTGGCAAAAAAAAAAAAGTTGTCTTGATCATAGTGTCTTTGTGTCTTTTTACAGCAACAGAGCAGTGACTAAGACATAGTATTCATTTGTTTTCTTTTATTGAATAGATTTTATCCATACAATATATTCTAATTATAGTTTCTACTCCCACTACTCCTCCAAGGTCCTCCCATTCTATCTTGACCCAGCTCTTCTCTGTCTCTCATTAGAAAACAAACAAGCTTCTAAGAAATAATAATAAAATAAAGTATTGTAAAGATTTTTTAAAAAATGAGTAAGACAAGACAAAGAGCTAAGAAGAAGCCAAAGAATCACAGACACAAACACACACTTGTAGAAGGAGGAGGAGGAGGAGGAGGAGGAGGAGGAGGAGGAGGAGGGATAGGGAGAAATCCAATAAAAACACAAAACCTAAAGCCATAATATATACACAAAGGATTTGTGCAGGGTTGGAAAAGCCCTGACACAGCATTATGAAACAAGGAACCTCCAAAGACACCACTGTGTTCATTTTCTGTCAGCCAACTAATTCAGGGATTGGAGTCTACCCACAACAGTGGTTTGTTCCTCAGTGTGACTCCCTTAAAGAAGGCTAAAATTTAATTTGCAAGTGCTATCAATTGGAGATAGTTTCTGGGTTAGTGTCGAATGTTGGTCTGATGTACGTTGATGCTAAGTACTGCTTGCTGTCTCTGTGACCCACCTTGCCTAAGACCCTAGCTTGTTTGGCTAATAAAAGGTCACCACATCTGGGCAGGGCAAATGAGATGGGCATGGCTAAGGTTCCTGGGCTTGGGGAGACAGAGAGAATCTTGGGAGGAGGAGAGACCTGAGGAGAAGGGAAAAGAAGGTCACGCCATCATGGGTTAGGTGGAAGAGAAGCGCATGGCTGGCGTGGATGGAGACTTGGCCCAGATGAAGAACATTAGCAAGTATATGGGATTATGGATGGGAGGTAGCTTGACAGAAATTTTTAGAACCAGATGGCATGGGATTGAGACAGGGATCCCACACCTGTAGTTTAGAGGATTGATATCTGCCCTGCCCAAGGTTAACTAAGGCTATTTTAAAACATAGCACATGTCTGTGTCTTGATTGATTGCTAGCGGGTTAGAAAATGCTGCCGTAATAATACTTATAGGCCTAATAAAAAACATCATTAAGCCATACTGGTAAGTTAACCACAACAGGTAATGGATGGGGTCATGTGTGCACTTCTCTCAGCTCTAGGACCCACCTGGTGCAGACATGAGCGTGCACTGTACCTGCTGTCGCAGTCTCTGTGAGCTCATACATGTGTTGATCCTGCTGTGTTTAAAGGCATTGACTCCTTGGTGTCCTCCGTGCCCTCTTGCTCGCACTCTTTCTGCCTCCTCTTCTGTAGGGTTCCTTGAACCCTGAGGAGAAGGATTTGATATTGACATCCCATTTAGGGCTGAGGGTTTGAAGGCCTCTTTCTTACTTTCTGCATAATGTCTGGCTGTTCCCATCTGTTGCAGGAGAAAGCTCCCCTGATGGCGGCTGAGCAAGGCACTGGTCTGAATATAACAGAATGTCTGTGGAAGTCATCTGGTTGCTATGTTCCTTTAGTAGAGTTATCCAGTCTCGGGTACTTGGTCACCCAAGCAACATCAGGTATAGGTTCCACTGTGGTTCTGTGCGCAGCTTCCTCCCTCGGAGGGCCCAGGGACAACTGCACACTGGGCTGGGAAGGATGAAGGGTAAAGAGCGAGGTCTTCAGGATCGCAGTCTGGCTGGGAGTGCTGGAGACCGGGGTGACCTTCTCCAGGGGCTCCCGTGTTAAAGCTGTCTGGTGAAACAGCAGCTCTTAGACAATATTCAGTGAGACAGCTTGTGTGTGTGTTATTCAGGGTAATCAAGGGCTATATGAACCTTGGAGATTGGGAAGGGATTTCCAGGGTGGGCTCACACCATTGGCTAGGCCTGCGATTCTGGAAATACTTTACTTGAGTGGAGAGGAATTCCAGGTGCTAGCCCCTGGGCATGCAGACACAGAACAGGGAGGGAGGGAGCCTTACTCCTGTGGGTCTCAAGACTGAGATTTTCAGGGTTTGGACATGTCTCCACCCTGCTCGAGCTCCATGACAGTTTCTCCAAGCACCATGCATGTGCCCCACATCCCATCTCATGGAGTGGGCCTTAAATCAAACCAGACTGCGGCTTCCTACTCCCACAAGCTTTGTGCTACGACCACACTAGCATATCTTAGCAGGCAAGACCAGTGTAGAATGAAGGTTTGGTGTTTAACTTTTGTCTTTGATAGCATGCAGAGTACCTTCCAGTACCAGGAACACCAGCCTATAGGGGTGAAGGCTCTAGGTAAGCACCAGCTTGACTTCTCCATGGTCAATTAGTTGCACAGACATTACCTTCAGCAATGGGGCCTTGCTGTCAACTTGTAGAGAGCAACCGACAGTCCTGGCAACAGCCTGGCCTGTTTAGATGTAACCCATTCCTAGGACTGGATGCTCCATTCGGTGACAAGAGATGTCCAGTCGCAGCTCTGTAGCCATTGTTATTTGGCAATTTCATTAAGATCGCCTTCATATATGTACATATTTTAGGACGCTTCTACTATACTAGGTTTCCATATGATCCATCAGATGAACCTTAATTTTAGCTCTCCCTCCATGTATTCTGTCCCTCATCCCGACTCCCCTTGCTTCTCCCCATTTGATTCTCCTGTTCCAGTTCCTCCTCCACCCCTGTTTATCTGTATCTATTTCCCCTTGCTAGGGAGACCTATCCTTCACCTCTAGTCCCTGACTCTATAACTAACCTCTGTGGTTCTGTAAATTGAAGCTTGCTTACCATTGACTTAACAGCTAGCACTCACATGTAAGTGAATACAAGCCATATTTGTCTGAGTCTGGGTTACCTTACTCGGAATGATTTTTTTCCCCTAGTTCTAACCATTTACCTGCAAATTTCATGATTTCATTTTTTTAACGGCTGAGTAATTTTTCCATTGTGTAAATCCACCTCATTTTCATTATCCGTCCATCCATTGACCTCTTGTTTGCTTCCAATTTCTGGCTTTTATACGTAGAGCAGGAATGTTTAAGCAAGTGTCTCTGTAGTAAAAATGAAGCGTCTTTTGAGTATATGTCCACAAATGGTATAGCTCGGTTTTGAGGTGGATAGATTCCCAGCTTCCCAAGGAACCATCACACTAATTTCCATAGTGGATGCACAAGTTTGCACTTCCACCAGCAATAAATAAGTGCTCTCTTTCTCCACATCCTTGCCAACATCAGCTGTCATCTGATTTATTGATCTTGGTAACTGTGACTGGTATTAGATAAAATCTCAACATAGTTTTTGTTTGCATTTCCCTGCCAACTAAGAATGTTGGGAGTTTAAGTGTTTTGTAGCCATTTGAGTTTCCTTGTTTGAGAATTCTTTGTTTAGATCTGTACCCCATTTTTAATTGTGTTGTGTGGGGGTTTTTTATGTCCAAGTTTGTTTGTTTTGTTTTTATTTTTACTTATTTCTGTATTTTGTATATTAGCACTCTATCAGATGTGTAATTGATTTTTTAAAAATCTTTTCTCATTATGTAGGCTGCCACTTGGCCTGAATGACTCAGGTTCATGAGGTCCCATATATTACTTGTTGACCTTAGTGCCTGAGCTTTCAGCATTCTGTTCAGAAAGTCTTTTCCTGCGCCATCCTCTGATATCTTCTTCAATTTCTTCTTTCCTTATCCTCAAGTGTCTATCATATAAGGCTTTCACTTGTTTGGTTAGAGTTATCCCAAGATATTTTATATTTTTAGGGGCTATTGTGAAGGGTTTTGCTTCCCTGTTTTCTTTCTCAGTCCATTTGTCATTTGTATATAGGAAGGCTGATTTTTTTTTTTTTAGTTAATATTGTATCTTGCTACTTTGCTGAAGGTGTTTATTACCTATAGGAGTTTCCCAGTGGAATTCTTAGGGCCACTTATATATACCATGATATCATCTGCAAGTAAAGATACTTTGAATTCTTCCCTTTTTATTTGTATTTCTTGATGTCAGTCAGTTGTCTTACTGTTAAAGCTAGACTTTCAAGAACTATATTGAATAGGTATGGAGTGGACAACCTTGTCTTTTTCCTGATTTTAGTGAGGGAAAAATTGAGTCTCTCTCCATTTAAGTTGATGTTGGCTATGGCTAAGTTCTGTAAATTGCCTTTATTACGTTGAAGAAAGTCCCTTGTATCCCTAACTTCTCAAATTTTATGCGTTCTTTATTTGGTTTACAACTGTTTTGTTGAGAAATTTTGCATCTATGTTCATAAGGGAAATTGGCTTGTAATTTTCTTTCTTTGTTAGATCTTTGTGTAGTTAAACTTTCAGAGTAACTGTGGCCTCATAAAATGAATTGGGCATTGTCCTTTGTGTTTCTGTTTTGTGTAATAATTTGAAGAGTATTGGCCTTAACACTTCTTTGAAAGTCTGATAGAATTATTCATTAAAACCATCTGGCCCTGGGCTTTTGTTTTGCTTTTGTTTTTTTGTTTGTTTGTTTGGTTGGTTTTTTGGTACATTATTAATTACTGCTCCTATTTCACTAAGCACTATAAATCTGTTAAAATTGTTTATCTGATCTTGATTAATCTTTAGTAAAATTAAATAAAGTTAATCATTCTTTTAGATTTTCCAATTTGATAGAGTACAACTTTTTAAACTATGTCCCTTTGATTCTCTGGATTTCCTCAGTGTCTGTTTTATGTCCCTCTTTTCATGTCTAACTTGTTAATTTGGATTTTGAGAATGTCTTCAGGACTCTGCCTCTTAGTTAAGAGTTAAGGGTTTGTCAATATTATTGACCCTCTTCATCAGCAAGAGTAGGACAAAGGTGTTAACCACCAGTTAACACCTACACCTAAAAACAGCACAGTCAAATACCTACCATTAAAACCTATAAAAATCTGTCATTGTAAAATGCTATTTTTTTTTTGATACAGGGTTTCTCTGTGTAGCCTTGGCTGTCCTGGACTCTCTTTGTAGACCAGGCTGTCCTCGAACTCATAGATACTCCCCTGCCTCCACCTCCCTGAATGCTGGGATTACAGGCATGTGTCACCATGCCCAGAAAAATGCTTTTATTTTTACATATAGTCCAACATTCAATATTTGAAAGGCTCTAAATTTTTAAGTTGAAATTTTCACTAGCTTTGTGCTACTCACTCAGTAATCAAGCAGACAGTGCCAAAGGCTTAAGTTCACATTTCTTAGACTGACACCACCAGCAATCACTGCTGTTCACTCTGGGTCAGTTCTACGACTCTCTGAGAAGTGATGATGAATTCACAGCTAACTGCTTAATTAGTAAGAAAGCTTTAAAGTCGGTAGGAAAGCTGAACATGGAAGAATCCTGTAAGTCCAGCTCTAGGGAGTCAAAGGCAAAGTCAGATCACCAATAGCTCTAGGCCGCCTGGACTACAAGGCAAATTCCAAGCCAACCTAAGAACCCCATCTCAAAAAAGCAAAGGAAAAAAATCTAATTGTTTTCAAATGCCACACTTCCAAGTCTTCACACCTTGTCACCCTCAGAAATGACAACACAAACCTCTTTTGTAATACACTTTATATTTCTGTCTCAATGGGTACTAACAAATGTTTAAAAGCCTGTGTTGTAGCTGGGCGTGGTGGTAGATGCCTACTGGCCCAGCACTTAGACAGCAGAGGGTAGGAGGGTACAATGTCAAGGTTGGCCTGGGCTGTAGGACTTTATCTCACAAGTCTAAAAGGTATTGCACTGAGGATTTCAGGTTGAGGGTCAACTTCTCTTGCATTGTCCTTAAGGATAAGAATCTTGCACAAACATGAAAGAGTTCACCTCTCACTCTGGCTCCTTGTGGTGTCTGGATTGCTCAGGACAGCTGTAAAACAGGGATTAAAATTTATGCACACACCAAAATCTCACTCTAAGGAAAATGGATACTGTATTTTTTGGACTATAAGATGTACCTGACCATAAGACACACCCAGTTTTTAGAGCAGTAAAACAAGAAAAACAGTAAAAACAGCAATCAGACCATAAGCACACCCTAACTTCTCCCCTACTTTGGGGGGGAAGTGAGTCTTATGGTCTGAAAAATATGGCACTTCTCATCCCTCCTTTCATTACTAAATCGACTTTAAAATCATTACCGTTCATAGCACTTTATATGTGAAAAGCAGGTGTGCGTTTGGCATTGCAGTGTTACGAACCTATTCAGTTGGCAAAACATAATGCCAGTGTACAAGAACTTTTGCTGAAAACAAAATGTACACCTGCATCTCAGAGGACTTTTGGGCATTCTAGCTAAGTGCTCTACCAATTAGCTAACTCCTCCATCCAGTAATGTTTCTTTTTTTTTTTTTTTTTTTTTTTTTTTTTTTTTTTTTTTTTTTGCCTGTTTAGTTTTGGTTTTGGTTTTGAGAAAGGGTCTCTTATTGTCTATACTGATACTAAACTTGTGATTCTCTTGCCTCCACTTCTCAAGTCATAAGTGCTGGGATTAAAGGCATTCACCACCTCTAAGTAACTATATTTAATTTTGAGACTGTGATTTAAAAGAAAAGAATCTATGTATTGCATCCAAGCAACTAAAGACTGGGACCATGGAAGTCTAAAAAAACAGGTCCAAAATGACCACCAAAGCTCAAAGGCATCACAAAGCTCAGAGTGACCAAGAGCAGAGGAAAAGATTAAACCAGACAAAAATTCTGCAAGAGATGGACACAAGCAAAAAGAAGAGGTGTGTATGAACAGGCAGACCTCAGCCCAAGTAGCTTTCTGGGGTGCAGAGATGGCATAGTGACAGTCCTGAAGAAACTGCCTAGACCCACAGTTGGAGAGTGAGGCCTCCAACACACACCTGGGTACACGTACAGAGCACCACAGCATCCCAGGTCATCACAGCATCCCAAAGATATCTGGACCAAATAGCATCCCAGCCAGGCTGTGGGATAGCGTCCAGGAGAAGCAGGAGGCAAAGTCCAGGTCACTTCAGTGTTTTCTAGAATCACTCTTCACCACACTCCCACACATCTTCCAGGGTCACAGTTTTTTGAAGTAGTGTCCTCTCATTCTACAACACGATCTAGACTGCCCTTTCAGTCTTGGTTTCTAGGTGGCACCTTCTTTTAATTTGGATTGAAAAGTTCTGGATTTATCCAGAGGCCAAGACCATTCCTGAGTGAGGACCAAGGAAGGGTGTTTGTTTGTTTGTTTGTTCATCCTCATCTCATAATCTGAGGACGGCTAGTTATCTTCACCTACAGGACACTGGCTCTCACAGGGTGAGCACAGTTTCCACCAGGCCATCATGAGATGCCGTGCCAAGTCTCTCTAGCCTGAGACATCCACCACTCTACCCAGGCCCTAGAGAAGCTGCCCCATAGCTCTGTAGCGTTCACCTTGCCTCTCAGTCGTTAGGTAGCATGATCATACAGTCTGAGCAGCGGAGTAGCCACCTCAGAATGGAATGCGGTTCTTGTCCCAAGCCCGTAGCTGGCATGCAGCCCTGTGGCTGCCACGGCAGATATAGCTACAAGATCAGTTCTCGGTAACAGAACCAGGCACAGCAAGTCTCACAGCTTTCAACCTGGGCCTCCGACAGCAGCATCATGTAGAGCTTGCTTGGCCTAAGGACTCCTCGTGCAGGGCAGGACCAGAGGAGAGCCCCAGCACAGACAGACAAGGGTGATATCAAACAGGAGAGCCATAGTGCTGATGCTGAAGAACCGAGTTGTCCAAAGTGCATGGCTGTGGGGAGATAGAACTTCTATTGTGTCACACAGACTACCAAGAACAAAAAGTCAGAAAAGAAAAAGAAAGTGTCTGGTTGAAGCTGTCATATAAACTGCAAAGTAATGCAAACATCTGTCATTTTAAAAGAGGAAGAAATCAAACATGTATGGGAGTGTGCAATGATTATTTTAGAAAGCATTAGCAGCCTGGCCACCTGTATGTTCTTAGAGGCAGGTGGATTGCTGTGAGTTCGAGGCCAGCCTGATCTACAAGGGGAGTCTAGGATAGCCAAGGCTGACACAGAGAGACCCTGTCTCGGAAAAAAATAAAATTAAAATAAAATAACACATCTCCAGATGGCCTTTTCTTTGGTTTCAGCTAAAAGTTTTTTGGGGGAAAAAGAAACTAAACATGCCTAGAAGACATCCTCTCTTCCACCTTTGGAGGATTTTGTTTTATTCTATTGGTGTGAGTGTGTGCATGGTATGTGTGGCATATGCATGTAGGTGGGTCAGTACACCTGTGTATGGATGCCAGAGCAGGACATCAGGTGCTTGCTATTGCTCTCTGCCATATTGCTGTAAGACAGGATCTCTCATCAAACTGAAAGCTGGACTGGCTGACCAGTGAGCTCTTGGGACCCACCTGCCTTCACCCCCCAAGGCTGAGGTTACAGGCATGCACTTCTTACGTGGGTACTAGGATTTGAACTCCGGTCCTCATGCCCGCACAGCTATCACTCGCCACCTACTGAGGCATCTCCCTAATCTGCTGTCCACTACCTTTTCATGGCATCGGTTGAGCATGCCCAGAAGTGTCTGTATCCATTGTTTTGTTTTGAATTATACTTATTTCTGAGCATGATGGTCCACACCTTTAACTCCATCATTAGGGAGACAGAGGCATAAAGACCTCTAAGCCCAGCCTGGTTTACACAGCAGGTTCCTTGTCAGCCAAGGATACAGTGAGACACTGTCTCAAACAAAAATGTACAAACGTTTTTATGGTGTGTGGGCAGGAGTGAGTATGTGGAGGTCAGGAGAACTATCAGTTCTGTCCTTCCAATACCATGTGGGTCTCAGGGATCAAACTAAGGTCATCGGTCTTGGTGGTAAACACCTCTACCCCACCGAGCTGCCTTGCCTGCCCCTAGATGCTCCCTTGGGCTAAGCATGGTCAGGATGCGTGTCTACAGTCTTTCCTTCTTCAAGTATGACCTTAAACTTAGCACAGAGGAACTCATGTAGCCAATCCTTCTGCCTCAGGACTAGGAAGTGCTGAGATAACAGATGTAAGACACTAGGCTGGGCAGTAACACACATCCTCTACTGAGCATCGGGGACCGTACTATCCCTGTGGTACCTTCCTGTGTGAATTTCCACCCACAGCCTTTGCTTGAGGAGGGCAACCCAATGCACTCCTTGCTGCAAACAGCATCTCTCCATCCCTTTCCCTTCTGTTGTACCAGTGAGCACTGACCATGAAGAGAACGCAGTATGTTTGGTTACAAGCAGATTGGGGCTCATTAATCAATTAACGATTAAGAGAAACTTGGTCTAAGACTGAAGGGGCAGCTGGGATCTTAGTAAGTTCAAGGCCAGCCTAGTCTACATAGCAAGTTTCAGGCCTATGGGGCTACATAGTGGGGGCCTGTCTCAAAAACAAGCAAAACGAAAATGGCAGCAGGGTGAACCTGATGTAAAATTCTAAAGTGATGGGGTGGATGGGTAGCTAAATGACAGAAAGTTCTACAACAGGCAGGGAGGCTAACACTCGTTTAATGTGCGTTCCTGTAACACAGAGGTCATCCCCAACCTCCACTGTGGTGAGGGCTCCGGACAGCCATCTTTCAGTTGGTTAAACCAGGGTCACTTACCTGAGACTTTGACTGGGGTTATGTGGCCATGGAAACAGGAAGTGAGTCCTTCGCTTTTGTGGCCACAGCACCTGGCAGAGCTGGCGAGACGTACCTGACACAGCAGGCAGCTTCCTGCTTGAGGCAGCAGCACCTCAGCAGCAGCCTGCTCTTGTGATGCAGCGCCTTGAAGTTCTGCTTTCCTTTTCTTTTTGAGACAGGGTCATATGCAGCTGCCCCTGAACTCCCTATGTACCTGACGGTGACCTTGAACTTCTGGCCATCCTCCCTACACATCTGAAGAGCTGGGACCACAGACATTTGTCACCATACCCAGTTTACGCAGTTTTTTGGGATCAAACCCAGGGCTTCCGGCATGCTGAAGTCCGAAATCTCAAAGCCTTCCAAGAGTCTATGAGCTATCCATGCTCTTCAATTCCCATCTATTTAAAGAATGAGAAGAACCTTCTTACAGAATCCTGACTGAGAAAGGATTTAGGAGCTAAGAGTAAAGATGTGGCTAGGACAAGGGCAGGGTGCATGAGCCGGCACTGTGCTAAGTTCAGGGCACAGCACACGTCTTTTTCTTCCTTTTCTTTTTCTTTTTCTTTTTTTTTTTTTTTCTTTTTTTTTCTTTTGAGACAAGGTTTGGTAATGTAGCTCAAACTCATGGCAGTCCCCCTGCCTCAGCCTTCCCAATGTCAGGATGACGGGCATTCACTACCACACCCACCAAGGGAACAAGCCGAGTGGGTACAAGGCCTTGCACAGGCCAAGTCCCACCACCGCCAAAGAGGGAGGGGCTGGCATGGCTGAGGGGAAAAGGTTCGATGAGACCTCCTTCTACTTTAGTTTGAGGTACCAGAGACCATGACAGCAGGACTGCCCAGTGCTGGCTTCTCACAGCTCCCTTCCTCCTTTACCAAAGCCACAAGGTAAATATGACGCAGGCTGAGTTATAAAGGGTAAAAATGGTATAGATTGAGAAAATGCCCAAACCTGGGCCCTAAAGAACTGAAAAAGTCAACTATGGTGTCCACCCGGCTGAGCTGGGAACAAACAAAGACTTTGGGGGCTGAGCCTCCTCAACCTCTCTGAGGACCCTCCCTTAAGAACTGTCTGCACTGGGCTAGAGAGATGGTGCAAAAGCTCAGCGCACTTAATGGTCTTTGAGAAGACTGGGGTTTCATTCTAGCACCCACACAGTGGCTCACGACCATCTGCATGAAACTCCAGTCCCAGAGGATTTCGTGTTCTTTTCTGGTCTCCCTGAACATCATGTACACACGTGATGCAGGCAAAGCACCCACAGCCATAAAAGAAAAATAACTAAGTCTCTTAAAGAAAACAATTCTCTTCCTAATGATAACAATCATCCTGGGGAAAAGATTCAGTGAAGGCTGATGTCATCCCATCCAAACCCATAATCCAAAAGAGCCGCCAAGACCCCAAAGAGAGAGCACAGAGGCCTGCAGAAGTCATGAGGTTCTTCCTCCGAAACTGTCCACAGAAGATGGCGCTCAGTGGTAGACTGCTTGTCTAGCACAGAGACAGCTCTGGGTTGTGTTCAATCCCCACCATCAGAGAACCAGGAGAAACAAAGCAAACCCGTATTTAAACCGTGATGGAATCATACTTTTAACCAAACGTCCAGACTTACACCTGCAACCCCACCCCTAGGAAGGCTGAGGCAGGAGGACTGCCATAAGTCTAAGGTGAGCCCAGGCTCTAAACTGAGCTCCCAGCCTTCCAGAGAGTCTGTCTTAAAATAATAATAAAAACAAAGTAATAATAATAACAACAACAACAACAAAAAACTGCACCTCCAACTAGTTGCTCATCAAAATGATTACAGAGAGGGGAAAGCAACTCAAGCTACCCACTAAGACTTGGGAACTAGCTGGCAAAAACAAAAGAAAGCAAAATATGACCCAACTGACCAGCTGTTGCCTAAACCATGCCCTAAGCCTGAGGCCTGCAGCAGTAGTGAACAGGTGAGACCGCCAGCCAAGGAAAACATCCTTCCTAAAGTCCATTCAGGCATGTTCCCGCACACTCATGGACAATAATTATAGGTCAGAACCCAGGCCTCTGAGGGCACTGCAACAAAGAAGCCATTCTCAGAACTGTGAGTCAGGGATTGCCTCATGGGCAAGCAAAGGGACACTCACACATTACAGCAGGGACCACTGCTCTTTTCTTCTCCTTTTTACTTGTGGCTCTGGGAGTGGATGATGGCCTTGCTTGTGGCAGGAAGTGCTGTCCCACTGCACTACCTCCCAGACCGGAGTCTTCCTTTCTCTGAACTGCCTACCTTGCTGCAGTTTCTCCACGCCCAGGCATCCCATACATGGTATTCTTGGGGCAGAAAACACAAGGAGTCATGGTCTAACCTGATGGAGAGGTGGACAGAGCCATATCATGGTCTTGGGGCTAATGTGCAGTGATGATTGGTGGGCTTCTCCTTGGACTAGGAGGGGTGAATGTTTCCTGTCTCAGGAGAGTGCAGAAAGAAATCTAAATGAGAAACAAAGTAGTTTGAAGTTGATTTAAAGGCAGCAAGTGTCCTCCAAACATTCTCTTTTCCTTATAAGAGAGTCCTAAATTGAGGCTGGTCACTTTTCCTTGTGGTTTATTCAGTTTGCAGGGCTGCGAGGGGCAGCCATGTGACCTGCGGTAGTAAGACATGGACTAAGGCTGCCAGCCACACAGGACGTTGTCTCTAAAGTCCATCCAGGTATGCCCCTGAACATTTGCAGACAGCAAAAATATAGGAGATATAAATTCAAATACTGCCGAGTTCTTCTGGAATATCCCTCGGGTCCCTTTTCCTGCCCCTACTGCCATGACGGACAGCAAGTGAAGTGATCTGAGGATAAAGCCATACACTGAGGACAGCAGAGACTCCCATACCACACCTAGATGTCCTTAGCGAATGAGGGAGACTTCCTGTTAGTTTCAGTGTTGCCACTGGTTTTCTACCACACGGAGGACCAGAAGGCAAGGACATGAATGAGGCAACTGTGACAAGGCGGCAGAGGCTACTCAACTGAAGCCTGCCGGAGGGCAAGGTGCTAAAACTAGGCCGCAGTCACCAGAAACTGAGGAAATGGCTTTTCTAGAATAACTATGAATATCACAGACAGACTTGCTGAGAGAGGAAGATGATAAGCATCTATGGTGGGGTGGGGGGTCCTCAGACTGACAGCTTGAGGTTATCCTCAAGCCACAGGCAAGAGCTCTTTCACCTAGCTAATACACTGTCATGAAATTATGGGATGTGGCCCTTGAACCACTATCAGAACAATGGGAGGAGTGACTGAGTTTGCTTTTGTCATAGTGCTAGTAGATTTCTTTAAATATCTTTAAATATCTGTGTCAAAAAATAAAAAACTGTGTTCTTGCTTTAACAGTCTCTTCCTTTATTCCAAATGTGCTTTAACGTATTTATTGAATCAAGAGAAAAGAGGGGATGTCAACGGTGAAACAGATGTTGAGTTTACAGTTTTCTTCCAAATTCCAGCCGACGTCCGGATGTTACGTGTCTGTTCAAAAAGAAGTATGCTTGCATTTTAAACATTATCACCCTTTATTCCTAATGTTCTTTTACTTACACATAACATTATCTTGCTTTTTAAAAGTATGATTAGCTCACTATTGGTTACAAATTATAAGCATATTTTCTAGTAAAATCAATATAAATGATGATAAAAAATTACAAATAATTTTGAAGTAAATCACTGCATAGCGAAGGCGATCTAATAATGTGGCATTTGAAAAACGTTCCGTCATGAAAATTTTGGAAAGCATTTCAATTTTCTTTAATGTAAATTTCTCTACTTCTTCAAATAGATAGAATATGACATGAATTTTAATCATCTGAAGATGATTTCATTCAAAATGAAAATAGGTGTCAATTTATAATTGTTTATTTCCCTACACAAAGGATCAAAATTACATACGTGGCTCGAACTTCAGTTCTCCTGCTGGCCCTGATGGCGCGATCCCTTGCTGAAATTTCTTCTGTTCCAGATGTTGTACGGCCTGGTGAGGGGGAAAATAGGGAAGTACTGCTCGATATTTTTAGTCATGTATGTGATCTTTGGCAAAGCATGACAAACTGAATGTTTTTCCTAGAATACTCTCCTTCCATACTTTGAACACTGAGGAAGGATGGTCACTGTGGATTCATACAGACTCAGAGCAGAAGGTAGCACGTGAGATGGGCTTTGAGGCAGAGTCCCCTGTAGAGCATTGGTCATAAGATAAAAGCCTTGTTTTCCTCGGGGGTCCCCGAGCAGCTCTTCCTCCAGCCTAAGAGTACGGTCATTATTTTCATACATTCAGTTACCCTCTGATAAAGATCTGACCTGTAGCCAGGTTCTGTGGTGCTCATCTTTAATTCCAGCACTGGGGAGGAGAGGCCAGAAGGGCAATAGTTTGAGGTTATCTTCACAATACACAGTCCAAAGCCAGCCTTGGCTCCTGACTCTCAAAGGCCAATTAAAATGAAGATTTGGTCTCTTGTGTAGGTTTGCCTGTGTGCTGTCAGTGACTCTCCTTACTCAGGGACTAGGCACTGCCTCTGAAGGTGACGTCCTGAAACACTGACAGGCGCTTCCCACACCTAGCTGTTTTGACATGAATATCAACAGAGCCCTAAGAGGGGCCCGTGGGCTTTTACAAAAAGCAACCTGACCCATGTCACACTGCAGCCAAGAGATCTTAACCATGGCTGAGAGGGCCTACAAACAATACTAGTTTGGGGTTTCTTTGAGGGGGTTTGTTTGTTTGTTTGTTTGTTTGTTTGTTGGGCCCACTGATGGCTCTCCTGCTTGGCTCTGTTCTTACAGCTGGGTATTGTTTCATTCACTGGGAAATGGTTAATGGCCTTAAAGTTACACACGGCAGAGTTTGGGGGTATAAAGAGATAGGGTCGGTCTCTCACCAAACAATAAGGAAACCCATCTAAGGTGACCTTCAGAGATACTAGTCTTCTAATGGCTCCTTGAATGATGCTTAACTGCAGCTTAGAAAGCCACAAGCTAAGCTTCACCCACCAGTAATCACCACCAGGGGAATGATGGGTAACTTGGGGCTGCAAAGTTGACAAGATCTACAGTTATCTAGAAGATAAAACTCTGGGCCTGTCTGTGAGGAAGCTTCTAGATTTGAGTTAAGTGACGTGGGAAAAACCACCCTAATACTATTCCATGGACTGGAGGCCTGGAGTGCATAAAGAGGAGAGAGAGAGACAAGTGCCCACACTCATCTGTCTCAGCCTCCTGTCCTGACAAAGTGCATCCTCAAACTGGGGGCTAAGACAAACCTTTCTTCCTCTAAGTTAAATGTGCTTGGTATTTGTCGAGCAACAGAGAGAGCAACTAATACAGACGATTCGTTACCCTGAGTGCTGCCTAGGGGACCAAGATGATTTTTCACCCCACCTTAATCTTGTTTATTTTGAAAACAAGGCATGTGTATGCCAGAAGCTCCCCTTAGGTAGGCTGGCAAAACTGCCTGGATCCAAGATGGCTGCCAGAGCGAAGTAGGACTTCTAGCTTACTTATCACGCTACATGCCTGCCGAAGACCCTCCCAGGACAGGTGACAAGCGTCATAGAAGGAACCATAACAGGAATAAAAAGAAGTGGTGCCAGATTTCTGTAAAATCTACAACTATACTCAGAAAGAACATGAACACCCTTTGTTATCCTACATGCTGAGGCCTGATCTGACATTATCTGTCACCACTTCTCTGTTTATAATGGGACTTCTAAACTATGGTCCATAGCAATGTCTTTGAAAATTTTGTTATTGGCTATACTGGTCAGCATAACCGCATTAAGAATAATCTGCTACTCCATATGTGCTTTAAAGGTTAACTTGCATACCCTGAAATTAAAAAATAAAAAGGGAATTGCAGGGAATCCTGGAATTGGCCTGGTCTAGCTGCCCTGAGAAACATGTGTCATCAGATCCCTTAGGGCGGAGTCCATGGCTCCTGGGGCACCATGTGTCTTTCAGTTGCTGAGAAGCCAAGGCACTCCCGAGGCACTAAAGCATCCTGGCTACTTTAAAACTTTCTACCCCTTCCTGGTTAAGAGTCATTTCTCATCAGCCTAATCAGGTAACCTTGGCCCACTGTAAGTGCCGGCACCAGCACTTAGCAGCACTAAGAAGTCTCGCTACACTGTAGCTTAAACAAGGCAAAAATGTCTAATTTATACATTTTAAAAGAAAAGATTAATACTGTCCACCAGATAAGTCAACTCCTTTAATATGTTCAGGAATATATTTATGCTAAGAACTAATGCAGTTAATTACAAGATTAAGCTTTATCCTCAAACATGTCAGAGAATCTGTAGAATGTGACGTGTGAATGTTAAATGAAAAAGCTTACTATGATACAGACCCCAGGCCCTGCCAGTGTCCCTAAGGTCTCCAAGACGACATGGGCACAAAAACAAAGTACTCTCCCTGGATTGTGGTGTGATAACCACCAGGCAAGACTGCCCCACTGCCTCACCGCTGCTGGGCCCAGCCTGGATGCCGGGAGCTGTTTGTCAAGGCTCTCTGTCCATAAGTGTTGCTCCCGTGCTCTCTGCCCCAGCATAAGAATCACATGGATTGCTGAGACCATGATTAAGCAAGATGTTCTGCCAAGTACACACTCAAGGTCTTAAGTAAGACTATCAGAAAAGAGTACACTGTGGCCTCAAGGCTGAGAGTCGATTCTCACGCTGTTCCCGTGAGTGTGTCCACACTATCTCCTGAGAGTGACCTTCCGCTTTGACTCCCCATGCCTGAGATGTGTATAAATTGAACTGGTGAGTAAAGCTGAGGTGTCGTGTGGTATTGACTGCAGGCCTTCTCGAGCCTATCCTGTGTTTCCAACTATTTCTTGCCTCAGTTTCTTCTTTCTCTTCTTTTATTTTCAGTCCCCACTCCCTGGTCAATATGTCCAGAGCGGCTCTGGCACCTGAATTACAGACAAACCGGACACCTGGAGAGTTACTTGTCCCACGCTGCCTAAGACAAGGTGAAGCTGGTCTCTCCTATGTTCCTCCTCCACAGAAAGGCCTTTCAGATTTGCTGGGCCTAGCAGCCAAAAACAGACACTGCCTTGGAACCTGTGCCCCCAGTAAAGCCATCAACACCACAGGAACCTAATGGGATGGCCATTCAGGTCATGAGTAAGCCTCTGTCATTTTAATTGATACATAAGATATTTGAATTATACTCCGTACTATAATTTATCCTTCTCAGGTCTCTCATGCGTTTGAAGACTAGACTAATAAAAGAAGTAACTCTTTATTTACTGTTCCTTTTTCTGAAAGAAGGTTACTTTACTGCTCCTGGTAATCAACCACCTGTATCTCATAAGCAGGAGGAACAGAACTAGGGATCCCCATCAGACTCATGATGAGGGGGGTGCATCAGTTTACATTATAGGAACCTGCTTGTCCCTTATGCCAGGGAGTTGCTTCTGATGTAGCATCTCAGCCTTAGGAGGGACAATGGACAACATGCTCTCTAATCTCAACAATTAAGCTCATGGTCTTAAGGACCCACTATAATTCTCTGGGTACAAAGGATGAATCAGAGTCAACAATTTCCCTCTAGGATCAAACTCATAGTGGGGACGTGCTGAGGCCTGCTCTGTCACCTCTTTCACTCTCATCCATAATCTTCCAACAGTCAAGAACAAGGAGGTTGATTTGTGGGTTTGCCTCATTTTTCCTGCTCTTGGCCAGAGATGAAAGTCGCCTTCACTGATTAATCGGTGTGACGTGTCCTCATTGATTACACAACTCCAAGACGGGAAACTTGTAGCAAAGCTCGTTTTCAAACACACTAAAGTTTAAACTATGATAACTTAATGGTACACCAAGTTATATTATAAAATTTAGCTTGGTGTTCTGTTCCACTGCTATAATCTCAGCATTAGGGAGGTAGAGGCAGGAGGAGCAGAAGTTCCAGGCCAACCCTGGTTAAATGAGGCCTTGTCTCAAAAAAATTAAATAAACTATCAAAAAACAACAATGCCAGGTGGTGGTGGCACACGCCTTTAATCCCAGCACCCAGTAGGCAGGAAGATCTCTGTGAATTGGAGGCCAGCCTGTTCTACAAAGTGAGTTCCAGGACAGCCAAGACTACACAGAGAAACCCTGTCTCAAAAAAAAAAAAATAAAAATAAAAATAAAAAATAAACAAATCACAACAACAGCAACAACAAAAAGGCCACAGGCTTTTGGCAAAGCATCTACTATCTGGTTTGTGGTTCATGATGCACTGGAGACCAAGCCTCACACAGGCTAAGAACATCCCCAGCCTCTGGGCTGCACCTCCAGCCCCTAACATGGGTTCGTTTGTTTATTTTTGTTTATCTGAAACAGGTTTCACTCTGTAACACAGGTTGGTAGCTGGGCTCAAACAATCCTCCTGCCTCAGTAGCTTGGACTGCAGATGTACATCACTTCAAGGGGCCCTGCCAGCCCTGCCAGCCGCATCCCGTCAGTGTCTACCTGCTGACGCTCAGGTTGTGAGCCTCACGCAGGCCATGACAGCCCTGCCAGCTGCATCCCGTCAGTGTCTACCTGCTGACGCTCAGGTTGTGAGCCTCATGCAGGCCATGACAGCCCTGACAGCCGCATCCCGTCAGTGTCTACCTGCTGACGCTCAGGTTGTGAGCCTCACGCAGGCCATGACAGCCCTGCCAGCCACATCCTGTCAGTGTCTACCTTCTGGTACTCCTGCTTCTGAGCCTCAAGGTGGTCCTGCTGTTGCTGCAGCTCTTCTGTCTGCTTCTGCAGCTCACCCGCCCTCTTCTTAAGGTCATCCTCTTGCATTGCAATAATACTTTCATATTCTTTCAGCTCTTCCTCGGTAAATAACTGTTGTTTATCCAATGTCTAAAGGGAAATGGAAGTAAATAATAATGCCAGAAACACGGGGATGCTTGTGCTCAGTTTTAAAATCCTAGAATCATCATTATACAAAAGAGTGTGTATACACACACACACACACACACACACACACACACACACACACACACACACATACACACACACATATCAGTTTTTGGCAAAATAAAAAAAAATATTATATATATATATATATGTACACACACACACACACACACACACACACACACACACACACACATGCACACAGCCAGGGCCATAAAATACAAAATAAACAAATGAAGATGATTCGTGCCCAGATTAGTGGTGTGACTTCCAGGATATCCTGGGTTACATGTGAGTGAGTGAGTGAGTGAGCGAGCGAGCAGCAGAACTGAGTGAATGAATGTGAGAGCAGAAAAGAATGACAGAAGGAAGACAGGGAGGGAGGGAGGGAAAGAGGGGGAAGGAAGAGAGGAAGGAAGGGAGAAACAGGTCTATGTTAGTGATTTCTTTTTAACTAATTTACTTACTATATTTTAAATATTTATTTTGTGCATATGATGTGTATATGACTGGATGCATTTATATGTACCATGTGCATGCTGGCACCTGCAGAGGCCAGAGGAGGGTGTTAGATCCTACAAAACTAGAAGCATAAGCAGTTGTAAGTCACCTTGTGTATCCTGGAGACCCAGCCAAGGTTCCTGACAAGAGCAGCAAATGTTCTTAACCACTGAGCCATCCCTCCAGCTCTTCCTTATACTTTTTATTTTTCCATTTCTTTGTTTGTTTTTCTGTATTTCTTTTTTAGGTTTTTCAAGACAGGGTTTCTCTGTGTAACAGCCCTGGCTGTCCTAGACTCACTCTGTAGATCAGGCTGGCCTTGAACTCGTGGATCCACCCGCCTCTGCCTCCCGAGTGCTGGGATTACAGGCATGTGCCACCATGTCCAACCCTGTTTATACTTTTTAAAGCTGTTTCTTTTCTGGGTTTTGGAGACAGAGGCTCATATAGTCCAGGAAGACCTTAAACTTGCTATGTCTATGAAGATGGCACCTCGAGCCCTGATTCTCCGCCTGGGCTCCATGTTTCTTCGTATTTATTTGTGTTGCTGGGGACTGGACATGGCCATGGGGGTGCTCCACCACTGAGCTACACTCCCAGCTTCCCTTTTTTCCCACCACCACCCTCTTTTCACTTTCTACTTTGACAAAGTTTTACTAACTTGCCCAGGCTGGCCCTGAACTCACTCTGTAGCTCAGGCTATCCTTAAACTTACAACAATGTTCCTTCCTCAGTCTCTGGAGAGTCTCTGGGCTAACAGATTTACATCAACAGTTGAGCTTCTTCTATAGAAAGGCAGACAGACAGACAGACAGCGTGGATAGTGGGAGGCGGGGGACAATGCACAGGCCAGAGAAGACATGAGTGTCCTACTCTATCTCTTCCACTTTTATTCCCTTAAGACAGGGTCTTCCACTGAACTTGGAGCTTGTCTGGCAGACAGCAAGTCCCAGCAGTCCTCCTACTGTGCCACTCTCCCCACAGGGTTGCAGGTATGTGTGGCCATGCCTGATTTGAACTCCAGTCCTTACACGTGCATAGCAAGCACTCTCATTCCCTGAACCATCTTCCCAGACCACAACTTCTTTTATAATAGCAAAAAAATATCGGAAGACATGTCTAATGGCTTACGCCTGTGATCCCAGCACTCAGGAGACAGGAGGCAGGACGGCTACTACAAGAGTGAGGTTGAGACACTGTCTTGGAGAACAAAAGCATGGAGGTGCGTGTCTGTAATCACAGGCATGATGCCGGGGATCAGTTAAGGCTACCCTTGGCTACATGAGACACTGCCTCAAACAATAATAAATGAAACAGATCTGTAGAAACAGCTCACTGGGTCCTTTAATTTATTCTTAAAATGTACCTATGTTTTAAATTTTCAGTGGTGTTATTTTATAGTTACCAAATGTATACATTTTAAAAGATTTCTAATCGTAGTGATGGGGGGGTGCTGGGGTGGGGAGGGGGTGTGAGCTGACTCAACAGTTAGGAGCACTGGCCACTCTTGGAAAGGACCCAGGCCTGGGTCCTAGTATTCACATGGTGGCTCACAATAGTCTGTAATTCCAATTCCAGGTAACTGGACAGCACTTTTCCTCCTCCTCAGGCATGAGGCATGCATAGGGCACACATATACATACAGGTGATACACATACACATATAATAAAAATAAACACTTTAAAAAATATTTCTAATTTTATGTAGATTGCTCATAAAGAAATAAGTTTGCTAGAAAGTTTTCCAAAGAGACAAGGAACAATTATTTTATAATGGTATTTTGTATAAAACATTAATACTAACATTACACATATAAACATAATGAGAAATGACATAGTGGTGCAGAGCTTCTAGAACTGCACGCCCCTCCACAGTTGGTCTTATTACCTCCCAGCTGTCTGGCTCCAAGAATTCTTTCTTCTCTGTAGCTCTCAAAAATTCTTCCAGAGTCACCAAACGGTCTTTGTTGATATCAATCTAATTGAAGGAAAATATAAAAACAACATAAATATATCTTCCTTATTTTTGAGGTACAAATCTTCCATGGGATGCCACCTTGCAAACATTCAGCAATTAGGACCAGGTTAGCATACACAGAAAGGGGCGGGAAAGTGAAGAAAAGTACTCCATTTTCATGGGATCTTCATCCCCTATTATAATTAAAACTTGAAAATGCAAGCTGTCCATCGACCTGATGTGCTTCAGACCAACACACCGAGGAAGCAATCTGGCTGGTTGCATTGTTACGGCCAATGCCTTCACCACAATAATCATAATCCAGCTAGATTAGTGCTTGGACAAGAAAAGCCCCACCCCAATGCAGCAGCCATACTCAGGAACAAAGTAGGACCAGCTAAGACACCCAGCCTACTGCTTTTCACAGGCATGGGTACACTTTCTGAGGTCTCAGTGTGCACGGATCTAGCTATGCAGACCTGTGTGACCTGAACTTCTGGTGGTCCTTCGGTCTCCGCCTATCGAGTGATGAGATAAGAGGCATGGGTAGTGCTCTGAAGAAGAGTGGCTGCCATAGGCTCATGTATTTGAAAGCTGTCATTAGGGAGGAACACTATTGAGAGGGATTAGGAGGTGTGGCTAGGTCGGAGCAGCTGTGGCCATGCTGGAGGAAGCGAGTCCCTGAG
Source organism: Acomys russatus (assembly GCF_903995435.1). Taxonomy (NCBI): domain Eukaryota; kingdom Metazoa; phylum Chordata; class Mammalia; order Rodentia; family Muridae; genus Acomys; species Acomys russatus. The sequence continues at coordinate 65,988,875 of NC_067143.1, read as the reverse complement.
ATTTCAAATGCTCAAGCCAGGCCTGGCGTCTTACTCTCTCTGCCTGCAGATCAGGATGTAGCTCTTTGCGACTTCTCACACACTGCACTGGCCAGGACAGCGGGGCCCTGACACGACAGACTGCACTGGATGGCAGGGCTACCACACAATCAGCACAGAGAAAAGGAAACCGGAAAAAGAAATGAAGAAAATGAAAGATCACATCTGCCCTCTAGTGGGAGTGATCCAGTAGAGAAAGAAAAACCTGACCCAAGAAACAAAGGGAGTCTAAGGCAGGGAGAAGACCTTTAAGAGAAAGACCAGCACTTGTCTGCATAGGGCCTTCAGCAGAGGCAGCAGCCATGATTACTCACAATACCAGACCCAAGACAAACAAATGGGTAGAGAGGTGGAGTGGTTGGACGGCTTGGTGGGAAAGACGGGCCATTCTCCTGCTTGCCTCTTTCAGTAGGAAGCTGACAGGAAGGGCACCAGCAGCAGAAGAAAAGGGACATCTTGAGGTTTTACGGAGAGCAGAGAATAAGAATGGGGAAGCAAGTGGAGCAAGAATTAGAGCGGCTGTGCAGAGGGCCTCCCAGGGACCTGGGTTCACAGCCTAGAGCTACTGCGGCCAGTTAGCAGGCTCTGAGTTTGTGTCCAGCCACGTCTCTCTGCTCCAGTATTTAAGGTGCGGGGAGGGGGGCGTCACACGATAAATGGAACAAACACTTTGCTACGGCAATTCTCCTTCTCCTCACAGCTGTCAGTGACTTAACAACATGTGTCACTCTGTTTTCTGGAGAGCCAAGTCATGGGAGAAAGAAAAACTCACTGAGCAAGTAAAGCTGAAAAAAAGAGTCAGTTGCTCTAAAAAGCAGAAATTAAAATCTTAAGTCTCGGCAATGGTTTCTGCGGTTATCACAATCACTGCTGCGTCCTACAGCAGGGGTCGACATCCCTGCCTCCAGCTCCGCGTGTGTTGCTGAGGCAGCCTGAGAGGTACCCATCCTCTTCTCACTGAGTGTGGAAACGCTTCAGCCGGGAAGATGTGAGCAGAATGGGCACGGTATGGCTGGACATCAGTCCGACTCACTACTCTGTGAATGGCCTTGAGTGTCTTATGCCCCTTATATCATCCACTGAGAGAGTCTTCCTGTGGCCTCAGAATGAGAGACACCAGAAAGCCAAACCACACTAGACCCAAGCTGAGCTGAGCTGGCCCCACCTCCTTGGACCCTTGAAGCTTATGAAAGGCAAACAAAACATAAATATTTGTTTCCATAATTTTTTCAGATAGGGTTTCTCTGTGTAGCCTTGGCTGTCCTGGACTCACTTTGTAGACCAGGCTGGCCTCAAACTCACAGAGATCCACCTGTCTCTGCCTCCCGAGTCCTGGGATTAAAAGCATGCACCGCCACACCTTGCTGCTTTCATGATTATTAAAGCAACAGAATTTGGGAGTCTTCTTAGTGTAGGCTGAGTATCCATTGACTAAATTGTGTGTTACCAGATGTGGCTTTAAATTTTGGATTTCTAAATTAATTCATTTTGGATTCAATCCCAGAATGAAGGAGGCAGATGCAGGAAAATCTCTGTGAGTTCAAGGCCAACCTACAAAGCGAGTTCCAGGACAGCCAGGGACACACACACACACACACACACACACACACACACACACACACACCCCTGCCTCCTGCACCCTCAAAAAATGAGATATTTGCATACATATAATGAGGTACCCTGGGGAGGGATCATATGGTGGTTTAAATAAAAATGGCCCTCATAGGCCCATAGGGAGTGGCACTATTAGTGGCCTTGTTGGAGTGGGTGTGGCCTTGTTGGAGTGGGTGTGGCCTTGTTGGAATAGATGTAGCCTGGCCAGTATGTCACTGTCAGTTCCTGTCACCTATAGATTCAGATGTAGAACTCTCAGTGTCCTCAGCACCATGTCTGCCTGCACGCTGCCATGCTTCCTGACATGCAATAACAGACTAACTCTCCGACTGTAAGCCAGCCTCAATTAAATGTTTTCCTTTATAAGAGTTGCTGTGGTCATGGTGTCTCTTCACAGCAATAGAAACCCTAACTAAGACAGACACTCCTCTCCAAAAACAAAATTGATTTATGATTTATATATATATACAACTTATACATACATACAGCCTGGAGGCAACTTTATACAATTTTTTAAATAATTTGGTACATGAAACATAAAAATTCATGGTATAGGCTTTTTTCTATTTCTTGCATCTTTGTCAGTGATCACAAAGTGTTGAATTTTGGAGCATTTTGGATTTCTGATTAGAGCTTTCCAACCCATAGAGGCTTATGTAGGCTTAAAAAAAATGTCAACTATACAACATCTTTTTTTTACTACCCAAATGTTTATTGCTTATATACAGTAGTGTCATAATCTTGTAAAATATTTAAAGTACTTACAAACTATTTTGTTATACAAATCTAGTATAATATTCTAGTCACAATACAAAATCCAATTAAATACCTACTGTGGGAATTAGAGAGATGGCTCAATGACTAGAAGCACTTGCTGCTCTTGCAGAGGACCCAGGTTCAGTTCCCAGTACCCACACGGCCTCTCACAACTGCCCTTAATTCCAGTTCCAGGAAATCAAGTGTCTTCTTCTGGCCTTCTCAGGCACCAGGCATGCACAAGTGCACAAATGTGTATGCAAGCAAACACACATGCACATACAATAAAAACAAATAAATATAAAAAATTACCAACTTCATATTTACTCATCCATCTTATGATGAGAAATCCTGCAAGAACGTGACTAAGGGAGGGAATGGCGCGCCCGCCCCTAAAGCACACCTCACTCATGACGTGCTCCCGCATCCGCAGCCTTTCTTCTTCCATTTCTATCATGTCATCCTCTGCATTCCGCGGGTCATACACTTTCTCCAGCTTTAAAAAAAAAATGTGAAAACTAACAGAAAGAAGAGAAGGTGACTGAAGGGAAGGAGGCAGGCAGGGCTGAGGCGGTAACAACTGTTTACCTCTTTTGTGAACAGCGCTTCTAACTCTTGCTCATCCAGGAACCCGTCATTGTTGACATCTACAGTTCAATAGTTATAAATGCAAATGTAGATTCGAATCCTCAGAAAATAAACACTTAACATACATTTGCAAACGTAGTGCTGGTGTGAAGTGACAACTGACTGCAGGACAGGCTTCATCTTTTCCATGACGCCTCAGATCAGTACAAGGGACAATTCTATCTTTACAGTTCATAATCATGTCTTAGAAAAGTACATATTATCTACTTCTTTCAAGAGAGAGAGAGCATTATCTACAAAAACAAAAGTAGTTAAAAACAAAATTTAAGCAAACATCTTGCTGTGTAGACCTAACTGGTCTGGTATTCCCTATGTAGTGCAGGATGGACTAGCACATACAGCAATCCTCCTGCCTCAGTTTCCCAAGTCTTGGGATTCCAAATGTCACCACCATATCAGCCTAGCAAATTATAATTCTGTCATGAAAAGCTTGCTAGATACAACCTAACCAGCCACAGAATTACCTCTAGCTTACAGAGAGCTTTGAAGTGAATCCCACAATGAGTAAATAGCAAGCACAGGCAGGAAGACACAGCTATGATCTGAGATATCTTCTACTGAGATCAGCTAAAAGACTATTAACAACCTCACTTGAAAAAAGAAAAACTCTAAATCTATGTTAGAGCTCAACAGCAAACCATCACAGCGAATTACGAGTAAATCAAATACAGACTTGTCAAACAGCAGATATAAATATCAATATTTGTATCCAATCTGTTACCGTGTAATTTGAAAAATGTCTTGGGGTCAAAGTCATTAGGGTCCAATCCATCAGCCTCTTCCCAGACCTCTTTTAGCTGATCTTTGCTTCCCTGTGAACCAATTTTAAGAAATTGCTCAAAACAAGACAGAACCTATGTAGAGACTCAAAGCATATGTCTGAGGAACATTTCAGAATTAAGACTCGAAGTTTACGTGCTAAACTTAGGACAAGGCACTGACTTCACCTAGAGCCGGTTTCCGGGCAGCACAGTGCTTACAGGGTGATTGACTTTGGGGTGGTTTTCATGCTTCCTCTTCATTTCTTCAAACTTAGCCTCCTCCTCCTTCCTCTTCTCCTCGTCCAGGGTCTTTAAGTGCTCCCTGCGCTTGTGCTCCTTCAACATCTCGTACTTCTTGAACTCCTCGTGCCGCGTGCGGTCGTACTGCTCCAGGTCCGAGGTGGCCTGGGGCGTGGCACAGTCAAGGCAACGACAGTCAGTGCATGTGTGGTGTGCGTGTGTTCACACATGTGTGGGCAGCTGTGTGCAGGTGTGTGGGATACTGGGGGTCCTCCCTGATGGCTCTCCACCTTGCAGGGTCTCTCAAGTGAACCCAGAGCTGCCTCCCCAGAACAGAAAAAAAACAGCTCTTAGAAATACAGTGTGCTCTCTAGCAGAAGTAACACAGGGGGATAAGACAAACAAGCACTGGACTATTCAAAGCAAGAAAAATAAAAAACTGATTTTAAAAAGAAGGAGCCTGGCCAAGCACAAACAAGACACAAAATGGAAGCGGTCACAGCTACTTCACTAAATTTCATGACTGCCCAACTAAAACATCAAGCTTGTCAATTTCCCTCATAAGTAATGTCACAGGTCTGCAAACTCTCATCTAAAACTGCCTGGGCCAACCAACTGTGGTAGTTCATGCCAGTATTCCCAGCATGCATGAATCCCTAACATGCATGAAATCCTGAGCCACACACTAGTACTACACACAAATATAATGTATAGTAATACAATAAAATAAACAACATATAATAGTAATAAACATTATCATACGTAAAATACCTATAATAGTAATAAAATTTTTAAGGGATTTTCCAAATTTTAGGGCACAGGGAGGAAGGCCCAATGGAGACAGAGAAAGAGGAATCACACTACCTCATGCCAAGAAATAGCATGAGACAGCATAAGCTGGTGAAGGAAACTGACTCTCCCGTAGACTCCCTTACAAAGTCTAAGTAAAAGCTATGGACACCATCGTAGACTTGCCAGTTCAAGCCTGGCTCAGGTTGCAGCACTGTGGATTTGGGGACATGGGTGAGTGGCATGCACCCATGTGAGTACTGCTATCTGTAGTGAGAGAGCTGAAAGCAACCTCCCTCGGAAGATGCGTGTTTCTCCAGAGCATGTGAGCGTGCTCCTGCTTCACAAGTTTACCTGTCAAATCCCAGATCCTCAACAGATCACAGAGACCCCTGTGGGGCGGATGCTCACCGCTTTGATTAGCATATCCAAGTCTCTGGACTCAAACGTGTCCGGATTCTGGTGGTTCAGGTGTTCAAACTGCTTGAGAAGAAGGTGGTGATTCATGCCAGTGTCTGCAGCAGTGTGAGAAGACAGCACACGTCAGCATGCCAGTGTCTGCAGCAGTGTGAGAAGGCGGCACACGTCAGCATGCCGGTGTCTGCAGCAGTGTGGGAAGACAGCACACATCAGCATGCCGGTGTCTGCAGCAGTGTGTTAAGACGGCACACGTCAGCATGCCGGTGTCTGCAGCAGTGTGAGAAGACGGCACACGTCAGCATGCCGGTGTCTGCAGCAGTGTGAGAAGATGGCACACGTCAGCATGCCGGTGTCTGCAGCAGTGTGAGAAGACAGCACACGTCAGCATGCCGGTGTCTGCAGCAGTGTGAGAAGACGGCACACGTCAGCATGCCAGTGTCTGCAGCAGTGTGGGAAGACAGCACACGTCAGCATGCCGGTGTCTGCAGCAGTGTGTTAAGACGGCACACGTCAGCATGCCGGTGTCTGCAGCAGTGTGAGAAGACAGCACACGTCAGCATGCCGGTGTCTGCAGCAGTGTGAGAAGACAGCACACGTCAGCATGCCGGTGTCTGCAACAGTGTGGGAAGGCAGCACATGTCAGCATGCCAGTGTCTGCAGCAGTGTGAGAAGACAGCACACGTCAGCATGCCGGTGTCTGCAGCAGTGTGAGAAGACGGCACACGTCAGCATGCCAGTGTCTGCAGCAGTGTAGGAAGACGGCACACGTCAGCATGCCGGTGTCTGCAGCAGTGTGGGAAGACGGCATACGTCAGCATGCCAGTGTCTGCAGCAGTGTGAGAAGACGGCACACGTCAGCATGCCGGTGTCTGCAGCAGTGTGGGAAGACGGCACACGTCAGCCCCAGAGGACACCAAACATTAACCTCTGGCCTCCACACACATGAGTGTGCACACACATAGGCACATACACACCACACACATAAAAAAGCATGCTGGCACTTAATGTAAAGCCCTCCACTGGCGGCAGCATCCCCCCTGCCCTGCACCGACCTTGGAGGGAATCCAGCTTAGCCTTGATGAGCATCCTCAGCCTTCCGATTTCTTGCCTCTTTAGTTCATCAAGTTTTGTCCTCACCTTGTGACTGACAAAATCCAGCTCTTTGCTCAGCCTCCCACTCTGCCAACGAAATTCACAAATTAGTCTTATCTAGCACATCTTATTTTATGCCTGATGCAACAGAGTGAAAACAGCACTGCAAGAACTGGAAAGACACCTCAGCAGTTAAGACCATAGGCTGCCCTTCCAGAAGGCCTCAGTGTGGCTCCCAGCACCCACATGGTAGCTCACAACCATCTGTAACACCAGACTCAGAGGATCTAACACCCTCTCTGATGTCTACGGACATCCCATCTGTGCATTCACATGATGCACAAGCACACACAAACAAAACACCCACACATTAAAAATTAAAACATACTTTTAAATAACATAATCCCAGATTAGTAATGGTTTGCCTGACTTGGGTAACTTTCACGTTATAAAAGCATTCCTCTTATTTCATTTCCTTTGCTTTCAGTTGGACATGACCACTCATTCCTAGCATCACAGTACTCGGGAGGCAGAGGCAGGTGGATCTCTGTAAGTTCAAGGCCAGCCTGGTCTACAAAGTGAGTCCAAGATGGCCAAGGCTATACCAGAAATAATGTTTCAAAAAAAAAAAAAAAAAGCTAAAGATAGGTGCTGGAGAAATGCCTCAGAGGTTAAGATCACTGACTTCTCTTCCAGAGGTCAGGAGTTCAATTCCAGCATCAACCATGGTAGCTCACAACCATCTATAATGTGATCTGATGCCTTTTTCCTGGCCTGTAGGCAGAGTGAGCACATGACCCAAAAATTCCATCCCCAGGACTATAACTAGAGGCTGAAACATGCTAACACAGTAACTTAAGCGTCACTGTTCACTGCAGCATTTCTCAGACTGACAAACACAAACAGCGATAATCCAAACGTCTTATCAACTGATGAACAGACAAAATCTACCACGCCTTCCCTCAGTTCAGTCCCAAGGAGAGGAGGTTATCTCTAGAACACACATGTATCCCCTTGGGGATACACGATAGCGTGGCATCACGTGTAACAGGTGCCGACTGTACATTCCTCAGGACATCCAGGGTACCATACATAAGGTATTCTTAGGATGGAGGCAAATGGTTGTCCCTGCCGTATTAACATAACATAGAGCTCACTACATCGATAGGGTACCATACATAAGGTATTCTTAGGATGGAGGCAAATGGTTGTCCCTGCCGTATTAACATAACATAGAGCTCACTACCTCCTCTGGTAATCTGGAACTGACCAAAGCACCAGGCCCTAACCTGCTCTTCACCTTTGAATAACTGCCTGCTCTCCTCAGAACATGATACAAGCTACTGCACTTGCTATCCACGGCCCTCTACCATGTGGCCCGGGACTCCATTACGTGGCCGTTCGTGGCCTCCATCTCTAACTCCTGAGTCCAACTCCAGAGTATCCTAAACACGGCATGGGTTACAGCCCTTTGACTGTTTGGCTCATACAGCACGCAGCCCTTCCCTCTTCCTTCTACTTCCTGCGGGGAAGAATGACTTCCCGCCTTTCCCCACTACTTCACACGGGCCACGTGACTATAAAACAACAACCCATATCAATCCATCCACGCTCTCTCTCAGTCTCACATTTCCCTTCTTTTCCACGGAGCCCTCGTCTTGTGCCTCAGGTGTTCAACTAAGCGTCCGCCATGCCCACTGCTGGACTCCACTCACCCTTATCTCCTCTATGTCCGCTTTCTGGAGCTTTTCTTTGAAATGCTGGTCTGTTTCCAGGACGTTAATCACTTGCTTGAGGTAGTCATCGTAATAAAGTCCGGTACCCTTCGAGTCAGAAACAGCAGTCACAATTCACAAAGTCTGCCTTGCTCTGAACAGAAAGATTTGAATCTTGAAAAGCAACTTCTAGCAAATTCCCCAACAGCTTCAATGGTCAAGAAAGAGTTCTGAGTCGGGATCAACATCACAGTTTATTACAAACTAGGTGTAAGTGTCCTAGTGGTTTAGAGAGCGAAGCTTTAAGGCTGCATGTGTAGCTAGGAGGGGCAGTGCTTGCTGAGAATGCACAAGGCTCCGGGTCCCGTCCCCACCAATGACGAACAACACGGTGGTGAGAATGGGATCCTGGGGGAAAATAGATGGCCTCTTCCCATGATCATCTCTCCCTCTTCTGAAAACAACAGTATTTTTCTTCTTGGCTGATTATTGCTACATTAAAAATATACTATGATTAATTCTTTTATATACCAATCATTTTAAGCAGTACTGGTCAGTGTTTTGTTGCCTGATTCCTGCCTAGTACCCTTTCCACTACTGCTTCAGAAATACGTCCTAAAGTGTAGGATTATATGTCAGCATTAGCAATACTTCATGGGGGGCTGGAGAGGTGGCTCAGAGGTTAACAGCACTGCCTGCTCTTCCAGAGGTCCTGAGTTCAATTCCCAGCAACCACATGGTGGCTCACAACCATCTATACTGGGATCTGATGCTCTCTTCTGGCCTGCAGGTGTACATGCAGATAGAGCAAGCACTCATAGACATAAAATAAATATATAAATCTTTAAAAACTTAAAAAAACAGTCCTTCACAGTACGTCCCCTCCACTGACTGAGCCATTTGGCAGCGATCCCACTACTCTGCCTCCGCCATGGTCCGTCTGGGTCTTCAGTCTGCCCACACACTTACTGGCGGCTCTATCCTCACGCTCTCCACGGGCTCGGGGTTGTGTACTTTGGTCTTGTCTACGTCTATAGGCACAGCTTCCAGAGCAGTAAACACGCACGGAACCAAGAGGAAACAGAACCGCACTTGGATGATCCTCTGCCTCATCTGAAATGAAGAAGTCATTACGCAGAGTCCTGGGAAGATGCTGCAAGGCTGCAGACGTGCATGCCCAGAGCTGCTGCAGTTGTATATCCATCCCAAAGAGGTTAAAGGCAAAACTAAAACAGGCGAACAAAAACACCACTAGGAGACGGGGTAAAAATGGATTACAACTTACAAATTTGACACTTAAAATTAATCACCAAAGAAAATCAGAGGACAGCTGGCCAGATGGCTCAATGGTTAAAGGCAAACACACAAATAAAGAAGTAGGTAAATAAACATAGGAAAACATTGTTCTTAAAAAGAAGAAAATCAAGAACTGACGTGGGCCTATCACTCTGCTGGCTCAGGTGGGAGAGTTGTAAGTCCTAGGTCGGCATAGGTTGTCACGACCCCTCCAGTGGAGTCTGTGGGACAAATGCTGTTGCACAACCCGAGGCAACGACCCCTGCCCAGGGAGAGCCTCCTGGAATGGGTCTGATGTTCCTGCCAGGAGTATTTGATTGCAGCCTTTTTTTCTCATTGTGTTGGCATATTCCGTCTCTATTCTTTCTCCCATACCAGGACCCTTCAAACACATGACGCCGTTTCCATGAAACGCCCTAACACGGAAACGGAGCCAGGGACCATTCAGGCCCGGAGTTCACCACCAAGCTCTGCTGGTCTTCTCCACTTATTAAAAGAAACATGTCTAAGAATTATTCATTAGTTAATAATTTATATTATGACTTACAAAGAAATAAAGTGTTTCAGAACGCTCCAGATAGTGGCACTCAGATATTAGAAAGAAGAACTAAGAAAAAACTTTCTTGGTCCCCACACTCCCCAGCACACAGGTGCTGGGCAAAAATTAATGAGAAAACATTGACCGTTTGACAAAGAGGGCACATGTGTACTGAAACCAAGCCAATAACTTAAGAATGAGGACGTCTTTACTTTGCATTCTGTACCCTGCATTGTTTCATTTCAAGTCAATAATTCAAAAATGACAACACCATCCCTTTGCATTACGTACTTTGTACTGGGTATGCCTGATTGCGTCACTGACTCCCTTGAATCTACTCCATGGAAAATATCACCACAATGCACTCCCTGTTTCAAGATGTGCATAAAAGTCTAGAGCGCTTGCCTAGGAAAAACACTCAGACTCAAACTGCCTCTGGGTGGTCTTTCTTTGTCTCCGCCAAATCCTTGTGCACCGACGCTGTGAGAACTCCCGTTCCCAAGGACCTGTACCCGACTGAGATGGTCCGTGGCAGGTGGCACCCAACGTGGGGCGCCACCGGGTCACTGGGTGAGACCTGGAAGCAAACAGAGCCTGGAATGGGGGTGCACAGCTACAGTCCCACACTTGGAAGGCTAGGTTAATGAGACCACTGCTGGTCTGAGAGCAACCCTGAGCTGCACAGTAAGTTCCAGACCAGCCAGGGTACTGTAGCAAGATCCTGTCTCAAAAACAAAAAGGAAGAAAGGGAGGGGTGGAGCCGGGAAGGAAATTATGGGAGAAATATTTTTCAGGCAAAATTAAAAAGACATGAAGCAAAACCCTGACTTCTAACCACTTATATATAAAAAAAAAAAAAAAAATGTGAAAGTTAGACAAGGTGGCTCCAGCCTTGTATTCCAGGACTTGGGAGGCTGACAAGAGGATCGCAATGAATTCAAGGCCAGCCTGAGCTACACAGTAAGTTCCAGGCCACTCTGGGGGCAGACACTCACTGTCAGAAAAACAAACTAAAGAAAGTGAGCATTGAGAATATGGAAGGCATAAGAAACAAGGGGCACATGAGAGGATAGGGGGAGGGGGAGAGAAAAGGTAGCGTCATGAGAAAGAGAAAGGCAGAAGAGTGCAGAGGAGACAAAACATTGCTTGTTCGATGTCATGTGAGGAATCTGTATTTAAACACATGTGTTTACACGCCTATGACAGCAATCCAGGAAAGAAACTGTGAGAAGGGGAGAGGGGGCCAGTGAGAAGAGGGACCCTGGTGGGAAGGGCAGTGAGGAGTCAACAGGAACAAAACACAACACATAGGTACTAAAATGCTATATAAGGAAACCCATCATTTTGTACATTATAAAATTTTTAACTGAAAAAAAAAAAGCAGAAGAGGCAAAAAAAAAAAGATTAATTACAAAACGCTCAATACAAGGGGCTGGGGGGATGCTTCAGTGGTTAGGAGCTCCTGCTGCTCTTCCAGAGGTCCTGAGTCCAGTCCTAGCACCCACGTCAGATTGCCCACAGCTGTACACAGCTCCAGTTCCAGAGGACCTTCTGGCTCCACAGGCATCAGGCATGCGTGTGGTACACAGACACACACAGGGGCAAAGCACCCATATGCTTAAATGTAAAATAAACAAATCCTAAATAAATAAAACAAGAGGGCTGCAGGCACAGTCAACAGCCTACTGTTCAGAGAAGTCAGGCAGCTCACCGCCACCTGCGACTCTGGCTCCAGGGAATTTGATGCCCTCTTTTGGCCTTTGTGGGCACCATATGCAAATGTACAGACAGATACAGATAAACAAAAACTAAAAATATTAAAAACAAAACAAAACAAAACAAAACAACAACAAAAAAAAAACAATGAAAGCATAGTGAAAAACAGCCAGGCTAGGGAGATGACTCAATGGGTAAAGGCATTTCCCAGCAAGGCTGACAAACTGAGTTTGGTCTCTGGGACTCATATGATGGCAGGAAAGAACTTGTGGTGGTTTTTTGGTTTGTTTGTTTGGTTTTTTTTTGGTTGGTTGGTTGGTTTTGGTTTGTTTGTTTTTGGTTTTGTTGGTGGTTTGAGTTGGGTTTTTTTGTTTGATTTTTGTTTGTTTGTTTTTTTTTTCAAGACAGGGTTTCTTTGTGTAGTCTTGGCTGTCCTGGAATCACTTTGTAGACAAAGCTTGCCTCGAACTCACATCAATCCACCTGCCTCTGCCTCTGGAGTGCTGGGATTAAATGCATGTGCCACCGCTAAAGATTTATTTATTATTATGTATGTGAGTGTATGTATGTACACCCACAGGCCAAAAGAGGACATCAGATCACATTACAGATGGTTGTGAGACATCATGTTGTTGCTAGGAATTGAAATCATGTTGTTGATAGGAATTGAACTCAGGACCTCTGGAAGAGCAGTCAGTGCTCTTAACCACTGAGCCATCTCTCCAGCCCCAGGAAAGAACTTGAAAGCCGGCTCTGGCCTCCACAGGTATCCCATGATGCACATGCACACTCAGAGAATGAATGAATGAGTGAATGAATGAGTGAATGAATGACAAAACAAACCAAAAAATGGTGGACGGTGGTGGCGCACACCTTTAATCTCAGCACTTGGGAGGCAGATGCAGGTGGATTGCTGTGAGTTCAGGCCAGTCTGGTCTACAGAGTGCGTTCCAGGACAGCCAGGGCTACACAGAGAAACCCTGTCTTGAAAAAACAAAAACAAAAACCAAACAAACAAAAAAAGCTGCTTTCAAGTAAATATGCCAATAAAATACCCAATAGGCCGGGTGTGGTGGCACAGCCCTGTAACCACAGGGGTAAAGAAGCAGAGGCAGGAGGACTGCAGCAAGATTGTGGCCAGCCTATCTTACATAGCAAGTTCCAGGCCAATCAGGGCTGTATATGAGAGACTGTGTTTCAAAACACGACAACAAAAAAGTGTGTCTGTCAGGTGGGATGCTGGAGAGGTCTCTGCAGTGTGGCGATGACTATGTTCACCTCTCACTAGTAGATGCCATGGGGTTAAAACAGGAGGGCAGAAGATTTCAAACATTTTGAATACAGTAACTGAAGTTTCACTCCGTCTCCATAATGATCCACAGCTCCAGGTCTCCTGCAAGGATTGGAAAGGTTTACGATCTGACACTACAGGCTTTTGTACATATAAGCTTATGTTAGGGGTCAGATCGAGGCCAATGCTAAGAACTTCCACAGCACTGAGGAAGGCAGACAGGAAACAGACACAGTACTCAGAGAGCCACAGAGCAGGCCTGGAATGACTGACACCGAAGTGGCAGGCTACCTGTGAGTAGCTCCTCTGCAGAAGCACAGATTCCCAGGGTCTGTGCTGTAAACCAGAGATGTGGGAGGCCCCACAATCTCCTATAGAGTCCTGTAGCTAATCTGAAGCAACAGAAATCACTGCCCTTCAACACACTGCCTCTGTCTGCTCTGTCGTGCAGAATGCTTATCTCCAAGGGAGTGTCAAGGCTGAGGGTATAACTGGGCAGCAGAGCCCTTGGCAAATACATTGCAGGCCCTGGATTCCCTCCCCAGCACTAGGGGAGGGGCAGGATTTCCATTTATGTGTGTAGATGGGGGAGCTGGTGCATGTGCCTGTTGCATGCTTGTGCACATGCAGTGGCCAGAGACTTCGGAAGCTGTCCATCTTGTTTTCTGAGACTAGGTTTCTTGTTGGAGCCTGAAGGTTGCTGGCTGGCTAGGGATCTACTTGTCATTGTCACCCCTGTGCTGTGATTACAAGCATTTACCACCAGGCCTGGCTGCTTGCCTAGGTTCTGGGACTCAACTCAAAGCGTCATTCTTGCACAGCAAGGACTTTACTCCCCAAGCTATCTCCCCACTGTCCCCAGCTCTGTACTCTAACTCCCCACTGTCCCCAGCTCTGTACTCTAACTCCCCACTGTCCCCAGCTCTGTACTCTAACACCAGCTGTAACTCCCCACTGTCCCCAGCTCTGTACTCTAACACCAGCTGTAACTCCCCACTGTCCCCAGCTCTGTACTCTAACACCAGCTGTAACTCCCCACTGTCCCCAGCTCTGTACTCTAACTCCAGCTGTAACTCCCCACTGTCCCCAGCTCTGTACTCTAACTCCCCACTGTCCCCAGCTCTGTACTCTAACACCAGCTGTAACTCCCCACTGTCCCTGGCTCTGTACTCAAACACCAGCTGTAGTTAGTCACAGCTGTCACTGTGTCATCACAAGTCAGTCACTGGAGTTTTTAACTTGGAGGATTTCTCTAGACCTCACTGTTCTTTCTGTATTGAGACAGGATGCTATGAAGCCTCAAACTCGCTGTGCAGCTGAGCATGGATTTGAACCCTTGCGCCTCCTGCCTCTTACAGGCCTGGACCACCACATCTAGCTCAACCTCAGTAGTCCTTAAATTTGTAAATTCCATTATCAAATTAGTGGGTAAAGTAGAGGTATTTTATGGTACATAATCAGAAATACCAATATAATAGGTTGTGCTCAAATCAATTTTATAAAATTACTAGGTTAAACAATTTACAAATACCTTTAAATTAAACCTCTAGTTGAAGGCTGGGCAGTGGTGGCACAGGCTTTTAATTCCAGAACTCTGGAGGCAGAGGCAGGCAGACCTCTGAGTTTGAGGCCAGCCTGGTCTACAGAGTGAATTCCAGGATAGCCAGGGCTACAAGAGAAATCTTGTCCTGAAAAACCAGAAAACAAACAAACAAGCCAAATAACAACAACAAACCAAACAAGCAAAGCAACAAACCAAACCAAAACCCTCTAGCTGACTAAGGTTTACTGAGCAAGCCTAACACAGGGGTAAAGCAAGAGGCCCCAGTGCTCAGAAACAAAAGCAGCAACAACAGCAGCACAGATCAAATACCAAAGGCTGTTCCTACATAGAGACAACTGAAGAGAGAGAGATAAATCAAGAAAGTACCACACCCTGGGAACACGAGGCTCCGCCCTAACTCCTGGTTTGCTTTGGCAGGCAGGAACAATGCTCAGGCTAAGGCACCAACCGCCCTGTGTTCATTCATTCCTGGGTTTCATTTTGATTTTCACATGGCAAAGACAATTCATCATTGTATAGCATTCAAAAATCAAAGGCTATTTTGCTTTTTAGTAATTTTAAAAGCCAAAGACTGAGATTTTAAGGAGAAATATATGGCTTTAAAATCAAAATAATAAACACAATTTAAAGCAAAAAGAGAGAAAGAAAGCAAGAGAGAGACATACATACTATATGATTCAATCCACATAAAATGCCCCAATAGGCAAATCCTGAGGAAAGTACATTATTACTGCTCACGGCTGATGGCAGCGGGAGGGGAAAGCAGAAGTAAAGGTTACTGGGAGAGGATGTGTTTAGTGGGGAGGAAAGTGTGTTAAATCAGACAGAGGGGACAGTGGTACAACATTAGAGTGTGCTGGACTCCAGTCAACTGGACACTTTAAAACAAGGTAGACTGTAGCACAGTATGGTGACACATGCTGCTGGGGGCTAAAACAGAAACACAAAGAGAGAGAATGAATTACATGATATAAAATAATCTTTCAATTTTACAAAAAAAGAGATATAGCAAAAAAAAAAAAAGTCAAGCTAAATAAATGGGATTTTTTTGGTTGGTTTGTTGTTTGTTTGTGTTTTTGTTTTGTTTGTTCTCAGTTTTTTCAAGACAAGGTTTCTCTGTGTAGTCTTAGCTGTCTCAGACTGTCTTTGTAGACCAGGCTAGCCTTAAACTCAGAGATCCACCTGCCTCTGCCTCCCCTTAGTGCTGGGATTACAGTTGTACATCACCATGCTCAGCTAAGATAAATGTTTTTAATGTGAATAAAAAATATATAACCCATGCTTAGCATCTATTCTAGTCATGCTTTAAACTTTTCCATAATCTAAATTTTATATTCTTATCACTTTCATCTTTATTGGGGGGGTTGGTTTTTCAAGACAGGGTTTCTCTGTGTAGCCTTGTCTGTCCTGGACTCGCTTTGTAGATCAGGCTGGCCTCGAACTCACAGCGATCCACCTGCCTCTGCCTCCCGAGTGCTGGGATTAAAGGTGTGTGCCACCACGCCCGGCTCACTTTCATCTTTTGCTTTACCACTATCAGAAAAAAAAAAAATGATCTGCTTTCTTTATAATTTTCTGATAATTCTGTCAATTTTTATGTAAGTATGAGTTACATAATTTAAGGTTTCCTAGCCCTCTGCTGGACTTAACTTTACTATTTGAGTGACTTAGGCCAATTTTGTTTGAAACCAGCACTGCTAAGTCAGTGTGCTCCGATTAGTGTGCTAATACATGTGTGTACATGTATATACACATACACACTATTTTGTATAACTGACACCCTTGCCTCCTTTCCTTTTGCTCTATTTACTGTACATGTGCATGTATGCACACGCGTGCCACACTGAGTGTGTGGTAGCCACAGGGCAACTTTTAGGAGTGGGTTCTCTCCTTCCATTGTCTGAGTACAAGCTCAGCCTTCTTTCCTTAATAAATTTCTTTTAGATTTATTTATTTTACTGTGAGTGTTTTGCTTGCATGTTTATCTATGCACCCTGTCTGTACAGTGCCTGAGGAGCTCAGAAGGGGGAGGGGACCCCCAGAACTGGAGTTACAGAGCCTTGGGAGCCACCATGTGGGTTCTGGGACCTACACCTGCGTCCTCTGCAAGAACAGGTGTTCTTAGCCACCAAGCCATCTCTCCAGCCCCATCTTCCTTCTAATGCAAATATTTCCTGTTTAAATTTACTCAGGTTACTGATTCTGTATTTAATCAACTTGATACATGATTCTTTAGCTTAATATCTTAAAAGTCAGGGATTGTCTTTCAAAAAAAATTGGCCAAGTGGTGACAGCAACATGAGCTTTAATACCCAAATGTCATAGACTTTATTGCAATTTTTTTTTTTACTGTCATAACTTAGACTTTTCCCATTATCACTGTGTCTTCCTGGCCCTCTATCTTCGAAGGATTAAGCTAAGTCAGACCCAGTGGTGTGTGCCTGTGGCCACAGTGCTTGGAAGGCTGAGGTAGGACTGCAGAGAGCTTGGGGTCACCCTGGGCTGCACACAAGGGGCTCAGACATCGCTCAGTGGGGAGTGCTTGCCTAGCGTGATGGCGCCCTCACGAGTGAGCAACACCACTGCTAGAGGAACACCCTGACCTTTCCACTTACGGGCATTAAGTGCTTTGCCAGACTTTGGACAGGAAACCACTACACAAAGCTGTGTTGCTAGTCTACCTTCTGAGAGACAACAGAATTCCCTATGAGCAGCCACAGAGCCCCAGCGAGGACTGCAGAAAGTGACTCCATGGTCCAGCGTGGTTTCCCAGATACTGGGCTGATAAGACAGATACACCCATCACTAAGGCAAATGTCAAACTGCCGGCCATGTCTTCCTAACACTGAGCAAACGTTTCGTAGCTTCTAGTAACGTGTAACGTAAGAAATGAATGACTAGCCGGGCGTGGTGGCGCACACCGTTAATCCCAGCACTCAGGAGGCAGAGGCAGGCGGACCGTTGTGAGTTCGAGGCCAGCCTGGTCTACAAAGTGAGTTTCAGGACAGCCAGAGCTTTTAGACAGAGAAAGTCTGTCTCAAAAGCCTCACCAAAAAGAGAAAGAAAAAGAAAAGACTGCCTGAGGGTATAACTCAGTGGCAGAACACTTATCTAGCACGTATGGCCTCAGCACTGTAGGGTAAGATTAAGGGGGCAAAGCTGATTTCAGCCCATGGGAAACGCTGACAAACGTCTGGGTCTCTCACACACCTCAAAACAATACAGTAACACTAATGGTGAGAAAGAGGCCGGCATCAAACTCACAGTGACTTCCCTGCCTTAGCCTCCTGAATGTTGAGATGATAGGTATGCATCGCTGAACTGAGTGAGGAGAATAGGTTTTCATGTTTTGAAATGTTCATTTATTTATGTTGAGATAAGCTGGCCTCGGTAGCCAAGGGCGGCTTTGAGCTTCTGACTCCCCTGCCTCCACCTCCTGGAATGCTGAGAGCACAGGTGTCCACCTTCATGCCCAGCTTATGCAGTGGAAGAGACTGAACTCGGGGCCTTGTGCACGCTAGGCAAGCACTCTGCAGACTGAGCCATTTCCCCAGCCCAAGTCCTGTGGCTTCTGTGGACTTGTTTATTGGGGGGCTCACTTCCACAATCAAGGCTCTCTTCGAGAATCCAGTGGGTCCACGTGCTGGGTCTGAACCCAGGACTTCCTGCAGCCAACTAAACTGCATCTCCAGCCTGTGTCTGGGATTTTAGAGCACTCCACTGAAGAACGCTCAGAAAAATGCCTGGCCAACGCCGCTGATACATTACACCTTAAACTACAAGGCGGCCTCCCAAAGACGTTACAGTGTGCTCTTGGGGTGGGCGATGACACAGCTAAAGGCAGAGTGGCTAAATCTGGCTTCAGTGTTCAAGAGCCTGGCTAACCTGCCGGGCGTGCTCACTTAGCTCCTGGAGCGTGCTATGATGTGTCTGAGAAGTTAATGAACAGGACGCCTGGAAAAGAACACAGACTGCCAGTGTTCCTCCACAGCTGACCGTGAAGGGACCCTCCCCCAGGGACCCTAAACCCTCCTAAGACCCCAGTTTGCTTGACTAAACCAACTCCACGAAAGGCTTCAGGATTTTCACTCTGCCTAACTAGGTCAAGTTTCTAACAACTCCTGGAAAAATCACAAGTAATGGACAGCTATAGCTCATAGGCAGCTGATCAGCTTATAGAACAAAATGACCGGATATCATGTTTTTATTACTCCATGGTCTTGGTAAAGAACACAGCTGGCCCCGTCCAATCAAATTAAAGGCCAACTCCTGAGTAAGCGCCAAAACCTCATTGACTCAAAAAGCTCCCCCCGCCCCCCCCCCCAACCAAACCAACAGCCAATCCTGAATCCCCTCATATATTCTCACTCAATTCTGACCAATCAAGTAAAGGTTGTCACAAATCCCTCCAACTGTGTAAGTTGAGCCTGCCCACTCATTTCAGAGTCGCCCTCTAGAGGAGAGAGGCGATCCTAGCATGCTAGAATAAAAACACTTTTTGC
The DNA here is from genome assembly GCF_903995435.1 of Acomys russatus. NCBI lineage: Eukaryota > Metazoa > Chordata > Mammalia > Rodentia > Muridae > Acomys > Acomys russatus. Next base: position 65,969,894 of record NC_067143.1, on the reverse strand, counting down.
ATACTGCCTTCGGGTCTTTCTTCAGCAGACCATGCAGACCCTAACATTTGGTGGCCCATACGGGGATCTCTGAAGACAACTCACACACACACCCAAGGGCAGTGGGGTGTTTCAGGGGACTCTTTCTTGGTAAGCTTTTGGGTGCACCTGTGTCTTGTATTGCCTTTGTGTCTGTCTGAAAAGCCACTCAGAGCGTAAGAAAGGGGGACAAAGGGGACATAGTGGACTCACGGACAGTTCTCCAGCCAGGGAGGCCAGAGGTCTTGACTCTCGGTTTGGCTGTTTCGCACTCCCGGGGAGTCAGGCGGTCTTCATCTAGTCTTCGCCCCGAGTACACAGGGGCCCAGACCCACGGAGCCGTTTGGTTTTTTGCTTTCATTTTCCTTGGAACGATCTTTGGGGGTCTACTTGTATGTGTGCGCGCGCGCGCGTGTGTGTATGTGTGTGTTGCTCGCCGTCTTGTTGCTTTGGTTTTTAAAGTACTCAATTATGGTTCAAACTACATCTACCCCCTCTCTGGTTCCCTTTGATAAACACCTGAAATCTGTTTGGCCGTATATTGTCGAAGTCTCGAGACTGTGTCGTTTTTGTGTTGCCTGTCTGACATGGCCATCATGTCAAATTTTGTTTCTATGTCTGTAATATTACTGTCTGTATATTTGTTTAATTGTTTAAATGTTGTTTTACATCTTATATTCTGAGAGAAAGGCCAAACTCCATCTGCTGGCCATTAGTTCTAACTCATTTCAAAGATTCTCAAAAGAGAAATAACAAAAATTGATAAATTAGCTCTGTCCTTGGAGCCAGCCAGTTGCAGGTGAAAGTCTTCTGCCTAGATCAAATTGGCAACAAGCCCAGGGCTGCCTGGACTCCCAATGATGTGTTCTGAGCTCAGGCGAGCCCCTTGACATGGTGAGGGCAGGGTCACTACCCACAGCGGGGAGGAGCTGAGCAGTGGGAGCTAATGTGTCGGGTCTTTCCAGGGGCCTCAGTGGTAAGCAGTGACCAGATGAAGCCACCAGTAAGGGCCCTGTCAGTCACAGTCACTCATTGGGCTCCTTGGCGATGGGCTCCGCATAAATTTCACTATGGGGGCTGTGCATTTCCAACAGGGGCGTGTGTGTAGAAACATCCCGGGCAGGATGCCAAAATTAGATAGCCTTAGTTTCTCTATTATCTTCTACAGGTTCTGCCTTTAGCATTTAATATTTAGGTGTAAGATCCATTAAGAGTTATGCTATAAAAAACAAAATTAATAAAAACTGTAATATGCTAATCAAACAGGCAACAAAATGCTCCTCCCTTGAAACTACAGCTAGAAAAAGAAAAAAAAAAGTTTTGTCTGTTTTACTACATGTTTGTTTCTGACTGGTTTTAAGTGTTTGAATTTACGGTGTTCTGTATGTCTTGGTTATAAATTAGTGGTTATTGGGTGTGGTTAAAAATCTGTAACATCTGTAACAGAAAGTTAACTTAAGCTTGTAATTTAGGGTTGGAGCCTTTCTAAACAACAAATGGCATAAGCCAACTAAAGAAACAGGTCTTCAAAAGTACTTTAAATTAAAATAAGATTTTTTTATAATTTCTGTCCTATATTAAATACTCAACTTATAAATTATAAGATTTAAAACAATGTCTTTTTAATGAGGTATTAGAGCTGCACCTCTACGTGTCCATATTCAAGAACTTTTCTTGCTGGCAGCCGAACTGTAACATGAAAACGATACACTTAGTACTGATTTTAAAAACACCAAATTGTTAGCACTATTAAAACTTGGTTTTACCTTATAAACATTGTGGTTATGCTCTATGACTTTACTCTTTAAAGAGGTTCTTTAATTTTGATATTACAAAAGAGTTTTTAAAAAATTTTTAATGGACTGGAGGGATGGCTCAGAGGTTAAGGGCACTGTCTGCTCTTCCAGGGGTCCTGAGTTCAATCCCCAGCAAACACAAGCGGCTCACAATCATCTATAATGAGATCTGGTGCCCTGTTCTGATGTGCAGGTGTATATGGAGGCAGAACACTGTATATGTAATAAATAAATAATTTTTTATTTTAATAAGGTACTATATAGTTACTGATTGTATTAATTTTACTTAAAAACAAACACTTTTGTTCAGGTAAATCAACCATCTTATGTTTTATTACCTGTAAATCTGACCCAGCCTTGGTTTGATAACCCAGGCACTTAGGCATTAAATACAATGCTTCTGAGGTGACCTGGGCACAGGTTAAATCCCACCTCCATGGGCATCAATACAACCCTGAGTTATCCCTAAACATGCAGCCCTTACATTAACAAATTACAGCCATTGGTTCTGCTCAATTAGAGTTTACCTCGGCTTCCAAGATTACAGATTCTAACAACCTCTTCCCTTTGTCTCAGGACGACTTTTGGTTTATTATAATCAAACTGGACATAAACCTGGGAATTGTGCTTGTTTTGGTTCTTGTCGTTCCGGTTACCATCTGAGAACTGAAATGCCCATCACGCCAAAACATTAGAGCCTCTTTCTTAAATATTAGCTCACGTGGGGCCACTGTGGTGTTGTAAACATTAACTGCAACAGCTTTGGCCTACAAACCTTTCTGGGGTCTAATGACAATTTACACTCTGACTACTAAAAGTTGATAATATACTTCTTGGGACATAACAATCTGCCCAGGCTGGCTTGGATGTTTTCTTTCTGTCTAACGCCCCTGAAACCACAAAGGCTACCAGCCTGGGAGTAGGCTGTGACACTCTGACAAAATATGCCCTTAACACTACAAGACTACTAAAAAAAACTGGGCTAAAAGATTGATGAAAACATAATTGTAAAAAATAATAATAATAACTCCGTTCTGTCATGGCTTATCAATGATGACTAAATTTATGACCAAAAAAAAGGCTAAAACATATCTGGAGACAAAAGACGATCTGATCTATGTTTCAAAACAGCATACATTTGTCCCTGCCAACAGACAGCTGGCAGTGGTTTTGGTTAACAAACCAATAAAGAGTTTGAAAAAAAAAAAAAAAAAGGCGAACACAAAGCTGAAAGCCCACTGCCAGCTTACGGCAGCACAAAGAAAACCCCAGCACCAAAGCTTATACAGTTCAAGTTACAGGGTTAGAAGAAACTCCCAGGCAACAAGCCCTGAGAAGACAGGGCTGGAGAGACGGCACAGCAGCTAACAGCACGGGCTGCTCTTCCAGGGGCTAAGGAACAATGCCCAGCACCAAAAGAGGGACTCACAACTATCTGTTAACTCCAGTCCCAGGGCATCCGACACCCTCTTGTGGCCACCGTGGGCACTGCATGCATGTGGTACACAGACACGCAGGCTAAACCCTCATAAACATAAGCAAATCTTTTTATAAATGCTGCGCAAAAGCTGTACATCTAAATTAACCTTTCAAACCTCTTTTAGTAGCCAAATGGAACTGTGCATGATACAGCATGTCAGGGTGGCCTTGGTTTTCACTGGCAGCATTTTGTTTTCTTATATGCCCTGTGGCCGTGTGTCCTACCAGTGACGCACAGAAATTCTAGGTGTGAAATCTACCATCTTCTTTAGGACTTCCTATTTCCCTTGCCTCTCGATACTCACCGCTTCTTCTTTCTTTCTTCTTTTCTTTTCTTTTTTTAAGATTTATTCATTTTATTATGCATACAGTATTCTGTCTGCATAAACACATGCAGGCCAAAAGACAGCACCGAGTCTCGTTATAGTTGGTTGTGAGCCACCATGTGGTTGCTGGGAACTGAACTCAGGACCTTTGGAAGAGCAGCCAGTGCTCTTAATCTCTGAGCCATCTCTCCAGCCCTAAATGTTTTCTGTTTTGTTGGTGTTTTGCAATTGTTGTTGTTTTTGTTTTGTTTTTGTTTTTTCATTTTTTAAGACAGGGTTTCTCTGTGTGGCTTTGACTGTCCTGGACTCTCTCTGTAGACCTGGCTGGCCTCGAACTCACAGAGACCCACCCGCCTCTGCCTCCCAAGTGCTGGGATTACAGGTGTGCGCCAACCACACCTTGCACCTCTCATTTCTTACTTAATGTGGAGATCAGAGATAACCTTTAGAAGTCAGCTTCTCTCCTGCCACCACCTGGGCCCATGAAGCAAACTCAGACTACCAGGCTCATCAGCCATTGCCTTGACCGGCTGAGCCATCTAGATAGCGCTCTTGCTTCCTTCTGACCACTGAAGACCATTCTGAGCACACTGTCCCCTTTATCCCAGCCTACTCTTTCAGTGCTCATTCTAGACACAACTAGAACAATTAGCTCACGCATTGCTGAGGCCTTAATAAATGTCGACTTGCCATAAAAGAAATGGAACGTACTCGATTACATCAGGTGGACGAGTGATGGCAGAGAAATCTCTTGAAACCCAAAAGCAACCGATTCATCTACAGACTTCCATCAACTGGAACTATGAACGTTGCACAGGAGAGCTGAGGAAAGACGCCCACAGGAAGAAGAGCAGAGGTGTGAGCTAGTCTCCTTCCCTGGCCACGTCAGTAGGAATGGTCGTGCTTCCTTCATCATCATCCTCTTCCATAAGGGCCATACAGACCTTGAAAGGAGCCAGTGTGCCAACTGCTGAACGGCAGACTGAGCCAGACGTTGCAGGCTGGGAGTTTACTCTCTAAGAGCAGGATGACATGAAATCCATTCAACTTCCTGTGTAGCCCAGGCTGGCCTCAAATGCAAAGCACTCATGCCTCAGCCTTCCCAATGCTCAGATCACAGGCAGGAGCCAACAAGTCTAGGATAATGTGAAATGTTGTTGTTGTTGCTGTTGTAGACATGTAACCCAGATTTCCCTGAACTTACTATGTAGCCTGATCTTCCTGTTTCTGCCTCCTAGGTGTCAGGACTACAGGTGTGCACCTCCACACCCAGTTTATAAGGTGCCGGCAATAGAACCCAGGGCTTGGTGCATGCTAGGCAAACATTTGACCAATGAGCAACACCCCAGCCCCATGATAAGACAACGCAAAAAGCACGGATCCACACAGAACCAGAGCCTTCCCCTATGTATCCAGTGAGTCCAAAACAAGCCTCCCAAGTTCCAAGCCCAGAAAAACAACTCCAAAGGTGTGACTTACACACAGAGCCAGAATTTTTTAGCTATGAAATCACTCGAGTAGTCAAGTGGTTATCCAGTTAGGAGTATAAACTGCGTAACTGTGTGTGTAAGAGAGGGAAGGAAGGAGGGGTAGAGGGAAGGAGGGAGGGAGGGAGGGAGGGAGGAAGGAGGGAGGGAAGGAGAGAGGGATAGAAGGGAGGAGGAAGGGGGAGAGAGTGTATGTGTCTGTGTGTGTGTGTGTGTGTGTGGGAGAGAGAGAGAGAGAAATGTGGTGTATGTTCACATGCAGTGCAGAGGGGCGGAGCCACAGATACATAAGGGATCATGCCTAGCTTTCTAACTGGGGATTTGAACTCAGATCTTCAAGCTTGCACTCCAAGCCTTCTTACCATTGAGTCATCTCCCTAGCCCTGTCCTTGCCTTTGTGAATCTTTCTTCTTTTTCTCTTTCTCTTTTCTTTTAATTTTTTCCTCTCTTTAAGGCTTAAGTATGTTTTCTTCAAACAAATGTTTATGTGTTAAGAAATCACATCAGGCCAGGTGTGGTGGTGCAGGCCTTTAATCCCAGCACTCGGGAGGCAGAGACCAGGTGGATTGGTGTGAATTCAAGGCCAACCTGGTCTACAAAGAGAGTCCAGGACAGACAGCCAAGCCTACACAGAGAAACCCTATCTTGAAAAAAACCAAAAACCAAAAACCAGGAGAAAAAGAAAGAACTCACATCAGATATTATGCTAGAAAGCAAAGATAAATAATAGATGCTTCCTTGATGTGGAAGCCTTTAATATAGTGAGAGAGGCAGGTTAATCAATAAGCAGTTCTGAGGGAAAAGTTGCTTTAAAAAACAATGTACAGAACAGCCATGTTTCTGTTAATGAAAAAGTTTGAAAAATGTATTTATTCATTTGTTTTGCCCGTATGTATGCCAACACACTGAGTGTATGTCATGCACACGGGCCAGAAGAGGTGTCAGCTGCCCTGGGACTGGAGTTACAGACACTTCTGAGCCACCATGTGTGTGGTGGGACTCAAACCCAGGTCCACTGGAAGAGCAGCCAGCACTCTAACTGTTGAACCATCTCTCCATCCCTGAGAGAGTCCAGCATGTGGGGAGCTAAGACATGAGGATGGCGGCGACTTTGAGACTAGCCTGGGCTACAGAGTAAGACTATCTCAAACCACCAAAGCAGAACAAACGCTAAGAAAAATTAAAGTGGTATTCAAGACTACACATATTTAGTCTGATGACTCAAATGTCAAATGTCTTTTAAAACCCCCATGAGAGGTTCAAAAGATAGCGGAAGGAAACCCACCTACAGGTCCAGGGCTGTGCAAAACTAAGCCTGATGGCTCCTGCTATAATCCCAGCACTGGAAAGGACAGGTTGAAGGATCATAAACACAAGGTCATCTTCAGTTCCAGGAAGTCCAAGGCCAATAAGAGTTTGTGTACCACCATGCCTGGCCATGCCCAAGTATTAACAGGAAAAGTATGAGAAATGCAAACAAACTTCATAGAAATGAAATCTCAATCTCTCCTTCCTACAAACACTAAACGACTGGCTGAACCTGTGCATTCATTCATCCTCACTTGAAATTCCATTCACTTTTTTACACCAAAATAATGACAATTGAACCCTGTATCCCAGCCCAGCCTGCACTCTGGATCCCCCAGCCGCTACCAACCTCTGAGGTTCTAGAATTACAGCTGTGTCCCACCATACTCAGTCTTCTGGACCATATTAAGTGAAAAACTATGGTATGTCTGTAAACATTTACAGGGAACATCTGGAAAGAAATATCGGCATGCCCTGAGGCTGGGGTATATTGTAGCTCTGTATAGAGGATTTGAGGAGCATGTGTGAGGGCCTGGTCTCAACTCCTAATGCTGTCCTCCCCCCCCCCCGACCACCCACCCTCCCCCCACCCCCCGTAAATGGTATACTTACATAAGTTATGCAAGGGTAGGTAGTTAGAGAAAAATTCATGACAGGTAAGAGCTAAGTGACTTTAAACAATCAACTCCTTTCAACTAGAAAGGCAAAAAGATGGGTCCTGTGTGACCCACTTGAGTGGAAATAATAAACACAGTCACTTCAGATGACCGCTTAGGCGACAATGCTCTATCTTTCTAGTGTCTTCTTTACTTAACTGCCTGCAGTTTGATGAACGTCAGCGCATCTCTACACAGTCATCAGTTGCACAACAAACAACGCATTGAACATTCATGGGCGGTTGTTTTTAAATAACCAGACCAAATCCCCAAACTAGAGAGAAGTCCTTCCCTAATGACTCATGGAATAAAAGCAGAACAGAGCCAAGCACGAGGGCACATGCCTGTAATCACAGCTCTAGAGACAGACTAGTCCCACAGCCTGGCTATATTTTGCGTTGCGCGCGTGTGCGCGCGCACGCGCGCACACACACACACACACACGAACAAAGAAACAAATGCACGCCCAAGAAAATAACAGAAATGCAACTTAGCAAACCATTTCTTTCTCTAGGCAGCAATAAGGTCTGCTCCAATCGCTGAAGCCACGTAAGTCACTGCCAAGGAGCCCAAGCTCAGAAAAGAGACGACAGACACTCTATCTGTGACAGGGACTTCTCCTCTGCTGAGATCCACATCAGTCCTTCCTTCCCAGTAACGTACGCCCCATCTTACTAGGGTAGCCATGCATCCAGTTACACTTCTTTGGAGTCTGAGCTTTGGTTCAGGGAGTCTCCAAGGAGAAGGAACGCATGTTTCCTTGTCTCTGCCTGGGTGCCTGGAACCCTGCTGGGACACTAGAAGCCTGGCAGCCATCTTTGATTTTTGAGAACTAGGGAAACCTTAGCAGGCCAAAGACCAAGAACTACAAGATTAGGTCTCAGCCGGGCAGTGGTGGCGCACGCCTTTAATCCCAGCACCCGTAACTCCAGTTCCAGGTGATCTGACACACTCTTCTGGGCTGAGGGCACCAGGCACACACATGGTGCACAGACATGAATGTGGGCAAAACACCCGTACACATAAAATAAAATAAAGCTTAAATAACAGAATTATTTTACGGACCGAAGAGATGGCTCAGTGATTAAGAAGCCAAACTGCTCTTGACTTTAACTATTTTCAGATTTCAGTTTCTCTCTCTCTCTCTCTCTCTCTGTCTCTGTCTCTCTCTCTCTCTCTCTCTCTCTCTCTCTCACACACACACACACACACACACACACACACAAAATGATGAATAAATAAATAAAATCTTTTTTAAAAGATGAATCACTTTAATCTGAGTATTGTGCTTACTATTTATAATCCTACCATACAGGAGGCTAAGGCAGGAGAATAACTATCAGCTAAAGACCCACCTGGGACACACAGTGAGCTCGAGACCAGCCTGGGACACACAGGGAGCTCTAGACCAGCCTGGGACACACAGGGAGCTCTAGACCAGCCTGGGACACACAGGGAGCTCTAGACCAGCCTGGGACACACAGGGAGCTCTAGACCAGCCTGGGACACACAGGGAGCTCTAGACCTGCCTGAGCCACACAGGGAGCTCTAGACCAGCCTGGGACACATAGTGAGCTCTAGACCAGCCTGGGACACACAGGGAGCTCTAGACCAGCCTGGGACACACAGGGAGCTCTAGACCTGCCTGGGACACACAGTGAGTTCTAGACCTGCCTGGGACACACAGTGAGTTCTAGACCAGCCTGAGCCACACAGGGAGCTCTAGACCAGCCTGAGCCACACAGGGAGCTCTAGACCAGCCTGGGACACACAGGGAGCTCTAGACCAGCCTGGGACACACAGGGAGCTCTAGACCAGCCTGGACCACACAGTGAGTTCTAGACCAGCCTGGGACACACAGTGAGACTCTGTCTTTACTTCTCCCCCTAATAAATAGAATTATTTGAAATGACAAAATAAATGTTGTGTTTAAACCACCCCTGTGTCTGTTTTATGGTCTCTCCCTGTGTTTTATTGCTGTTGAAGGTCATAGCTGGTTTCCTTTGTCGCAAACAAACAAGCAACAAATTTTCACTGAACACTTACCTTCAGGCAGGCTAAGGTTCTGTCTTATTCTTTTTTGTTTTTTCACAGATGAAGCCACTGAGATCTCAAGTGGTAAGATGATCTACACAATATTAAGTTTGTGGACAACAAGTCTTGGCTTCTGGACCAATTTTTTCCCATGAAAAACTGACTCTTGGATTCTAAATGGAAAAGAGAGAGAAATTAAATATAACAATAAATTATAAATACATCCTTATTTAGTGGGAATAGTATATAAGAATATGTGCCATGATATACATATTATAAAATTAGCAGGACTTGGTGGCCCACGCCTTAAATCCTAGTACTAGAGGCAGAGGCAGGAGGATCTCCGGGAGTTCAAGGCCACCTGGTCTACATACTGAGTTCCAGGATATCTAGGGCTATGAAGAGAGATCCTGTCTTAAAAACCAAAGTATTAAATTTTCTGACCTCTTAGGTTACTGATAAAATAAACAGTCAGGAGCCAGAACAAACAGATCGTGTTTACAATGCCTAAGTTGTACTACCCTGGAAAGAACTCAAGGTAACAGCATTTGTTTTTCTCAGCAAAGACAAACTTTAAGACATACAGTGTGACAGCCAGGTGTGGTGGCACACACCTGTAATCCCAGCACTTGGGAAGCAGAGGCAAGTGGATCTCTGTGAGTTCAAGGCCAGCCTGGGTCTACAAAGAATCCAAGACAGCCAGAGCTACATAGAGAAACCCTGTCTTGAAAAACCAAAAAAGAAAGAAAAAGAAAAACCTCCACACAGTGTGGTGGTTCGAATGAGAATGACTGGCTCCCAAAATTCTTGTATTTAAATGCTCAAAGAGTGGCACAATTTGAAAGGACTAGGAGGTGTGGCCTTGTTGGAGGAAGTGTGTCACGCAGGGTGAGGGTGTGCTTTGAGGTTTCTCTCCTGCTGCTGCCTGTGGATGCAGATGTAGCCTCTCAGCTCCTTCTCCAGCACATCTGCCTGTGTGCTGCCGTGCTCCCTGCCGTGCTCCCTGCCGTGCTCCCCACCACAATGATCGTGGACTAACCCTCTGAGACTGCAAGCAAGGCCAACTACATGTTTCCCTTGATAAGAGCTGCCGTTGTCATGGTGTCTTTTCACAGCAATGGAACAGTGGCTAAGACATAGGGTAACTGGGTTTGTTTGTTTCTTTCTTTTAAAAAACTGTTTTTATTTTATCCATATATGTGAGTGCCTCTGCCTCCCAAATGCTAGGATTAAAGGCATGTGCCACCACCACCCAGCTTTAAATGTTTATGAATACTTACCACTACCTTAACACAATTAACTTGAAAATGGTAAGATGGCTTAGTGAGGAAAGGCATTTGCCACCAAGCCTGGCAAATCTGAGACCCAGAACCCACAGGGTAGAAGAAGAGAACTGACTTCAGAAAGTTGTCCTCTGCCCTTCCATGTGCATGCCATGGCAGATGCACACAAAAATAAATATTAAAAATATTTGTAATTAACTGATCCCAGTTTGTCACAGATGTGCTGCTACCACCACCACCACCACCACCATTATTAGTATTAGTATTATTGGTAATAGTTTTAGTGTATGTGTATGTGCCTACTTATTTGTACGTGCACCGTATGCATGTAGGTGCCTGTGGAAACCAGAAGAGGGTGTCAGAGCCTCTGAAATGGAAGTTATAGGCAGTTGTGACCAGAAACAGGTTCTGAGACCTGAACCCAGATCCTCTGCAAGAACAGCAAGTGCTCGTAACCACTGAGCCATCTCCCCCTGCCACAGATGCAAAACATCAGTGCGTTTTCAAAGCCTTTCCTGAAGCCTCGCTGTGTAGGACAAGCCGCACAAGTTAAATGCAATGCTGAACATGCGTATCTCTATGCAGTCTGCAAAGAAAATGCGCAAATCAAGCCTTTTCAAATCTTAGTAGCAGGGGCTGGAGAGATGGCTCAGAGGTTAAGAGCACTGACTGCTCTTCCAATGGTCATGAGTTCAATTCCCAGCAATCACATGGTGGCTCACAACCATCTATAACAATATCTGGTGCCCTCTTCTGATGTGCAAGCAGAATGCTGTATACATAATAAAAAAATAAATATTTTTAAAAATTTTTTTAGTAGCAGGTGTCTCTTTAGGTGGTGTATTTAATACAAGGCTGCCTACGCAGAGGCTGTATCCTTAGTCTGCAATCTGATTTTCTGAGTCTTGACTTTTCCTAAGTAGAAAACTGTATTGAGCTAGATATGGTGGCTGCTACCTATAATCCAGGAATTCAGGAGGGTGTGGCAGGAGGATTGCCTTAAATTCAGGGCCAACCTGGGCTACACAGTGAGTTCTAGAACAGCCTGGGCTAAAAATAATTTTTGTTGTTGTTGTTATTGTTGCTTTGTTTTTTGTTTGGTTGGTTTTTTTTTTTTCCAAGACAGAGTTTTCTCTGTGTAGCATTGGCTGTCCTGGACTCTCTCTGTAGACCAGGCTGGCCTCGAACTCACAGTGATCTGCCTGCCTCTGCTTCCTGAGTGCTAGAGTTATGGGCATGTGCCACCACACCCAGGTAAAATATTTTCAACACACTTTTTTTTTTTTTTACTCATTGTATGTGTATGTGGTGTGTGTGTGTGTTTGTGTGTGTGTGTGTGTGTGTGTGTGTATCATATGTAAGAGTCCCTGGAGAAGCCAGAAGAGGGTGTCAGATCTCCTGGAATTAGAGTTACAATTGGCTGTGAGCTGCTGGGCATGGCTAGGAACCTAATACATATCTTCTGAGAAAGCGGTAAGCACTTTGAACTACTGAGCCAGCTGTCCAGCCCACTTATTATTATTTTTAATAATTATATTTTACTTTTACTTATTTATTAATTTACTTCGCATGTGTGTACATGAGCTCCATGACACTAAACAGAAGTCACAGAACAACTTGGTTCTCTTCTTCCACCTTGACATGGGTTATGAGATTGAATTTGGAGTGTCAGGTTTGGCAACAAGACCTTTACCCTCAGCCACACCTTGCCAGCCAGCCCTTCAATATATTTAAAAAACCAGCTCTTGATCCTTCCAGATCTCAAATACTCAAAGAAATATTTTGCAGACACCAGCCATGAAAAGGGTCCTTACAAAGTAGGACACAGTTTTAACATATACCATTCTACCATTTATCTGCAGAGACACATAAAATATATCCTAAAACAAAGACTCTAGAACTAATGCCCATAATTAATAGCTACCGATTTTGAAAAGTGTCCTGGGCTAGAGAGATGGCTCAAAGGTTAAGGTCGCTGTCTGTTCTTCCAAAGGTCCTGAGTTCAAGTCCCAGAAACCATATGGTGCTCACAACCATCTATAATGAGATCTGGTTCCCTCTTCTTGGTGCAGGTGTACACTTAGGCAAAACACTGTGTACATAATAAATAAATCTTTAAAAAAAAATAAAAGTCTCCTCACTGTCTTCTTGTGATTTCATTTCAATTTGAACATAAACCAACTTGGCAAAAAGCAATGCTAAAAGCGGGGCTTGGGAGTACACGTCTGCAATCCCAGCACTCAGAAGCCTGAAGGGTTGCTGTAAGACCCAGGCCACACATGGAGTCTGAGTCTATCCCGCCTTAAACAAACAAACAAGTAAATGGGATGGATATAAAGAATGTGTGAGGAGAGATGCTGGTTGGGACAGGGTGAAGGGGAGATGGCTGTCTGTAAGCTGCCACATACGCATAAGGACCTGAGTCTGGATCCTAAGCACCCTCATAAAAAGGCAGGCAGGCCACACACCTATAATCCCAGCAGTAGGGAGGGAGAGACAGGAGCATCCCTAGGGCTCCTTGGCCAGCTAATCTTACCACATAAACCTGAAATGGACCTCTGGCCTACACACACATGGGGCGGGGGGGGGGGGGGGGAGTAACAGCAACAGAGACCACCATGGGCAGTAGGCAAAATGAAAAGAGCTAAGCAAGCATCTGTAAACCCGTAAGGAGGCAGAGATGCATTTATGAATGTTTGTGTGGAGGTCAATGGACAGCTTGCAGGAGCTGGTGCCCTCTTTCTACCATATGGGTCACGGAGACAAAACCCAGAGGGACATCTGGCTTGGCTGCACGAGCCTTCATCTACTGAGCCATCTACAAGGCTCTTGGAAATGAATTTCTGACCCACACCAGACAAACCAGGTGATAACTAGAGTGATACCATCTGAGATTTCATATGCAATTCTAATTTTCCATTATTTTAATCTTCGGCCCTATTAATTGTGCTAACTGAGGAACGTGTGTTGGAACATACATTATTTGTTGAATTTTCTAGAGTTTTATGAAATTATAACACACTTTAAAACATGAGGAAAACTCCTGATGCAATTTCTAAAAAAGACAAGATAAAATCATCTGAGTGTTGCTCAAGCCCAGTTACTTAACAAAATGAGCCCGGGAAGACCTTAAGAAGCAATTCAGATAACTGAAGGCTATCTGGTCCGAATGCCTGATATAATCCTATCACCCCTTGACAATTCTTTACGGCAATCATCTCACCATTTCCTATAGGGAAATCTCACAGTTAGCCATAACTCACTATAAGGAATATGTTCATTTAAGCCGTGTGTCCTCCTGCCTCAGGCTCCCCTCATAGCTGGTGCTGTGTGACTCACCGCCTTCCTGTCTTTCAGGCTGGTATTGGGGGGAGGGTGGTAGCATTTATGTTATTTATCCACAGACTTAACAAGGCCTTAAATTTAAAAAAACAGCACTCAGCATTCCATTTGTGTCAAAGGTGCATCAGCATGTGTAAAAAATATATGAGAACAAGGGTTTCTGTTCATTTTTCGTTCTCTCCTCCTCCACCCCTTTCTGGTTTTGCAAAATAATTGTCATGTAAGACCGACCGCAATGACCACATCAGCCCACCGAGGTAACACACTCAGCAGGTGCATGAAGAAAGTAACGTCTTTCTCTTCCCCTTCAACCGAAAGGGCTCCTCTTTCGCCCTCATTCGTCACTTTGGGGCAAACGATACTACAGCTGGCACGAACTTTCTCCTTCGCGGCAGATGTTGGCTTCTTCACACAGCCCAGTGTTCCTGGGGCCTAGCTTTGCTCCACGGAGCTGGGCGCGCGGAGCATCCGCCTGGATTTATGGGTCCAAGCAGTCCTCACCGGTGGGCATGGCCCTCGCCCACGGACCCCGCCCCAGGCTGAGCCCCGCACCTACCCCGCGCCTGCTCGTGCCACCAACCCCAAAGAAAAGCTCAGGTGCCCTGCAGCGAGAGGAGGAGCGGCGGAGTGGACCCGACGCCCCCCGACTTCAGCTGGGAAGACCCTCCCCAGCCTTGCCTGCACACAGCTCGGCCCTCCACGCTCACAGGCCAGGGCAGGACAAGCGCGGACCTGCACCCTCTCGCTAGGGGCCCGCCGCCCAGCCTCCCCGAGCCTGAGATCTGCACCCAGCCTCGCGCCACTGACCTTCTCCGCAGGGTCCCCGCGCGCGAGGCTGAAGCCGGGTGATGCCCGCCGCGCGTACACCAGTTTTTCCCTGCCCACGGCCCTCAGCCCAGCTCTGTGCTACACAGCCCACTGCCTGCCCGCCTCCTGGTTGCCATGGCGACTGACTCCGCCCCCTGACAGCCGCTAATTGGTCAGGCTCCGGGTCGCGGAGGACGCCTATTGGTGAGACGGTCCTGGGGAAGCGCCTACGCGAAAGCGCTTCGGGAAGACTTAATCCAAGAGGGACGTGGCGCTCTCCGACGCGGGTGAGGAGGCCGCGCCTCTTCCTTTGCTTGCTGTCCTTAACTAGCTCGTATAGCCGGACTTGAGCCGGTGAGGTGCTGCCCAGGGATCCCACACACACACAAACAAAATCTTAGGGATATCCAGGCTCTTAGTCTCTGGCCTGCGCCTGCAGCGCCCACAGCGGTGGAGAAAAATACAGCAAGCCTCTTGCGGGTACAGTTTTTAACCATACCCCCCACCCTCGTCCTCCTGGCCGCCCCTCAGTCCCTGTGACTTAATTGCATCTAGCTGTCTTTTATCTCAGGCGCACATCTTCAGATGCCCCTTTCTCTACTCTCTGCCCCAAAGGAGCGGAGACATCTTCAACTCATTTTAACTCATGGGACTCTTAGATGTACGGGCTTGGAGGGTTAGAAAAACTTTTAGAGGCTGGAGGCTGGTTCTGAAGTTTGGGTGCCAGTTATTCAGACCTTACTGATTTTTAGCTTTTTTTTTTTTTTTTTTTTTTTTTTTTTTTTTTTTCCCAGAAAGAAAGAAAGAAATTGTCCTAGGTTGTGTATTACTGGTCTCCTTACTGCAATGAAAAAAATCAAAAAGCAACTAAGGAAAGAAGGGTTTATTGAAATAAAACCCTCACAGTCCCAGTTTAAGGGTTCACTTCAGTATAGCAGCAGAGACTTGAGGCAGCTGGTCACAAGGCACCCCAGTCAGGAAGCGGAGAGAGATGAATGCCGATGCTTTGCCCTCGTTCTCTATCTCTCTCGCTCTCAGGTTGGCTGAAAGTACACGTGTAGAACCGACGGATACAGAGGAAGGCAAACTGCACCGGAAGCCGCTGTAGCAAAATGCAACATGGGTTAAAGCTGTGTGCATCATTAGGGACCAGACTGCCTCAACTCACCTCTAAACCCGTCAGTAACACACACACACACACACACACACACACACACACACACACACACACGCCAATCCATAGAAAAGTGGCAGGCACATTGTAGTAGCTCGGTCATTCTTGGGTTTGTGACTAAGACTATAATCAACCTCTAGATTTAACTCTTATCCATACCTCTTGTGCGCTCACTTAGACAAATGTTCCAAGGTTTCGCTCCGTTTGTGTTGTGGGGGGATACGTGCCCAGCCGTTTGTTTGTGTGGTTGTTTTGCTGCTCTGCCTCCGATGAAGGCTTCATAGCTGCGACACATGTAAGGAAATGAATAGGTTGAACGTAATGACACTTGAGGACGGTAATAGATTATGGTGTAGGGACTCTAAATTCCAACTTGAAAAAATAACAGAAATACTACATCATAGGTGTCATTTGTAACCATGTAAGATTCCAGTTGATACTCCACCCCAACACTGGGGATTACTGGACTTAACAGGCATGGTGGTCCATGCCTTCAGTGCTAGTACATGGTAGATGGTAGCAATGGGATCAGGAATGCAACGCCAGCCTGGGCTACGTAAGAGCCTGCCTTATGAAACAAAAACAGACAAAATAACTGGACTATGAACACATCGAAGGCAGAAGCTGCTTGGAGCATTTTTATTGCCTATCATCTAGCAAAGGGACAGATACTATCTGAATCAAGAACAAAAATTGGGTGTAGCGTTTCTAAGGGCAGATCTTAGGAGCCCTGGCGGTGATCTGCCTGGATGAGTCACAGTGGTCCAGTAAAGCCCGAGAATGAGAAGATAAAATTCACCCAGTGATGAAATGAAAGGAAGTGGATGATGAGCTGGGATGTGGTGAGCGAGATGGTGACACCTTTCTGGGGTAAAGGTCAAGGAGAAGACAAGAAAAACAGGTTGAACAATGAGTAAACACCGCGATCGTGGATTAGGAGACAGCAGAGCAAATACATCAGAAGGCCATGAGGCTATATGGGGGAAAAGACACTCAGTCCCAATTCAGCTTGATGAGGTAGGATGGGTAGTAAGGGGGGGGTCCGTTTTTCTTACGAATAGGGGAGGGGAAAGAGGGAGGGAGGAGAGGAGGGAAGAGGGAGGAGACTACAACCAGGACATAAAGTGAATAAATAAGTTAATTTTTTAAAAAACCTGGAGTGAGCCTGGCACAGCACCTCACATCTGTGATCCCAACACTTGGGGAGGCAGAGGCAGGCAAATCTCTGTGAGTTCTAGGCCAGCCTGGTCTACAAAGCAAGTCCAGCCCAGCCAAGGCTACACAGAGAAACCCTGTCTGGGGAGGGAGTGGGGCCTGGAGTGGTGGTTCGTGTTTTTAATCCAAACACTTGAGTGACTAAGGCCAGCCTGGGCAACAGTGTGAGATCCTGTTTCAAACTCTCCCACCAAACAATACTAAATAAAATCAAGAAAGAACAGTTCTTATGCTAAAAATTGATTTAAAAAAAAATAGCATCAAGGGTGAGGGATGTAGCTCAGTGGTAGAAAGCTTCTCTGTAAATCTCAAGGTCCTGGCTCAGTCCTCAACACTGGAAGGAGGGAAGGGAGGAAGGGAGGGAGAGAGAGAGGGAGGAAGGGAGGGAGGAAGGGAGGGATAGAGAACCCTGAATGTATTCCATTATCTGAGGAATTTAAGAAGAAATATTACTTCTTAAATCAAGATGCCTCAGAGTTCCTGAGTTCCAGCTCCAGGATCTGCATGATAGAAGGAGAGAACTTCCCACAAGCTGTCCTCTGACCACCACGTGTTCACCATCCCAAGACACACGTGCACACCACACATATCACACACCACGCATGCACACACGTGCACGCGCACTAAATGTAGTTTTAAGAAGAGGAAAAAAATACATAATAAGTAAAACCTGAAACTTGGGTTCTAGCTAGGATGGAGAATGTTCTGGTGGGAAAAGGACAGAAGAAGAGCCAGTGCCCTGCACAAGTCAGAATCCGTCCCCAGCCCTGTTCCAAATGCTTGGCACCTGTGCCTGGTCTTGAGTCAGATGTCTGACTCTAGGCCTGGTGTGTACTCTGGCAGAGTAACTAGTTCATCAGGTAACCAAGAAGTCAACCTCCGAATGGTGACAAAGCCAGTGGGCCTGCATTAAAGGGTGGGAAGGACTCAGTTATCTTTAAGGAACTGACCACTGAGAGTGACCATGCTCCAGTGAGTATATGGGCAACACGAATTGCACAGTTTTTGTTAGGTTGGTTTGGTTTGGTTGGTTCGTTAGTTGGTTGGTTTTCTTCTTTTTTGGAGGCGGAATGGAGACCACAAGATTGAGGGCATGCTTGTGAGGACTGGGGAGTGACTATGATGGGGTGCATACTGTGAAATTCCAGAATATTCAGTAAAGATATTATGTTGGAGGGGGAAAAAAAAAGCTCCAAGCTGCTCCTGACTTGGGCAGTCCACTCCATTGTCTTTAGAAGGTGCCCTTACTTAGCATTATTAACTAAACCCAGCTCCAGCAGCAAGCTTCTAGGCAGCAGTGGTCCAGGCTGCTGAGAGCGATGGTGGCGTGCTGAGCTACAGGGATGCACTAAAAGGAATTTCTGTGCCTGTAACCCAGGGGGCCATGTTAGGTACTGGAGAAGACACTGGATACACTTCATCCTCTCTCCTCACACCCACCTCTGCCTGTTTCCCGGGAAACCCTGCCTGATTACTGCCTTCATGGGATATCTCTCAACTTGATCTAGGCAATTTGATTCTTTGATTTCCAAGAAAACCACAGCTCAGCTAAGAAACTCAAAATGAGTTTGCTGGAGGGCAGGCGAGAAAGAAAGAAAAACCTCTGAGCAGAGCAGCGGCTCTTGGTACCTCAGGAGAGAAGGGGTGTGTGTGTGTGTGTGTGTGTGTGTGTGTGTGTGTGTGTGTGTGTGTGTTATTCCAATGTTTTGTTACAGATTCTTACTATATAGCCTTTGATGCTCTGAAATTCTTATATAGACGGAACTGGCCTTGAACTAGTGGCAAACGTCTTGCGTCTGGCGTCTGTCGCCTGACTGACTACTGAGATTAAAGGAATGTACTACCATGTCCCACCTATTCTGGCTCTCTCTCTCTCTCTCTCTCTCTCTCTCTCTCTCTCTCTCTCTCTCTCTCTTTCTCTCTCTCTCTTTCTCTCTTCGTTACAGCCCTGGCTATCCTAGAATTCACTTTGTAGGCCAGGGTGGCTTTGAACTCAGAGATATGTCTGCGTTTGCCTCCCAGTGCTGGAATTTAAAGAATTAAAGCTAGTCTATTCTAGCTTTTTTTTGTACACTTGCAGGCCAGTAGAGGGCATCAGATCAAATTATAGATGGATGTGAGCCACCATGTGGTTGCTGGGAAGTGAACTCAAGACCTCTGGAGGAGCAGCCAGTGCTCTTAACCACTGAACCATCTCTCCAGCCCTATTCTAGCTTTTTAATGCCACAGTATTCCCCTATGTATTCTTCTTCCAGGATTCAACATGACATCAACCATGAGTTTGTTACAAAGGCGAGCTCTTAATGTTCAGAAGATAGATGAAGATGGTAGAGATTGCTTATTACTCCAGATACATTAAGATCTCAAAAACTAAAACAGTCAGCAGTAAATGCTTTGGGAGCCAAGACTTACAAATTGTATTAAGGTCTAGTTCACAGATCAGCAACCTGTAACCATGAGACCAAAGCACCCAACTGCCTACTTCTGTAGATAGTTTTGATGGCATACGGCCATATTCAACAGCTACATGCATCATACACACAGTACTTGCATGGTGTCTCTGACTACCATACTATTGCAATGGCAGACCAAAGTAGATATTAAAACAACTTTTCAGCTCTCAAGACACAAATTATAAGCCAGGTGCTGTAGTATACACCTACCTGTAATCCCAGCTATTCTAACTGCTGAGGCAGGAGGATTGCAAATTTGAGACCTGCATGGTCTTAAGAAAGATGATCTCAAAATAAAATATAAAAGTACTGGAGGCTGGAGAGATGGCTCAGCGGAAAAGAGCACTGACTGCTCTTCCAGAGGACCCAGGTTCAATTCTCAGCACCCACATGGCAGCTCACAACTGTCTGTAACTTCATGATCTGACACTCTCATACAGACATTGATGTAGCCAAAATGCCTATGTACATAAAAAATGAATTAATAAATAATTTTTTAAAAAGGCCAGGCAGTGGTGGCACATGCCTTTAATCCCAACACTTGGGAGGCAGAGGCAGGTGGATCTCCGTGAGTTCGAGGCCAGCCTTGTCTACAAAGTAAGTCCAGGACAGCCAAGGCTACACAAAGAGACCCTGTCTGGGAGGGGGCGGTGGGGAAGAGTACTGGAGATGTATCTCAGTCGGAGATTAATTTCCCAGCAGGCTTATCATTCAGGGTCATAGAACAAGAAAAGTATTACTACCTGGCCCTTTACAAAAAACAAATGAGTAAATCAAGGTCTGGATAATTCATTCAGAATCCAGAAGCTTTACCTTCATTGAGTCCTCTAACCCATTACTTCTTAGTCTCTCGTGTATTACAAACCACTTGTTGTATTTTTAAAGAGTTTTTGTTGTTGTTGTTGGTGGTGGTGGTGTGTGTGTGTGTGTGTGTGTGTGTGTACACACATGATGTGAGTGGGCAGTCAGAGGACAACTTTTGGAGGCTGTTCTCTCCTTGCAGTTTTAATGGTTCCAGGGGTTGAACTCAGTGGAGTAATCATCCTTACCCACTGAGCCATTTCACTGGCCAGGAAGATCTTGATAAAACACATTTGATTATTAAGTCCATGAGGAAGTGGGAGATTCTGTTTCTGACTAGCTAATTTATGTCATTTCCTTATTTATCTATTAATTTTATATATGTATTTATTGTACTTATTCGTTCTTATTCATTTATTTGAGACAAGATTCGTGTCCCAGTTCTGATCCTCCTGCCTCCACCTCTATACTGAGCGCTAGAATTGCAGCCATGTGCCACACCCAAATCCCTTCAGCTTTTAGCATCTATGGTGTCCTGTCATTTTTCCCCTCAGAACCTAATTTAATGTCTGTGATTGATCTATGAGAACAGCCATCTGTTCCCTTGCCTCTGTTTCCCTCTGGTACTCTCATCTGATAAAAACTCAGCCTTAGGTGAAGCCAGAGTGCTTCCTATCTGAACCAACACTGCTCTATGATGTGGGAGAAAAGTCATCATCGTCACATACCCTAACAGGCTGTAAGCACTGCCCAGCCACCTTCCAGCATCTCTCCCCAGCCTCCTCCTATACCCTCCAGGACATTCCCACGCGTCTCTGGGCCTCTTGTCCTGATCTTGCCCTGTTTTTAGCAGATAACCTGAGTCACCTTTGTGGAGCACTTCCTTGTGTCAGTTTGGTGACTCTACTGTTCCTATGAGGTGAAATGTTGTCGTGCTAGGGTAGAACTGGAGGCCTCACATATTGGACAAGTGCTCTATGACTGAGCAACATCGCCCAGCCCAAGTCACTCATTATTTTTGTTTGTTTGTTTTCTTTATTGGGGGTGATAGGATCGAGGTCATGCGTAACCCAGGTTAGCCTCTGTGCAGCCAAGGATGACCTTGAACTCCTAACTCTCCTGCTTCCGACTCTCAAGTGCTGGTATCAGAGGGACACACTACACTCCCAATGACGTCATGAGTCTTGACCTCAAAGGTAGGAAGCACAGAGGTCAGGGACTGGCCAGGAGAGGCAGCAAAGGGCCTTTTCTCAGGAAGTTCTTTTCCTTTCCTTCACAGGATATTCGCAGTGGCCCTGCAAATCATTTCTTCACCTCGGGGTATCCTGGATAGCCAGTGTCCCACCACAGGGAATGCGAGGAAGCCAATAGTCATGACGGGCTTGGCCAATCATGATGAGTTTCCTTCTACATTGCTATCCCCACAGAAAATTTGAGTTTCACTAACAAGGAAGAACAGAGTCAAGTAGTTGGTTAGGCGACTGCACCACGCTCACCTTATCTCAGTATCAAATCTTCAGAGCCTCCTGACTCTTTATTCCTTTCCTCTTTCTGCGCATGTGTGGCCTTTGCTCATACTGACTCTATTTCCGTCTGTTTAGTGGCTCCATTCCTCTCTTCGGCTGTTCCTCTCTTTCCTGTATTCCTTCTCTCGCTGTAGAGTCACCATCCAGGCCTGAGAATGTGGTACCAGAATGTCTCCCATATTTTAAAAATAACTTCCTATTCGGTAAAGAGATGTGTTTTTTTTTTTTTTTTTTAAGTAATAACATATTAAGTACAGAATTCAGTGTCTTTAGTACAAAATTATTTCAACTTTTCTATATGCTTAAAACTTCCATAATGTATGTTGGTAAGAAAAATCGCTTCTATGACCCCAAGCCACCCTCCAAATTGTTTTCCTTCTTTTTCAAAAATTTTACATTTGTTTTGAGGCAGGGTCTCACTTTAGTACCCCAGGCTGGCCTGTAACTCACTATATAGCCCAAGCTAGCTTCAAAGCCATAACAGCCCAGTGAAGTTGCTCAGTGGACACTTGCCTCTCAAGCCTGACAACCTGGCTTCCATCCCAGAAGCCATAGCAGGAGGATAAAACTGACTCCTAAAGTCATCCTCTGCTCATGTGCTGGACGCCTTGATGTCAGCTCAATACAAGCAGAGCCGTCTGAGAGGAAGAAACCTTAATTGAGAAAAAGTCTTCCATAAGATTAGGCTGTAGGCAAACCTGTAGGGCATTTCTTAATCGGTGATCTATGGAGGTCAGCCCAGCCCACTGTGGGTGGTGCCATCCCTGGTCTGGCGGTCCTAAGAAAGCAGGATGACCAAGCCAGTAAGCAACACCCCTTCATGGTCTGCATAAGACTCCGGGTTCCTGCCTTGAGGCTTCCTTCAGTGATGAACAGTAGAAATGTCAGCCAAATAAACCCTTTCCTCCCCCAGTTTCCTTTCAGTCATGGTGTTTCGTTGCAGCAATAGTAGTAACCCTATCTAAGACAGTCCTCTGCCTGTGCACTCTGGCATGTGTATTCACACACACACACACACACACACACACAACTAAAACTAATACTACTACTAATAAATAAAATACAAGTTTAAAATTCACACACAATAAAACAGCCAAGTGTGGAGCTGGGCATGGTGGCACACATCTTTAATCCCAGCATTCAGGGAGGCAGAGCCAGGCGGATCTCTGTGAGTTTGAAGCCAGCCTGGTCTACAAAGTGAGTCCCAGGACAGCCAATGCTGCACAGAAAAACCCTGTCTTTAAAAAAAAAAAAAAAAAGCCAAAATTACAAAATCATTTACAAAATAGTTGAAGCAATCCTCCTGCCTCAACCTCCTAAGCACTAGGTTTACAGGCACAAGGCACCACACTAAGGCATTGCTTAATTTGTTTTCATTCATTATTTTCAGTTATGCATATGTGTTTCTGTCTGTGGGAGTGAATGTGAGTGCAGGTGTCCACGGAGGCCGGAGACATTGGATCATCCTGTGTCTGGAACCTCAGGCAGATGTGACTGTCTCATGTAGGTGATGAGAGTCAGACTCTCATCCTTCGAAAAAGCAGTAGATGCTTGCTTTCTTTTTTATATTTATTTCAAATGTGTGAGTACTTTGTCTGCCTGTAAGTTTGTGTTCAATGTGCATTCCTGGTACCCCAGGAGTCCAGAATTGGACATCTAAGTCACTGGGCCTGGAGTTTTGGATGATTACCAACTGCCTTGGAGGTGCTGGAAATCTGACTTCTGAACTCAGCCTCTGTGAGAGCAGCAAGTGCCCTTAACCACTGAGCAGCCCTGCTAGTGTTCAAAGTTACTGAACAGTTTCTGTTGGGGGCCCCGCCAATCCAGGGCTTTCTCCGAGGCCCTGATGTATGGAGAGGGAACATAGTTCCCAGTCTAAAATCAAGAACACGCTTGGCTGAGCCATCGATAGCCGGGGGCCAGGGTTTTGGGGGACTTGGCTTTGGGATCCTGAGAACCTAACTCTTCCCCCACTGAGGAGCTGTGGTTATCAATGCCAAGGCTGCCGTGTGCCTGCTCTGTGGTGCGCTTGAGATACCCTGTGCTGCTTTTGTGCAGCATTGCTTGGCTACTTCCTGCTGACGTCACCCCACGATAGGATAGCTTTCTGCTGGTTCTGTTCCCTTCCCCCGCAAACGGTATGCAAAATGCTGACCTCTTAATAAACTTGCTTGCACGAGCCACCGGCTTGGGCAAGACCTCCTCATCCCAAACTTCCCTGGCTGTCTTATTATTTCTTGTCTCCTGGTGTTCCCTCTCAGGAACTTGTCACTGAGGTGACGCGCTGGTCCAAGTCCGCTTCCTTTCTCTGTGTACCCACCCCCTTTCCCTCTGATTTCATGTCAATCTGTCTTCCATCTCCATGTCTCCTGTGAGACTGTTTCTTCATAAAGTCTCCTTTAAATGGACATTTGCTATCTCCTCCCTCTGCCTCCTTTTACTCTGTTTCCTGGCCGCCTGGTATGAACTGCTCTGCTCTGTGGTGCCCTCACCACCACGGAGAACTGACAGCTCTGAAGCTGTGAGCCAGCTCCCTCAGGCCATTCCCTCAGAAACTTTGGTCACACTAACACAGCCTGACTAATACACCTGCCATAGAAAGTTTTCTCTGGGGGATGTGGAGGTTTGCGTCAGGAGCCTGCCTGGGAGACGTATGCTCAGTTCACATCCGCCTGATGTTACCTGCTTCAGAGTCCACGTCAGTCTGAGATCCAGTCACGGTTTTCGTGGATGTAGCACCAGTCATACCACCATTGATGGAGCAAGCAGGTAGCTTATGCATCCGTGTGCCAGAACTTTAACTACAGCTGTTACTCCAGAGCTCCCTCCCTTGGCTGGCACAGATGTGCCCCTCTGCCAACCCCCAACTCAGAGTTCTACTTCCACCCATTTCCCTTTTCCAGAAACTTCTATCTCTGTACACCTAACTGTGTCTCAGGCTCTGCGTCTCTACGACCCACTCTGCATTCTCTCTGTCCTTCTCTCAGTAAACAAGGCACTGGGGTTGCTCTACTGAAACCTTGTGAGTCATCTCTGACCCTCTTTCATCCCACATACCTAACCCATCCGTAGGTCCTGTCACTTCTACCTCCAAACTCAGCCAACCTTTCCGTCTCTGTCTCACCCCCTCACCACCACCACCATCACCATCACCGTTTCTCATAGGTGTCCTACCCCTGCATCCACCCACTATCGCCCCTTCTCCAGAGTCTTTTAGAGGACTCCTTGAACTCCTCCTCCTCACTGCCGGAGCATAGTAGCTGCTGGTCTGGTCCCTGTAAACTCCTCCCTGTGTCCGTCAAAGCCCTGTGTGTCATTCTGCGTTCTGCCAAAGCTCCTTCTACCCTCTCTGACTCACCCCATGTTAGCCGTGTTGGTTTGTCTATATTTAGAAAACCCTCCTACCTGAGACCTTTGCCCAAGCTCAGCGCATTTCAGAAGAGTGACTTGTTCTCCTCAGTCACTGGAATCCAAGTGCCACTACCTCAGAAAGCCCCCACGGGCCACCCAACCCAGCTTTCCTGTCTCCTTTATCACACATTCACTCAGGTATATGGGAGAAGTAATTCTCTCTGCTGTGGCTGTCCTAAAGCCTGCTGTGTAGACCAGGCTGCCCTCAAATCCACAGAAATCCACCTGCCTCTGTCTTCTGGGTGCTAGGACTAAAGGCTCCTTAATTTTGTTCTCTCGCTAATATTAATATATAAGGCTCATGAGGATAAAGATGATTTTTATTTTACCACAGAGATCCCAATCAATACATATTTGTTGAATATATAGATGGATAGAATAAAATTATCTCAAGTAGTGCTTTTTTTTTTTTTTTTTCATAATGTTTTGGCAAAGAAATTTCAGTTTTGCTCCTTTTCCCCCTTTAGAAAGAAAGTGTGCCTTAATCCCAGCACTTGGCAGGGGGAGACTCTGAGTTTGAGGCCAGTCTGGTTGGTCTACAGAGCAAATTCTAGGACAGCCAGGGCTACACAGAGAAACCCTGTCTTGAACCCTTCTCCTCCAAAAGGAAAAAATAAAGTGGAAATTTTAATTTCTGCTTTTTTCTACTATGCAGATTAACATGTAGGAGACAAATATTCATAGCAATAAATTACATCTAGATCTCTTTACGCTGGACATAATATCAAGAGGTCCTTACTTTAAAAATTGTGCTATCCCGGTGAGAAAAGGTTCCTAACAGACTAAGAACAGTGATCCTACTCCCCGTTGGCAATCTTACCAAACCTGCTTCCCTGTTGGAGGTTGGTCTGGTGCTATGTATGTTGGTGCTAATTACTGGCTCCCAAGATCTAGTTGCTGCCCTGCACCTTGTCCGCCTGGTTGGCTAAATAAAAGGCCAACACCTGGGCAAGGCAGAAGGTTCAAGGGCTTTGGGGAGAGAGCTTAAGAAAGAGAAGCAAACAGGATGGAGGAGGCCTAGGAGAAGGAGAATCCCCGTGGGATAGACAAGAGCCACGTGGGCCCAGAGGAGGAACTCTGAAGTGCCACATATAGAAATGGCTCCTATGAGCAAGTATTTGGCAATTATGGAAAGGAGGTAGCCCAGATAGAAACTTAGAACAGATGGCACGGCATAGAGGATGAGAGATATTGGAGGGTAGTTTAGGGGGTTAATATCTGCCCAGCCCCAGGTAAAATAGTCTTTTTTGTTATGACAGCAGGTTAGATACTGCCACCATGATAATTATAAGCCTAATAATAAGCCTAATAATAGGCCATACTTTTAAATTAACAACAACACTTCCCTAAAAAATGTAAAAAGCAACAACAGCAACATGAACGGGCTATTCTAGGCAGCCAGCCTTTTCAGCTGTCCTCAGGCTAGACTGATGAGTCTCCCAGCAGTGGCAACCAGGGCTCAGAGTCCCAACAGCGGTGGCAAGACTCCTGTCAGGACAAGCAGAGTGTTTCCTCCGCTGTTTGACTGAGCAGTTGTTGAAAGCAGTGCAGTCGAAACAACAATTAAAGGTGGCATTATGCCTCCTTAAAAAAATCTCTAGGAAAACTATTGCAAACAACAGTAGTAGCTATGGAACCAGGATGCACAGGAAAGGGTGGAGAGACTCAACCAGTTAGCGTGGCAGCCAGAGACAAAGTTCCCCTCCCAGAACACGGAGACGACAAGGCAGGTGTAGCCAGGCTGCTCCTCACCTAGAGCGGTCAGCATCCAGCAACATCCGTGGAAAGCTCCTCCCACCCAAGTGCTGAGCGCCTCCATCCTGTGACTCACCTTCATGCCTCTCTTTTACGATAACCTGAAGATGTCTAAGCTAATAACACTCATTTTCTCCAAAGTTTAGTTTCTCTGTGTTGTTAAAACAGTACTAAAGTAAACAATGTAAACTTTAAAACATGGCCGGGCATGGTGGCGCATGCCTATAATCCCAGCACTTGGGAGGCAGAGGCAGGTGGATCTCTGTGAGTTCGAGGCCAGATTGGTGTACAGGGTGAGTCCAGGACAGCCAAGGCTACACAGAGAAACCCTGTCCCGAAAACAAAAACAAAACAAAACAAAAATTTAAAACACATGTACATGCAATAAATGGGCCTGTAGCCCCAGCACAGAATGAGTCCAGTGGACAACTTAGTGATACTGTGTCTCAAAAAAAATTTTTTTGAGCCTATGGATAAATCTCAGTGGCAGAGTGTTTAGAGCATGTGCCCTCCCTAGTGAGACACACACTGAACTCAAAATAGAATCTTGAAGCATATTGTATTCACACTTCACACTTTAAGACTAAATACCTGAGCCGGGCGGTGGTGATGCACACCTTTAAACCCAGCACTAGGGAGGCAGAGGCAGGTGGATCACTGTGGGTTCAAGGCCAGCCTGGCCTACAAAGCGAGTCCAGGACAGCCAAGACTACACAGGAAAACCCTGTCTTGGAAAACAAAAACAAACAAAGACTAAATACCTGACAAGCAACTACAGAAATGAAGGCTTTATCTCTGCTCACGGTCTAAGAAGGGACCCAGCCCACCTTGGTGGGAAGGCATGGTGGCAGGAGCACAAGGTGGCTAGTCACACTGCATCCACAGCCAGGAGAGAACAGGATGGGGAGCCAGGCTGTCAAACCTCAAGGCCCAACCCTGGCGACCCGCTTTCTCCAACCAGGCTCCACCCACTAAAGATCCCACAGCCTTCTGAAACAGCACTACTGCCCAAGGAATCAAGCGTTCCAATGCATGAGCCTGAGTGGGGAGCATTTCATATTCAAACACACACACATGCGCACACACATACACACACACACACACACACACACACACATATTTGATTGCAAGGACTGCAGTGGTTTAGAATAAATTCCAATGATGCAGTAAGAAACAGTATCCAATAAATCTTCTGTGTTACAGTCATAATTTTTGTTTCATGCCAAGGGAAGACCTCAGTGAGAATATACAATGATCAGCCACATAAACCTTGATCCTAATGCCAGGATCTTCATAAAGTTGAAAAACATGATTACCCTCTGCCTTTCGGAATGGACAGTATATCCAGTGAGCCGTCTCATCAGAGATGCCTGTGATTCTTCACTGTGATAAAAGGTGGGGACTGGAAGGCTGGAGAGGTGGATCAGAGGTTAAGAGCCCTAACAGCTCTCCCAGAGGTCCTGAGTTCAATTCCCAGCAACCACATGGTGGCTCA
Organism: Acomys russatus; assembly: GCF_903995435.1. Lineage (NCBI taxonomy): Eukaryota > Metazoa > Chordata > Mammalia > Rodentia > Muridae > Acomys > Acomys russatus. The sequence goes on along the minus strand of NC_067143.1, from coordinate 65,941,528 downwards.
CGGCCATCCATAATGTGATCTGATGCCCTCTTCTGGCCTGCAGGTGCACATGCAGACAGAGCACTGTATAAATGATGATGGTGATGATGATGATGATGACGACGACGATGATGATGATGATGACGACAACGATGATGATGATGGTGATGATGATGATGATGGTGATGATGATGATGATGGTGATGATGGTGATGATGATGATGATGATGGTGATGATGATGATGATGATGATGACGACGACGATGACGACGACGATGACGATGATGATGATGGTGGTGGTGGTGATGATGATGATGATGGTGATGATGATATGATGATGATGATGATGGTGATGATGATGATGATGGTGATGATGATGGTGGTGATGATGATGATGGTGATGATGATGATGATGATGGTGATGATGGTGGTGATGATGATGATGATGATGGTGATGATGGTGGTGATGATGATGGTGATGATGGTGATGATGATGATGATGGTGATGATGATGATGGTGATGATGATGATGATGATGATGATGATGATGATGATGACGATGACAATGATAAAGTTGGGGACTGGAAAAGTAGTGCAATTGGTAGTGTATAAGAAACGCTGGGTTTGATCCCCAGCCCTGCATGAAACAGTCATGCTGGCTCCTCCTGAGGTCTCAGCATTGAGGGGGCAGAGGCAGGAAGAGAAACTGAAGGCCAACCTGAGTTACATTAAATCTTACCTCAACCTGAAGCCAGATGTGGCGGCTCATGCTTGTAATTCAAGTTCTGAGGAGTCTGAGACAGGAGGACTGCCAGAGGATGGTGCTGCCCAAACTGGCATCTGGCTTGAAGTTATGTTGGATCCTGTGTATTCTTTCTCCTAATTAGTTATCATATTTGGGGTTTCTGGAATAAAAGCTGAGATTTCTGGGTTCTCTTGAAGTGTTGGAGTTCTGCAAACCAGTGGCCTACACGCCTCAGGGCAACAGCTAGCTGGAGCAAAGGAGTGCTGTCCATCCTTGCACAGGACAGGTTCACTTAGTTTACCACCATCTTCCCGTAGCCTACATACTATCTATCTAGTGCTAAGAAGGGGGTCACTGTTTGGAAATACATAGGAAGAGAAAGAGATCGATGATCAAAGAAGGGGGACCTTCGTTAGCGCTGACCTGCAGCTCTAGCCACAGACGACAGCTTTCCACCATTATGGTGAAGGAGCACTGCCACCCCAAATGCATTGCTTTGCCATCCTGGACGTCTTTGAGTTGAAAGCATTTTAAAACCCCAGTACTAGAGGCTTGAAGAGGTGGCTCGGTGGTTAAGAGCACTTGTTGCTCTTGCAGAGGACCCGAGTTCTGTTCCCAACACCCACACGGTGGCTCATAACTGTCTGTGATTCTAGTTCCAGGGGGATTCTGATGCCTTCTCTGACCTCCGTGGGTACAAGGCACACATGTGATGCACAAATAGACACACAGGCAAACCCTCATTCACAGAATAAAATAAATATAAAAATGTCGGAACATGGATTTAACCCGACTTGCTAAATAGCAAATGATTTAAGGGAAAAGAAAAAAAATCCCAGTACACAGGAGACGGAAGCATTAAGATTACCACAAGTCTCAGGCAATCCTGGACTACATAATGGGTTCCAAGCCAGTTAGGGTTACAGAGTGAGATCCAGACTCAAAAACACCAAGCAATAAAAGGCAGTGGGTTCAAGATGACTCTGACATGTTTCTTTACGTTTTACTTATCATTTTCTATGTATGAATGTTCGCCTGCATTTATGTATATGTGTATGCATGTACATGAAGTGCCTGTAGAAGCCGGAAGGCGGTGTCAGATGCCCTAGAACTGGTATTAAAGACTTACCTATTTAGTATGTATACAATGTTCTGCCTGCTTGTACAGAAGAGGGCACCAGGTCTCATTATAGATGGTTGTGAGCCACCATGTAGTTGCTGGGAATTGAACTCTGGAAGAGCAGGTGGCACTCTTAACCACTGAGCCATCTTTCCAGCCTTTCTTTTTTAATTAATAATTTTTAATTAAAATTCCATTACAGCCAGTGGTAGTGTTGCTGGTGGATGACATTAATCCTAGCTCTCAGGAGGCAGAGTCTGGCAGATCTCTCTGAGTTCAAGTCCAGCCTAGTCTACAAGAGTGAGTTCCAAGACTGCCAGAACTACACGGTGCGTGTATATATATATATATATATTTAATATTGATTTGTACTTTTAATAAATAAATGGTTATTCCTTGACCAGCTTTAAGCCCAAATGACCACAGAGACTAGGATATGTTTAACTACCATGTATCAAATGCTGTGCAATAGCTACTCCATCCTAAACCTCCATGCTAGTATTGTTTCCTCCATTCAGATTTCCCATGCTATACTTGCTTTTCACTCATCTCCTAGGTCCAGCTCATTCCTCCTGGTGTTTCCCGGTACTCTCCCTTTCCTTCCTGTCCTTTCTCCTCCCCTCACCGGACCAGGATGTCCAATCCTATTCTCTGTTATTGCTCAGCATTGCCTAGTTGGCTCTTATTGACAATACAGAGAACAAATGGTGACATGTTTACACAAACTTGAGACAGGAGATACTTAGAATAAACACCGCAATGCACTATCTAGATTGAAACTGGGTAGTGGGGTGAAGAAATCAGCATTTGAATGAACAAGGGTAAACTTTACACAGTCCACAAGACATTATGCCAACAATGTGGGTGTACATATATATATATATATATATATATATATATATATATATATATATATATAACATATAATTACTAAATATAACTTTCTTAGTACATATAATATTACTTATGTGTATATGACTTCAGAACTGACCACTTGGTATTGGATAACCAACTGTGTGGGAGGCTTTTCCATGGGCAAGACTGTTTCTTTTTCTCTTAGTATTCCTTAGTTACCTGTAGTTTTCCATGTAGGCTTGGGGCCAAGAGAGTTCCCCCTTCCATGTGAGCGTGTGTGTTGGTGCCATCCTTGTTCGGGTTTTGTTTAAGCAGCTGTGTGGTTGAGACTCTGTAAAGTTCAGAGCCAAGGGCTGGAAGAGCGCTCTGCACATGCATACCCTGTGAGATAATTCCCCATTCTACCAGTCGCTCAGATGGACTGCAGCAGGAAACACCCGGAGCACCTACGAGTCACACCTGGGGAGAGGCGGGTGAGGGCTTCCAATGAGAATCAGCTATAGAGGAAAAGCCCACCTGAATGTGGGTGGCATTATCCCATGGGTTGGCCTAATAATGTAATAATAAGAACAATAACAACAACAATAATAACTAAAATGGAATAGGCAGCCAGGTGGCACAAGACTATAATCCCAGCCCTTGGAAGGCAGAAGCAAGATCTCTGCAAGTTCCAAGCCAGCTTGATCTACAGAGTGAGTTCTAAGCCAGTCAAAGCTATATACTGAGAGCCTGTCCTACCCTGACTCCCAAAAGCAGTTCAGTGGTGGAACGTTTGTCTCACACGCAGGCAAACCTGGGTTCAATCCTCAGTGTCATAAAAACAAAATGAATAAACTCCTACCTATTCAGCAAAGTGCAGGAGAAGCCTGGGGAGACGCTCGATGAAGTGAACATCTTGCAAAAATGAAGATGTGAGTTAGATCCCAGAACCACTGTTTAAAAAAAAAAAAAAAGCTGAGCATGGTGGTGCATGCTTCTAATTGCAGTGCCAGAGAGGCAGAGACAGGTAGATCCCGGGGGGTTCATGAACCAGCCCGCCTAGCCTACTTGGCAAGGTCCAGCCCAGAGAGTGAGTCTCTCTCCAAAATTAAAAAGTAACAGAAAGTGGATGGTACCTAAGGAATGGCACCCAAGGTTGTCCACTGGCCTCTACACACACATGAGTGGGGGTGGGGCACAAAATAGATTACTTCTCCTAACTACACCACAGTTTCTTTAAAGTAAGAAACAAGTCTTTTGACCTGGGATATGTTGGTGCACACCTATAAGCCCAGCACTTGACAGGCAGATACAGGAGGATCAAATTCAAGCCTGAGCTACTTGAGGACCTGTTTCCTAAGTCATATTCTCTGTGTAGCCCAGGCTGGCTTCAAACTTTCCGCCATAATAATCTTTCTGCCTCTGCCTTCCGAAAGCTGGGATCACATGCGCCTGTTACTGTGTTTCCCAAGTAACCATCCCTCTGCCATCTTCCACTAAACTCTGAAGGCGTCTTCATTGTACATTTATTGTTCTTATTGTAGCTTTATTGGTTTATTCATTTCCTTTCATAGAATTAAAGATTACAAATTAAAGGCAGTACTTTTGTGTCTTCTAGGCCTAGCAATGCAAAGATAGCTGGTAAATGTTTGTTGACTAATGATTGCGGGCAACGTAGAAACCTACTAGACATAGGTGATGGGGTGGGACCAAGATGGGACATACCATTATGTAATTTAAAAATTGCATAACCGGATGAAGCAGACTATGTCATGAGAAAAAAAATCTGTGAGGTTATTTGATGACACCATTCTGGAGTATTGACTTTACTTAGGCGTCCCAGGTGATTCAAGCTCCAAGGAAGTCCTCCCAGTCCGAGCCTTGGCACCTTCTGCAGCATCTGGAGCATGGTAGTGTATCGGGCTGGTTATTCGGTGGAGGTCAGGCAGTGTTGTCTGCGTACACACAGGCCACTTCATATTGTGACTGTTCTGCTGGGTTTTGTGTGGGATCATCCGCTAGTGCCTGGACCAGTACTGACCTATTCTGAAACAAGGCGCTTAGAATGACCTTCACAGGGCTGACCTTTACTGTGAGTTCCAGATAGACTGTGGACTAGTTTGGCATTTGTCTTGGCTCTGGAATTTGAGGCCTCAGGTGAGATCATAAACAAGGTCAAAACACATATTATAGCCAGAATTCAAGGATAAAAGCCTCACTCATTCTCCGCAGCCAGGGCTGGCCTTGAACCTCCCAATCCTACTGCCCCCACTTATCAATGCTGGGATTATAGGCATATGTCATTATGCCCAGCTCTTCCACAAGGTCTTTTGACAGACAGACAGACAGAGACATATAGACACACAAACACACAGACACACATACACACACACACTCACACACTGCACTAAAGACTAAGAAACTTTTAAATAAATATTCAACTCTAGTTTTTTGTTTGTTTGTTTGTTTTACCATTTAACAACTTAGTAATTCTGAAATAACTATTATGCATCTTAGGGTAGAGAAAACAAATACATGTGAGTTACTTATAGAGTCCTCGGTGTCAGGGGAAAAAGCACAGGCACAGAAAACAGGCGCACAGAATAAAGTTGGGTCTGAATTGGAGGGATCAGTGAGGGTGTGTTTTTATAGAAGTGTACGGGTGGACAAGTGGTGAGCTTTCTGGGGTCCCTGGAAAGCAAGTTCTGGTTTTTGCCAGTTTCTTAATTCATGTTAGGTTTATTTCTGGTTTTTAAGACAGGCTCTTTTGTAGCCCAGGCTGGCCTCAAACTTGCAATGTAACTGAGTATTACCTTGAACCTCTGATCCTGTTGGGTGCTGATATTACCCCACCACGCCCAGTTTAGCAGTGCTGGGCACTGGATCCAGGACTTCATGCATACTAAGCGAGCACTCTACCAACTGAGGTGTGTGCCCACACCTTGTAAAAGACAAAAGTAAAAAACAACAAAAACAGAGTTTTAAAGTTTATGTGTATGCCTTGCTCTCCCTTTCTCTGTCTCTCTGTCTCTCTGTCTTCTCTGTCTTCTCTGTCTTCTCTCTCTCTCTCTCTCTCTCTCTCTCTCTCTCTCTCTCTCTCTCTGTGTGTGTGTGTGTGTGTGTGTGTGTGTGTGTGTGTGTGTGTGTGTAGGGTCCCTAGAGCTGCCCAATATAGGTGCTTGGGATGTTTTTAACTGATGGGCCATTTCTTCAGCTGCCCCACCAAATGTAAAGCTTGATGTGAAAAAGATAAAACAATTAAGTTTTTTTTTTCAGACTAGATATTTGTTGCCCCTCTCTCTTTATGTTTTTAAAAAACTGTTTTACTGGCCAGGTGTAGTGGCACACACCTTTAATCCCAGCACTCGGGAGGCAGGGGCAGGTGGATCGCTGTGAGTTCGAGGCCAGCCTGGTCTACAAAGTGAGTTCAGGAGAGCTAAGGCTACACAGAGAAACCCTGTCTGAAAACAAACAAACAAAAACCTGTTTTACTCATTATTATTGTGGGGAGAGCATATATGTGCCACATAAATTCTCTTCTTCCACCACGGGTTTTGGTGGTTGAACACTGGTCATCAGTTTGAACAGCAAGCACCTTTGCCTGCTGAGCCATCCCACCATGCCTAGCTTTAACTCCATGTGTAATGAGAGATAGCCCTGAATTCCTGATCCTGATGAATCCAGTTCCCAAGGGCTGGGATGACAGGCCTGTAGCACCATGCTTGGCCTTTTGGTGCTCCGACTGCCTGGCCTTCACTAATAGAGTATTCTTTTTCTTTCTTTTCTTTCCCTTTTCTTCTGCTTGTTTTAGTTTGGTCTGGTTTGGATTTTTGAAACAGGGCTTCTCCGTGTAGCCCTGTCTATCCTGGAACTCACTCTGTAGACAAGCTCTCTGAGATTTCAAACTCAGAGATCTAACTGCCTCCGCCTCCCAAGTGCTGGGATTAAAGGCATATACCACCATGCCCAGCCTCTATACAGTATTCGTTTTGTTGTTGTTGTTGTTGTTGTTTTGTTTTGTTTTTTCGAGACAGGGTTTCTCTGTGTAGTGTTGGCTGTTCTGGACTCACTTTGTAGACCAGGCTGGCCTTGAACTCACAGAGATCCGTCTGCCTCTGCCTCCCAAGTGCTGGGATTAAAGGCATGCGCCACCACCACCTAGCTTATAAAGTATTCTTAACTTCTTCCTTCAACCCTGGTCCTCCCTCCAGTCTCCTTTCCCACCTCCTGTCTGTCACCTAAACACAGAGACTCTTCAGTGTTCTTGGGTTGAGCACACATATCTATTGGCAACGCCTGGGAATGCCCTCTCTCTCAGTATTTGCACTATTTCTAGAGTTCACCACTCCCATTCGGCAAGGTAATGAAAGAAAAGCAGATGTCCACACAACCCCTGGGGCCATGGCACTGCAGCCTTCCCTGGAAGATGCTGAGGGCCACAGCATGAGGCACACTGACTAGTGGTGAAAGAAAAACCCATTAAGGAACCTCGTGGTGTATAGAAATCCCGTATCTCAGTTGAGGAAGGCAATGTATGCCTGTAATCCTAGCCCCGCAGTGTTGGAGACAGGGGCATCAGGAGGAGCTCACCCTCTGCTACATAGAGAACTTGAGGGCCGTCTGAGCTACAAAAGATCTGGGGGGTGGAGGTGAAGAAGAAACCGACTAATTGAGATTTCTGAGAGGGAACAGTCATTCAGCCAGAGGACTTGTATATTACTGGTCCCTAAATTTCAAATCTATCCCCAGAGTCAGATAAAGCAGAAGGTACTAGGACTTTTGTAAAACTTAGTTTCATAAGTTCTAAAGTTCAACTGTGTCTGTCTGATTTGACCTTTTTCCCCATATTAGAGAATCCAAAGGCACTGGTTAATTCCAGATTGTGTGAGCAAGAGGTGGTGGTGCATTGAGGCATGGTGGTGTCCTTCTGAGGCAGAGTTTGAGGCCAGCCTAGACTAACAAGCACCAGGCTAGCCAGGATACTCAGCAAGACCATCTCACAAACAACAAGCAGCATGCCGGGGGTGGGGGTGGAGAGGGGGGGGTCGAAGGGGGGGTAAGAGCACTTACCTGGTGTGCGAAAAGCCAAGCTCAATCCCAGCCCCATAAAAAATGAGAAAGGTGGCCCGCTAGAATACAGACCTAGATTTCCAAAGGTACACGTCCTGCCTTTGGAAAGAAGGACAAAAGTCCCATCTGTGTGGCTGGGAAAGGCTGGGTGGCCTTGAGAGCTCCCGGTAGAGACTGAGCAAACCCTTCTGAGATGCCATTCCTAGTTTGACTCTTTAACCCTGCCAGGCTACTCCTCTGCCTGAGTCGTGCCCCTTGAAGGACATCTACGGGAGAAGGCCCGAGTGCAGAACCCTGTCGCACCGCTCACACAGATGAGCCAGCACAGCTTCTGCCCTGAGGCCACTCGCCTACCACAAAGGTGCCGTGTGGTCTCCACAGCATTCATTTTCACTGTGTATGAGCACTTGGCCTGCTTTTATGTGGTTCTGCAGCCTCAGTAGAAAGAAGCCTCCGACCACACACAGTAAGATAGCTATGACTTAGATCAAGCCACCCAGAACAAACGACTGCTTCCTCAAAGGAAGTTAATCTTTGCCCAAGATCTTATGCAGGTTTCTCCTGCTTTGCCCTCTCATTTTTTTCAGAGACGACTTCCCTATTCTAAATCTGAGATTGATGTATATTCAGAACTTTAGACACACCAACATAGGAAACATGTTTTCTTCAAGGCTGTCAAATACAAATAGCCAAAACACTAAGAATGTAACATTTATATAATTCCTGATTGTGTCATAGTTATTCTTACTATAGGTAATTTATTCTATGTATGTGGAATTATATAAATGTATATATTAAAAAAAAATTTTTTTTTTACATGAGAATCTGAGTGACCTATGGGAAGTGTCTCCAACTAGAAGCCAGACTTCTTAGCAGTTGATCCACACGAGCTCTGACACCAGGCATGGGTGGTAGAGGTTGCTTCACATCTCTGGGTCTTGACTCATTTTCTGACAATCACAACCAAAGCAGCTTTTTGTCCCATCAATGAACATCAAGGCTGGACAGCAGCAAGCCCGATCCCTCCGTTTTGCATAAGAGGAAGATACCAAGCTGAGTAGAGATAAAATGGTGCTCCAAGGTCAAGCTGAGACTAAAGTGGATCCCAGTGGCTGTGTGATAGAGGGCTAAGCCAGGCTCCAAGTCCTGTCGTGCTTGTGGGTTGTGTTAGTAAACAACGGTGTGCTTTTGCCTAACACATGCTGTTCTTCCTTCATTTAGACAGTTCCCTTTGAAGAAAATGAAGTCCTTCAGTTGCTTGTGATTTGCCTTGAGGGATTATGAGCTTTTATCTGAACTAGCTGTTTATCATAACTAGATCCACACAGCTTTTAAAAGCTGTTTATCTATGGGAAACAAAAGAGTAAAGCTTTCCAAAAGATGGAAATTAGCTAATCTTATAATTCAGCAAAATGCTCAGCATGAAGTGGAGGCAGCCGCAGGGCGGGGAGAGGTTGGGGGGTAGGATATTAAATTGCCTTGTTTTTAACTTAAGAATTAAAACAGAGCTGGGTATGGTGGTACCTGCCTGGAATCCCAGAAACTGAGAGTCAGAAGCGAGAGAATCAGGAATTCAAGGTCAACCTTTGATACATGGAGAGTTTAAGGCCAGGTCTGAGCTAAGTAGGATGCTGTCTCAAAATCAGACTTCTTTTAAAAAGAAAAGAAAAGAAAGAAAGAAAGGTGGAGGAGGATGCACGGCAGGGGAACGTAGAGGTGGCTCAGTAGTTAAGAGCACACACTGCTCTTTGGAAGATATGAGTTGGCTCCAGCACCCATGTTGGGCAGCTCCCAACCACCTGTAACTCTAAAGGGATCTAATGTGTCTCTATCATGTGCACATACCCACACACCGCCACACATAATTCAAAATCAGGACAAAAAAGTATATAAATAAAGTTAAAACATGATTTCCCTTGTTTGGAAATATATACATAAGTGCAGATTTTCAAGATTTGAAGGTATCCTAAATAATTATTCAGAGTAGCACCATTTGTCTAAAGACTGTAGGTGAATTTTAAGTTTGTCTGTAAATTTCATACAATCCATTTTAATTTATTTCTCTCATTAAAAAAAAAAAAAAAAAAAAAAAACACTTCACAGCCCAGGCCCTTTATTTCTTTTTGTATGTACATCGGGCCATGAATCCGTATGGACCGGGCTCCAGCAGCTCAGGCTCCTCCCCGTTAGTCCTCACGAAGTGTGCATCTCTGGTGGCGCGGGGTGGCGCGTCCGCTGACCCCAGGTGCCCTGCTCCTTGGCTTCTTCTTCTTCCTCGGGCCATTCTCCTTCACGCGCTTCAGGAAGATGTCCTGCTCTCAGAGCGCTTGATGTGCTCAACGCGCACAGTGATACTCTGGAGAGAATCTCGCCCTTCACCTGCTTGTTCACAGCGATGCCTACAGCATGCTGCGTGACGTTGTGGACTCTTCCGGTTTTGCCGTGGTAACACGGGGCGTTCCTTTTTGAACAGTGCCCATTCCCTTGATGTCGACATCATCACCCTTTTAGTAGTATGTGGCCAAAGGAACAACTGCACACTTCCTAAAAGGCCTGGAGAACATACAGCCAGTGCCCCTCCTCTTCCCCTCCCTGTTTGTCCTTTCGGCGCGTTACTGGAAGATGGATGCCGCAGCTGCTATTTCTCTTGTTTTTAAGTTAAACAAGTTGCTCTCTAAAACACTGGAGCTAAGGCCGTATATCAGTGGAGAACTGTGTGTTCATCATGTCCAAGGTCCCCAGACCAATTTAAAACAAGGAAGAGAAAGCTCTCCATGGCGGGGGGAGGGGGAGGTGCCCTTCTTCAAGTTGGCAAAGGCTCGTCAAGCCTGGCATGGTGGGGGATACCTGTAGACAGAGATGGGAAGCTTGCCCCATGGCACATTCCATGCATGGCTTACACAGCGAGTTCCAGGCCAGCTAACATAGCAAGGCCCTGTCTCAAAGTCGAGGTTTCTGATGCAAATTTAGCTTTCTATCTCATAGGAGGGATGACATGACTGCTACCAGTTCAGGGTCTCCTAGACCCTGTCTTGATTTGGAGGTCTGGGAGAAAGGAGGGCTTGCATTGAAGAGAGTGTCTCATATATCCTAGGCTGGCCTCAAACTCAGTATGTAGCTGAGGGTAGCCTTGAACTCCTGATCCGCTTGGCTCTGCCCCCCACTGTGCCTCAAGTGCTGAGATGGCAGGTGTACACCACTCCCCAAGCTGGTCCCAGACCTTGTCTTTCTAAAAGAAATCAACAGGCATCTACTAACTCCAAACAGTCACCACTATCCCCAGGCACTATTCCCACTCCCCTAGCTCCTGACCAGACTTTCCACTCTCCACTCAGCTGCCCTGTTTTGCCTTTATGCTTTTCTCCTCTCCCCCCCCCCCCCCCCACCTATGCTCAGGCACCTGCCCACCCCACCCTTACCCCCACCTCTGCTTCCCTCTACTTTGGGCAGGATTTCTGGCTAAAGCAGCAGGTAGCCATTGCCTTAGACTAGAGAAAGGCAACTGTCCTGGCCCTGGTCTAGGTATAAAAGACAAAGACAAAGGAAGCAAGTCCCTGGGTATTAAGGGAGCACTAGCTAGCTAAGGTCTCAGCTGGGAACTTGGGACAGAGAGGACAGTAAGCACTGATAAATCCCTATTGAGAGCTGATGTGAGCACGCAGTGTAATCCTAGCAATTGGGAGCTGAGGCAGGAAGGTCATTATGAGTTCCAGACCAGTTTGGGTTACATAGGAAACCCTATATAAAATAAATAGATAGGAAGGAAGGAAGGAAGGATGGACGGACAGAAGGAAGGAAGGAAGGATGGATGGATGGACGGACAGAAGGAAGGAAGGAAAGAAGGAGAGAGAAGAAAAAGGCAGCAATATACTTTGCTCTTCTCGTTGTAATGTCGGAAGCAGAAGCATTGGTGACACACAGGGAGCCATCAGAAAGCCAAGTCATCCAACTCACACCCAATAATTCTAAGCCTTCATTGACTTTTTTAAAAACCTGTTTAAAAGCTGAGTGTGGTGGCACACGCCAGTAATCCCAGCACTCAGGAGGCAAAAGCAGGCAGATTGTTGTGAGTTCGAGGCCAGCCTGGTCTACAAAGTGAGTCCAGGGCAACCAAGGCTACACAAAGAAACCTTGTCTTGAAAAAACAAAAATCTGTTTAAGGTCGTTTGAGAAAGGGTTTTACTCTGTAGCCCAGACTGGTCTTGAACTCAATATATAAACCAGCCTGGCCTTGAACCCACAGTAGTCCTTCTGCCTCAGCCTCCCAAATATTGGGATTGCACACATGCACTGCTGTGCCTGGCAAGAGCCTATGTTTTTATTACATCATTTATTTATTACATGGGGGGCACTCTCTTGCCACAGCACACGTGTGCGGGTTGGAGGACAGCTTTAGGAGCGGACTCCCTCCTTCCACTCTGAAACCCCGTGGGATCAAACTCGGGTCATCAGGCTTGGTGGCAAGCATCTTTACCCAGGGATCTGTCTCGAAAGCCCCACTTCTATATTTCGACACCCCTGGGAGCTCTGGGCAAGCATTCCTGTGTGTGTCTGCTAGGACTGTCACAACAGCACACCACACGCCCAGTTGTCAGGTCCAACTTCCCACGGCTAGACAAAAGCCAGCGCTCCTCAGGAGTCTGTGAAGCTGGCTCCTCTCCACCTCAAGAGCTCTCTCCCATGTCACTGGCAGAAGGGACAAATGGCCGTCTGCAGTGCCTATTAGCACACAGAAGCACATGGTGACCCCTAAGCTCCCTCAGTATTGCAAGTCGCTGTTACACATTTCAGAGTCCATGCTGGCACGCAGGGCGTGGTGGCCCACGCTTTTAATCCCAGCACCCGAGGCAGAGGCAGGTGGATCGCTGTGAGTTCCCGGCTAGCCTGATCTACAGAGTGACTCCAGGGCAGCCAAGGCTACACAGAGAAACCTTGTCTCAGAAAAAACAAAAAAACAACCAGAGTCCATGCTGGCATCCCGGCTCTTCTCACCTGGTCCCTTGCCAGCATTTCCAGCTCAGGGGCTTCCTACCCTGCAGCTTCTCATCGTCTTTATAACCCCGCTATTTAGGCTGGGCTGTCTCTCTGGCTCGTCTCTCTCTTCTTCAATGGCTTTGCGCTCCCCCTGCTCTCATGGCCAAGTCCAGTCCGCTGGCCATGTTTAGCCTACTACGTCCTCTGTCTGCTGCAACTCTTTCAGACGCCTCTGTCAGTTCTCTCTTTTATTGTGGATGAAAAAAAAGAAATAAAAAGGAAAGGAAAGACATGACTGCTCCTAGGTATGGTGGAGGAGAAAGTGTATTGTAGATATGTGAGAGAGCAGAGCCAGAGGCAGGGATGTCTGGGAGAGTCCAGCGGACATGACTAGCCTGAGCAGGGCCCTGTAGGGAGAGCAGGAGGGGAGGGGAGAGGGAAGAAAGGGGAGCCAGGGGCAGCAGCCGAGAGGTCAAAGGTACAAAAAGGACGGGATAACCAAATGTCTGGATTATATATAGGGAAGAGCCTCTGGGGAAGGGCACCCCAGGCCCTGGGCTGAAGAGTATGCCAGCCATACCTTGTAACAGGTAGGGACTGAGGGATGCTGGGAGAACCTGAAGGCCAGGTCCACTTTGATATGCCAAATAGACACCTCAGCTGTGAGGTTTGAAACTCAACACATATCTCCAACAAAAATCTTCTGGCCGGGTGTGGTGGTGCATGCCTTTAATCCCAACACTTGGGAGGCATAGGCAGGTGGATCACTGTGAGTTCGAGGCCAGCCTGGTCTACAAAGTGAGTCTAGGACAGCCTAGGCTACACAGAGAAACCCTGTCTCAGGGGGGAAAGGCCAGTAGGTGCTGGAGAGATGGCTTAGAGGTTAAGAGCACTGACTGCTTTTCCAGAGGTCCTGAATTCAATTCCCAGCAACCACATGGTGGCTCACAACCATCTATAATGAGATCTGGTGCCCTCTTCTGGCCTGCAGGGGTACATGCAGGCAGAGGACTGTATATATAATAACAACTAAATGAATCTTTAAACAAAACAAAACAAAATCGTCTGATTAACCACACCTTGGAGTGGTCCTTTCATCAATTTATATACCAAGGACCTTAATGATGGGAATTTTCTGGTGGAGGCTTTTAAAGACTGAGAAACCAAAGCTCTCAGTTGGCAGGATCAAGCCTGAGGCTTCTGTGCCTGCTTGGCCGACGGCTCTCCTCTCACTGTGCTCTCCCAGGGCCTTTCTCTGTTCCAACTCTTTCCTAGCGTTTCATGCAGGTCCTAAGACCCTCTCTGTATAAGGACATCAGCCAGTTGGGTAAGGGCCCCTTAACAGCCCCGCCTAATTTTAACCACGTTCTTCAAGGCCTTATTTCCGAATTATCGGGAGAAAGGATACTTACTAGCACGCGAACTTGGAGGATGCTCCAGCTTTCTGTCCTCAGCCACTAAGCTAAGTCTGGCTTCATCTGTCCCTTTCTCTGAAAGGGCCCAGGTAACCAGAGCCCAGAAGACAGGCTCAGTCTGCCCAAAATATACAATCTAGGGCTATGGAGATGGCTTAGTTGGTAGACTAAGTTGCTTAAGTTGCAAGTCTGAGGACCTGAGTTCAATCCCTATCGCCTACATAAAATCAATTAGCCAGACATGGTAGCACACACCTTTAACCCCAGCACTTGGGGGACAGAGGCATGTAGATCTCTGTAAGCTGAAGGCCAGCCGGTCTACATAGTAAGTTCTAGGCCAGCCAAAGTTACATAGTAAGACCCTGTCTCAAGAAATAAAGCTAAATAAATAAACAAACAAACAAACAAAATTTAAAGAGCCAGGCATGGTGGTGTGGATTTTATAAGTTAAAATATAATTACATCATATTCTTCCTTCCTTCCTTTTAACCCTTTCTATGCACCACACACACTTGCTCACTCACAAATTTATGGCCTGTATGTCTTTGATTTTTGATGTGTATATCATATATGTGTACAGACGGTTATAAATATAACCTGCTCAGTTCATATCTGTATATATTACCTCAGGACTGACCACTTTGTATTAGATAACCAACTGTGGGGCTCTTCCCTGGGAAAGACTGTCTCTCCCGCCTTCAGCATCGCCTGGAGTTCTTCGTCTAGGGTTAAGGCTCCATGAGGCCTGAACCCTTTCCGCATCAGCGTGTCTATGGTTTCCTTCTTCAGGTCTTCTTTAGATAGCCATGTTGATCAGATTTCATGGGTGTAGCTTCTTCCTGTCTCAGCAAACTTCCTGTCACTCTGGTTCTAAGAACCTTTCCACCTCCTCTTCCAGAGCGGTGATCCCTAGGCCTTAGGTACAGCAGTTGAGCTGTATATATAATCAGGGAGGCCTGGGCGCCCATGATCCCTTGTTCTCTGCATTCTGATCAATTGTGGTTTTCTATAATGGTCTCTATTGCAAGAAGAAGTTTTTTATTTGGTTGTTGGTTTTCAAGACGGGGTTTCTCTGTGTAGCCCTGGCTGTTCTGGAACTCACTCTGTAGACTAGACTGGCCTTGAACTCAGAGATCTACCTGCCTCTGCCTCCTGAGTGCTGGGATTAGAGGAGTGTGCCACCACCACCCGGTTTACGAGTGTCACTCTTGCACCCTTAGGGATATTGTACCAGGTGGTGTGGATTTTTTTTTTTTTATCCCAATTACAGTAGAGGCAGAGACAGGCAGATGACCCCTGATGTTTGCTGGCCAGTCAGCCTTCCCTAAGCAGCAGGCACTAGGCCAATGAGACATACTTGTCTCAAAAAAAGTAAAAAGGTTTCTGTTTCTGAGGAACAATACCAGGGTTGTCTAGCAAACACACACACACTCAGACTGAGGCTAATCTAGTCCCAGAGCGGGAACTGTCAGCATCATGAGGGTGACACACTCAAAGGCGGATGCCTCTGTCAGCATCATGAGGGTGACACACTCAAAGGCAGATGCCTCTGCTTCTCTGTCACCTTCCTCACCTGCGAGACTGGCTCTTCCTCAGGTTTCCCAGAGTACATGGAATGTCTTCCCCACTCCCAAATGACCTTGTTTCCCTAGAGACTATACAAGCTGGTGAAGAATCTCAAGCTTGTCACCTCTGCTTCTGAAGAGCACTCGTGTCTGGTGTTTTTCTCAAGAACTTCTGCGAACTCCCAAACAATAGCTCAGAACACAGGCTAGTCCGGTGATCTTATTCAACTCTCATAACACGCCACAGACACACTACCCCCTCTTTACAAATGAGGAAGGGGAGCTGCAGGGGTGTTAGGTAACCTGTTTAATATAGAATATTAGGAAATAGGAGGCCAGAATTTGAGCTGGTTTAAAAGCCTGCGGTTTTAATTCCAGCAATATCCAAATGATCCCCTTGGCTTTTTCTTCAGACAGGCTCCAAAGCTGCCTTTCCCACTGTTGTCTACCAACAACACAGGACTGACCTGTGTGCCTTCCCCTGTGTGGAGTTTATGGGTCACCTGTCAACCTCATGAGTTTGATTACTGTAAAATTTTCACTATCACCAATTAGCTAACATTGAATGCTCTAGCAGTGCTGGGTGATTTAATCTTAACTCCCCACATGCAATTTCTGCCCTCAAATGACTAGGGCTTCCTATAAATTGCTAGGACTAGGCAGAGTGTGGCAGCACTCATGTATAACCCCAACACTTGGGAGGTAGGAACAGGGGAGTGAGGTATTTGAGGTCATCGTTGGTCACACATCGAGGTGGAGGCCAGCCTAGGTTGCAGGAGATGAAAAGGGTGGGGCACGTCAGCACGAAAAGAATTCTTCCAGGAGTGTGATGGTTAGTGTCAACTTCACAAGCCTTGCAAGGCCCTGGAAGCTGGGCCTCCGGGCACGCCTGTGAGGATCTTCCTGTGCTCAGGTGAGAAGACCTGCCTGCCATGGTTGCACCACTCTCTGGGCGGGGACCCTGGGTGGTAGGACCACTGTGACTTCCCCCTATGAGTGACTGTAATCTGGGACTTTGATCAAAAGAAACGAAGAGAAAAACACTTGTCACTAGAAAGCAGCCACAGGGTGGTCCCCTGAGAGTCAGTGAGAAAGGGGAAGTGGAAAGAGAAAAAGCCTCGGCAGCACAGCAAGGCTTCTTCTTAGACAACTGACTGTGTCAGAGTACTGTCCCAAGGGAGCAATCGAGAGTTGTGGGGTTTCCCCTGGTATTTGACTTACGTGAGGTTATCAGCCTTGACCTCTGACCCACTTTGCCTCCCAACAACACTATGTAAGAAATACACCAGCAAGGATGGCAAGATGGCTGGTTCACCCGGCAGTCTGATGGCCTGAGTTCTGTCCCTGAGACCACGCGGTGGAAGGGGAGCACTGACCTCCACATGTTAGCTTCACCCCACGAGAATAAGACCCCTCGCACTATTTTTTTTTGAGCCAAATTTGAAGCAAGCTTCATTAAACTCTGGCCGGGAAGATGGACACTGGCTAGGTCCATATTCGGGAATCCCAAAGAATGTCCCTGAAGGATATTAGACAGGGGCTTATAAAGGCAAAACCCATGATCTTTTGTACTTCCCACCTTCAGCCAGTCAGAGGCAAGTGTACTTCCTGACGTACTTCCTGACGTACTTCCTGCCTACATACCTCCCGCCTACATCTGATCAAGCACATTCTTTTAGATAGATCTCTTAAGCACAGTAATTAAAACAAAACATAACTCATACATATGCACTCTGTGGGGCATGCTGGTGTATACGCACACACACACACACACACACACACCACACCACACCACAAACACACTCAATAAAAATTCAATAACTTCTAAAGAAGAAATCCCAATGGGGAGATAGATAGGACTCCTGTGTATGGACTGTGAAAATACACTTTCATACTGTTGACTTCAGGGACTTGTAAGTTGTGGGACTGACACTATTGTCTCAAAGTCGGGTGGTCAGTAGATTGGTTGGTTACTTTAGCTTGGTTTTGTTTTATTTTAATTTTCTGAGACAGAAATTTTAATGTGACCCAGGCTGACCTCAAACTTCCTATGTACAGATGAGGATGACCCAGAACTTCAAATCCTCCTGCCTCCACCTCCAGAGCTCTGGCATTACAGGCACTGCCAACACATCCAATGTTATGTGGTGTTGGAGACTGAAGCCAGGCCACTTTGCGTGCTAGGCGAGCACGCTACCAACTAAGCCACACTCCTGGCCCTGGAAGTCAGTTTGAAGAGTGTGCTTAAGCCTCAGTTCCACGGTCCCTCAACGAACAGCAGGAAGTTTGGAGTCAGTTCACTGAGCACTCTGAGTGCTTTCGTCCACTGAGATAATTTTCTTTCAGTTTTGTTGTCATTTTCATGGTGGGCTATTGTCTGCTCAGGCCTTCAGCAACAGCTGGAGGCTGATCCTTGGCAACAACCAGCCTTCTGGGAGCGGGAAGGGCAGTCTTGGATGTGTGTCACTTCCACCGTGGCAAACTTTGCTGCGTCATTGAGTGCAGAGCCACAGCTGTGTGTAGCCTTTCTGCCCTGCAAGTACAGTAGAGAAACAACCTCAAGAACACAGGTAATCTGGATGTGGTGGCTCCGGCCTGCTAACCCTAGCCCCCAAAATGCTGACGCAGGAGCACTGGTGTAAGGTTAACGATGGCTTGAGCTATAAAGTGAGGTCCAGGCCAACATGGGCTACAGAGTAAGTCCCTAACTCAAAACAAACCAACTTACAGATAATAATACATTTACCAAAATAATTAAGAAGTGATAATGAACTTTTTGTCTTTGTTTTTAATGTCACATGTGTTAATTTCCTATCAGTTAGCTTGTAACCCTGGGATTATTTAACGATGGGCTGACAAGTTCCTGAAAGTCGTCCGCACTTGTGAAATGATAACTCCCTCCAGCATCAACGCTGAAAACCACCAGTCCAGCTTGCTCTCTCTTAGTTAAGCAATGGTGACAAGTGTATGTGTCAGCTTTCCATCACTGCAACAAATACCTCCCGAGAGTAAAGAAACTTAAAAGGTTTATTTGGGCTCACAATTTGCAACTTCAGCTTCTGGTTATCCCTGTGGTATTTGAGCCCAGCCTGTCTGGGAATGAATGAGAGAATGAGGACCTCCCCTAGTATCACGCTTCCATGACCTACCCTCCCACTAGACCCACTTCCTAAACACTCCTCCTAAACAGCTCCGCTGTGCAGCAGTGCCGAGGGCCTGGGCTAAGGACCAGGTCTTTAGCACATGAATTTTGGGGGCATTCTATATCTAAACCAGAGTAGCCAGCAAACCTTCTTGGCCTGAAAATTAGGAATTGGTAGCAAACGATTTCGCTGTAGAATGCATTACATTCATGCTTTCCAGATGTCATTAACACAGAGAGATGTGCTGCTAACTCTGGTACTGGGGATTTGTGAATACAGACATAGGTGGTTCTAGAAAACGATCATTACTGCTCAGATCTAACATGCAAATGTCTCTGTAAACTATGCAGCCTATCTGAAACGATTCACATGGTTTAGAGAGAACTAGAAATGGATCATTGTATGAAAAAAAATAAGAGTGGTCCTTAGGAACAATGAAAAGACAAGCCTGGAAAGGCGTCTGTTGAAGAATGTTACGGGAAACACACAGGGAACTCTTTTGGGGTTTGGTTTGGTTTGGGGTTTGTTGTTGTTGGGGTGTTTGTTTGTTCTGTGTGTCTGTTTCCCAGGCTGAGCAGGAACTTGTCTTAATCTTTTTGCCTCAGCCTCCCAAGTTCCTGGACTATGTGCCTGCACCACAGAGCCATGCTGCTTTCTGACTTCAGGAATTCTGAGGTGATCTCCCTTTCTCTAGCCCTGCTCACCTAACCCCACTCAACACAGCTCAAGACCTGACTGAGTCCCATAATAAAAGCCAGGAGCTGTGGTGCAGGCCTGTAATCCTATACCTGGGAGGTAAAAGCAGGAAGACCAGGGAATCAAGGCCACCCTCAGCTCTAGCTCAAGCCTTGAGCTACAAGGCACCGTGTACCTAACAACAACAAAAGGAGTCCTTTCTGAGCTGCTCTGTTGTGTGTGTCCTGTCCAAGGTATCAACACCTGTGGCCAAAAAACAACATGTGCAGCATATGAGATCACTGTGGCCTTTAAACATTAGGTTCTGCTTGGCAAACATGGATCCAAATCTCTCCTGCTCAGCCTTCCTCAGGCCACCAGGGACAAGCTAGCAGGTAACAAAGTCAAGCTAACTAGCACCTTACAATGACACATAAGGAGCCCATGGGCAAAGGGTAGAATTCAAGTGTCACTGAGGAAGCATAGTTTAGACAGATTCAAAATGAAAGAGGGCCACCTACAAACATATCACAGGAGGCTGGGATGAGTAGCAGACCGAGAGAATAGTTCCCTCAGATAACGCAAAGCTAAGGTGGACATGGCGAGTTATGTCCAGAACTTACAAGGAACTTGAAAATTGAAACCAAGGCAGCTTTTTTTAATTGCAAGTTGACTTAGGATTTCCTGACTGTTTCCTTTGTTTGTTTTTTTGTTTGGGTTGATTATCTTCTTTTTTGAAAAAGGGTTTTAGCCAGGCAGTAGTGATGGTGCATGCCTTTAACCCTGGTACTCAGGAGGCAGAGGCAGGTGGGTCTCTGAATTCGAGGCCAGCCTGGTCTACAGAGCAAATTCTAGGACAGCCAGGACTGTACAGAGCAGTCTTGTCTGGGAAAGGATGGTGGGGGTGGGGGCTCTAATGAGATATGCCAGAGGTCATGGCTGCAGATAGGCACATGTATGAATAAGCCTGCCTGTAGTAAATCTGAACTTCACTGTCCTGGACATTTTTAAGGTAGTCCCCAAATACCATTGGTGGGCACGTAAGCTAGTCCGCCCACTGTGGAAATCAATGTGGACCTACCACATGACCCAGCTGTGATATTCCTGGATATCTGGCTGTTGTTTTGTTTTTTTGAAAAAAGGGTCTTATCTTATGTATCCCAGGCTAGCCTCAAACTCATTTGTCAGATGAGCTTGTGCTACCATACCCAGATTTAGGCGTTGTTTTATTTTGTTCATTTTTGACATGGTGCTGCAGAATTGGCATGGTGGTACGCATCTGGAATCCTAGAGCTTAAGAAGCAGAGGCAGAAGAGTCAAGAGTTCAAGGCCACCCTTGGCTACATAGCCAGTTCAAGGCCTGTAGGAGATCATAAGACCCGTCCTCAGTAGAACAAACAAACAGAAAGACAAGGTCTCAGTACACATAGCCCAGGCTAGCCTCAAAGTCCCAGTTCTCCTGCCTCCACTTCCTGAGTGCTGGGATTACAGGCCTGCATACTTAGCTTGTTAATGTGTATTTTATTATAATTTAAATATTTTATAAATTAACAAAATAGCTGGAATTCAAATTGTTTATGGTGGTTTGATTGAGAACACCCCCTTGTGCTCGCTTCAGCAGCACATATACTAAACTGGAACAATACAGAGAATATACCCCGAGTGGGTGGAGTTGTTTGGGAAGGAGGAGGAGGTGTGGCTTTGTTGGAGGAGGTGAGCTCTTGCTGTCCCTGCTGCAGTGCTTTGCTCCGTCAGCATGGCCTGAGGCAATCCTCTCAACCTACAGCCCAATTAAACTCTTTTTTTTTTTTAAATAAATTGCCTTAGTCATGCTGTTTTGTTATAGAAATAGAAAAGTAACTAAGACACCATCTATGATTATAATACATGTTCTTATACATGGTACTCTTGTGTGGGATTTAATTATTCTTGGCTAAACCTCAGAAGTGCAAGTACAAATTTAAAGCATAGGGAAATGACAGCATAGCCCAAGAGGAGGATGTGTACTTCTCCTTTTAAGACTCAGAACTGGGCCTGGTGTGGCAGGCCTGGAACCCTAGCTACGCAGGAGGATAAGCTAAGACTGAGAGTTCTAGGCCAATGCATCCAGATCCTATGTCAAAATAACAGTGTTTTTAGAACAACATAAAAGTGCCGTGGGGGTAGGGTGTGCTGAGGATGCAGTGCGATGGCAGAGTGCCTGCCTAGCACGCACGAGACTCCAGGTGCATATCCTGGAACCACAAAAAGGGTAGATGATGAACACGATTTACAAAACTTTGTTCTTAAGATGTTTTGCCTTTTTAATTATATGTAAGGGATGAGGAGATATGCGCATACAGGTGCAGATAACAGAAGAGGCCAGAAGGGGGCGTAAGATCTGCTGGAAATGTAGTTACAGGCAGTCGTGAGCCCAGTGCTGGAGATCAGATTCTGGTTCTCTGTAAGGGCAACAAAGCACTGTAATCTGAGCCCATTCACAAAGCTCATCAGATTCAGAATATGAAAAGTGAATTGGAGCTGATATTGACTCCTGAAAATTGGCTTCTGAGAGCTGGAGCGATGGTTCAGTTGGTCAAGTGCCTACAGTTCAAGGGTGAGGCCCAGAGTTCTGATCCTCAGTGCACAAACGGTCCTGGTGGTCACACGGTGAGATGGAGGCTGGGAGAGGAATCCCGGGAGCCCTCAGGCCTCGCAGTGGTGAGCGCGAGACCCTGTCTTACACAAGGTGGAAGGTGAGAATCAAACTCTGACGTTATCCTTCTGATATGTGTGCCTGAACACACACACACACTCACACACACACACTCACTCACTCACACACTCACACACACTCACACTCAGGGGGGAGGGGGGAAGAGGTAAGGGGAAAGAGGAGAGAGAAAGAGAGAGAGAGAGAGAGAGAGAGAGAGAGAGAGAGAGAGAGAGATTTTAAAAAGAAAAAGTCCTGCAAAATCAATGCCAAATTAATAAATGTATGCATGTGATATATGCTCTCCAAATGCTCACTGAACAGGGACCTGGAAAAACCTTTGAATTCAAGAACACAGCTTAAGAAGAAAAAGGACTGAGTCAGACAGGTCAGCTCTCAGCACTCTCGGGCCGCACGCCAGCTGGGTGTGTGTTGTCTTTAATGAAGCACTCGCCAGCCTAGATGACTGCAACGTGTTCTTCATAATGTGCCAAGCTGCAAGGCAAGCTGCTTTATAAAGTCAGCTACATAAGATGTCCTTATTTCTCCCAGAACTCAAAATGATCAGTCCATTATTTTTATTCTTAGTTTGGAGACAGGGTCTCTTGCTGTCTAAGCTGGTCTTGAACTTCTAATCCCCATGCTTCTGAGTGCTGGGATTATAGGCATGTGCCTCTTCCGAGTGCTGGGATTATAGGCATGTGCCACTTCCGAGTGCTGGGATTACAGGCGTGTGCCACTTCCAGAGCTATGATTAAAGAATGTATGTGCAGCTGAGGTCTAGCTTCCAGAATATACCCATTTTAATTATTTTCTTCCTCATACCATCTGCTGTAACGCCCTTGCTATCCCCACACTCCCTCCCCTATGAAGTTCTTTTTTTTTTTTTTTTTTTTTTTTTTACTTTTGTAAAGATTTATTTTATTTCATTTATGGCTCTGTGCGTGCACAGGTCTTCAGGTATTCATGGAAGCTAGAAGGGGCCTTGGATCTCTTGGGGCTGGAATGACAAGCATTTATAAGCTGTCCTATGTGGGTACTAAGAACTGAACTCTGGTCCTCTGGTAGAGAAGCAGGTTCTCTTAACTGCTACACCATTTCCCCAGCCTTTCTTGGATTAATTTTCAAGTGCATTTTCTGCTGTAAGATTTTTGCATCTATCCCCGATGGTGATGCATGCCTTTAATCCCAGCACTTGGGAGGCAGAGGCAGGCGGAGCTTTGTGAGTTCGAGGCCAGCCTGATCTGCAAAGTGAGTTCCAGGACAGCCAGAGCTACCCACAGAGAAACCTTGTCTCAAAAAAAAAAAAAAAAAAACCAAATAAAATACATAAACAAACAAACAAACAAATAGCAAAAGCAAAAATTAAATAAAATCTTTAAAACTTTGGTTTTTTTTTTTGTTTTTGTTTTTGTTTTTTGTATTTCCCTAGGTCATGGGGGTCAAAGGCTGGTTCATTCATAAAGGGTAACTAACTATTCCAGTTGATGCCAGGAGTGGGGGCGCTCTGAGAGTAAAACCATTTTAGAATTCCAACTGTTACAATAAAACTGACTTGATGCCAGGCAAACTGAGTACCAGGTGACCCTGAGTTCTGGGAACCTTTAGTCTGAGCAGGATGCGAGTCATCTCTTTGGCTGTTGCCATTTTGGTTTTGGTTGTGCACAGGCCAGGCTGGCCTCACATCCACCATGAATCACAAGTGTCCTTGAACCGCTGATCCTCCTGCCTTCACCTTCCAAGTACTGGGATGATAGTTGTGGACCACGGGACCTGAGCTAGGATGTTAGTCATTTGAAACCTATGATTTGAAATCCTCTTCTCATTGTGTCTTGATCTTTTACAAACAAGGGAGAGAGAGAGAGAGAGAGAGAGAGAGAGAGAGAGAGAGAGAGAGAGAGAGAGAGAGAGAGAGAGAGAGAGAGAGAGAGAGATCACATAAATACCTATGCATATAAATGTAAATGCGTATACATGTGCATGTATGCACAAAGGGGTGAAGGGAGCTAAGCTACCAATTGCAATAAGCCAAAAATAAAAGTACCAGCCAAGCATTTGTAATAATGTAAGAGGCTGAAACCAGAGAAAGCCCTGACTCCCGTCCGCCCCAAGAATGTCCCATGGAACATCAAGGATCATGAGATTGGAGAATACTGTTTTGCGGCCAAGGCACCCCTGAGAAAAAGACTCCGTTTTTGAGGACCCTGGAAGGGGAAGCTTTGAGTAAAGAGCCAGGAGTGGGCTGGGTGTGGTGGCACACACCTTTAATCCCAGCACTCGGGAGGCAGAGGCAGGCGGATCTCTGTGAGTTCGAGGCCAGCCTGGTCTACAGAGTAAGTCCAGGACAGCCAAGGACAGAGATCCTGTCTTGAAAACAGGAAAAAAAAAAAAAAAAAAAGAGCCAGGAGTGGAAAAGTACTAAGCCAGGGAAGAATAAAGTATCTCTAGCATTCCCTCTTTCCTGGTCTCTCCAACAAGGAGGTCTCCACAGAGACCCTTGAAGAAAGCAACAAAGACCCTCAGAAAGAAGCCTCATAGTCTACGAATGAAGACCAGCTTAAGGCCGCAGCCAACCAGGAAGCCTAAGACCTGAGTCTGTGTCAAAAGCTCCCTCCAGCAACCACAGTGTGATAGGTGTGAAAGACAGGCAAGGGGAGGACACACTCCGCTGTGACACTTGCCAGATAAAGCCTGCAACGGCCTGGAGTGACCTGTGACAAATCACGCATGTTTGGAGCAGGAATTGAAATCCTTCTTTACCTAAATATATCAACAGCCCAGTAGGAAAAGAGTCAAACACTGTCATTGACTGGCTAGAGAAAATGAAATGGAAGTTACCTTTTATTTCATTAGTGAAAATAAACACAGAAAAGTTACACTGACTCACTTTGTGTTTGCGTGTACGTGCACACGTGGCAGGACATGTGTGAAGAAGTCAGAGGACTCGTGTTGGAGTGAGTTCTCTTTTTTTACCATGTGTCCCAACACAATTCAGGCCATCAGGCTTGGAACAAGTGCCTCTGTGTGCTGAGCTATGCGCCTGTTTTGCTTTTGTTTTTTTGTCTTGTTTTTGTTTTGAGACAGGGTCTCACATATGTCAGGCTGGTCTCGAACTTACTATGTAGCCAGGGAAGCTCCCAGGAGTCTATGGGGGTGACCCGAACTGAGACTTCTAGCAGTCTGGGTTGTGGAGCCTGAAGTGGCTGCCTCCTGTAGACAAGTGGGACTTCCAGTAGAGAGAGGGGGACACCAACTCACCCGTAAAACCTTACACCCAGAATTTATCTAGCCTACAAGAAGTGTAGGAGAAAAGATGGAGCAGAGATTGATGGGACGGCAAACCAGTGACTGGCCCAGCTGAGACCCACTCCATGGGAGAGAGCCAACCTCTGTCACTGTTAATGATACTCTGCTCTGCTTGCAGACAGGAGCCCAGCACAACTGTCTTCTGAGAGGCTTCATCCAGCAGCTGATGGAAACAGATGCAGAGCCTCACAGCCAAACAATAGGCTGAGCTTGGGGATTTCTGTAGAAGAGTGGGAGGAAGACAGAGAGAGAGCCAGAGGGTCCAGGACACCACAAGACGACCTACAGAGTCATCTAACCTGGGCCCATGGGGGCTCACAGAGACTGAACCACCAACCAAAGAGCTTGCATGTGGATCCCCTAACAATGGGAGTAGGGTCTGTTTCTGACTGTGTTGCCTATCACTGCCTTGTCAAGCCCCAAGAGGATGCACTTAGTCCTGTTGTGACTAGAGGTGTCTGGGTGGATTGCTACCTCTTGGGTGCCTCCCCTTCTCTGAGAAAAAGAATAGTGGGAAGTTGGGGATATAGGGACATGAGGGTGGGACTGGGAGGAGAGGAGGAAGGGGGCAGGGATCAGGCTGTGAAGATATTATATTAATAAATAAATGAAAAAAAAACTAATTGTATAGCCAATGCTAACCTTGAACTCCTGATCCTCCTGTCTCATGGTGAACCTCCCAAGTGCTATGATTACAGATATGCACAACCATGTCCCACTTGGCATTCTTTCATACTGTGCAAGGGTGTGTATTCAATATTGGCTCTGCAGAATGCATGTTAAAAATCTGCTTATATTCAGAACTGTGTCTTTGTTCAGCAAACATAT
Organism: Acomys russatus; assembly: GCF_903995435.1. NCBI lineage: Eukaryota > Metazoa > Chordata > Mammalia > Rodentia > Muridae > Acomys > Acomys russatus. The sequence continues at coordinate 65,915,182 of NC_067143.1, read as the reverse complement.
CCTAGGAAATTATCTTGCAGTGAGGCTTTCACATGTGAAAAATAACAGTGTGAAGTCATTGCTATCCACTGTGTAAGTAGCAAGCAATCAGAAGCCATCTTTATGGTAAGCTGCAGGCTAAACCGCACATGGCATGTCCATTCACAACTATGGCGCCTCCATTCAGAAGTTACGTCCTCATGTGAAAGTGCTGGACACTGTGTCCAGCGTACTACAGCTTATGTGATAAAAGGGAGACGCCAGATGTGTGACGTTGCTTAGAAAACGTACATGAGAAAGTAATAGCTGATTTTGGGGGAACAGCACAAAGTCCTGAGTAGGTGAAGTAGAAACAAGTGTTCACTCCTTTTGACCTTTTACATTCCGAACCATTGAAAGAAAAAGCAGAAAGCTGGTTGCAGCCCCTCACATCTGCAGTGCCAGTGTGCAAGAGGCTGAAGGCAGCGGATTGCTGTGCTACACAACAAGGACACATCAAGACTCGACGCCAATAAGACAAAACAGAGCCCAGCATGGCGCCTCACACCTGTCATCCTGGAAGTATTGCAGGAATTGAGGCCAAGGGACTGTGGCAGGTTTTATAATAGCCTGGGCCACATACTGAGTTCAAGAACAGCTTGGGCTATAGCAGGAGACCTGTCTCAAAACAGGTAAATCACCAGGCATAGTGGCGCACGCCTTTAGTCCCAGCACTCAGGAGGCAGAGGCAGGTGGATCACTGTGAGTTCGATGCCGGCCTGGTCTACAAAGCAAGTCCAGGACAGCCAAAGCTACACAGAGACCCTGTCCCAAAAAACCAACCGCCCCCAAAACAAAAACAAAAACCCCCAAAACAAAGCAAAAAAACCAAAAACAAACAATAACAACAAGAAAAGGTTAAGTCTTCTTTGAAACACTCACTTTTTTGTTTATGTTCCCTTATCACTCGTTGATTAACTCAGCTATCACTCCATTGACAACACTAATGTGTTTGGCCCTCTCTCCGTGGCCCAAGGACCACTGCAGAAGGAGTGGGAAGACCGAGAGCCAGAGAGGGAGGAGAGCTGTGAACTGCGTTGTCTGGCTATGGCATGGCTGCTGCAGTCATGAGCACAGCCCCACTCTGGCTGCCTGCACAAGATGCACAAGGACAGATGGCTAGGGTATCTGAGTTAGGGCTTCTGTTTGCCATGATGGAACACCATGGCCACAGCAACCTGAGGAGAACAGGTTCACTTGGCTCATAGTCCACTGAGAGAAGTCAAGGCAGGGACTCCCAACTGATCAGGAGCCTGGAGGCAGGAGCTGAGGCAGAGGCCATGAAGGAGTGCAGTTACTGGCTTGCTCCGCATAGCTTGCTGAGCTGCTTTTTTATAGAACCCAGGACCTCCAGCCCAGGAGTGGCCTCACTCACAATGGGCTGGGCCCTCCCACTCAATCTCTAATTAAGCAAATGCCCTACAGGCTTGTCTGCTTTTCAGTTCTTTTGCTGGAGGCATTTTCTGACTTGTCTGCAGGTGGTTCACAACTACCTGTAACTCCAACTTTGATGCTTTCTCCCATCCTCTGCAAGCACCTGTACTCATGTGCACATACCCACATACAAACACACACATATGCATAATTTAAAATACAATTAAAAAATTTTTTTGAGGGCTGGAGAGATGGCTCAGTGGTTAGGAGTGCTGCCTGCTCTTCCAGAGGTCCTGGGTTCAATTCCCAGCAACCACATGGTGATTCACAGCCATCTGATGTCCTCTTCTGGCCTACAGGCAGAACACTGTATACACTGTATAAATCCTTTTTTGTGTGCATTTATGTCTTTATTAATAAAGGAAATAACGTTTATAATTATGGAAATAATTTCAGGGGCTAGTTGCATCTTTAGAGGTTCCTGGGGCTTACAGAAACACAGATGAATCTGGTAGCAGACACCTCATCTTCAGTCCTTCAAGCAAGTCTCCAAAAGCCAAACATCCCCCCTCACTTCTGCAAATTCCAGAAACAACACAACACAATTCCTCCTATAATTTTTAGTTCAAGTGGTCAAAATTAGAACTTTTAATTGTATGAGCTCCAAATGATTGAATACCAACATGTGTAATGAGAAAAACAATTACAAACACAGACTACGGAAAGCCATGGGCACAGAGGAAATTTACCTATAGAATGATGGTGAGTTCTGACCTCAAGACCTCAGCAAAGTGATTTTTGGTCAGATATCCATTACCTAGGACTATGAAAAGCTAAAGGTCACAATTTCAAGTTGTTAGCTTTGATGTTACCACTTCCTTCCAAAAGATTTGCTTATGGGCTTGAATCCAGAAAAAAATTAAAAAGTATAAATTGTCACCATTTTGAGTGACTGCCTGCAGCAAAGTGTGATACAATTTCTAACAAGACAAAATGGAAGTTCACCCCATTTCAGACTGAGTTACATAAGGCACAACAGCTTTCTTTCAGGATCCTTCTCTTCCTCTGAAAAAGTCTTTAGATGGTATCAGGTTATTTGACAGGAAGTCAGTATGGCGCCAGTGTGCACATGGGTACACAGGCATGCTCTGGGGTCTTCACGTGTATACACATGCACATGGCCTCTTTCACCTTTTTTTAAAAGAGGGAAGTACAGTCCTCAGAGACAGTAGGTAGTTCAGCCTTCATTTGGGCCTAGCATATGATTCAACCATTGCAGACCACCAACCTGCTTGTCCACTGCCCCAGGGAGACCTACAGCCCATAACCCTTTCCATGAGAGTCAAGCTCTGATGGGGATGACCATGAGGAGCAAGGGCAAGCCAGGACTGCAGATGTGTGCACCTGGGAAGGCGCGTCTGGACTACTTGGACTCTGTTTTGTGTGGTCCAGTCAGCGCGTGTGAGGTTCTCAGGAAGGCAAGAGTCAGCCAGAATCCTGTTTGTGACAGAGGGCCAGAGGGCGAACCAGCCAGGGGTTCACACTGGAGAGATTTAGCATGTCTAGAAATAGATTAACTAAATGTCTCAAAAAATTAATAGTCAAAGAGAGGGGTGACAAAGAAAGAAGGAAAGGAAAGGGGGGGAGGGAAGAGGGGAAGGAAGGGGCGAACCCTTTGGAAAATGTTAGCTAACAAGGATGCCTTCCTCAGGCAGAAGGGGGAAATGCCACGAGATGCGTGGACTATGCAGATGAATGCGGCAGTGGAACCACAGGCCTCTCTATACTTCCGTCATGGCCAGTGCACACACAGAATGCCACCTAGGCACCGTTTCAGCACTTCTTAGTATATACAAGATTAAACCATCAGAATCATTCTAGACAAAATATATATCTTTCTTTAAAAGAGCAAGGTGGTGGGTGGGAGAAAAGTTTCTTCTTAGAGTAGATCCCCTACAGAAATACAAAGACCAAACTGGGCTTTTGGCAATTCTAGTTGACATAGCTGCAAGGTGACCACGATGTTGTCGGCTGACTTTGAGGGGGTGTCTTCAAACATGACCTCACAGCTGCCATCTGTGGAAACCTGTCTATGAGAGCTAAGGGACGGGTGGTCGGCCTTCACTGACGCTGTAGGGCAGAGTAGAAAGGAGCGTAGTTGAAGCCAGAGCGGGGACGAAGGCTTTAAAGCCGAGGTGGGCCCTCTTGGGTCCCTCACACGCCCAGGGATAGACTCTTAAATAAAATAGCACTTCCTTAAAAATCTGCCACCTAAGAACCATTTATACATCATAGAAAAATAGCGATTTTATAAAAAGAAATATAGTTACTTTGTTAACATGGTCTATTTTAAACCAGCAATTATTTTTCATATAAAGAATATCTAAACAGTCACACATAAAGTAGAACCAGGGAAGACAATGCAAAGCAGAGTGAGTGCAGTGTGTGTGTGCTTCAGTGCCAAGTGAGCCACCTCTTGGATACGTTACAACGAGTGCGACTCCTCAGGAACACGAGGAAACTGTTGTGATTCTAACAGCAGGTACTCACAAGTCACCCCGAGCTGCCAAAGAGGGCGTAACAAAAATGGGTCATACCTACTTACTCATAGTCCCTCAAACTCTGAGTGTCTGCACACCTAGCCACACTCCTAAACGTGAGCATGGGCTGGGGAGATGTGGCAAGGAACAGATGACATCACTGTGCAATCAAAATTACCCATTGCTCCTTCCGTATTTGATTTTTCACATGAAGCCAGATTAACATCAAGCTATTTATCATCTTGGTCTAATCCACCAGGAAGGGGAATTGATGGGAAAACTCTTTTCTAAACATGGGATTACATAGCCAGGCTGTAAAGACAGGTGGTGTCTGCAAACCACTGCCCTAACTCTGTAACAGTCCTGTAGGGAGGGCAGAAAAGGAGGAATCAGGACACTGAAAACCCAGCAGGTCCCAGCTTCAGCCTGGCCAGGACGGGTTGGTCAGCCCAAGAGCACTCCTTTAGCCGAGGCGGTGGGGGCCTCAGCAGCGTCCATCACACCCTCTCCACTTGGCTGGCGTCATATGAATCTGCACAGCACAAGTCCTGCTCTGCCATCTTCTCCCTTGACACTTCAGGGTGCCCGTTTTCTTCTTGAGAGATGGAGGACAGATGCCCTGCTTGCCAGGCCTGGTCCTCACCACTCAGGGACATAAGGCCTCCTGACAGCCAGGCCCGACTCGCCTGGCCTTTAGTTGGTCGGGCTCGTCCACAGAGTCTGCGCTCTTGGAGCTAAGAGTCCTCATCCGAGACAAGGAGTTAACCTCCCTCATTCTTATCAAGCGAACCAAGTCTGCCTTCTTTGGGGGTGATGCCAGTTTTTCCTGTAAGCTCCCAATCACTTTGGAAGGGCCTCTGAGCCTCTTTTCAGAGCCCAGCACACTTGTGGTCTTCTCTATGAGATGGAACAGAGTGGACTTGAAGGGTAGTTTTGACTCCTCGTCCTTCTGCTCAGACTCGGCACTGGTGGTCTGGCTTGCAGAGATTCTATCCACAGCTGAGCATGTAGAAGCCTGGGGGGCCCTTTCTCCTACAAAGAGGGGACTCTCGGTCCAGCCGCACTTTCTCCTGCCACAGAAGGCATCAGTGGTCACTGCGGGGACCCCTGATGGTGCTGAGCTGGGTAACACATCCTCCCTGGGTGAGTCTGGGCTGCAGGCACTTGTATCAGGCTCAGGGAGTGGGCTCTGCCCTCCTCTCCTGGCACCTGGCAGAATGTATAAATCTTTTTTTAAAAAATTATTTTGAGACAAGGTCTTACTATGTGGCCCTGACTGGCCTGGAATTCACTTTATGTAGAACAGGCTAACCTTGAACACACAGAGATCTGCCCTCCCTCCTCCTCCCTAGTGCTAGGATTAGAGGCAAGTGTGCCATCAAGCCGGTTCCACAATAAAATCTTGAAGGGGGAAAAAACAGCCTAATACAGAAGCCGTTAGAACAATAATGATAACAAGATGTCAAGGCATGAGAAACAGGGCATGGCCACTTATGGGACTCCCAGTTAGCCTTTTACCTCCTTGATCACCAGCAAAGAATACCACAGAGAGGATGGCCCCATTCCTCCAGCATTTTGTTTTGTTTTGTTTTGTTTCCTAGTGTTGGTTTTTGTTCAATTTTCTTTTTAATCAGCACTAACCTAGCTCCCCCTGCTGGACAGAAAACAGTACAAAAAACAAATCACTTTATAAACCAACCCATAATACAGTGGTAAGAAAACAAAGCCTGTGGTAGCATTGAGAGTCTTACCAGAGATGACAGAGTTGTGACTGTGACATTCTGGAATCTCTATAATGGCTACATAACAATCAGCTACCTCATGCATTTGGAAGCAGAGGTGTGGCAAGTCTGGGACTACAGACCAGGAAACTCTGAGCATAAACCCAGCCCTGGTTACAGCTATAAAAGTAAGTGGCCTCTGACAGTTCGGCGGAGCCGTCTCTTGACTACTTTTTGCCTCAACATCTGCACTGTGGGCACTGACTTGCTGCCGGCTTCTCGCTGGCATTGAATTACTTGAGTCAGGTCAGCTACCAGTGGAGGCTGGAGATCTAGGCACAGTACAGTGGATTTGGGGGTGCTTGAGGGAACGTGGGGGCTGTCTGTGTTTTTTAGCGTAGTGCTTGACTTACCGCAATAATGTCCCATTATTTTCTTTTTCACCACTGAATCTGCCAGGGACTTGAAGTCATTTTCAAGCCTCACAGAAGATGTTTTTAGATGGTCAGCCTCCACTGGGTTGTCCGTAACATGAGAAGTACTTAATCTTATTCACACTTTGTCCTAATTTCTTTGTTTGTTTTTCAAGACAGGGTTTCTCTATATAGCCTTGCCTGTCCTGGACTCACTTTATAGACCAGGCTGGCCTAGAACTTACAGAGATCCGCCTGCCTCTGCCTCCCGAGTGCAGGGATTAAAGGTGTGCGCCACCATCAGCAGGCTCATTCCAATTTCTTACCAGTAAGCCTGGCATGCAAAACTTCATGTTCTCAAGGAAATCCATTCTGCTCTTTAAAAACACTTAAAGTGTGTGTGTGTGTGTGTGCACGCACATGCGAGTGTGTGCAAGTGCTTATGCCATGGTGTTAGAGGACAGGAAAATTTGCAGGTGTCACTTGTCTTCCACTACCGTGTGAGTCTTAAGGATCAAACTTGAGTTGTCAGGCTCGGTGGCAAGTGCCTTACACACTAGGTCATCTCGTTGGTCCCTTATGCTACACTGGAGTCTCTCCATTGCTTGTTTTAAAGTGAGCTTTGGGGTCCTAGCTCAGTTGATAAAGTACTTGCCACACAACCATGAGGAGCAGAGTTTGATGCCCAGACCCATGTAAAACGCCCAGGGTTGCCGGGCAGTGGTGGCACACGGTTTTAATCCCAGCACTTGGGAAGCAGAGGCAGGCGGATCACTGTGAGTTCGAGGCCAGCCTGATCTATAAAAGTGAGTCCAGGACAGCCAGGGCTGTTACACAGAGAAACTGTGTCCCAGAAAAAAGGAAAAAGAAAAGAAGGATAAGAAAAGAAAAGAAAAAGAAAGAGAAATAAAAACAAGATGAATGGCTCAAGCAGAACACACACATGCACTCACATACACACAAAAGTATATATATACAAAAGTATGCAGGGAGCCAGATATCGAGGCCTGAGCCTGTAATTCTAGTATGTGGTCGGTGGGAGCAGGAGGATCAGGAATTCAAGACCAGTCTAGCTATACAGAAAACCTGAGGCCAGTCTGGGTTACACAAGTCATTATCGAACAAACAAAAAAGAGGGGGAGGGAAGTATACTTCCTGTGATATAAAATCACTGGCTGCCATCTTGCCTACTTGAAGATTACAACGAATCAAAGTCAGCTCCGTCCTGTTGCCTCTTCTATACCTTTTCTTGCCCTTAGATTAGGAGAGAAAAAACTCCTGGAAGCCTTCGAATTCCGCTCACAAGAAAGTTTGTATGTACAGCGCATATACATGCAGAAATGCCCAGTGATGAGTGCCTCGAAAGGGTAGTAGGTCTCTGTGAGCTTGAGGCCAGCTTGGTCAAATAGCAAGCTCCAGGCTAGCCAGTGCTCCATATAGAGACGCTGTCTAAATAAATAAATAAACAAACAAACAAATAAATAAAAGGTGGGGAGTCAGGGAAGGGCCAAAGAGGCTGCCAAGGAAAGCACATTCCAGCATTCCAGGCAAGGCAGCAAGTGCTGAGGCTCTTAAGAGGATTTGGCAGTGAGGAGCTGGAGGAGTGGGAAACAGCTTAGAAGCTCCACGAAGGTGAAGAGATGTCAGAAGCTATGCAAACACGAATTCCAACATCAAACTGATCGTTATGAGGTACTCAGTGACAATATTTGAGAAAACTTGCTCAATGTCTTTTGTTTACAAGATTCCAACCATTTACACGAAATAAATCAATTGGTTCAAGTAACTGGGGTGGAAGTGAGAAGACCAGCAGAAGCGGGGTCAACTGATGACACAAGCAAGCCCATTACACCATTGCACAGTCCTTAGCGGTAGCTAGGCCAAGGCAGTATTGCATTCTGGTCTCCCAGGGGGAATAAGAGTGGAAAATCCCAACAATAATGAGACTCAGTGAACCCAAGACAACAATGAAGTCATTCTTAAGGGAAATATAGCTTCCTGGTATATTTCTGACCTGAGAGAAATGGTCTCTAACTATGAGTCACTCTGACACAATGGCCAAAGTCTCAAGAATGTGCCTACACTACACTAATGGACCACTTTCAGCCCCAGAGATGAATATTACAAGGTTCTGAGGACCAACTCTTATAGCTAGTCTCAAGCATAAAGCCACCACGCAACAGCAAAAGCATCCCACAGGAAGCCAGCTGGCCACACAGCTAATTCTAGTGGCTACACATGAAGAATTGTGTTCTGAAAAGCCAGCCAAATCCCTGCATTAGTGACTCTTCGAGGAGCCCCCAAGGAATACCGAGTGAACCACAGTAGGGAATCTGACCTCCTCGGTAAGAAAAGAGGACACAGATGATCCTTGCTGCCAAATAATCACCAGCTTGACAGTCTGAGGAGCTGAAGACAGACAATAGAGCTCCAGACCAACGACAAGCCTAATGTTGGCACCTGACCAGAAAGAGCATTCTAGTGCCGTCTGGACAGTAGCATAAAGAGTTTGTAAGTACAGTGGGTATGGTGGCTCACTATAGGTATGAAAAAGACTAAAAGGCAATATGACTTCAGTTGGGTGTGTGGTACATGCATGCAGTCCCAGTGGTCAGCAAGATGAGACTGGGGAATTGCCCTAAGTTCAAGTCCAGTCTAGTCTTCATAAGGAGTTCCAGGTCAGCCAGAGTAACATAGCAAGACCTTGCCTCAAAAACAAAAATAAATATACCACTGCTATTAATAACACAAGAGAACAGAGACAAGTTTTACAACATGTCTGAGGTGATCCAAGGGGCTCAGAAACACACCAAAGCCCTACAGTCACAGAAGTGCGGGTCACGGCGCTGCAGATAGCAGCATAGCTGTGAAATCACTTGAAGCTAGGGCCTGAGTAGTCAGAAGAAGTGTGTTTCCTAGAACCCACTTGTAATCCCAGCGGGAGCTAACAGGAGCTGGATGCTCGATTTGTGCCAGACACTGGTCAAAGCACTTCCTATACATTTTATTTGAATATTTATTTATGTATATTTGTTTATTTATGGTTGTTTGTTTATATAATGGAGCTGAGGCATGAGGAAAGTGCATTAATAGCTCAGTCCCACGGAAAGGGAGTCTGAGGACCAGGAAGGTAAAGGCGTCTTCCTACATTTGTTTGTTTTCATGTGTGTTGGGGACTGAACCCAGAGCCTCATGTAGGCAACAAAAGCACTTAGCCACCAAGCTGTACCCGCCTCCAGCTCCAAACATCATCTTGACTCTGTTGGTGTCCCCCTGTGTGCTAGCTGCTCTCATGATGAGCTTTGTGATCTCATACAAGCCCAATTAAAAAGTTAGACTCAGGTTGCTGTCTCTAGTACGTCACCCGAGGTTTCTCGTATGTGTCCTAAAGGAGAAACAGATCTAGCTCCACTGGCCAGAATCACCTGTGCACACCTAGGCTGAGAATCACACATGCACTATGGGTTCATAGGGAAAGAAAAACGGCTTTGTCGTCAGCCATGCTAAGAAATCATCTGGCTCAGGACGTGCTCTTCAGTGAACTCAGAGCACCTTAAGATAGCTTTGTCCATGGCCTTTGATAAAAGAGGAAAGAGAATAATTTGTTCTCCTATCAGAAACATGGATTGGTTGCACTCAGTAGTCATTGTGTTCTACTTAATCATTATCAGAATGCATGGCGTGGCTTAGTTTTTATTTAAGGGCTCCCCCTCCCCCCAGCAAGGTCGTCTGTACCCAGGCTGTAGCCACATACTCCCTATGGCGCAGAGGATGACCCCGAATGCTATATTTAAAAAACAACAACAGCTGCTGCTGCATGTATTATTTATTTGTTATCTGGCGTATGCTTGTGTATGTGTACATCTGTGTACATGCCTGAGTCTCTTGGCCCATGTAGAGGCCACTGGTAGACATCAAGTGTCCTTTTTTATTTTATTTTATTTTTATTTATTTGTTGAGACAGTGTTTCACTGAACTCGGTGCTCACCTATTGCCCAGACTGGCTTGTTAGTGAGTGCTGGGGCTCTTCCTGTCTTTTTTCCCTTCCCTCCAGCACTGGGTGATAGACACGCACTGCTATGCCTGACTTTTACATAGAGGGTGGGGATCTGAGCCCAGGACATGCTTGCACAGCAAACACTTTACCACCCTTGTTTGTTTTTGAGACAGGGTCTCCAGTAACCTACACTAGCCTTGAAGTCACTGTGCAACTGAGGATGACCTTGAATTCCAGATTTTCCCATCTATATCCTCAGTGCTAGGATTATAGTTGGGAGCCACAGATTCATGGCTTATCCTATTTTAATTTATATGTAAAAACATTATTCTGAAAGGGGGTTTTGAAATCACCTGACTACCCAAAGGATACATGAAACAAAAAGAAAATGAAAAACCTTAGGCCGGGCGTGGTAGGGCATGCCTTTAATCCCAGCACTTGGGTGGCAAAGGCAGGTGGATCACTGTGAGTTCGAGGCCAGCCTGGTCTAATAAAAGCAAGTCCAGGACAGCTAAGGCTACACAGAGAAACCCTGTCTCAAAAAAACAAAAACAAACAACGACAAAAAAACCTTTAGTATGCTATTTGACTTTTGATTTTTATAACAAACATGGGAACCCAGGTATGGATGGTCATGCTTGTAATCCCAGCATTTGGGAGGCAGGAAGATTGCTATGAGTTCAAGGCCAGCCTGGGCTACATAGTGATTCTAGGACAGACTGAACTACAGAGTGAGATCCTACCGCAAATCCCTAAAATAGCTAGGCGTGGTGGCACACACCTTTACTCCAAGCACTCAGGAGGCAGAGGCAGGTGGATCACTGTGAGTTCGAGGCCAACCTAATCTACAAAGCGAGTCCAGGACAGCCAAGGCTCCACAGAGAAACCCTGTCTCGGAAGAAAAAAAAAAAAAAAATCCCTGATAGCTGGACATAGTGATGCACACCTCTAAGCCCAGCATTTAGGAGGCAGTCAGGTAGATCTCTATGAGTTCAAGGCCAGCTTGGTCTGTGTAGTCAGTTCCTGAACACCCAGGGCTACATATAGAGATCCTATCTCAGAGAGAGGGGAGGGGAGATAGGAGGGAGGGAGGGAGGGAGGGGGAGAGGAGAGAGAGAGAAGAGGGAGAGGAGGTTGGTTTTGATTTACAGCTTTGGAGGTTCCCTTCTGTGACTGGTTGGCCCCACTAACTTTAGGACTGTGACAAGGCATACACTACATCAGTAGCACATCAAGGAACAAAGATGCTCAGCTCTAGCACTGTATGCAATAAAGGAAGACAGAGGGACCTGGGACCCATTATGCCCTCAAGGGACCCGAAGACCTCCCACTAGCTTCTGCAACACAAACTCTTGGGGGACACTAAAGAGGCAAACTTTGGCACTGGCTTATTGGGTGTTACACTTAGATGCTTACCTCCATATAGTTTTTCTGGTTCTTCATCCTCTGACGTCTCAAAGCACTAAAGCAGGAACAAATACTGAAGTGGCACTCCCTAGGCCAGTGTGATAAGGTGACTCAGGGTTCAAGCCATGGCATCAGCTTGCCTGCTCCAATAGAGCATGTAATCTGGGCAAATTAACTTCCCGATGCTTCACATCTGTAAAACGGGAATTATAATGGCTCCTTCTGAGGTATTCATGAAGATAAAATGATATACTCTAAACATAGGAAGCCTTCAGCAAGGCTCAGCTATTGTTCCAAGTGCCACTTACAGTGTCTTTATGCTGTTTGAGGGCAGGGCAGTGGGAAGAGAGAAAAGTAGGTGACCTTGGTTAGCTAGTTCTCTTGTGAGTCACACCCGACACACTGTTACCTCTTTTCTTTCTTTTTGCCTCTATCGTGTTGCTTTGCTTAAAGACTGCTAATTCTCTAAACCTGTAACTATATGTATAGATTACTTTTCTTGTTGCTATGACTAAATACCAATTTAAGAAAGGAAGGTTGCTGGGCGGTGGTGGCGCACGCCTTTAATCCCAGCACTCGGGAGGCAGAGGCAGGCGGATCGCTGTGAGTTTGAGGCCAGCTTGGTCTATAAAATGAGTCCAGGACAGCCAAGGCTACACAGAGAAACCCTATCTCAAAAAACAAAAAACAAAAACAAACAAAAGAAAGGAAGGTTTAGGGGCTGGAGAGATGGCTCAGAGGTTAAGAGCACTGGTTTCTCTTCCAGAGGTCCTGAGTTCAATTCCCAGCAATCACTTGTTGGCTCACAACCATCTGTAATGGGATCTGGTGCCCTCTTCAGGTGCGCAGGCACTCATGCAGGCAGAACACTGTATATAATAAATAAATCTTAAAATAAATAAATCTTTAAAAAGGGGGGGGGGGTTAAAATAGACAACAAAAAAGCCAGGCATGGTGGTGCACACCTTTAATCCCAGCACTTGGAGGGCAGAGGCAGGTGGATCGCTGTGAGTTTGAAGCCAGCCTGGTCTACAAAGCAAGTCCAGGATGGCCAAGGCTACACAGAGAAACCCTGTCTCAAAATCAAACAAACAAACAAACAAACAAAATAGACAAAGAATTATTTCAGCTCACAGCTTGATGTATAGTTCATCAAGGTAGGGAAGGCATGGCAGTGGCCAGTAGCTGCGGCAGCAGAAGCATGAAGATGCACATCTGGGTAGACCAAGGAGGCAGAGATGATGGATGGCAGTACCAGGAGGCAGAGATGATGGATGGCAGGACAGGAGGCAGAGATGATGATGGCAGTACCAGGAGGCAGAGATGAGGATGGCAGTACCAGGTGGCAGGGATGATGATGGCAGTACCAGGAGGCAGAGATGATGGATGGCAGGACAGGAGGCAGAGATGATGATGGCAATACCAGGAGGCAGAGATGATGATGGCAGTACCAGGTGGCAGAGATGATGATGGCGGTACCAGGAGGCAGAGATGATGGATGGCAGGACAGGAGGCAGAGATGATGATGGCAGTACCAGGTGGCAGAGATGATGATGGCAGTACCAGGAGGCAGAGATGATGATGGCAGTACCAGGAGGCAGGGATGATGATGGCAGTACCAGGAGGCAGGGATGATGATGGCAGTACCAGGTGGCAGGGATGATGGATGGCAGTACCAGGTGGCAGGGATGATAGATGGCAGTACCAGGTGGCAGGGATGATGATGGCAGTACCAGGTGGCAGGGATGATGGATGGCAGTACCAGGAGGCAGGGATGATGATGGCAATACCAGGAGGCAGAGATGATGATGGCAGTACCAGGAGGCAGAGATGATGATGGCAGTACCAGGTGGCAGGGATGATGGATGGCAGTACCAGGTGGCAGGGATGATGGATGGCAGTACCAGGTGGCAGGGATGATGGATGGCAGTACCAGGTGGCAGGGATGATGGATGGCAGTACCAGGTGGCAGGGATGATGGATGGCAGTACCAGGTGGCAGGGATGATGGATGGCAGTACCAGGAGGCAGAGATGATGATGGCAGTACCAGGAGGCAGAGACGATGATGGCAGTACTCATTCAACCATTTTTGTCTTCTCCCTTTTATTCAGCCTAGAACCCAGGAGTGTACCATTCACATTCAAGATGGATCTTCCCCCCTCAGTTGGACCTCTCCAGAAACATACTCACGGCCTCCCATCTACAGGTGTGTCTCATAGGCGATTCTAAATCCAATCAATTTGCCAGTAACCATTATAAGATCATCCCTTCTCAACTTGACATCCAGACAGGGGCCGTCCCACCATAACACTCTACCCCCGGTTCTCAGAGTCTCATGGTGAGCTCATAACACAAAATGCATCTTGAAGGAAATATTCCTTGAAGAGTCCACTAAGTCTTAAAAGTTCCAGCATCATTCAAAAGCCCAAGTTGAAAGTCTGCCCTCAGACTCAACGTAACCTCTTCATTGTGAACTTTTGTAAAATCAAGAACATACTTCAAATATACAGTGGGATAGAACAAATACCCCATTCCTAAAGTAAAGAAAGGGGAACAGACAGGAAAGTTCAGACCAAAGCAAGACAAAAATCCCGGGAGGGCAAGCACAAAACCGCTGTCATCCACAGCCAGGATCTGAGCTCCTTCCTCTCAGTTCTGTAGTCTACAATATACATGGCTTTTCCACAGACCAGCTTCGCTGAGTGCCTGCAACTTCTCTGATGGACATCTGCGTTTCTGACATTTTAACTGCCCTGTGATAGCAACTGCAATTTAGGCGTCATCTTCACAGCTTGATATACAGCCACTCATAAAGAACTCTATGCAGGGACTACAACTACAACCCTGGTACACGATGCCTCCGTGGCTTTCTAGAAGTTTGTCACAAGCTTCCATGATGCCCTCACTCTTCTTTCCTATTTGCAAAAGTAGTATTACGTGGACAGTGTTGGGTTCTCCTAATAACCTGCCAGATCCCACAGGACCACAGCCTTGTTTGGGGGCAGGACTTCTTGTTTCTGCCATTGTGATGTGTCCTAGCACTTGAGTGTCCAGCTGACTCTCCGACATCTATTTATCTACATATTTGTGTATCTCTGTATCTATCTCTGTATCTATCAATACGTCAATACAATATATCTATGAGCAATCTCCATTTTTTCTTTTCTTTTCATTCTTTTTTTTCTTTTTGTTGTTATTTAAGCAAAGGTTCACTATACAGCTCAGTCTGGCTTCAAACACCATTCTCCTGCTTCAGCTTGAGTGTTAGAATTACGCCATACCTTGCTCAACTTTTGCTCAAAACCTTTGTTTTGAGACAGGGTCTTTGTATGAGAACCCCCACAGCAAGGTCTAGGCTGGTCTTGAACTCATGGCCTTCCTCCTGCCTCTGCCTCTCATGGGTCCGGAATTACAGGTATATGAACTGTCTCGTCCAGCTCCATTTTTTTTTAATTAGGAAAAAACAAACTGTCAACTGTGATGACCCAGGGCTGTAATCCCAGCACTTGGAAAGAAGAAACAGGAAGACCACTGGTCCAGGGTCATTCCCCCAGCTACATAGTAAGTTTGAGAGCAGTCCAGACTACATAGATCCTATGCCTTTAAAAATATGATACAAAATGGGTATGGTGGCACATGCCTTCCATCCCAACCTTCAGAGGCAGAGGCAGGTGGATATATGTAAGTTCGAGGCCGGCCTGGTCTGGTTTACATAGAGAGTTCCAGGCCAGCCAGGGCAGCATAGGGAAGCTGTCTCAAAAAAGCAAAACCAACTTAAGTAAATAAACAAAGAAAAACAGAGGCTAGTGAGATGGCTCATTCATTAGGTAAAAGCATTTGCTAAGCCTGAAAATAAGCGAACCACCTCTGATGGAGCAGCCTCCCTCCCCACAAATAGTACAACTATTCCTGTTCTTTTTCTTCCAGCTGTTCCTAAGCCTTGCATGGTCTCCCTAGCCAGACAGAAAAAGCAGGGCGCCGCGCACCAGCAACCCACAAGCCTTCGCGATGGCTCCAAACAGGGACACTGTCGGCAAGTCAACTGCCAGTGCACTCCGCTGTCTACATTCTGCCATGTTCTTGATAAGGCTGCAGAAGCAGTCTGCCAGCTCTTCCTCCTCCTCTTCCTCTTCTTTCTCTTCCTCTTCCTCCTCCTCTGCCCCCTCCCCCTCCTCCTCGTGCCTGCGTTCCTTCTTTGAGACAGGAGCTTGTTTTGTAGGCCAGGCTGGCCTTGAACTATGAATCCTCCTGCCTCAGACTCCCCAACTGTTACAGTTGCAGCCATGGGCCCAATATACCACTTTCATGACGCACAGAGTTGATATCCTTTCCTAAAGCACATAAAAACAGTAGACATTTTCCAACTTAATTTTATGCTTTAGGTAGTAACTCAATTCCATTTTTCTCCTTTAACATTTCAATTCCAATACAGATGCTTCTCACCGCTGGCTTACAAAGTAAGGCTTTGTAATTTGGACTAGGGGGTGTCAAATATAAATAATTTCTTTCATTTATTCATTCAAATATTAAGCTTTTTACTGAATATGGTTGCTCTTGCCTGTAAACCCAGCACTTAGGGGCAGAGGCAGAGGAGGACTGCTGAAAATCTGAGGCTACTCTGCATTAGAGTTAAGTCGCAGGCCATCCTTGGCGAGAAAGTGAGACTTTGTCACAAACAAACAGCTTGTGCTCTGTGCCAGGCACTGTCCTAAATAGTGAGGAATTAGCGATGAACAAGACAAAGACCCTGTTGTCACCGAGTTTACTTCCCCATGTAGAAAGAAAAACAACTGAAAGAAAATCATAAGGAAATTGTCAATGCTTCCCAGAGCATTAAAGTGATAGGTACTGAACTGCTACTTCAGACAGAGTGGTCAGGCCAGTTCTCAGGAGGGGACATTTAGGCAGAGATCTGAAGGATAAACATGGAGCCAGCTAAACTCAAGGGAATGGCATTCCAGGCAAGGGAATTCCCAACACCAGTCCATTCCAGCAGCATGGGAAGCAGGCATTCCGGCTGGAACGCTGCAGTCAGAGGTAAACCTGCTCTGTTTGTACAAGGCTTCGGGAGCAAAGAGGAGTGCTATTGTAGGTGGGGTGGGAACCTTCTGGAGAGTTTGTCTTGTTTCTCTTTTTGTTTGAGACCTACGTGCCATGTAGCCCAGGCTGGCCCGGAGTTCACAGCGATCCTCCTTCCTCAGCGCTGCCACGCTCAGTTTACTGGACGGTTTCAACCAGAGGTGAGATTTGATTTGGGGTTTGCTTGGCTAGCTCTTCTGTTGTCACTGTTTCTGAGGCTAGGTCTCATGTAGCCCAAGCCTGGCTTTGAGCTCACAGCAATCTCAAACTCACAGCAGCTCTTCTGAGTGCTGGGGTTACGGGCATGTACCACTACAGCCACCTTTTCTGAGTTCTGCGCTGTGAAGCATGCAAATGCAAACACGGGGAGTTCAGATGTTAGGTTTGAGCATCATTGATCCAGGAGTGGTACTTAAGCCCCGCGGGACTTGATGGACTCACCCAGTTAGAGCTGCACCTAACATCGAAGGATTGATAAGGAAGGAGCTGACAAAGGACACGGGGGAACAGAAGTTTGCTATGGTGATGAAATACAACCCCAGCTACCCAAGAGAGCAAAGCAAGAGAAATCATGAATTCAAGGACAACCTGGGACATATAGAAAGTCTCTGTCACAACATTTCACAAAGGAGAGCTGGGCTAGCCCATTGGCCAGCTCCAGCATCTGCTCCGCCCTTCAATCTCTAGTACTGAAAAACAAAACAGAATTAGCCAGCCAGTGTATGAGGAATAGGAAAGGCAGGAAAACCTAGGTGACTCTGGGGTCCTAGAAGCCTCCAGAGCCACAAAATGAAAAGCTGCCAAGTGGCCCAGAAAGATGGGGTCTTAATAAAAAGGTATTTCAGAATGTGACTGGGATGAGGCTCACTAGGGCGAGAAAGCCATCAGCAAGCACAGGCGATTCCTCTGGGTTTTGTTATAATCGGAGGCAGAGAAGGAGATGAAGCTAGCTGGAATGCAGGTATGATCCAGAGAGGATGGGGCCCTGGAGGAACCGCCCAGCAGCTCAGGGCACCTGTTGCTCTCCCAGGGAACTGGAGCTCTGCTCTAAGCGCCTACACCGGACAGCTCACAACCACCCACAGCCGGAGCCTCAGGGGACCTGACACCCTTTACTGGCCTCCACCTGCACCTGTATACATGTGGCTTATACTTATTCATAAATAAAGAATAAAAAAAAAGATGTCAAGAGAGACCCTGGCCTCCATGTCTCCATGTTAGCACATGTTTAAAATGGAAAAGGGACGGGGCTGGAGAGATGGCTCAGAGGTTAAGAACACTGGTTGCTCTTCCAAAGGTCCTGAGTTCAATTCCCGGCAAACACATGGTGGCTCACAACCATCTATAATGAGATCTGGTGCCTTCTTCTGGCCTGCAGACAGAATACTGTATAAATTTTTAAAAAGTATTTTTGAAAAATGGAAAAGGGAGATGAGATGACTCGTGTGCACGCAGGGTTTTGAGTCAGGAGGACACGCCAGGAAGGCCCGTTTTGAGTCAGGAGGACACACCAGGAAGGCCTGTTTTGAGTCAGGAGGACACGCCAGGAAGGCCACGAAGGGAAACGTTCTGAACTTTGGCTCCTACTCTTAGGGAAGCTGTAAGCCCATCTAGGGGAATCAACATTGATGACAGGAACGCTGTGCTTGCTTGGGCCTGCTGCAATCCCAGCGTTAGGGAGGCGGAGTTGAAAGCTCAGGAAGCTCAGGTGGCAGAGTATTTGCCTAGCATATGAGGTCCTGTGTTTGAACTCCAGCACTGTATAAAAACTGGGCATGGTGGCACAGGCGTATAGTCACAGTAGAGGCAGAAGGATCAGGAATTCAGGGTCATCCATGGCTACGAGAAGACATCAAGGCCAGCCTGAGCTACATCACCCAATCTCAAAATAAAAACAATTGGGCTGTGAATGAAATCTGTATATATATACATATACATATATATGTATATATATATATGCATGCTAAATACTCAGAACTCACTGGATGGAGGGAACTATAATTATAAAGCTATTTGAAAATATTAAAAAAAAAAAAAAAAAAAAGAAGTAATGGGGTGAGAGAGCTGGTTCATTGTGTAAGAGCACTGGTGCTCTTCCAGAAGCCCTGAGTTTCGTTCCTAGCACCCACATGGCGACTCACAACTACAACTCCAGTTACAGGAGACTGATGCCCTCTTCTGGTCTGGGAACCAAGCATACAAACAGTGTACCAACAAACATGCAAGCAAAACACCATTATTATTTTTTTTAATGGGAGGTTTTTAAGGATTAAACTATGGAAACAGAATCAGGTCTTCAGAAAATGGAAAGATTACAGTGACTGTATCTTCCCATTAAAAGTTAGGGCCCATTATATGGGATAAATTCAATTAATACAGCCATTTGAAAAAGTCTACAAACATTGAGAGTTTTAACTAGCTCATGGCTTAGAACATTTGCCTAGCAGGCACAAGTCTCAGAACTTTTTGTCATTAATGAAAGCAGGGTTTGACATTTAGCTCAGGCTGGCCCGGTGCTTGTTTAGCACAGGCTAGCCTTGAACTGATGGCAGTCCTGCCTCGGCCTTCTAAGTACTAGGCTTAAGGCTCTGACTAGGTTTGAACAGCAGTACCACAAAATCACACACACACACACACACACACACACACACACACCTCACAAATATTTTTGAAAAATTTTAAAATCTACTCATTTTATTTTACGTGTGACTGTTTTGTCTGCATATATGTATGTTACAGGAAGTCAGAAGAGCCCCTGGACCTGGAGTTGTGGGTAATTGTGAACTACTACGTTGCTGTTACTATGTGGGTCCTCTCAAAGAACAAGCACTCTCAGCCACTGAGTTGTCTCTCCAGCCTGTTGTGGGGTGCATTTGAATGGAGGCAATTCCAAATGTCTTCCCTCTGCCTGATGCACCAGTCTGTATCTCTTCCTGTCCAATTCCACTCATTGCCCAGGTTACTGTAACCTAGGAAGGTTACTTCCTGCTGGCCCTGTCCTTGCTCCAGCTGGCTGTTTTTGTTTTTTGTGTCTTGGTTTTTTCTTTGTTTGTTTGTTTGTTGGTTGGTTTGGTTTGGTTTGGTTTGGTTTTTCAAAACAGGGTTTCCTTGTGTACTCTTGGCTGTCCTGGACTTGCTTTGTAGATCAGGCTGGCCTCGAACTCACAGTGATCTACCTGCCTCCATCTCCCCAAGTGCTGGGATTACAGGCCTGTGCCACTGTACCTGGCTGCTCTAGCTGTTTTGGATGTTCCCTCTTGTGTTGAAAGCCAGAACTCAATTTTTCTTTATACTTTTTTTGTTGTTATTATTTTGTGTATGTATGCATGCATGATGTATTGATGTGCGTGGACACACATGTGCCTAAAGTTGTAGCAACCGAAGACCTGGGATTCCAGGAGTGGGCCACCATGCCTAGTTTATGGGTGCAGGGCCTCTCCCACAGGACTTTGTGCATGCATGGTAAGCACTTCACCAACAACTCACAGCCCTAGGCCCCAATCGGCAGTTAATTGAACTCAGCTGAATTTAACACTGGGCCTTTGTTGGAAACTCCTGGACACAAGTCCTTGAAGGACTGATAAAAATTCCATGGCAGCTTTGTGTCAGGCCTTGCACGCAAACCTGTACTGTTCCTGTTCTATCTTCATTTTTGTTGATCATTTAGTTTGTAGTCAAACATGTCCACTGTAATCTAAATATACTTCATGCCCCAATTACCAAGCTCTCAGACTTTAAAATTTAAAAACGTGTGTGTGAAAAAAAAATGTGTGTGTGTGTGTGTGTGCGCTACTACTCATGTGAGAAGTCAGAGAACAACTTTGTAAATTCATTTCTCTCCTTCCCTTCACATGAATTTCAGGAATAAAACTCAAGATCTTCAGGCATGTGCTTGAAGCGCCTTGACGTGATAAGCTATCTCACCAGCCTGATAAGTGCATCCTTTTAACATTACGTCATATCATTCTATTTCATAGTACAACTGATGCAATCCATTTCCCTGTTGATGGACATTTGTGCATTAGTCAGGGTTCTCAAGAT
Source organism: Acomys russatus (assembly GCF_903995435.1). Lineage (NCBI taxonomy): Eukaryota > Metazoa > Chordata > Mammalia > Rodentia > Muridae > Acomys > Acomys russatus. Next base: position 65,894,591 of record NC_067143.1, on the reverse strand, counting down.
GAACAGAATCAATAGAATACATATATATATATATACACACACACACACACATGCACATACACACACACACACGTGTATAACGTATATATACATAACATATATATAGTGTGTAACACGTATATAAGCTTATGTGTATACGTGTGTTAAGGGGGGTTTGCCTCCCCCACTCTGGCTCTCTGACTTGGTTTCTCTCCTTTCTGGGGCACCTCTCCTCTTTCTCCCCTCCCCCTTTTATAATAAAGGGGGGCAGATTTGGGCCAATGAGAAGGCTCATTGGGAAAAGGCACTTGCTGCCAAGCTTGATAACCTGAGATTGAGCTCCCGGATCTATACATTGTCCTCTGACCCACACACACACGCACTGTACGTGTATGGGCACACATATACACACAATAATAAAAATGTTTTCTAAAACTTTTAAAATAAAAGGTGATTTATTAGATTGGCTTACACGATATGGTTCGGGCTGTCGACAACATAGTGTAGACGCTGAGACACTCAGTCTACAACACAGGATGCTTCAGCAGTGCCAACGTCATGCTGAAAGCCAAGGAGAGTCTTGAGGAACCATTCGTCTTCAGGCTGGGTTCCAGTGTCTGCAAAGGATGGCCGTGCAGCAGTAACAGGGTAGATGCACTCAATAGCAAGATGCAAATGGTGTATGTTAGCGTACAGGTGGTCCCACTAGCCTGCCGTACAAGGGCCTAGCAACCTCTGATGTCATCACTTGTCACAGCTGCCAGGTGTGTGTCAGATAAGGACTCCCCACTCTCCCCCCCACCTCACCCTCCCTCTCTCCCTCCCTCCCTCCCCACTCTCTCATAGGCAGCCTCCTCCTCTCCCCCTCTCCCCCTTCCCACAGTAAACCTCCTTTATACCAGATCTGTTGCGGTGGCATATTAATCATTACTATAGCACTTTGCAAGAACAAAAAGTGCTCTTAAGTGCTGAGCCAGCTCTCCAGGCCCTGTAAGGGATTTTCCTGACTAGGTTACTTGAAGTGGGAAGGCTCATCTTAAATGTCACCTTATGATGTCAGCCAGATAAAGGGGTGTCCCAGGGGGAAAGCTTTGCATTGCTCTTGCTTGTTTTGTTGTTGCCTTCCTGCCATGCTGGCAAGTACATACACTTACTTACATGCTATATGTTGGCCTTGATACGTATCCCTGAGCTTTCTGGAACTTGTTAGATAGTCCAGTGGCCTTAACCTTGCAGAGATTCCGAGGAAGTCAGCACTGTGCAGGAGCCTTCTCACAGCCCCATGAAGTAACCTTTGTTATGGTCTCCTCCCCCACGCCCCATTTAAGCCATTAAATGAGACTGATAGCTGAAGTATAAATCTGAGCAATGCTTACATCCCTGACCCAGGGAAAATACGGCTGTGAGAGTCTTGTTCCTTTAGGCTGCTAATCTGGGGTATAAACAAACATGGAGGTCACAGATAGCTAGCAAACTTCCATCCTCCCTGGGCATCTCTCTCGAAATCCCAGTTAGTTGGACAGATCTCTATTAATGCTCATCCCACGCTACCCATCTAAGCCATGCTCTCCAACAGGACTGTCTCCAAAACCAGGAGCCCTGGCCTAGTCGGCGTATCATTCACTGTGTCTTATGCAAAGTTCCCGGCACAGATTATTTGTTCTAATTCCCAAAGTAGGCTACTTGAATCCTAAGACACCTAGTGTTGAGATCAAAGGCATGCGCTACCACACCTAGCTAGTTTTTAAATTTTTTTTCATTTCAGTTTTTAAAAAGTATTAAATTGTTTCTGCATGAGTGTATGCTGTGCGTGTATGGGCACCCAAAGAGGCCAAAAAAGTATGAGACTCCTTGGAGCTTGAATTACAGGCAATTGGGAGCTGTCTGACATGTGTACTGAGAACTGAACTCTGGGAGAGGAACACACACACTTGTAACCACTGAGTCCCTCTCCAGTCCCCATTTTGGGGGAAGTGCTTGTTTTGTTTTTGAGACAGACTTATGTGGCCCAGGGTGGCCTTAAACTCATGAGCCTCCTGCCTCCACTTCTCAAGTGCTGAGATTACAGGTGTATACTACCAGTTGGCGAGACCTAAATTTTTAACACTGTTTCCAAGACCCAGCATGAGATACTTGTTTGACTCACCAGGGAAATAAAAGTCACTTCCCTCTTGTTCCTGTAACAGTGACGCTGGACTTTCAGTTCCTCTGCTGAGCCTTGCTCCCTCAGTTTCTCTGCACACAGCCCTCCTTCAGGGCCTTTCTCTCCCCTCCCACGTTTTGAGATAGGGTCCTAGGCCGAGAGATGGTCCAGCTGTTAAAGGCTAGGCTCACAACCAAAACCGTGAGATCACGTCTCATGTAACTCAGGCTGGTCTTGATATGTAGCCAAGGCTGGCATGGAACTTCTAACTCTCCTGTCTCCATCTTCCAAGTGTGTGCCGCCATGCCTGACCTCCTTCATTCCTGGTTGAAGGCCTTCCTGCTCTCCATCCTAAATCCAAGAGCGCTGGAATTTTCCTTCATACTGGCCACCACAACTGAGAGTATATGACTGCCTAATTGGGGATTTAGTGTTTGTCTCCCATGTACTCTTAGCTCCGAGGAAAGAGAAACACTGCCTCGTTGCCCAGTGTGTGCTCTGCACAGAGCTGTGTCTGACATATTGCACAGCGGGTCAGGGCTCAGCATATCTTTCCTCCCTATGCACCCTCAACACACTTCCCTTGGATTAAGGCAAACATTTCTTATTCCCTTCACAAACTTCATATTCTTTTATTGTTTATACAAATTTAATATCCTGAGTATCATTTATCCATGTCCATGTTATTCACCACAGGTGATGATTTCTGAGGAGTATAGACATAACTTTAAAAAGAAAAAAAAGCTAGGGCTGGGCAGTGGTGGCACACGCCTTTAATCCCAGCATTTGGGAGGCAAAGGCAGGTGGATCTTTATAAGTTCAAGACTAGCTTGATCTATACAGCAAGTCTCAAGACAGCCAAGGCTACACATAGACACCCTGTCTTGGGGGAAAAAAAAAAAAGCTAGGATTGGAACTCCAAGTCTTACATATACAAGGCAAGTGATACACCATTGAACTATATCTCCAATCCTTGTTTTAACCAATTAATTAATTGAATAATTTGATTTAAAATAATTTAATTAATTAACTAGCTAATTAAATTTTGGAGATAGAGTTTCACTGTGTAGCCTAGGAACTCCGGCCTCTACCTCCTCCCAAGTACTGGGATTATAGGTGTGGGTCACTATGCCCAGAAAGGACCACAACTTTAAAATTTAGTGCAGCCCACAGTAGAGTCCTCTTATATAGTTGGAATATAGCATTATGGAAGGAACAAGCAACAGAACTACTTACTAGTGGCCTGGTTGTTTCATAAATGGTCTTGCTAGGTAGCCCAGTGTGCTCAGAAATACACACACACACACACACACACACACACACAAGGGGGTTTCCAACTTGGTGATCCTTTTGCCTCTGTCTGCTGGGCTTCGAGGTATGCACCACCATGGCAGGTTATTCATGGCCTTTTAAAGCTCTCCAGTTACATTTTAAGGGCAGTGAGAAGTTAAAGAGGTTGGGCTATGTAGTAAGATCTGCGTTTGGACTCTATCTTAACAGCTGTGTGACTCTGGGCAAGCTGCTTTTCTCTCTGGTCCTCAAAGTATTCAACTATAAATCAAGAGTGTAACAATGGCGGCCCTTTTCACTCAGGCTGTGGGAGGGCTTCAGTAAGGTAGTACAAAGCACTTAAGGGCAGGGCCTGGTTTCAGGAAATGCTCAACAAATGTCAGCCATTCTTTTCCCATGTGGTAAAAGAGAAAGGGTTCTCACTTCTCACTTGTTACTAGAAGAAATCTGGGGGTACTTGTGGTGCCATGAAGTTCTCTGTGAAAAGTTAAGGTTGAGGCAGTTTAAAGCAAAGCTACCTGCTCAGTTCTTTTGTCTTTTCTATTTTCAAGTCTTAAAACTGAATGGGGGGGGGGGGTTGCACTTCCTTTCACAGGGCTGTGTTCACAACGGTTGTTGCTGTTTAACAACCATCGTCAGGTACCACAGCCAGAGGAGAAAGGCTAAGAGAGGGCTGCTAGCTCAGCTTCTTGACACCTACAATTTGCAATGCTGCCTTTTTTGGAAGCCGCCTAAGTCTTTGCCTTTTCAATTCTAGCTGATCAGAGCCTACCAGCAGGGCCATACAGAAACCATAATAAACGAGAAAGTGAGAACTCCAACAAGGGTTTGTTTGACTCAAACCAGGGAGGGAATCAGCTACCAGGACCCGGAAGAGATAAAGAGGGGGGGAGGGAGGGAGGGAGGGGGTGGTATCTTTCCATAAGACTCGGTGTTTTCTTTCCTAAAGGCACACTCTGTTCTCCAGCAGAAGGTAGGAAGCCAGTCCTGAGAGAACTAGTTTTCCTCACCTTTTTTAAATCTTGAGGAAGAGCTGCCAAGTGTATAAATTCCTCCTTTGATCAGAAGATAAAGCAGACAATGCTGTGGAGCTGAGCAGATTCCTAAGGGACATTCTTATGGGGTGTGTAAGCTTGCTTGGAAATGCCAGGACACAGAGAGGAAGGTGGGGCTGGTGGGCAGCTAGGAGTTGGAAAGGTGGTACAACCGGATGTTGCTCATACGCTTCCCCCATAGAATAGCCTTTATTTTGCTTAGCTAGTGCTGGAGACTGAACCTAAGCCTCACACATTCTAGTAAGGTGCACTGGGCTAGATTGATTGATTGATTGATTGATTGATTGATTTTGAGATAAGTCCTGCCTGAACTGCTGGGCTTAAGCAACCTTCTGTTTTAGCCTCAGCTTGGATTTACAGAAACATTCTCTCTCTCTGCTTCCCCTTAAAGTAGAACGTCATTCAGTCTCCAGAAGTGCAGACATATTTATTTAAACTAAAGGATCAGAGGTCTCTCCTCCCTTACTAAAGGAAAGGGGAAAATGTTGGGAATACGCTTCGAAATTCCAAAACCCGAGCAAGGGCCTGCCAGTTTACTTTGCCACTCCTCTCAATAATTAGCGACTGCCCTCTTCTGCAATCTGTAAAACGGGAATACTTTTCCTATCTGCTTCACAGTTTTGAGTGAGACAGCAGAGTGCTAAACTCTTTACAAGCACAATTCCATTCGGTGCTCACTGGAAAGGTATGATTACTATGGGGCCTGGGTGTGATGTCTGGCCGAGCGCTGTTATTATCGGGCAGGCTACCTTCCTCACCTGGCCGGGGCAAGGCTGTCAGCAAACTCCAAGGCAAGAACCGCCGTCCGCACGCAGCCAGCCCTCCGCAGGAGCCACGTGATGAGCTAATTGCAAACTTCCAAGCACCTGGGCGTCCGCGAGAGTTCCCTAAAAGCTGGAGGGGAACCGAAAGGTTTCCTCTGGACTGTTCTTTTTCTGCCTTTCGATCCAAACTAATCATCTCCGGGCGGCCTGGGGTCAAGATTTCAAACGAGGCAGCCGCAGGCCAGAGGTCGGCTGTGCGCGGTGCTGAGAAAGGGCCCGGGAACAAAGGGCGCTTCGGAACCCGAGGCGGGACCGGGAGGCGGGGGAGAGGGTGGGGATCCCAGGGTCGCCTCCCCGAGAAGCCTGGAGGCCGTGCCTAGCCACCCATTCCCCGGGGCAACCACTCCAACCCCTACCCTCCCCGCCGCCGCCTCGAGGCCCCGCCCTCGCCCTATGCCCCGCCCCCACTCCTGCGCCCCGCCCCCCTCTTCAGGTAGGCCTTCCGCGCCAGCCAATCGCAAGGCGCCCAACCACGGCGAGGGCGGAGCTTGTACCATCGGAAGTGACGTGACGTGCTCGGCTGGCCGAGCAGTCAGTCGAAGCTCTCCGCAGCGGCCGGCTGAGCCAGCTGAGGCGGGAGGAAAACATGGCTTGGCCCTTGGAGGGCGCGAAGGCTCGGCTTGCGGTAGAGACCGAGGCTCCCGCAGCGTGAGGTGAGGAGCGGCGGGTGCGTGTGCAGCGAGGCCTGGCGGGACCGGGGACGCGGAGGGACCCAGAAGGGAGGGACCGCGGCCACGGTGCCCCTGGGTCGCTCCATCCTCTCGGACTCGCTCCTCGGGGCCCCGTCCCCCCACCCGGCCGTAGCCAGCGCCCGGCGCCAGGCCCCTTTGTCGCGGGACGCTGGGCGCTGCTGTCCCTCCGGGGGGGGAGGGGAAGTCACCTCACGGTCCCCCCACCCCACCCCCCGGGACTGTGGGGGAGCCACGGCGGTGGGTCCCAGTCTCCTATTGAACTTCTGCTATGGCCTCTTCCTCCTCCTCCCAGCTCAGTTTTTGGAGCCTCGGGTGATTCTTTTTCTTGTCCTGGGATCCTTCACCTCGTTACCTTAAAAAAAAAAAATCCAGAATCTACTTGCTTTCGGAGCGCAATAATACTTGTGTGTATTTAGCTCATCCTCTTTCTGGGAGGGCATTAGGGTAAGAATATTTAACTCTTCCTGAGTGACTGAGGAACAAGAAATAATTAAAAAGGTGGGGAGTGCATACGGTAATTCTTTGCCAGTGTTGTCCTGCTATAGTTTTATTTTAGACAGTGGGTGTTTGAATTGAGTGACATGAAGGAAGCTTCCCTGTTTGAACAAGAGTACTTATTAAAGAGGTACCCCAAAATCTTTCCAGGTGGGTGTCAGGAGGAAAACTGCCCTGGGAAAAATACTTGACCGTATCGCAACATCGCAAGCCCCAGGGACAAAAAATAAAAGGCTATTCTTAGAGAGTTGGTGAAGTCGCGTAAGGGAAGAGAGGCTGCACAGAGGTCCTGGAACACTGATTCCAGGGAAGACTTTGTACTCTCGCCTCCTTGACGATGGTTCATTCTCCACAAGAAACTTTTAAGCAGCTCTGCTGTAGTTGGAGCTGGTGTAGTCAGTCAGGGTTACAGAGCCTTGGTTGAGTGCCTTGGTTGAGATTTTGAAGCTCTCAGAATGTTTTACATTCAGTGTTTTGCGTATGAAGAAAAGCATTGTAACTAATACAGAGATATTTGTTAACTCAAACCTAGTTCCAAAGTGATTTTTTAACATAGGCACAAAATATAAACAGAGCTTCCACAAATTTCCGTCAGTGTTGGCTAAATTCAGATTCAAAAGTAGTTTATCTTGTGAAAACCTCTGTTGTCTCGGGCATGGTGGTGCACTTCTGTAATTGCAGTGCTTGCCCGCATTGCAGCGCTATGGCAGGAGGGTCAAATTTAATAAAGGAAAGAAAGATTTCTGTTGTGATTTGTGTACATGTTGCCTGCAGCTTAATTTGCAAACATGCTTTGGTTGTCTCTTTTTTCAGTTTTATAGAGCATAAAAGTTGACATATTTGCTTTCAGGATTTCAGAAACTTTCTGGAATTAGCTGTGTATTAAGTGTGTAATTCTTAGTCGCTTCTTCTATTGAGAACTCCAATTTTTCCATTCAGTTTAATGTACTGTGTACATTTCTGTGCCCAAGAGTAAATCTGGCACATTTTTTTGACCATAATAAGTTGACACCTTCAGTTAGTAAATTTGTACCTAAAGACGATTTGATTTCTAAAAGCTCAGAGTTCTTATCAAATCAGAACAGCCCTTCAGATGAGGAGAGGTGCAAAGTGCTTTCTTAAACCGCTTCAGCTGCCCACCTGTAGAGATGTGCCTGAGCTACAGGAGACTGTCTCCAAAAGCAAAAAAGCGAAACAACAAAAGTTTTGTGAACTGGGGCTACAGCTAAGAATTAGAGCTTGCCCACCACAAGGCCCTGCGTTTGATTCTCAGCATTCTCAGAACCAAGTGGTAACTTACCTTGCTTTGATAAGACAACTTATCTGTTTTACTGGTTTATCATATTCCCCAAAGAAATTTAAGACAGGCAAATGATGGTGTTTTAGTGTGCTGCATTTACAGACTTTGGTGATTTGTTTAATCGCACACTCCACCCCCCACCCACACCCCCAGCACTAGGGATTGAACCCAGTGCCTACCCGAGGGCTCCACCACTGAGCCATTTCCCTTTAGTTTGTAACTGAGTTGAGCTGTAGACCAACCTACAGAAACTGGGGAGTGAGAAGGAGAAGAGAGAAAAAACAGTTGTCCAGTCCACCCAGGAAGACAGTTTAACAACTGTCTAACACTGTAGTTATAAAGACAGTGGTGGAGTCAAAGTTCTAAGAAGGATGTGATCTCCTGGGTGGGGAGATGAAACGAGCAGTTCTGTTGAGAAAGTATGCTCAAATTGAGGCTTACAGGATGAGTTCTTTCTATTAACGAGGGCAGCGTGGGTAACAGGGATCAGGCCCTAAGCTTCCTTCCATTACCTCCAAGTGGTAAGTCAATTGAAAAAGTGCCTAACAGCTCTGGTACTGACTGGTAGTTTTCATATACAGTGTTCTTTTAGTAGGAGTCATGGTCACACTTGGAAATACGGCTCCCAATAGGTGTCTTCCACACTCTTCACGGGACTATGGATGAGGGTAAAAGAAATCTCTTAGTCTTTTTGCTTATGTGGGAAAACAAAAACAGTTTTGTTTGCTTGCCTTTGTTGTTGTTTTGAGATAGGTTCTCTTTGTGTATCTGGCTATCCTGGAATTTACTGTGTAGACTAGTCTGGCCTTGAACTCAGAGAACCAACTATTTCTGGCTCCCAAGTGCTGAGTAAAGCCATACACCACCATATCTGGCCATGAAGTCACACTTTTTATATCTTTATTTTGTGCATTTATGTATGCCTTGTATCTTTTTTGCAATGTTATTTCTTGATTTAAAACCTTAATTTCATGAATGTGTAATATAGCTTTGATATTTCTACCCCTACTCCTTTTCTCTTCTTTTATCTCTTCCCTTCCCAATGAACCTCTTCTTCCTTCCAATAACTTTCATGTCTTCCTTTTTCCCTTTTGTGGAAAAATTTAATTAGGCTTCTCTGCATGAGCATGGTTGGGTGTTTATGTACTTAAGTAAAGGTGGCTATCCAGGGCTTGCACCACAGAGGAATATGACTTCCCCACTCCTATAGCTCCTTGAGAGTGGGATGGGTTTATGAGTCTCTTCCCAGTCCATGAAGGAATGCTAATGGGCCCAGTCTTATGCAGGTCTCGTGCCATTGCTTCTGTGAGTAGTGGATGTAATAGCCGTGTCGTGTCCTGAAGACTGTTTTACATCATTCTCCCGTACTGTAGCTCTAACATTCTTTCAGCCTCTCTTCCTCAGTGTTACCTGAGCTTTGGAGTGGTGTTAGCTGATGTCCTGTGTAAGGCTGAGCCCTCAGCAGTCAGTTGTTCTTAGCACATTGGCTAGTCATATATCTCTTCATTAACTTAAAACTACTGTAAACAGAAGTTTCTCTGACCTACACTGAGGATAGCATTAATTTATATAAGTGGGAATATCTAGAAGGCAATTCAACATTATGTTCTCTTACCAAAACAACAGTAATAGCCTTGGGCCTATGACCTTTCTAGCCATTTACAGTACAAGTACAGGCATGAATTTCTGTGGAGTGGGCCTTGAAGCCAATTAGAAGCAGTTGGTTGCCCCCATAACAGCTGTGCTAGCTAATTTGTGTCAATAATTTTCACACAGGCTGGAGTCATCTGAGAGGAGGGAACCTTAATTGAGAAAATGCCTCCACAGATTGGGCTGTAAGTGAGCTTATAGAGCATTTTCTTAATTATTGATTGATGTGGGAGGGTACAGCCCATTGTGGGTGGGGCCACCTCTGGGCTGGTGGTCCTAGGTTTTATAAGAAAAACTGGCTGAGCTGCCCTCCATGGCCTCTGCATCTGCTTCTGCCTTCAAGTTCCCACCCTGTTTTACTTCCAACCTCTCTTCAGTGATGAGCAGTGATTTGGAAGCATAAGCCAAATAAGCCTTTTCCTCCCCAATTTGCTTTTGGTCTTGGTGTTTCATCACAGCAATAGTAACTCTGACTAAGATACTGCACCAGTGGGCACATGTTGGCCAGAAGGTTGGTATTATAGCTCATGGGATTCATAGCAGAAAAGAATGCTGATGACTTTTCTGGTAATCTGCATGATGCCTTCTGACACTGTAAAAGACAGGCGGCAAGGAGGAAGTTTCCAGCTCAGTTCTAACATGTTTTCTGTATGTCCTGCAACCAGAAGTGTTTCTTGTCTTTAGCAATAGTCTGTATTGGGGGATGGGGAGCTTTGGGGACTTCCTTATCCAACACGTTTACTAAGGGTTATCTTGTACCATCCCTGGCACTAGGATTTTTGTTTTACTTTTTTAGAATATTATCCACTCAGGGTCTTACTGTGTAGTCCTGGTCTGGAACTTGCCGTGTAGAGAAGCCTCACAGAGGTCTGCCTGCTGACTGCTGGGATTAAAGGCACGTGTCACCGTGCCTAGCCTATGTGTTGTTTCTCATGTGATAGACTCATAACAGAATGAGATGTACATGTAGACATTTTTGACAGCTAAAAGGGAAATAAGTACAACTGTGAACTACTTTCTGGATTACTTTTTTCTACTTTGCTTTTGTAGGTAGGATCTCTTGAAGCCTTTGCTGGCCTCAAGGCTGTAGCTGAGGAGAACTTTGAAGTCTAGTTCCTCTTAACTCTTATCTATTAAGTGTTAGGATGGCAGGCACCACCATAACTGACCTTGGATTTCTTTTTAGCTATTTGGGTACAAAATAAATGGAATTTTAAAATGATTTTTTCTTTCATTTTCTTTTTTCTTTCTTTCTTTTTTTTTTTTTTTTTTTTTTTGTTTGTTTTTTTTTTGTTTCTTTGTAGCCTTGGCTATCCTAGACTCGCTTTGTAAACCAGGCTGGCCTCGAACTCAAAGAGATCCACCTGCCTGCCTCAGCCTCCCGAGTGCTTGGATTAAAGGCATGCACCACCACCACCCCGCTTAAAATACTTTTTAAATAGATTTGAAAGCAGTTTTTGTTTGCTTGGCTCCAGAGTTATCTCTGAACTTTGAGAATATATCAAAACACTATTTAGTTAACATCCTTACTGTTGAACAGCAATACTTTCTGAAAGTCTTACTGTGAAATGGAGTTTCATAATTTAGTTCAGACTAGGAAAAAAAAAAAAAAACAGACTAGCCCAGAACTGACTGTGTTTGTCGGACTGGACTTGGTCTCATGGTCGTCCTCCTGCCCCAGCCCTCCAAGCGCTGTGTTATGGACATGAAGCACCATTTCTGTCTTTGGTATTGAGATCCAGTCTTGCTGTGCAATTCAGGCTGCCCTGGAACTAACTTGCTGGCCTGCCTCAGCCTACTAAGTGCTTGGGATTACAGGCATGCACCACCCTACCTGACTTCACAGTGACACTGTAGAAATAATCAAGTAGTGTATACTGTTGTTTCACTTCATTTGCTGTACAGTGAGATTGTTAGAAACAAACACCCGAATTAGATAACTTAGACCTGTGGGTTTCAACCACTTTGGGGTTGAATGACCCTCCTTCACAGGGGTCACTGAGACATCAGAAAACACAGATACTTACATTACAATTCATAACAGCAGCAAAATTACAGTTATGAAGTAGCAATGAAAATACATTTATGGTTGGGGGGTCACTACTTCGTGAGGAATGGTATTAAAGAAGTTCAGCATTAGGAAGATTGAGAACCAGTGACTTAGACCAACAACAGTAAGAGCCTGATGCTTGCATTGATTGTTGACTATAGCTTAATAATGCTTCTATTCCTCAAGACTTTATTACTTAGATAAAAAGTAAATACTCTTGTTTTCTTAGAGAAGAAAATGAGGCCTAAATATATTGCATCTAGAAGGTGCTGCTTGAACCCAGGTCTTGCAGTGCTGGCCCAGGGTTCTTTTCACTTTATTTCTTAAGTTGGTGTTTGAATGTTTACATGTAACACATAGCACAGTTTTGGAGTGCTTATTAAAGAATGAGCAAGTTTATATTCTATTTGGAAAGACCAATTATAGTCTATATGAAAATATTTTTCTGAGATAGGGTCACATAGCTAGGCTGGCCTGGAACTTGCTATGTGGCCACAGATGACCTTGAACTCTCCATCTTCCTGCTTCTGCTTCCCAAGTAGCACTCCAGATGTGCGAGGCTGGCTTCCTTCCTCTCTTTCCTTCCTTCCTTCCTTTGTTCCCCTTTTCAAGACAGCGCCTCACAGTATAGCCTATGCTGGGCTTGAACTGAGAGTAATCCTATGGGTCAGTCATATGAGTGTTAGAGTTACATGTGTCTAAGAAATCATTATTAAAGTTCCACTGCGTAATGAGAAGGCAAAGCAAACTATAAAGTTTTTCAGGCGAAAGTGTGAAAATGAATGAGAGGAGACCCCAAAGGAGATGAGTGCTGGGAATGCCTTCTGGTCAGGAGGGGATAGAGCGTGAGTGATTTTGTTTTAAAAACTGCAGTCTAATTAGCAATCAGGAAAATACTTTTTCAAATGTACTATTTTCAGTTTGGAAGCTTAAGTAAACATGTATGCTCTTCCTATGAGATAAGCTCTGACGGAGACCTGGCTATTCTTAGAAATAAAACCACAGTGCTGTGAGTAGCTGTAACTACATTGGTTTATTTATTTAAGCCACTTTATCTATGTTCACAATAGAATTTATGACTTTTAATAAACACTTCATAGTTTTATGTATGTCTGTTTTAGACTACAGTGCTAAGTGGGAAAAGAATGCCTTTTAGCTCCAGGGAACATATAATGTTGTACTTTACCTCTTTTTTTTTAGGTAGTGGGAGGCAGAGTTTTACTGGTAACCCAGCGTAGACTTGAACTCCTTCTACCTTAGTCTCTGAATTCTGGAATTACAGGCATGTACCCCATACCTGGCTTGGAATGACTCTATTTTGTCTGACCAGACTTCCTTCCTTACCCCTTTTGCATGCTAGATGAGTGTTCTGCCATGTAATTCTCAGACTAAAATTCTGTACATGCTGAAATGCTTGACATGACAGTGCTTGCTTCTTCTTCTTTTTTTTTTTTTTTAAGTTATGCTCTCACTCTGTATCCTAGGTTGGCCTTGAACTCATGACACACACATCCTGCCCCAGCCTTGTAAGTGCTAGGATTATAGGTGTAAACCACCACACCCCATAATTGCAGTTGCTTTTTTCTAGTCATAGTTACTGAGGTATGTTTTACATATAAAACCCATAAATCTATACATCTAGACTCAAAGAGAGCACATCTGTGGATTATGGAAAATAGCAATCACAGAACTGGAACAGCAGCAGTTAGGACGGAGATGGAGGGCTGGGGATGGGGCTCCATTGCTAGAGTAGAGTGCTTGCTTAGCATGTGTGGAGTTCTGGGATCAGGCTTGGTGGCTCACACCTGTGGTTATAGTGTTTAACATACGGAGGCAAGAAGATCAGGAGTTTATGGTTATCTTTTGCTACTTAGTATAGTGAGTCTGTGGCATCCTGAGCTACACAAGGATCCTGTCAACAAAAAAGAGGAACAAGGAAGGAAGGAAGAGAAAAACTTCATCACGTCAAGAGGATTGTGTTTGTTCTGAGTTACATCAGGTTGGCCTTGAGCTTCTGGATCCTCCTGTCTTAACCCTCTGAGAGCTAGAATTTAACACGTGAATCTGCACTCAAGTGGGTACATGATAGTTGGACTTGAACCCAGAACCTCGCACCTACTAGATAAGAGCTCTACCACTGAACTGTACCCTCAGTCTGTCTCTCTCTGCCTCATTTTCTCTCACAGACACGTTTACTCATTTGTAGTTCAGTTAGTTATAATATTGTCTATCACTACTGTCTATTTCAGAAAACTTTTATCACTGCACAATGAAACTGCCCATTAAGCGATAACTGTCCATCCTTCCACTCCCTGCTTCCCTTGATAACCATTACTCTACTTTCTGTCTCCATATTTTCTTATTCCAGATATTTCCTGTAAGTGGAAATGTGCTGTATTTGTTCCTTTGGTTTGGTTTATTTCACCTAGTATAACATCTGTAAGGATCATCCATGTTATAGTATTTGTCATTACTTTTCATGGCTAGATAATATTCTGTCATGTGTATATATCACATTCTGTATACCCTTGGTGATGAATACTTGGTTATTTCCACTTATTGGCTGTTATAAATAATAGTGCTTATACTAAGGCTGCACACTGTTTTGGTCAGCACAGTGTCCTTTAAACAGATTGATGTGTAAATTAAGTCTGTTTTCAGTACTTTTGAGTAGGAGTAGAATTGTTGGCTCAATCAATGATTACGTTTACATTTTAAAATAAGCACACAAAGGTTTTTTAGAGTGGCTGCCTGATCCTGCATATATTTGCCACTTCATATTTTCCATTTAAAAAAGTTATAGTTGTCAAGTAGATTTGAAGTGTGTCTGGTTGTAGTTTTGATTTGTATCTCCCTTCTTACTAATGATGCTCAGCATCTTTTCATGGGCTTGGACTTAGTGCTGGGAGCACATCGATGCTCATTTCAGTGATTGGAGACACACACACACACACACACACACACACACACACACACACACACACATATTCTTCATGCATACCAGCTAAGCACTCTACCAACTAAGCCACATTCCCAGCCTTACTCAGTTTTTTATCATTTATTACTGTTCCCTTACTTTGTGATTCTTTAGTTGTGTTTCTCAGTTTTACTTTGTCTCCTCTGTTGGAAATGGAGGTGTGTACGATTTACTATTATTTGTCATGCTGATATTTTGGTAATGTCAAAGTGTATTTAATGATTCATGTCAAATGAATGAACAGAAAAGTAGTCCAAAGTTCACTAATTATCTCCACCAAGAACTTCTGTTGGGAAACCAAGTTAGATTGCAGACTTTGTGGTCTGCATGTTGTCTTTTAGAAGAAGCTTCTTCTGTGACTGTCTTCTCATTCTTGACCCTGCCCACTCCCACATTAAGACTCCTGTCTAGACACAAGGTTGCTGTGGCTGGGTATCCTGGGTGTTTAGGATGTTGCTCTTAAGGGCTGAGAGTAGAACAGCGATTCCTGCTTATTAGGTTACATCATAGCCTTGCCTTTTGTTGACACAGAAGACTTAAGCCTGTTTATTAGTATACTTGAACAAAAGATTTTGAATTTAAAAATTTTAAAATATGGGTTGGCAAGATAGCCTATTGGGTAAAGGAGCTTGCCACAAAGCCTGACAACCTGAACTGGATGCCTGGGACTGATGTGGAGGAGAAAATCAACTCCCACGGTGCCCCTCACACCTCATACACACACAATAATAGTAACAGTAATATTAATAATTTAACTGAAATAAAGACAAGTAAAATTATTTGTCTTCCACTTTATTCTTGAGCTTCCGTGTTCCTCTGTTTACAATTGTATGGCAGGCACTATACCCACTGAGACACCTCACTGGCAGATCCTGGAGCTCTGGATATCCTTACTTGCTTTTTTCCCCCCTCCTTTTGAGCCAGGCTTACACTGTGTAGGTCTGGCTGGTCTGGAACTCTATAGTTGGAGCAAGCTGACATTAAAATCACAGTGATCCTCTTGCCTCTGCCTCCCGAGTGCTGGAATTATAGGTATGAGACACCATGCCTGGCTTCTCCTGTCTTTAAGATCATGAAGAATCTTGGGGAAACTCTTCTCTTAGTTTTCCCATGCCTCATTCTCCCCGCCCACCCCCAATTGATTCAAAATAACATCTACGTCCCCAACAAAGTGATTCTTGTTTTTAAATTTCATTTACTATCTAAACTTAGCATGTTTTGTTTAAATTAAACCACTTCCTTTTTTTTTTTTTTTTTCTTCTTTCTTCTTTCTGGTTTTTTGAGACAGGGTTTCTTGGTGTAGCCTTGGCTGTCCTGGACTCACTTCGTAGACCAGGCTGGCTTTGAACTCACAGTGGTCTGCCTGCCTCTGCCTCCCGAGTGCTAGGATTAAAGGCGTGCACCACCACTTCTAACATTTCCACTGCCACCATCCTTATAGCAAGTCATTGTTAGTTCCCTCATTGTCTGTTTATTTGTCCCTTGGGCCTCCCTCCATTTGCCAAGAAACCCACAGCCCTTTACATGCTAGGCAAAGCTTTCTACTATGAGCTACATCCCGAACCCTCCATTTTTTCATTTGTCTATTTTCTACAGGTAGGGATTAAATGAACAGTGTAAATTCATGTGCATGAAATCTATCTCTGCCTTGTTACATTGATAAGTACAGTAGTGTGTCTCCAACACCACATACTCTCGTCTCTCTCCCTCCCCCCTCTCCTAGTCAGAGCCCCCTACCCACCCACCCCAGCTCATCAAGTTGTATCAGGACTGAGCTCATCCTCTTTCCCTGTGTTCTGGCAAGGCAGTCTTGTCAGGGGGAAGTGGTCGAAAAGCAGACAACAGTCCATGTCGGAGACAGCCCCCGCTCCCTTTACTAGTGGATCCTGAGCCGGAGCTGCCATCAGCACATCTGTGTAGAAGGCTTAGGTCCAGTCCACACAGGATCCTTGGTTGGTACTTCAGACTCCACAAGCCTCTCTGGGCCCTGGTTGGTTGGCTCTGTTAGTCTTGTGGAGCTCTTGTCATCGCTAGGGCCCTTTTCTCCTGTGCCCCCCCCCCAAATTTTCCACAAGATTCTCTATGCTTCACCCAATGTTTGACTATGAGTCTCAGCATCTTTTTCAAATAATTCTGGGTGGAGCTTCTCATACTCTTATTGTCAGTTTTCAAGGTTCTCTGAAGGAAGGCAGGGAGGGTTGATACACAATCTTAATGCTTGAGCTTTTTTTTTTCTATTTTGTGGCTAGACATTGAACCCGAAGCCTACAGCTTCAGCTAACTAATTCTCCATCTTTATCAAAAACATTTCACCAGATCCACAGAGTAAAATTAAGTTTGATACAAATGAAGAACTTTCATTGTGTCAGAATGTAAGGCGGAAATATTACTGCACATTTAATATCAATTTAGAGGAAATAAAATTTGCAAATCAAGTTTGATGTTGAAATGTTGGTGTTTGAGTAAATCTTACTATTTAGTGCATAAGTACTTCATTTACTTGAGAAATTGGTTCCCTGAGAGCTGAAGTGCAGCTAGGATAAGAATCCAGTAATCAATCTCAATCTCAGTCAGTCATGTCCCCGTCCCCTCTTTTACACACACACACACACACACACACACACACACACACACACACACACACACACACCCCGCCCTCTTTGTCTCACTTTCTTGCCCAGGCTGACTTACAACTCTATATGTAATCTGTGCCAGTGGCTCTCAATCTTCCTAATGTTGAAGCTCTTTAATACAGTTCCTCATGCTGTTGTGACCCCATAACCATAAAATTATTTGTGTTGCTACTTCATAACTATAATGTTGCTACTGTTATGAATCATAATGTAAATATCTGTGTTTTCTGGTTGTCTTAGGGGACCCTTGTGAAAGTGTTGTTACACACACACACACACACACACACACACACACACACACACACATATCTCGGCCAAGGAGTTGCAGCCTACAGTTGAGAAACACTGTTCTATGTCCTGCTGTCAATTTTGTTTAGTTGTTTGTAATTGTAGGTTTGATAATCTGTTAGGATACATAAAATGTACTGAATGCTGTTATATTTGTGGTTAATGGTTTATTACAGGGAAAGGATAGATTAAAGTCAGCCAAGGAAAAGAGCATGTAGAGCAAAGTCCGGGAGTGTTCCCAACATGGAACTTCTGGTCATTTTCCCCGTGAAGCCAGAATGTGCTATGCTCCTACTATCAGTGTGTAACTGTATACATGGAATATTGGCATCCACGGATTCTCACATGAATTTCAGGGACCAATTTTTTTCCCTACTATATCTTCATTACATAGGCATGGTTGGTAGTCTTCCTGTGTAGTTGAACTCAATCTCCAGGTTGAATTCAGAACATACTTTACCGCCTAAAGTTTTTCATACCCCAAGTCATATAGCTGGTCGTTCTGTATGGCCAGTCACACACTAAGCAATGACATTTCTTTCAGATATGCCAAAGTAGACTTCTTTTTGGACAAGGATAATTATTTATGCAATATGTAAAATTATATCTTACTTCTAGTCAGGCATGGTGGCAAGTGCCTATAATCCATGCACTCAGGAAGTGGAAGCAGGGAGATCAGGAGTTCAAGGCCAACCTGAAATACATGAAATAAATACACAACCCTTCACAAACAACCCTTCACTTCCTTCGTTAAAGTACCATCTGTTTAATAAGTTAATTTGATGACAACATATTACAAAAGGAGTTACAGGTGGTTGTGAGCTACTTGACGTGGATGCATTGGATCTCATAATTTCTCTCTGGGAATTAAACTCTGGTACTCTTCAAGAGCAGTGCATGCTTGTAACGACTAAGCCACCTCCAGCCCTGTGGGTTTCATTTAATGATTTTTTTTTTTTTTTTTTAAGGATCATGTTGGCCTTGAGCTCACAGATTTTCCCTTCTGCTTATCTCTAGTTATCTACCATAATAAGCACACATTTTATTTGTAGTACTTATTTTGCACTTAATTTTTTGCTTTTGAGACAGATTGGTCTTGGACTATTACATAGCTGAGGATGTTGTAGTCCAGCTCCCACATGGCAGCTATTTTACTGTAAAATTTTAAGTTTTATAAAATACTTTCTTAGTTAATTATTTTCTCATGCATGGGTTGGGGATATAGTTTGGAATACAGATTTAAAATAGTTTTATTGCTATTGTCTCAACAAGAGAAGGTGATTTAAGCATCTTTTGTGAAGTGCTTATTCAGAGTCTTTCATTTTACTGCAGTGTTGTTGATTTTTCCCCCCAGTGGCTCTTTGTTATCTGTCAGGGGGATTAGCTTTTGCTACACACTGTAAGTAGTAGGAAGCTCTTTCTTCTTGAGCTATTGCTTTCTACAGACATTTTATAGGGTTTTTGTTTTCATTTTGGTTTTTTTGAGACAGGGTTTCTCTGTGTAGCCATGGCTTGGCTGTCCTGGAACTCTGTAGACCAGACTGGCCTCAAAGTCACAGAAATCTCCCTGCCTCTGCATCCTGAGTGCTGGGATTAAAGGTGTGCGCCACCACTGCCTGGCATAGTTCAACAACAGCAGCAACAACAGCAACAACAACAACTACAACTACTACTACTTCTTCTTCTTCTCCTCCTCCTCCTCCTCCTCCTCCTCCTTCTTCTTCTTCTTCTTCATCTCCTCCTCTTCCCCTTCCTCCTCCTCCTTCTTTTTTTCAATTTGGCTTTCATCATTGAGAACAGTACAGGGTGCATAGTATACATCTGAGAAACAACATTGAAAAAGGAACACAGTTCATGGTGCTTTCCTTTGTCACATTAAAATGTTTATGTACCCTGCTAGAGATGGCTGGGTGGTTCAGAGTGCCTAGTATTCTTGCAAAGAATCTAGGTTCAGTTCCCAGTATCTGTATAGCAGCTTATAACCATCTGTACATCCAGTGCCAAGGGATCTGAAGCACTCTTCTGGCCTCTGGGCACCAGTCATACAAACAGTATACGTACTTGCATTTAGGCAAATATTCATGTACATAAATAAAAATAAATCTTTTTTTAAAAATGTATGTGCCCCGTACGTTCATATGTTTATAAGTTTTGAAACAAGCTGTATGCAGTGGCTACACATAAACTGTTATTTTTGTGTTTGTGACTTTTTTAACTATATATACATATGTATGATATTATATATCATATATATATGCTCTATCTGC
This sequence comes from Acomys russatus, assembly GCF_903995435.1. Classification (NCBI taxonomy): domain Eukaryota; kingdom Metazoa; phylum Chordata; class Mammalia; order Rodentia; family Muridae; genus Acomys; species Acomys russatus. The sequence goes on along the minus strand of NC_067143.1, from coordinate 65,874,948 downwards.
GTGTGTACCTGCAGGCCAGAAGAGGGCATCAGTATAGATGTTTATGAGCCACCATGTGGTTGCTGGGAATTGAACTCAGGATCTTTGGAAGATTAGACAGTGCTCTTAACCACTGAGCCATTTCTCTAGGCCCCCCCAAATATACTTTTTAAAAAATTTATAGCTATGAGTATTTCGCCTGCATGTATGCATATGCACCTCTTGAATGCCTTGTACCCTCAGAGACTGGAAGAAAGCATTGAATCCCCTGCAACTAGCACATAGGTTCTGAGAATCAAATCCCGTTTTTATTCAAGAGGAACCAGTGCTTTTACCTGCTAAACCACCTGTCCAACATATATATATTTGATTGTGAATACATTCTGTCTGGTGGGTGTATATATTTGTACATGCACATGCAAAGGCCAGAATATGACATGAGGTGCCTTTCATCCTCACTTTCCCATCTTATCCTGAGGGATGGGGTCTTTCACTGACTTGAATCAGGCAGCCCATTTATGGGAGGTTGGTGGTTAGTCAAGCTCCTGGGGTCTGCTCGCCTTAACCCCAGTGCTCTCCTTTTAGGCATGTGCTACCATACTCAGTTTTTGTTGTTTATTTGTCTGTTTGTTCTCTAGCCTAGTTCTCAACACAAATACATTGTCTATGGCATGTTACATTTATAATTCTAGAATATTGTTAATCAGAAGTTATATACTTTAAAAATAGAAAAGTTATGAAGAGGGCTGGGGATATAGCTCAGTAGCAGAGCATTTGCCTCACGTGTCTTTGGTTTGGTTCTTTCTTTCTGGTTTGGGTTTTGGGTTTTCTTTCTTTTGGGGGGGGAGTGTTTTTTTGGTTTTTTGTTTGTTTGGTTGGTTGGTTTGGTTGGTTGGTTGGTTTTTCAAGACAAGGTTTCCCTATCCTGCACTCTCTTTGTAGACCAGGCTGGCCTTGAACTCATAGTGATCCGCCTGCCTCTGCCTTCCAAGTGCTGGGAAGGCCTGCACCACCACACCCAGCTCCAGGGTTTTGGGCTTTTGAGACAGGGTTTCTCTGTGTGGCCTTGGCTGTCCTGGAACTTACTCTGTAGACTAGGCTGCCTGTGCTTCCTGAGGGCTGGGATTAAAGGCGTGTGCTTCCTGGCTAGCATAAGCATCAAATTTCAGACCCAGTACTAAAAGAAGAAAATAACTCTACTCATTTGTATATTGATTATCTGTGATGTGATAATTTGGATATATTAGAATACAGTATGTTGTTAGAATTGTGCATGTATTTGTTTTCATTAATAAACTTGTTGAAAATTGAAATTTTCATTTAAATTATGTACATTCTGTGTCTTCCGTATTACTTTGTGACACATTAGTGTTTAATACCAAAGTATTTGGCTTCTGTCTTTAAGTTTTTAAAATATTTATTTTAGGTATATGAGTGCTCTGTCTGTATGTACAATTGTATGCCAGAAGAGGGCACCAGATCTCAGTATAGATGGTTGTGAACCACCATGTGTTTGCTGGAAATTGAACTCAGGACGTCTGAAAGAGCAGACGGTGCTCTTAACCTCTGAGCCATTTCTCTAGCTACTGGCTTCTCTCTTTAGATGGATGAGTTTCCCCTTCCCATGAATCAGAGATAGGATGTTCTCTTTTCATCTGCTGGTGTTTCCATCTTTAATTGAGATGGAACACCTATATTCAGTTCTCTGTTGCCATATTCTTTCTAGTGTTCAAGATAATTGCCTCTTTCTACTTATTCTAAACCCAATGTTGTGTTTTATTTTGTTTTTAAAGGACAAATTGTTAATAAATGAACACATTTTTCCTGGTTTTTGTTTTTCAATTTGAGCTTCTCTTTAATAAAATGGAAGGGTATGTTTGGTCACTAAAATTTTGATTGTAGAAGTGAGAAAGAATTCTTGTCTTTGGTGAAATCACAAATGTGCTAGCCATTTGTTGATGGTAAATTAACTGACAAATTCTGTATGTTATGACTACATAACAGTGTTAATTGCCTCGTGATGGGACTGAAGTGAAATTTATCAGTATAGAAAAAAATAGTTCAAGATTAAGAAAGAAATTTGATATTTATGATGGATAAGTTATGGTGATTTAAGCCTAGACTGGTTTAGGTAATTGAAAAGTGCATCATGTAAATTAGTAGTGCTTGAATTCATTCCACTTGCCATCTGCAATAAGCTTATTTTTATTGTGCTTTTTAGGCTTATTTATTTTATGAGTATGAGTGCTCTGCATGTATGTATGCATGACATTTGTGTGACTGGTGCCTTTGCAGGTCAGAAGAGACTGTCAGGTCCCCTGGAACTGCAGCTAGGGATGGTCGGAATCACCATGTGAATTCTGGGAGACAAAACCAGGTCTTCCGAAAGAGCAAGAGCTCTTAAGTTCTGAGCCATTTTTCCAGCCACTACTTGCTCCAAATTTAGGCATATTATATAACTCTGCTTATGTTTCTTCATTTGTGGACCAGAGATATTAGCAATAGGACTTTGTAAAATTCGTGAGGATTAAATTGCTAATGTACTGTGTGACAGCATCTTTTATTCTCTACCTCTACCTAAATAGAAATATGTGGGTACTTACTATGTTTTGTTTTTTTTTTTAATCAAGCATTAGTAACTACAGTTTCCATAATTGGGGCGCGGGGGAGGGCATGTAGGCCAGAAGTCAACCTTGAGTGTCCTTCCTCGGGGCCTATCCACCTCTTTTTGAGACAGGGTCACTCACTGGAAGTTAGCCGATTAGACTAGGCTGGTTGACCCGTGACTACAGGGATCCACCTACATGTAACACCTCCCATGCTGGCATCGTAAGCCTGCACGACCACGCCTGGGTTTTCACATGGGTGCTAAAGATCAAACTCAGGTCCTCACAGCAAGCAGTTCACTAATTTACCTGTCGTCCCAGCTGCATAATTTTATTTCTAATGCATAATCGGTTCCATATCATTGTCATATTAGAATAGTGTCTTTCTAAAAAGTGATTTTATTGCCTGAATATTTAAGACAGATTTATGGCATTAGAGCAGAGGCCATGGATGACTCATTCTTTGCATTGAAAGGAGGACCTGCTTAGTTCTATAATAATGAGCCATTGAAAACTCATCTGTCTGTCACAGTCAGGTGGAGTTTAGCCTCATCCTCATCATCTCTGATACTCAAGATGCTTGTGGGCAGCAACTGCTTTTTTTTTTTTTTCAAGATTTATTTATTACATATACAGTGTTCTGCCTGCACACCACACGAGGACATTAGATCACATTATAGATGGTTGTGAGCTGCCATGTTGTTGCTACAAATTGAACTCAGGACCTTTGGAGGAGCAGCCAGTGCTCTTAATCACTGAGCGATCTCCAGCCCAGCAACGGCTTTCTTATCCAAATAGTAGAGATCCTCCAGGAGATCATAGGGGCAAGGCCTTTGGACTTAAAGATTCTTAAAATTTGTATTGCCGAATATAAAGCAGACCTGTGCCACACTGTAAGTCCGTCAAGATCACACCGATTTCTGAGGGTGTCAGGCCTTCTTGGCCAGTTTGTAAATATGCTCCTGGACACTGTCAACTGTCCCCTTCAGCCAGGTGTGGGTATAGGCAGTAGAACAGTAGAGCAGAGCCAACTTGGACAGGCCCTTCCAAGAAACAAGTGTGCAAGCCATGATGGTGACTGGCAGCAAAGAGAGTTGTGTCTATTGTTGAACTATAACTTTAAAATCGTGTTTGTGTGTAGATGACAGAATTTAGAACACAACCTACAAGAATTGGCTTTCTCTTCAGGAATTGGCTTTCTTTTTCAACCATGTGAGTACTGAGGCTTTAACTCAGGTTCTCAGGTCTGGCTGAAACTGCCTTTACCCACTGGCTCTGTTTCCTGTTTTTGACTGAGTCTGGCTTTATAGGACAAGCTAGACTGGGGACTCATGGCTGGCCCCCTGGAGCTCCCCGGATCCTCATCCTCCAGTGTTCTTCAGGGAGACAGCCATGCCCAGCCAAGTATCTTGAATTGTTAACATCAGAAAGCATTTAGATGAGTAACAAGCTGACTTGTTTTATTTTTCCTGAGGTTTAAATTTAAATTGTGAGTGAATGTCTAGCACAAAAGGAACAAGGAGCTTTTAAATTAATTTCTTTGTTTTAGGGTGTGCAAATGGTGTCCAAAATTTGGTTGGCTAGTTTAATTGCCCTCTTTTAGAGAATTTTAGCATAGCTATAGCCTTTGTGATCATAAGTTAGTGATAAATACTAATTATAGCATTATTTCTTTAATTTGGCTTTTAAATTTTTAATCTTTAAAATTAAAATGAGGGGCTGGGCGGTGGTGGCGCATGCCTTTAATCCCAGCACTTGGGAGGCAGAGGCAGGCGGATCGCTGTGAGTTCAAGGCCAGCCTGGTCAACAAAGTGAGTCTAGGACAGCCAAGGCTACACAGAGAGACCCTGTCTCGAAAAACAAAACAAACAAACAAACAAACAAAAAAAAAAAAAAATAAAATAAAATAAAATTAAAATGAGGCACTTTGAAACACTTTTACTTTCAAAAAGATAATATATCCCTTCCTTCCTGTTTAATTAAAACAAAACAATTATTTGGGGGCTTGTGGGATGATGGCTCAGCAGTTTAAAAGTACTTGTTCTTACAAAGGACCTAGATCTTACTTCCAGCACTTGCATGTCAGTTCACAACCCCTGTGACCCCAGCTCCAGGCGTCCAATGCGTTTTGCTGACCTCCATAGGCACCAGGCATGCATGTGGTACACAAACACACATGCAGGGAAAACATTCATACAGATAAAAAATTATAATAATAAAATGAATAAGAATTAAAAACTTTATTATGTGTATAGGTGTTTTGTATACATGTATGTGTACCACTTTACCAGAAGAGGGCATTGTATCCCCTGGAACTAGAGTCACAGCTACAAACCTTTGTGTTGGTGCTAGGAATTGAACCTGAGCCCTTTAAACGAGCATCCAGTGCTTTTAACAAGTTCTCATGATTTTTGCTTTCCTTTTATTGAAAAATAGTTGTTTTTTCCCTCACATAATATATTGATTACAGTTTTCCCTCTCTCTTCTTCCCAGTGCTTCTCCACCTCCCCTTCCATCTGGATCACTCCCTTTCTGTCTCTCAGTAGAAAACAAACAGGCTTCTAAGGGATAACAGTACAAATATAACAACATAAAATATCATTATTGGATAAGACTCAAAAGCAGAAGGAAAAGAGCAAAAGAATCAGTGGACAGGGTCTCATGTTAAGGGAGGTTGGCCTTGAACTCACTATGTAGCTGAGGATGTCCTTGAACTTCTGATTCTTCTGCCTCCACTTAGAGTAGTTGTCTTAGAGAGATACATATTTTCATTTACTGTTAAGGAGAAGGTTTAAACTATTTTTTCATGGGTAAAAATAAATATTTTAAGGATAAGTTTTATCAGTATAACTGCAAATAAATTGAATAGGTGTGTAATCAAAACTGCATGGTAAATTGAGTTATAATCTTTGAATAGGTGTAATATTACAACTTTTTATAATTTTAAAACTTGTCCTATTGTTCTAAGCTATGCTACTTTGTACATTTTTTAACATTTCTGTAGTATAATAAAAGGGTCAATAAGTTTTTATAGATTTTGATCAAATAACAGTTTATTTTATTGACTGATAAAGTTTGCTTTTGAGCACTCTAACATCAAGAAGACCATAACTATTTTGACTTTTTGCTTGTATAATTCCTGCCTTGGAAATATGTGAATGGTTCTTAAGTCATTTCATGCCAGAAATAAAGCCAGTGTCACTGGTAAATGACAGCCATTGTGACAGCCGACATGAATTACTCTGCCAAGAATTTTGATAACTCAGGAAGTGGGATAAAGTAAGTGTATTGTCTCAGGATCTTCTGAGCCCAGAAGTGGATAAGGTGTTAATGTGCTTCTCCATTAGGGTTTCATGAAACCTGTCACGGTATATTATTTGGTGTGTGTTATTTTAAGTGGCTTCAAATATTCAGTAATATAAGATGGGTTTTATTTAATTTAGTTACTTGTTTTTTCAGATGGTGTATTACTGTGTAGCCCTGGCTGATCTGGAGCTCACTATGTAGACCATGCTGGTCTTAAACTCAAAGAGATCTGCCTGCCACTTCAGCTTAAATGCTTGGCGTTTGCCATCACACCCAGCAGGGATAGGTTTAAACAAAATAAATTTGTGTTTAGAAAATCTAACTGAGTGTTATGTTTATTTTTATGTATAGGCCCTGGTATTTTGGAAGCCAGAAGGAAAAAAGATTTAAAAGTTTGGTCTCTTTTGTGGACATGGCTCAGATTTCCAACAACAGTGAATTTAAGCAGTGTTCATCTTCTCATCCAGAACCAGTAAGAACCAAAGATGTGGGCCGTGCGGAAGCATTGCAGATGGAAGCAGAGGCTTTAGCAAAGCTGCAGAAGGACAGACGGATGACTGATAGTCCGAGAGGCTTTGAGCTGACGAGCAGCACTAGACAAAGAACACCAAGTTTTAACAAACAGGATTATGATCTCATGGTGTTTCCTGAGTCAGATTCCCAAAAACGAGCAATAGATATTGATGTAGAAAAGCTCACCCAAGCTGAACTTGAGAAGATATTGCTGGACGACAGTTTTGAAACTAGAAAACCCCCTGCATTGCCAGTTACTCCTGCTCTCAGCCCTTCATTTTCAGCACAGCTGTGTCTTAGACCGACTGTTGAAAGAGTGCAGTGGCCCCCCGCGTTATGTGGGCCCTCCACATACACTGTACCCTCTATTTATCCTTCAGCACACAACAAACAGGCCACATTCCAGAATGGCTTCAGCCCAAGGGTGCCTACTTTCCCATCTACAGAACCTGTATATTTAAGACTTCCAGGACAGTCTCCATATTTTTCATATCCTTTGACACCTGCCACACCATTTCATCCACAAGGAAGTTTGCCAATCTATCGGCCACTAGTCAGTCCTGACATGGCAAAACTATTTGACAAAATAGCAAGCACATCAGAATTTTTAAAAAATGGGAAAGCAAGGACTGATTTGGAGATAGCAAACTCGAAAGCTTCAGTCTGTAATCTACAGGCATCCCCGAAGTCTGAAGACATCAGTAAGTTTGACTGGTTGGACTTGGATCCTCTAAGTAAGCCTAAGGTAGACAGTGTGGAGCTGTTAGACCCTGAAGAAGAGAAGAAGAATCCAGTGTTGCTGGCGGAGGATCCTTGGGACGCTGTTCTTCTTGAAGAGAGATCTCCAGCGAGTTGTCACCTGGACTGGAAGGTGAATGGAAAATCCCTTTCTGGGGCAACTGTAACAAGAAGCCAGTCTTTAAACATTCGAACAGCTCCATTTACAAAAGCCCAGGGCCAAGTATCTCAGGTATAGTCTCTCCTTGCTAACTCCTTAAATTCAGTAGTAAAACAGAGTGCATATTTGTGTGAATGATTTGTTAGGAGAAAAGAAAAAAGGTGTTTTTTAAATCTTGCTTTTCTTTGCTTCCAAGGCCACTTTGGTTCTTTTGTTGTGTGGCAAAAGATTAAATGTGATTAGGCCAACTGAAAATTTGCTTAGTTTTTTGTAAGACTAAATAAAACCTAGTTAGTGCTCCCCTCTAATCCCAGCACTAAGAATGTAGAAGCAGGTGGAACTCCGTGAGTTTGAGGCCAGCCTATTCTACATGGTGACTACTAGACTAGTCAGGGTTACTTACATAAAGAGACCTTGCCTCAAAACAAAAAAACACCAAGTAAGACCAGCCTAGTTGAAGATCTGTCATCACTGAAGAAACAGAAGATATTCTTAGTCGCTCTATTATTACCTTATATGTAAACTTTTCCTTTTCTTCTCTTTTATTTCAGGGCAAGCAAGAAATTTTGTCTGTCATTCATTATACAAATTCCAATATATTTTCTTTTGTTATTAAATCATGAAAGCCACAAAGAAAAACATAACTTCAGGGAGCCAGGAAAAGGGCCGTTTAAAAGCTTTTCCTTAAATAACTGTATTGATGAAGGAGAAGAATGGGGTGGATTGTAGAGGTTATCACTAGCTTATGTGTGTGGGTTTTTTTTTTTTTTTTAATTCTTTGAGGTTTTTTTTTTTAATTAGGAATTTAATTTTATGTGTGTGGGTGTTTCACCAGCTTGTATGTCTGTGCCACACACACATGCAGTGCATGTGGAGGCCAGAAGACGGCATCTGAATTACAGACGGTTGTGAGCCACCGTGTGGGTGCTGGGAACTGAGCCTGGTTGTTGCCAGTGCTCAAACTGCCCTCAAACTTCAAATGGCCCTCCCAATAGAGCCTGCCAGAGTGCTGAGGTTACAGGTGTGAGACACTTAGTTAAGGGATTACTGGAAATGGTAGTATATGTTGCTCAGAAGAGAGTCAGGCACCATTTAGCATTTTCCTTTACAAACATATCATTCTAAATATTTTACTTTTATGATATCTGTAGATCTTGGAAATGTTTAAAGATTAAAAAAGAAAAACACCCAAACATGGTAGTTCACACCTTTTTCCCAGTACTTGGGAAGCAGAGGCAGGCAGATCTCTGATTTTGAGGCTATCCTGGTTTATATAGCAGTTTATGGTCCACCAAGGCTGCATAGTGAGAGTCAGCCTCAAAAAGAAAAAAGGGGCCATGGGTGGTGGCGCACACCTTTAATCCCAGCACTTGAGAAGCAGAGGCAGGCAGATCTCTGATTTTGAGGCTATCCTGGTTTATATAGCAGTTTATGGTCCACCAAGGCTGCATAGTGAGAGTCAGCCTCAAAAAGAAAAAAGGGGCCATGGGTGGTGGCGCACACCTTTAATCCCAGCACTTGGGAAGCAGAGGCAGGCGGATCACTGTGAGTTCAAAGCCAGCCTGGTCTACAAAGTGAGTCCAGGACAGCCAAGGCTACACAGAGAAACTCTGTCTCAAAAACAAAACAAAACAAACAAACAAACAAAACAGAAAAAGAAAGAGAAAGAAAGAAAAAAGGGGGCCAATATGCCTGAGTGGATCATATGGTAATTTGTGTACAGTTCGTTGTTTTGTTTGGTTGTGGTTATAGAGTTTCGCTCTGTAGCCCAGGCTGGCTTTGAACTCATGCTCTTCCTCCATCAGCCTCCTAAGGACTGGTGTTTCAGACAGAGTTGCTGATAGGCCCAAGTGTATGTGCTATTTCCATAGCATTGCTCTGATTACATTCCTACCAGTGACTTATGAAGGTTCAGGGCTCTCCAGGTTCTTTGCAACACTTACTGCTTTCCATTTTTTTAAGTTGATTATTCTTTCATGGCTTTTGTTTGTTTTTCTGTGGTATTATGGATCAAATCCAGTGCCGTTAGGGAGCTTAACAAGCTTTCTACTACTGAACTACTCTAGCCCTCCATTTTATGTATTGACTGGCCATCACTGTCTTTTATGGCAGAGACACATACACGGTCGTTTTGATGGCCTACTGAGTTGTTTGTATGAGACAGAGTTTCACGCTATTAAACTCACATGCCTCTCATGCTATCTTCCAACTGTTAGCAATCCTTCTGTCTCAGCTTAGGATTATAGACCATCTCTCACCATGTCAGGCTAAGAAATATCTATTTAAGATCTTTGTCTACTTTTTAAAAAATGAGTTATTCATAGCAGTCTTATTCATAAAGATTCAAAGTAGAAACTGCCCAAATGCTGAATTGATGGTGGGTTAATATGTGATCTATCCATGCAATGGAATACTTTTCCCTTAGGGGGGAAAAATGAAATCCCAGTATTTACATAAAGCTTGGAAATATGCCAAGTATATGATTGAGGATTTAGCTCAGTGGTAAAGTGTGTGGGCAAGGCTCTCTGGGTTTATTGCCCACAAGTAGGAAAAACAAAAGCACACATATTGATTGAAAGAAATTAAATCTAAAGATCCATACAGGGCTTGGCCTGGTGTCACAATCTGTAATCTCAAAATTTAGGAGGCTGAGTCAGCATGATTGCTACAAGTTCTGAGGCCAGTATGAATTACATAGTGACCAACCAGGGCTAAGACCTTGCTTCAGAATTAACAGCAGCAGCTCCGCTTCCACTGTGTATGTGTTGTATAATTCCAGTTACATGAAGCCTCCTTAAGAGGCAAACGCGGGGCTGGAGAAGTGGCTCACTTGTTAAGGACACTGGCTCCTCTTCCAGAGGACCTGGGTTCAGCTCCCAGCACCCACACCGTGATGCACAGTGGTCTGTAATTCCAGTCTGAGGGGGTCTAATGCCTTCTTCTGGCTTTCTAGAGGCACCAGACTTGGACATGATGCACAACATATATGCAGACAAAACAACCATATCCATTAAGTAAATAAATAATTCTTAAAGGGAGCAAATGTGTAGAAAAAGGGAGCAGATTAGTGTCAGCATGGGCTAGATTTCTGTATATGGAATGGCATAACAGTACAGGCTCTTTGAAGTAATGAAACCATTCTGAAATTGTTGATGATTGCACAAATTTTGAATGTCTTGAAAGCTGCAGAATAACACAGTTTTAAATGGTTAAAATTGCGACTTTTATGTTTTGTGAATATTACCTAAATTTTTTAAGTGAGGAGAGGGGAAGAAGGGAAGTTAGTCATCCCCAGAGCTTCCACCTTGAAGTAAAATTGGCCACATGTTAATAGCTGTTGGAGCCAGATACATGGGTATTTTCTATTATTTTCTTTTTGTGTGTATTTCAGATTTTCCATAGTAACATTTTATTCTTCCAGGGGAAGGAAAGGAAATTACTTGTTAGAACCACAGATCTGGTGTCTGGATTTTTGGAAGTAATAAGCTCCTTGTTACAGAAGATACTCAGATGCGTACTAAAAGTCAGCTCCTTAGATCTGCTTGTATGTCATTGTGTTCTGCGAAGCTTAGGCCACTCAATTCTGATTTGGGGTTAGGGTGGAAGAATGTGGAATTTGAAGGGATAGTTTTCAAAACTTCCCCTAAATGGTCCTGATGATGCCTGACTTCTTTGGACTCTCCTGATAGAAGCCTTGAAAGTCCCTTCATGCTTTAGGAGTCTGTGAAGCGAGGGGTGTGGGTAGATGCAGAGGAAGGCTTACTCAGAATATGGCTGTTCTGGCAAGAGATGACATCCAAAGACCTTCTAGGTCTGTGTGATCCGCCAGGAGACAAGGGAAACAGATCTGCGTTCAAGGCCAGCCTGGTATAGAGCAAGTATCAGGTAAAGAGATGCTTAGGGACAGGCGTGGTAATACAGGCCTTTAATCCCAAATGAAAGTAAAGTTAGTTTGTAGAAGGAAGCACTGGTGTTTGAAAGTGATGTCTAGTTGAGTGCCAGAAAAGGTGATGAATCAGAGAAGATTTGACAGAATAGGATACGCCCAACTCTCAGGAGAAGAGAGAGGGAAGGGAAACTACTTAATACACTATGGAATACTACTCAGCTATTAAAAAACAAGGAATTCCCGAAATTTGTGGATAAATGGATTGAGCTAGAAATGATCATAGTGAGTTAACCCAGAAGCAGAAAGACTTAAATGGTATATACTCACTTATATCTGCATACTAGCCCAAGGGGCATGTCCCACGAAAGCCTTCACTTACCACAAAACTGGGACAGAGGGGAGGACATCCTATTGGGACTCCAAATGAGAGAAGCATGGGAGAATGGCAAAGTAGAAGGATCCAGAGGGTCCTAGAAACCTACAAGTAGAACATTATGATAGGCAGATTTGGGCCCAGGGGTCCCGCTCAAACTAAGGCACCAGCCAAGGACAATACAGGCGGTAAACTTGAAACCCCTACCCAGATCTAGCCAATGGTCAGAACAGTCTCCACACTTGAGTGGAGAGTGGGATATGACTTTCTCACGTACTCTGGTGCCTCACATTTGACCATGTCCCCTGGAGGGAGAGACCTGGTGACACTCAGAGGAAGGACAGCAGGTTACCGAGAAGAGACTTGATACCCTATGAGCATATACAGGGGGAGGTAATCTCCCTCAGGAACAGTCATAGGGGAGGGAAATAAGGGGAAAAGGAGAGGGAGGGAAGAATGGGAGGACACAAGGGATGGGATAACCATTGAGATGTAACAAGAATAAATTAATAATAAAAAATTAAAAAAAAAAAAAAGAAGCATCTTTACAGAGAGGAGGCAGTTTTACTGGGACAGTAATGGAGAGATGGGCTGCAGAGAGAGAACTCAGGTAAAGATGTAACAAGCCAGAAAATGAAAGATGATTAGAGCAGATTGCTGAGTTAGTTTGAGGCCAAGCAGGGTGGAAAGAGAAGCCAGATTGAATAAGTCAGCTGGGAGAGGAGTTTGATCCAGAACAGCTGAGTTGAACCTGCCAGCCCAGAGCTCAGAGAAAACAAAGGGTGAGCTTGTTAAGCTGCAAGTCTCAGAGGCTGAAAACATTCTAGGCCTAGGTTAGATTTGTATAGAGGCTGGAAGCTTCCAGGACTAGACCTAGGTTAGCAGAAGGAAGCAGTAAGCCTCCCAGACAACAGTTGAGCCAGGAGAGTAAAAGTTACTTTTACAGGAAGATAAGTAGCAAACTAGAGCATGCTGGGAATAGTTTCTTTAAGGCCTCTCTACCCATAGTTAGATTGCAAAGACTGGTCACTGTCACTTTGCTTTGATGAGGGAAGGGGAATGATGTTTATGCATGTCTGCCCTGTGTGACTCTTTTCCTGCTTGTTTTAAACGTTTCTCACTTCAAATGTACCATCAATACTATTTTCCCCCCTGTAAATTGAGAATTAGTAACTTAATTTTACAGTTTGTGTCTCAAAAGTAGAACAAGTGCAGATAGGGAGGAAAATTTGACATCTAATTGACAAGTTTGACATCTAATTATCTGCAAAGAAATCTATAAGTAGCTATTTCATACACTTGGGTTGCAAACATAATTATTAGAAGCACTAAATCAGTTTTGTATACAGTTAACAGTTTAAATTTTTCGTTTATTGTTTATTTGTGCATATGTGCACAGGAGTGACTGCAGGAGTCAGTCCTGCAGTGTACCTAACTCAGGGGACCGGGCTGGGCAGCAAGCACCTTCACCTTCTAAGTTATCTTACCTATCACTTTTTGTTTGTTTGTTTCTGGTTTTTTTTTGTTTGTTTGTTTGTTGGTTGGTTTTTTTTTTTTTTTAGTTTTTTGAGACAAAGTTTCTCTGTTATCTTGGCAGTCCTAGGCTTGCTTTGTAGACCAGGCTGTCCTCGAACTCACAGCAATCCACCTGCCTCTGCCTCCCAAGTGCTGGGATTTAAGGTGTGCATCACCACGCCCAGCCTTTTTTTTTTTTTTTTTTTTTTTTTTTGAGATAGGGCCTTGATATGTAGCTCAGGCCAGCCTCAATTTTTCTCGAGATGCCAAGATATCATGCTGTTTATGAGATCTCATACTGACTGTGCATGCATAGCATGAATTCAGTCCCCAGAACCTGTGTAAAGATGGAAGGAGAGAACTGATCCCACAGTGTTGAATTCTGACCTCTGACCTCCACACATGCATGGTGACACTCAGGCACATATATACTTACACACACACACACACACACACACACACACACACACACACTGACATCATACTTACGCACTATAATAAGAAAAGGAAGTTTGGTTAATGTAGTCCAAAGGTAAAGAGGGTAACAATAACAGGCTGACTTTGGAAGTCACTGGAATGGGATTTTCATATGCTCACACACAGCCCAGTGTCTGTCTGTTTACAAGCATTTCCCAGAAGTTTTTGCTTTCTGTTGGGAAACAGCATTGCAGTCCCTATTCTCCATAATTACTGCATGTACTTGAGTGTTCATTTCCTGTTAGAAATTCTGTGTGTTAAAAACCACACTCTAAAGGGTATTTTTCTCTCACTCAGCAGGCTTACTTCCTGTTTCCTCTTAGTTTGGTTAATAATAATCTAAATACTTAAGTGCAGTTTTTGTGTGTGGCCAAAACCAGGAAAAGAACAACATTAAGAAGATGTTTAGTACTTTAAGTTAAATCAGATGTGGTGATCAATAACTATTTTAGCTTATTGAGCTGATTTCAGAGATTTCAATGGTAGGATTGGATAGCACTCAAAATGTGTTTTTGAAGGTTGGAAATGGTACACATCTAAGATATTTGGAGCTAAGGAGATGACTCCATTGTCAGGAGCATTTATTGCTCTCAGAGGACCCGGCTCGGTTCCCAGCATCCGTGTGGTAGCTGACAACTATCTGTAACTCCACGTGGTGGTTTGAATAGGGAGTGGCCCTATTAGAAGGTGTGGTCTTGTTGGAGGAAGTGTGTCATTGTGGAGGTGGTATACAGTCTCCTGCTGCTGCCTTCGGATCAAGATGGAGAACTCTCAGCTTCTTCCCTAGCACCCTGTCTGCCTGCACACCATGTTTCCTCCCGTGATAATGGACCAAACCTCTGAAGTTGTAAGGCAGCCCCAGTTAAATGTCTTGCTTTAGAAGAGTTGCCCTAAAACCAAGGCATCTGATTCCCTGTTCTGGCTTCCTTAGGCTGCAGGCATACACATGCGGGTAAAAAATGCGTGTGTGTGTGTGTGTGTGTGTGTGTGTGTGTGTGTGTGTGTGTGTGTGTGTTTGTGTGTGTGTATGATAATAATTAAAATAAAATAAAATTCCAGTACTTGGGACACCAAGGGAGGAAGATTATCCTCTTGCCTATTTTTTTTCCAAGACAGGGTTTCTCTGTGTAGCCTTGGCTGTCTAGGACTCTCTCTGTAGACCAGGTTGGCCTCGAACTCCTAGAGATCCGCCTGCCTCTGCCTCCCGAGTGCTGGGATTAAAGGCGTGCGCCACCACGCCCTGCCTACCCGCTTGCCTTTCGAGTCAAACTTGATGATACATTGGCTCTTTCCGGGTGTTAAACTTTCTGGATTCATTACCATGTGCAGATTTGGGGATATCTTGGTCTTGTACTGGCATGAGAAAATTCCTCATCACCAGTCTTTTCCTCTAAATGAGGAAAGGGGAGGAAGAAAGCAGGCATAGATCTTATCTCTCTAACTATCAGATATAACCCCTGGTGTGTCCCTTAGCTTCACCGAGTGAATCTTCTATTGATGGAGTTTAGTTAGCCCAAGTTCCCTTTGGTTGAGATGTTGTCTTAAAATGATTATAATGGATACCAAAAGTCATTAGGAGATAGAAACAGACAGACAGAGACATCCTGTGGAGAATTACATAAATAAGATGACGCCTAAATCTGTTTTCAGTCTCTGGAATTTCTAGAATATGACATGTCTAGGGAAGAAACTTTGGGTGGTGACCTAAACATTTACTTGGAATTTCAAACGTATGTTTACTAGAAAACTTAGTATCTTCCCCTACAGCCATTTTTTATTCTGTGTATTGGCTGACAGCATTAGCAATTTTATTGATTACTGTGTCTTTTTTATTTGTTTAAAAAAAATTACTGAGGGTGGAAAAATGACTCAGTGGCTAAGAATACTTCATCTTGCAGAGGACCTGAGTTCAGTTTCTTGCCTTTTTTTTCCCCAAGACAGGGTTTCTCTGTGTAGCCTTGGCTGTCCGTGACACTCTCTGTAGATCAGGCTGGCCTCGAACTCCTAGTGATCCACCTGCCTCATGAAGGCTCACAGACATCTATAATTTCAGTTCCAGAGGATCTGATGTCTTCTGCCAACCTCCATGGGTGCCAGGCTTACACATGGTACAGACATATATGTGAGCAAAATACCCATACACATTAAATAAATAAATAAATGTTTTAGAATATGTCTGTAGCGTGTTATAAGTATTAGTCATTTTCAGACCTGACCTCTAAAGAACTTGATCCAGAAAGGAGATTAGGGGTAAAAGGCAGTATGAAACAGAAAGCCATCAAGACTGATGGAGACAAAGGCTAGTTGGTGCTTTTAGTTGTTGGTTTGGCATTTAGGGATACAGTAGAACATGGCTCAAAAGAATAGGTAAAAAAAAATTGTATTTTTCCAGAGAGAGGGAAG
Organism: Acomys russatus; assembly: GCF_903995435.1. Classification (NCBI taxonomy): domain Eukaryota; kingdom Metazoa; phylum Chordata; class Mammalia; order Rodentia; family Muridae; genus Acomys; species Acomys russatus. The sequence goes on along the minus strand of NC_067143.1, from coordinate 65,858,989 downwards.
GACTTAAATGGCTGTACACATGCCTACAGTCCCAACACTTGTGAAACTGAGGAAGAGGAGGATTCTAAGATTGAGGCCAGCCTGGGATACATAGTGAGACCCTACAAAACAAAAACAAAGTTAGTGTCAAACATCTGAGCTAACCTAGGTAGCTTTATTTTTTAAACCCATTATGTAAATAAAACTTTTAAAATTGTATTATCTTGATACTGTTTCTGTCTAGTCAATTGAAATTCGGTAACTTAACAAAAGGGGGGACATCTTTAATAAAGAGTATCATGAAAAACATGCATTTTCAAATTAAAAGGTCTAAACATGCCATTAAGGAGATTGGGAGTCTATTTAACAGCAGGTTTCATGTCATTACCTCCACAAAAGTCACAGTTGTTTTCTAGCTTTTCCTGGTTGGTTTTTGTTTGTGGATTGGGGGTGGCAGGTGGATCTCTGTGAGTTCCAAGGCTTGCCTGATCTACAAAGCAAGTCCAGGACAGCCAACTCTGCACAGAGAAACCCTGTCTTAACAGTTTATTTTTATTTTATGTACATTGATGTCTACCTCATGTGCATCTGTGTGAGGGTGCCAAGTCCCCTGGAACTGGAATTACAGACAGTTGTGAGCTGCCATGTAGTGCTGGGAATTGAAAGAGTAGCCAGTGATCTTTTTGTTTTGTTTTGTTTTTTTGGTTTGGTTTGGTTTGGTTTTTTGAGACAGGGTTTCTCTGTGTGGCCTTGGCTGCCCTGGACTTGCTTTGTAGACCAGGCTGGTCTCCAACTCAAAGCGATCCGCCTGCTTCTGCCTCCCAAGTGCTGGGATTAAAGGCATGCACCCCCACACCTGGCTTTTAGGGGGTTATTTTTAAAAACACCGTTTCTTAAATTCTTTAAATGTTTTGTTGTTTTGTGAAATATGTGGATTTGGTTCTTTGGTTGGTTGGTTTGGTTTGGTTTTGGTTTTGGTTTATTTGTTTATTTGGTTTTGGTTTTTGGTTTTTTGAGACAGGGTTTCTCTGTGTTTCTCTCCCCTCTCCCTCTCCCCAAGAGCCAGGGCAGGGGTTGTTACTTCATACTTACTTTTAATAAGCATGTAGAAGTGCCACTCACTGTGCCCTAAAAACTTACTAGGTTTTTTTGGTTTTTTGGTTTTTTACATGCTATGAGGGTAGATGAAGAGGAAGACATTTTGGCAAAGAGAAAGTTCAGAGCAAGAGTAAGGCCATTGTGTTTATATGAACAGGGTGTGATCACGCTAGAAGTCAGTACAAAGGCTAGAGAAGCCAGACTGCAGTAGACAGTGGCTGGCTTAACGAGCTTAAGAATAGAAGACTTGCATTTTTAGATTTAAATTTAATATACTTCAATTTTGTGTGCACGTTGATGTGTTTGAGCCACCTGTGCCGTGGTGCACATGAGAAGGCCAAGGACTAGCACTCTGCGGCAGTTCTCACCTGCCACTTGGTGTGAGGCCGTGCTTCACTGCGCTCTGTCCCAGGCTGTCTGTCTGTGAGGTCAAGGGTTCTCAGTGTCCACTGCCCAGCTTTCTTCCCATAGGAGTGCAGCTCCAGAAGTGAGTGCTGCTGCTTTTACCTGGGTGCAGAGGATCCAGACTTGGACCGTCAGGCTGGCGGAAGGCAGTATTTTACCCACTGAGCCATGTGGAGCAGAATCACATCTCACTGTTTAGAGAACTAAAGTCTGCTTGTTAATATAATGTGAATATGATATTGTTAATTCCCAGATTGGTGTAGATACAGCGGGGAAGTTGTACTAGTTTAGTTTTCCTAGCATGTTCTTGTTTTGTAGCAATCCTGAATAAACTTTTCTTAAAATTTAAAAGAGATTTTTGACAATATAAGAGGTTTTATGGAAAATACTGAATATTCTGCAGAAGTGTCCTGTTTTAGTGGAAATGGAATTTCAGGAGTAGATCTCTGTCCACAGTACTGAACTGGTGAAACTGAGGCCAAAGCAGCCATGAGGACACTGGCGCTTAAAAGAACTTTGTCTGCTGGTCAGTTGAGGTGCCTGTGTCCTCATCCTGTGCTCATTGCTCAGCAGTTGTCAGGGAGTAAACGCTGTGAAGAACCTTCCATCACAGAGCAGACAGCTGGGCTTGAGAGGGCTGGAGGCCACAGGGACAGGGTACATGAGGATGGCTGTTTAACTGAGAGGCTTGCTTTGATGTGGGGTTTTTGTTTTAAATAGGGTCTCATTCTGTAGAGCTCAGGCTGGCCTGGAATTCTAGATTCTCCAGTTGAGAGCTGCAATCCTTAGCTGTGTTAGGAAGCTTTATTATAACGGGTTATTTTTGTTTTAGTTAGCATTTTCCTGCATGTTAAATAGTGTAGTGAGGATTCTGGAAAAAGCACAGCGATTTTATAAAAATATGTTTTTGTTTTAAAGCCAGGTGTGTGGCATATGGGGCTGCTTCACAGCAGCTGACTGTGATTTGCCTCGTGCTCCAGCAGGGGCGTGGTTTTTCCAGCTGCAATAGTTTCTGCAGTTGTGTGAAGTTTAGAATCTGGGAACTCTTCAGAGGGTGTGTAAATGCTAGGGCCCCAAAAGGCAGGGTGGGTTGTGGTTGCTATTGGTGTCAGTGTCTTAAGTAGTTGTGTGCGAAAGGAAGCAAGAAGAAGAAATGAGATATCCTGACAGATATCTGAAAACCAAATGTGTCCTCAAGGAGCTGGAATCCTCTAATCAGCGGGAAGTTGTCTAATGATGATGTCACCCCTTTCCCACTCCTGACTTTATTTCAGGAATCTCTTTCCTTTCCTCTCTATCCTTTTCCTCTCTTAGCCATTGGTAGGCAGTTGAAAAGGTAGAAGAAAAGGGGTGGAGAAGAGCGGAAAAAAGAAGAATCCTCAAAGTAGCAAACACCAGCTACAAAATAGTCTATTTTAACTGTCTTTTCCAGGAGCTATGCTAATTTTACTTGTGATTTTGTAAGTTGTTGCCCCCAAATATGTATATCACATTCTAGCAGAAAGGTCTCTGCCACTATTTAACTGAAGGAAGGTTATAAAGTAATAATTGCCCTTAAAGTTTTAACTTAAGCATCTTGATAAGCATCAAGATCATAGAAACCTATCGACTTTTGACATTTATATGCTGCTTCTTTGCTTTTTACATTTAGTTTTTTAAGAAATAGTGTTAGTTTATTTCACCATAACTAATGTTTTTGGTAGCAAAAGAAATTTTTACATTTATTTAGAGAGTGTGTGTGTGCATTCACAAAAATCAGACAGTTTTCAAGAATACCTATCTATTTTTATCATGTGGGATTGAACTTAGGTTTCTATGCTTGGCAGCAAGTACCTTTTTACCTGCTGAGCTGTCTTTCTGTTCCCGCTTATTTTTTATTACTCATTTGGTTTTTTTCCATGTGGGATATTGATCCCAGGGTCTGTTTCATGTCTCTGCCACTGAGCTAATGCTTTGGCTCTTTATTCACTTAGTTTGGATTGAAACTATTCCTAATTTTATTTTTACTTTTTTTTTTTTTTTTTTTTTTTTTTGAGACAAGGTCTCTCTGTGTAGCCTTGGCTGTCCTGGACACACTTTGTAGACCAGACTGGCCTTGAACTCACAGCAATCCACCTGTCTTTGCCTCCCAAGTGCTGGGATTAAAGGTGTGCGCCACCACCGGCCAGCAAAACTATTCCTAATTTAAAAGGAAATTTATATTTTAAATTTGTTCCAAATCAAATATTTCTATGTTGCGTGTTAAAATAACTCTAAGTAAACTCTACCATTTAGCTGCTATTGGGTGATACATTTATCTCCTTAAATACTGCAAACAAATTCTGACCAAAGTTAACTTATAAAGGACTGTTACAATGTTTATGTATGTTTGCTAACATTTAAAAAAAAAAAAAGTACATTGTCCTAAAATTCATTCTCTACCTAAAATGCCGGTTATTCTCTTGGAACTTAAAGAGGATATATATCGACATGCTGGGTTAGTAGAGTCCCAAATGAGCTTGATCTTTTCCCTTTCTTAAGATAGATCACAGTCTTTTAGTTTTATTCAGCTGCTAGCTCACTGAAATGTTTAGAGTGGAAAGGTCATCACTGTTCTAGCTGATCATACGTATGTTCATAATTTTATCAATTAAAAACAATGAGTTAATACCAAGATTAGTTGATATTTTAACAGGACAGAAATTCCCTTTTTCTTCCGTTGCTTTGTTTTCTGAGATGGGTTCTCGATTCTATACAGGCTACGTTGAGTTGGAGATCCTCCTGACTCGGCTATGTACAAAGAAATAGGTGTTTTTATCCAGTTGTAGTGGTTCATGCTTGTAATCCACATGCTTGTGAAGCCAAGGCAGGAGGATCACTAAAGTCTGAGCACTGCTTGAGTTACAGCATAAGATGCTGTGTCAAAGCCACTTTAGAAAGTTCTGCTGCTTAAATGAGTCTTCTTACCTCTGTAATTTTGTATAGCTTCATAACACTGGCTTGTGAGGTGCTACTATGTAGCAGTTTGGAGATCTTTGACTTTTAAAATAAAACCACTTTTTTGATTACAGAAAGACCCAAATGGGACCAGTAGTTTGCCAACTGGAAGTTCTCTTCTACAAGAATTTGAAGTACAGAATGAGGAGGTGGCAGCTTTTTGTCAATCCATTATAAAGTAAGGAATTTTTCTTTATAAATTATAGATTCTTTACATTGAAATGGTCATTTTTTTTAAAAATTCAGAGTTGGGTAAGGCAGAGGCAGCATATCTGTGAGTTCCAAGCCAGCCAAGGTTACACAGTGAAACCTTGTCTTTAAAAAAAAAAAAAACCCAAACTTGCTACTTCGTGCCAATACTAAAATTTGTAAGGTTTTTCCTTCATGTGGCTGACATGTGGAAGCAGACAGCTAGTTGGCCCCTGACTACAAGCCACAGATGGCAGCTAGTTGGCCCCTAACCGACTACAAGCCACAGATGGCAGCTAGTTGGCCCCTAACCGACTACAAGCCACAGATGGCAGCTAGTTGGCCCCTAACCGACTACAAGCCACAGATGGCAGCTAGTTGGCCCCTAACCGACTACAAGCCACAGATGGGTCTAGACTCTTATTGTTGGGCTTCTGATGTGTAAGAAAGAAATGAGACTAGAAGCGCATTTCTGATGCTGTATTAAACAAATGAAATTTTGGCTTTTTTATGTGCTTCCATGCACCTAGAAAGTGTCTGATTTTGTTTTTAGACAAAATTCCATCTTCTCAGAAAAAATTCTTTTTGTTTGGTTTTGGTTTTGGAGACATGATTTCACTTTGTAGCCCAGATTGGCCTCAAACTCTAAATCTTCCTGCCTCAGCCTCCTGAGTTCTAGGTTTATAGGCATACGTAACTGTGCCCGTTTTCTCAGAAACTATCTAGCATTTAGGATGTTATTCCACTTATTTAATTAAAATATCTCTTCTAAATACTAGAAAAAATATAGCTCTTAAATGTTTTTTCACTCTCGTATGTCTTGGTTAGTATTGATTTTTGCTTTTGTTTTGGTTTTTTTGGTTTTTGGCTTAGTTTTGTTTTTTGAGGCAGGGTTTCTCTGTGTAGCCTTGGCTGTTTTGGACTCACCTTGTAGACCAGGGTGGTCTCGAACTCACAGCGATCCACCTGCCTCTGCCTCCCGAGTGCTGGGATTACAGGTGTGCACCACCACACCCGGCTGGGTTTGGTTACTGTTGTTTAGAGATGGGGTCTCTAGCCCGGGCTGGCCTCAAACTCCTGTGTGGCTGGGGATGATCCTGAACTTTAGCTGTTCCTGCTTCCACCAAGGGCTGGGATTGCAGTCATGAACTACCACATCCAGTGCTGTGCAGTAATGTAGAGCAGAGCCCAGGCCTTAGTCACAGGAAGCAGGTGCTCTGCTGACCAAGAGCTGTGTTGCCAGCCCTCGTACCATCTTCTCTGTAGATGGAAACTAAACTCCAGGGAAGCACCTAACAAAGTTTTCTCTGCTGTCAGTAGCATCTTCTGTGCCTGTGATTAAATGTTTGTTTCTATTACATGATTGTATCAGTTAGGGCTTGTGTTATACTCTACTGTGGGATCAGGGGATCAAACTCAAGTTGTCAGGTTTGTGCATCAAACATTTGCCTGCTAAACTGTCCTGCCATCCCTGTTGTGTTGTATGAGACAGAGGAGGCCTCACTCTATAGCCCTGCTAGACCAATCCTGCCTCAGCTTTCCTAGTGCTGGAGTAACAGTATGCACCACCATCCCACCTTGAATTCACTTTTTCTTTTAAATTAAAGTTATATATATATATATAATCTTTCTGCCTGTACTTCCCAAATCCTCAGATTACATACAGACTACAGACTTCCACCATGGAGGCTCAAATTCACAATTTACTCCTTCCTCTAGACCCTGTGGACTTTTCCCTTCCCTTTCTTACCATACCCATCCTCCATGTGGTTCATCTTCATTTTCTCCTACTGCACATGGCACTTTTTGTTTTTGTTTTTGTTTTCGAGACAGGGTCTCTCTGTGTAGCCTTGGCTGTCCTGGACTCACTTTGTAGACCAGGCTGGCCTCGAACTCACAGAGATCCACCTGCCTCTACTTCCTGAGTGCTGGGATTAACACTGTAACTGGCTATAGCCACTGACTCTATATTCTGATGTTTTTGATAGCAGAGAGGAAAAGTGAACTTAGCCAGTCAAACAGAAAAGTTATGCAAAAGACTGGTGCAGCAAACTTCAAGGCAGAGAGGACAAAATCTGCTCTCTCATGCAAGGAAAGCCATTACCACCAGGGAATTAATTCTGAATCTAGAGCCGTCTTCAGTAAAAAGATCTCCTTTTTAAGCAGGTCATGGGGCGGAGGCGGGGGAGACAGATCATTTTTGAGTATATATTCTGCTTAATGATCTAGGGGTAATCGCTTACTTTAAGGGCTTGGAAATAATGTTACATTCCTTACATTATTTCTTCCCCTATCCCCCAACAAGTGGTTTCCATTGGACTGCTTTTACCTAAGTACTATAGTTAAGCTTTGCAAGTTGGAAGATTAAGCTCTTTATGATCTGCCTTTTGAGTTGTAGAGCTAGAGTTCGCTTCACAAACCTCCCAGCTTAGCTCAGTGATGACAGTAGTCCATATTTGGCTCGGACGCCTACATTCTATAACTTCTTAGTGGATGTCTGAACCTGAATACTGAGTCCTATGTAAGCTATTTCGTAAAACATATGTGTCTGAAAGAAAATAATAGGGATGACTCAAGTGGCTCAGTAGGTAAAAGTGCTTGCCACCAAGCTGATGACCCAAGTTTGATTCCTGAAATCTGTTCCCTCTGGTTGTTCTCTGGCTTTCACCTATATGCCGTCTTCTCACATAAATTCCAAAAAAAAATAATTTTCTTAAAAATTTCCTTTATTATTTTATGTGTGTGTTTCGCCTGTGTGTAACTAAGTATACGTGGTGCCAGAAGAGAGTGTTGGGTCCCCCTGGGATTTACATTACAGACAGTTATAAGCTACCATAGGGGTGCTGGGAATTGAACCTGGGTCATCTGCAAGAGCACCAAGTGCTTTTAGAGAGCCAGCTCTCTAGCCAGTTGCTGTTTATTAAATGGTATGACCTAATAAATGTTTATTATTAGGTTTATTATTACATCAGTATTATTTAACCCGCTTCAATCAATAAAGACACAGAAACCTGATATGTTTTAGAGTAGTCTTATCACATAGGGCAGGGCAGATATTAACTGCTAAGTTACCTTCCATCTCATGCCATCTGCTTCTAATAATTTCTATCTGGGCTACCTCCCATCCATAATCCCAAAATACTTTCTAAGGTGGTTCATTTGGGCCATTTTTTTCATGTTGAACTTCAGAGTTCCTCCTCTAGGCCCATGTGGCTGGTTCCTATCCCATGACAATCCCCCAGCACCTCTGCACCTCTCCTTCCCAAGACCCTCTCTGTCCTGCAAGCCCTCAAACTTTTGCTCCACCCCTTCCTTCTGCCCTGCCCAGATGTTGATTTATTTATTTGTTTATTTATTTATTTTTCTTTTCTTTTTTTCCAGACAGGGTTTCTCTGTGTAGCCTTGGCTTTCCTAGACCCACTGTGTAGAGCAGGCTGGCCTCGAACTCACAGAGTTCTGGGATTAAAGGCGTGTGCCACCACGCCCAGCCCGACAATTTGCTTGTAAACAGTAATAATCTTGGGGAGCAAGCAATTACCAAATACAAAGCACCAGCCCATCCATATTCCAACACTAGCCCCCTCAGATAAGTTTTTAAGTTAAAAAATTAGTGATTTATGTATGACAACAGTAATTTAGCATCAGTCTTAGCAGCCTGGGCGCAAGGATTGTTTTCTTCCCTTATTGGTTCAGTGTTTCCTTTTTGCTGACTGATTTGAGAACCACAGTTGATAGGACAGTAGCTAGAATTGAGTGAGGAGACTGCTGCATTTATTTACATACATACGTATTTACACTCAGAGTGGTTTGTTTAATATGTAACTCTGAGTGAACCAAATAGAAATGAGCCCTTATTCCCTGACTCTCAGTAATATATAGTATGGTTGCCGCAACTATCAGAACAGTAAGAACTAGAGGTTTCTGAAGCCATGTTCCAAGAGTTTTCTTTTCACCCTGGAAACATGGGGACTCAGCACATACGATCCTCAAAAGTGGCTGCTTTTTTCTTGCATAGTTTCCTCACAACCTCAGTGGACTTCACACACGCGCGCGCGTGTACACACACCCGCGTGCGCGTGTACACACACACACACACACACACACACACACACACACCTACCTACCTCTCTAAAATAGTCTCAGCCTTTCCTCCCAAGCTGGGAGTTGAACCCTGGACCTCACATATGCCACACAAACACTGTACCACTAACACTAAAGTTCTTGTCTCTCTTCCTCACTCCCCTTTTGAGACAAAAACTGGCTTTGTAGCCCAGGCTGGCTTCATCTATAATTTTCTACAATGCCTCACCCTGTGGGGAATTGAACCAAGCGTGCATATAGCAACTGAGCTATAGCCATAATACCCAGTTTGTGCTTTTAGAAAGTCTTCTGAAATTGTGCATACCAACATTGTGATTCAGCTGTGAAGACAGTGTCAGACTACTAGGGTGCTGGGTGTGCTTACAGTCGAAAGTGCAGTATAGCATTTTAAACAAGTTAGTGCCAGTTTTAGGCCTGGGCTTTTGTTACTGTTATTGTAAATGAAATTACAGAATTGAACTAGTGAAGGTCTTCTACTTTAACTTAGGACTGCCTTTCATTGTATTTGTTACTTTTTCTTTTGCTTTGTTTTATGTTTGTTTGGTTTTGTTTTTGTTTCCCACCCACCCCCCCCCCCCCGAGACAGGGTTTCTCTGTGTAGCCTTGGCTGTCCTGGACTACCTTTGTAGACCAGGCTGGCCTGGAGATCCACCTGCCTCTGCCTCCTGAGTACTGGAATTACAGTTGTGGGCCACCACTGCCTGGCTTGTTTCCTTTTCTTGATAAAACCTACTAGATCTACTGGTTGTAGTCTAGAGAAAAGTTTTTAAAAGAATGTTTATGTATTAGACTTGTTTTGGAATAATGAAGGTTGAACCTAGGTCACTAGGCATGCCTTCTAGCCCCGAGCGCCAGCCCTGGCCTGTGGTTATTGCTGCTTCCTCTATGTTTCTATAGCACAGAATGAGAAGCTATATTCTATGCCCACCTTTTCTTCATATGTGATTCAGCGCTCACGTATAATAATCTTCTTATGATTAGGGAATGTTAGTTGTGCAACATTCAGCTAACACTAAGCATACCCCTCCCCAACAATATCATAATCTCAAGCCATTCCATATGTTAGTAAAGATTGATTTCATCTTTGAGTTATTGGTTAGGTGCTGTTTCCTGCAATCCAATCTCACCTTGACCTTGCTGTAGAACCGATGATGAGGTTGAACTGTCAATCCTCTGTTCTCAGCCATTTCTCAGATTCATTATCTGCATATTTTGATGTATGTATTTTACAAACTTTGTTTCTTAATTTAATATTTTTGAGACAGGATCTCACTGTGTTGCCATAGCTAACCTAGAACACTCTTGTTAGAGCAGGCTGGCCTCAAATTCATAGAGATCTGCTTACCTCTGCCTCCTGAGTGCTGCATTAAAGGTCCAGCTTTACTTGTTGAATTAGAAAACAAGACAATGCCAACTATGTATGAAATAATAAAAATAAGCCATTGCAAGCTTACTGTGTTAGGAAGGGATAAGCTTACAGTGCCCCTATGTAATATAGCACTAATGTCAATTCAGCTTATATCACTTTGATCATGTTTCATCTTTTTAAAGAATTATTTGTAAATTTTGCTTATATTTGCTTGTGTGTGGTTATGTGCATGTGAATTTTGGCACTGGTAAAGGCCAGAGACATTGGATCCCCTGGAGCTGGACTTAGAAGTAATTGTCAGCCATCTGACATAAGTATTGAAAATCAAACTTGGGTCCTCTGCAAGAACTGTATACAGTTTTAACCATTTTCCATTTGAGCCATCTCTCCAATTCCATGTTTTATCTTTAAAAAAAAAAAAAAAGATTGATTTATTATTTATACAATATTCTGTCTGCATGTGTGTCAGAAGAGGGCACCAGATCTCATTATGGATGGTTATGAACCACCATGTGGTTGCTGGGAATTGAACTCAGGACCTGTGGAAGAGCAGCCATATTTCTTAACCTCTGAGCCATATCTCTAGCCCCATATTTTGTCTTTGTAATACTGGATCCTCTGTGTGTGTGTGTGTGTGTGTCCGTCGTCCGTCTGTCTTCTAATGTTTCAATGTAGAAACCACATTTATTCTTTCACTGATTCATTTATTTTATAAGATATTTACAGTATTTGTTATGTAGTAGGCACTAATATAAACTTATTTTACATATTCTTATAACAACTCAGAGAAATAAATTGTCATATTACTCTGAAGCAAGAGAGTATCAGTAACTTAACTGGGCTTACACAGCTAAGAAATATTAAAAACAAGGTTCAAGATCAAGTAGTCTGCCTTACAAGTTTTGTATTGATGGTTAAATTTGCTCTTATCTCAAACTGTTTTATTCTCTATGTGTGCCTTGAATAGTTTAATATCTATAGAAGCACATAGACTGTATTTCCAGCATGCATTCTATTTAAGGCCTCATGAAAAACAGATGATGACTAAATATAGAGCTCAGTGGTAATGAATATGTCTAGGTGCCTGGCGTGTATGAGACCTTGGGTTCAATCACCAGCACTGCAACAAACAAACAACAACAAAACCATTGAGGCAGGGGGACTGAAACCTTTTACCAACTTCCAGGGAAAAGTCAGATACAGGGCCTGTGACAGTATTTCCAGTGTGCATTGACAGTGTTAAATCTCCCCTACCTTAAAAATGTTTATTTCATTTATTTGATCATTGTGTATGCTTACGTGTTTATGAGTAAGTGTGAACTTATGTGAGGGTGGACATGCCGTGGCAAATGTGTGAAGAACACCTGGCTTTTTTCTCATATTTGTGATGAGCCACATATTACATTCATGAATTTGCATCTAACTGTGTTGCTCCTATGGGTACCTTTGCATGTGACTCCTAACTTTTAAGGTACCCTTGTAGCGTACTGTTAAAGGCCTTGTAACACTATGAAAACTTACTTTTTAAGATTTTTTTTCTTGTCTTACAACCACAAACAATGTTTATAGGAGGAAAAAAAATGTCCTGCTTAGAAAAAAACATTTGGCCAGGCGTGGTGGCACACACCTTTAATCCCAGCACTCGGGAGGCAGAGGCAGGCGGATCACTGTGAGTTTGAGGACAGCCTGGTCTACAAAGTGAGTCTAGGACAGCCAAGGCTGCACAGAGAAACCCTATCTCAATGCCCCCCCCCCAAAAAAAAAAGAAAAGAAAAAAGGAAAAAATATTTTAAAAGGACAGAATATTTTTATCCCTCTGGTATTTATAATTTTAGTTAATGTTGTTCATAACATCAATAATTCAGTTAAAATGGATCACTTTATGCAATTGCCTTGGTACAGCCTAGGAATTAAAGCAGAGGACCTCATGTGAAGCCAGCCATCTCTGAAACATGCCTGGCTCTTGTTGACAGTGTTACCAAAGATATGCTGGCACTAGTTCATCTCTCCCTTTTCTTTGGCTCCCCTTCATTTAAAAGACACATGCTGGTATTTGGAGTTTTCACAGGAGCTCATTCATTGCCGTTCTCACGAGCCTCTCTGGGGTTGGGCAAAGACGCAGAAGTGAGTAGCTGGAAGCATGTAAAGCCTTCTTCAGGGGTTTCAAATGCAGCTTTTAAAAGCCTTCTTAAAAATGTATTTAATCTCTTCTTTCTTGTGAACAGATTGAAGACCAAATTTCCATGTACTGATCACTGCACAAACCCAGGCTACCTGTTGAGTCCAGTCACTGTGCAGAGGAGCATGTGTGGGGAGAGTGCCAGTGTGAAAGTCTCCATCGAGATTGAAGGGTTTCAACTGCCAGTTACTTTTACATGTGATGGTAAGTTTTGCGTTGACTAAGAATAAAATGTTTCAATGTCAATATATCCTTTTCTTTTCATAAGACATTTTGTTATCATCAGTTATCTTTTTACAAATTTTGCATTCATTTGGGAAGTTTTCTGGTAAGTGAACCAGGTCACTGTTGGATTGTTTCTGTGAATATAATAAATTCTTAGCTAAGGCTCAAAGCTTAGCTATCAGAGCTAATTTTAATAATTTCCTTTACTTTTATGGCCAGAAAGGTGCTTTCTTACAGAGAGCTGTCAGTGCCATGAACCTTCATATCACTTCCTAATCTCCTCTGCAGGAAGGGTGTTAATTTTCCTTTCCACGCTTGGGTAAATATCCTTTCTAGAGCTGTGCCCTGATGTCTGTAGCAAGCTTTCGTTACTGGGTTTTTCTTTCTTTTTTAATTTTTTTTTAAAAGTACATTGGTTTTCTCTTAGTTTATTTATAGTGTGCATTATTTAAGTGAAATTTGAATGGTGAAATAACTTTTCTATTCCTAAAAGATTAAAGTCTTTCTTTCTTTTTTTCCTTAATAGTTGTAACTGGCAATGTGTCTAGTATTTAAATATCTTCTGGATTTGCACTTTTGGAAAGCCCATTGAAAAAAATGTAAATCTGATACAGAAAATGTTAACCAGCTATAACAGTTAGTCTTTAATTTTTAAAGGGAAACTTACTCCTTTTAAGTCATTTGAAATAAAAGCACAAATAAAAGCAGATAGCAAACGTTAATTTCTATCAAGTCTTAACTTACATCAAAGTCTGACCAACCTCAGAATGTCTAGTTAATGTCTGTCGGTTAGTCACAGTGCACATTATACTGTGTGTCTCCGTCATGTAGAGCCTGGCTGAGAGTGTAGCTCAGTTGCACAGTTGTGGCCTAGTGTGAGGAAGGCCCTGGGTTTAATCTGTAGAACTAGAAAAAAAATTGTAAGCAATTTATGATAGAAGTGTAGACTGTATGATCAGATTCTATGTTTTTGTTTGTTTTTAGGCTATAAAAAAAGCTGTTTTATAAGATATTTTAGTACATAGAAGCTTTTGATGCTGTCACCAGTTTTCATGTACTTTAAGAGCCAGTTTATCTTTTATAACCAGCCCAGCTGATTGCTCATGTTTATAATCCTAGCATCTAGAGACTGAGGTAGGACTGCTGTGATTTCAAGAGCAGCCTGGGTGTCGGTGTGAGAACGATAGCCACGCAGTGGTGGCACACGCCTTTAACCCAGCGCTTGGGAGGCAGAGGCAGAGTATAAGGAATACTTAGTAGAGGTAAGTGAGCCAAATGAAAATGATAATGAATTCTTTTTCAGTGAGTTCTACTGTGGAGATAATTATAATGCAAGCCCTTTGCTGGGTGCACGATGACTTGAATCAAGTGGATGTTGGCAGCTATGTTCTGAAAGTGTGTGGTCAAGAGGAGGTTCTGCAGAAGTAAGTTTACTGACTAGTGAGTGCTATCTTTGGAAATTTCATTTCTTAAGCCTAAAATTTTTTCAATTTAAATTTGTAATCTAAAAATATATTTGGGTGCCAGGCATAGTGTCACATTTTTAAAAAGACTTATGTGTTTTGTGTATATGAGTGCACTGTCTTCATGCACACCAGGAAAGGGCATCAGATTCTAGTACAGATGGCTGTGAGCCACCATGTGGTGGTAGGAATTGAACTCAGGACCTCTGGAAGAGCAGCCGGTGCCCTTAACCGCTGAGCCATCTCTCCAGCCCCATGTCACATATTTTTAATCCTAGCATTTGTGAAGCAGAAGCAGTTGGATCTCTGTGACTGTGAGTCCAGTCTGGTCTACATATCACGTTCCGGGCCAGCCAAAGCTACATCGTGAGGCCCTGTCCCTAAACTCATTCATTCATTACTTTTATGTTTTTATATATTTATAAAATATAAGAAATATATTTAATTCTAAAAACTTGTGTTGAGATATGTTATATCTGTGATGGTGGTGGGATTTCAGAAGTAAGAAAGGCATGATATTCTCTTAAATTTAATAGCTTTATGTGTTAAAAATTGTAGTCAATTGATTAAAAGTGGAATAAAATGCCTTCTAGAAGGTCAGTAACCGCATTATTTGTAGACTCCATTCTTCTTTGCAGCATGCAGTTACTATATACACAGGAGTCAGTTGTTACAGCCTTTTATTTGCCTGAAATAATCATTATGTGAACTTTAGCAATTTGTTATAGCCTACAGTTCTTCCAGTTGTTTTAAAGATCATGGCTTCATATTCTTATCTGCCTCTGTCTCCTTTCATCTTCATTGGTTCATAGAAAATTCCTGTTTAAATGCTTACAGTTGGTTTAAAAATAATGTGTTTTACCATTTTTTTCAATTTCTGGTACAGATGCAATTGTATTTTACTTTTATGTCTGTAACTTGTGATTTGAATACAATTATACTGGTTTTCATAACTAATGTGTTTAAACAGTAACCATTGCCTTGGAAGTCATGAACATATTCAAAATTGTCGAAAATGGGACACAGAGATTAAATTACAGCTCTTGACCTTCAGTGCAATGTGCCAGAATCTGGCTCGAACAGTAAGTGTGCATGAATTGCATTTAGTACATCCAGATCATTCTGATAGTTGACTAACTTTTCAGCCTCTATGCGTTTCATTTTGTTCTGCACCACGCTGGTGTGATAACTCTTGTTTCCAGCAAGAGTCTTCTAACGTCTTTAATCAAAGCAAAATGAAAGAATGAAATGTTTGCTTTTTTTTTTTTTTTTAAATGTGAAGGAAATAATGTCTCCTGTATTTCACACTGGCTTTGAGCTCACTAAGAACCTAAGTATCACCTTGTGTCTCACCATGATCAGTTTTATACAGTACTGGAGACTGAACTGAGGACTTTGTGACATTCTAATAACTTTGCTACATCCTTAGCCCTTGATTTTTTTTTTTTAATTCGTTTTTAAAGAAAAAGATGTTTACCAAGTTCATTGCAAGAGCATAGCAGCCAATGGCAGTAACAGAAGAACTGACTACCCAAGTCTCATGTTTAATAGTCTCACAAGAGTGAAAATTTCAGGGTTAATTAAGAGGGAACAAAAGAAGAAGAAAGAGATTTGAATACTAAATAAGGGTTTTCAGTTTCTCTTGAATATGTTTGCATAATGTGCGACTAACTAGTGCTTTTCTCACTGGTGATGAGCAGAGAATGGGACAAAACTTATTGAGAAGAAAAATAAAACACTGAAATTGAATTAATGACCTTGTCTCCGTCTGGCCGCATCCCAGTTTTCCCCATAGTTATTTGAGACAGGACCTTGCTACATATCTCTGGCTGGCCTGGAGTTTCTAATATAGATCATCCTGACCTCAAACTTGCTGACATACCTGGGTTACAAGTGTGCACCATTTGACCCTGCTTAGTTTTTGTTTTTTGATTTCTGTTTTTCGAGACAGGGTTTCTCTGTGTAGCCCTGGCTGTCCTGGACTCGCTTTGTAGACCAGGCTGGCCTCGAACTCACAGAGATCCACCTGTTTCTGCCTCCCAAGTGCTGGGATTAAAGGCGTGCGCCACCACCACCGAGCAAAATTTATTTATTTTTATTTATGTGCATTGGTGTTTAGTCTTCATGTATTGTCTGTGTGAGGGTGTCAGCTCTTGGAGTTACAGACAGTTGTGAACTGCCATGTGGGTGATGGGAATTGAACCTGGATCCCCTGGACGAGCTCTTAACCTCTGAGCCATCTCTCCAGTCCCCAGGTTTTTGTTTTATTTGTGCATCATAAACTAGATCTAAGAACATTTATCTTTTCCATTTTTAAGAAATGCATTACACTGTGTGTGTGTGTGTGTGTGTGTGTGTGTGGAGAGAGAGAGAGAGAAAGAGAGAGAGAGAGAGAGAGAGAGAGAGAGAGAGAGACGGTATGTATGTGTTTAGGTCAGAAGATAACTTGTGAGAGTTGGTTCTTTCTTTATACCATGTTAGTCCCAAGGATGGAGCATAGGTCATCAGGCTTGGGGACAAATGACTTTATGCTCTAAACCATATTGCTGCCTCTATAAAATAGAAGTTTGTGGCTACATAGATGACTCCAGCGTTAAGAGCCCCCTGGCAGTTCTTCCAGAGGACCTAGATTTGATTCTCTGTACCCACATGAGAGCCCACAGACACCTGTAACTTCAGTTCTAGGGGATCTGACACCCTCTTCTGGCCTCTGAGGGCACCAGGCATGTACATAACGCACAGATAGATACACATAGGTGCAGGCAAAACATCCATTCAGTTAAAACAGAATTTTTAAAATTAGAAGTTTTGTTCAGATGTGGGAAGTGGTACGCTTCTGAAATCCCAGCAAAAAGACAGAAGAGTCATGAGTTCAAAGCCAGTCTGAGTTACGTGAGACTCTTTCTTTAAAACTAAAAGGGGCATTGCAGAGCCAGCTCAGTGGATAAAGGACTTAAGGACTTGAGTTTGGAGCCCCGGTACATGTAAAAAGCTGGGTACGACGGGGCATTTCCATAATCTCAGCACTAGGGAGAAAAAGACTGACAGATCTTCCAGCCTGGCTGACCAGCCAGGGTAGCCAGAGGATTAGCTCCAAGTTCAGTGAGGGAGCCTGTCCTGTCTTAGAAAATAAGCTAGAGATCAATAGAAGATAAACGCCATTGACTTCTGGGCTCTGCACATGCGCACACCGTTGTATACATACGCACAAGAGTAAATAACGAAACATTTAAAGATGTATTTATTTTTGTTTTATGTGCTTGAGTGTCTACCTGCGTATATGTCTGTGTATCTTATGCATGCCTGGTGTCCGTGGAAGCCAGAACTGGGGGTTAGTTCTGTTGGAGTTGGAATTACAGATGGTTGTGAGCCACCATGTGGATGCTGGGAACCAAATCCAGGTCCGCTGCAAGAGCAACAAGTGTGCTTGACCTCTGAGCCATCTCTCTAGCCCCACATAATGAAACATTTAAAGCAATTAAGAAAATGAATTTAACAGGCAGTGGTGGCACAGGCCTTTAACCCCGGCACTCTGAAGGCAGAGGCAGACAGATCTCTGAATTCAAGGCCAGCCTGGTCTACAGAGTGAGTTCCAGGACAGCCAGGGCTACACAGGGAGACCCTGTCTCAGAAAAAGAAAGGGAAGAAGGGCCAGTTGCAGTGGTGCACACCTCTAATCCCAGCACTCAGGAGGCAGAAGCAGGAGGATCACTGTGAGTTTGAGGCCAGCCTGGTCTACAAAGCAAGTTCAGGACAGCCAGGGCTACACAGAGAAACCCTGTCTAGAATGAGGGGGGGGGGGGAGGAAGGAAGGAAAATGACTTTTTGTTAATATTGACTAACTTTTTGAGTCAATTATAAATAATAGTTTTGATAGCATTTTATCTCCAGTTCTCAAAAATTATTCTATTTTTAAGATTTCATCTAGATTTCTAGATTGTTCTTAAATGTGTGTATATTTATTTAGGCAGAAGATGATGACGCACCTGTGGATTTAAGCAAATACTTGTATCAAATAGAAAAACCTTATAAAGAAGTCATGACAAGGTATAGCATCTAAAGCACTTACTGCCGGTTTTCAAACTTTGTTTTGCTTGCGAATATATTTATTGTCTGTGATCAAAACAACTACTTATGTCTAAGATAGTCTTCAGCCCCGACACCTGTTTTTCATTTCAGACACCCTGTTGAAGAACTCTTAGATTCCTATCACAACCAAGTGGAACTGGCTCTTCGAATGGAAGTAAGTTTTGGCATAAGAACTTAAAGATTTTGTTCTCTTTTCTCTGAAATACTAGTTTTGAAATTAGATTAAATGTTTTAGGACTATATTCTTGGTGTTATTCACAGCAGTGGGTGACAGGTGAGGAGAGCTTTAGAAAGAGTAAAGAAGCTCAAAGCATTAGACTTTAAAGCATACTTCGGCTCCAGCATATAAAGTCAGAAGAGAAGCAGGAGCTAACAACTTCTCAATTCCTGACTCAGGAAAGCAGTCAGACCCAGATGAACTGTGTTGGTGGCTCATGCGAACTGTCTGGCTAATTTTTAACAGCTTAAATTAGCCAGAAAAATGTTGAGAAGGGCCTGTAAACAGAAGTGTACGTACATGATACACGGAAGTAAGCAGTTCTACAGTAGTATGTCAGTGTGGAATGAAACAAGTGGCAGGAGGCCACTGGAGAGAGGGCCCACTGGCTAAGAGTACTGGCTAGTTTTCCATAGGGCCTAGATGTGATTCCATCACTCACACAGGGGCTCACAGCCACCTGTGACTCCAGTCTCAGGGTACCGCAAACCCTTTCCTGGCCTTCTCAGGCACCAGGCATGCCAATAATACACAGATGGATATGCAAGCAAAATACCCATATGAGTAAAAAATACAATATTTTTAAAAGTGAGGATGTAACATTAGACATGGCCAGACCTAAGACCTTATAGCTCATAAATGAAAATTTTTAGCCCATCAAACCGATTTGCTCACGTTGTTTTTGTCATTTTCATTTTATATTCTAATATTAGAGTTGAGTAGTTAGAATATAGACTTTATTTTCTGTAATTCCAAAACTTTAAAAAAATTACATTTATTTTATGTCTTTGGGTGTTTTGCCTACGTGTATGTGTGCCACGTGCATGCCTGGTGCCATCAGAAGAAGACTCCAGATCCCCTGGGACTTAGAAAACAGCTGTGAGTCACCATGTGGGTGCTGGGAGTCAAGCCTGGGTACTCTGCAAGAGCAACAAGCTATCTTAACCCAAGAGCCATCTCTCCAACCTTATTATTTGATCCTTTATAAGAAGAGTTGGCTGATCTCTTACGTCATGGCTGGTTCTGGCCACTTAGGTGTTTTTAGGCAAGCACAGGCTGGGTGACGTTAGATTGGCTGTAATGTAGACCTCACAGCGACAGAACTGGTTTCAGAAGGAAGGAGTTTCGTAGTAATTCAGGTAAAAGATGAGCATTGTGAGTGCTGCAAAGATAACTGACTAACAAAGAACAAGTCATGAAAGTCAGAAATGTAAAATGAACAGATTGCTGAGAGAGAGAGAGAGAGAGAGAGGGAACACATGTCACAGCACACTAGGAGATAACTTACAGAAGTTGGCTCTCCTTCCACCATGTGGTTTCCTAAGATTAAACTGAAGTCATCTGTAGGATTGGCCTTGAGCTCCTCTACCCACTGAGCCATCTTGCCAGCCTTTCTGCTATAGTACATTTCTATCAGCATATGGCAATACTGAGTGTCTCATCTCGAGATTGTGTTGGTAGTGACTAGTTGATATGATCCTGGACTTTTAGTATAAGAGGTCCAAGTCACCTTACAGCTATAAGACTAGTTGAATTACTAAGAAAAATCATGGCAGGAGGGACAGAAGAGTAAACGCAGCAGTTGAGAGAGTGCCTGCTCTTCCAGAGGACCTGGGTTCTACTGCAGCACCCACATGGCAGCTCACATTTATCTGTAATCCCAGTTCTAAGGGATCTGATGGCCTCTTCTGGCCTTCTAGGGTACCAGGCACACATATCCTGCCACATACATACATACATACATACATACATACATACATAATTTTGAGAGCCATGTAATTCGGTGTCAGCCATGCCATTTCTTATCTCCTGGCAGCAAAACTGAAAGTACATGGTTTTGCTGCTTCTCTTTTTTTCCGGTTTTTAGGGACGCACTCCATCTATGCCCTCATTGCTAGCACTTCTTCCAAAAATATACATATTTTATTTGCTGTGTCTGTAAGTGGACATGGATATGTCTGTAAACATGCACGTGGAGGTCAGAGTACAGCTTGAAGGAGTCACTTTTCCCCTTTAGTTTTGTGGATCCTGCGACCAAACTCAGCTTACCAGCCTTGGGGGCAAGTGCCTCTGCCTGCTAAGCCAATCCTACTGGCCCGTTGCTAGCATTTAAATGAAACTGTGCTTCAGGTCATCCGGCATGCACATAATCCCAGTCTGGTAGTGCTTCTCCTTTTTTGGGTTTGTTTGTTTGTTTGTTTGTTTGTTTGTTTTTCTCAATCTTTCTGTAGATTTGTATATACCTGCTTTTTAAAAAAAGATTTGTTTATTTATTTTAGTGGGTTTTGTTTTGTTTTGTTTTGAGAAAGGGTCATAGTATGTAGCGTTGGCCGGACTGGAATTTACTAAGTGGACTAGATTGGCCTCAAAATCATAAGAGGTCCACATACTTCTGCCCGAGTCTGCTGCACAGGTGTGTGTTGGAAGAGATGTCTTATATAGCGAGTGTATTCCAAGCTCTGTCTTTTAACTGGAAAAGTTAAAGTTGGGCTCATCTTATACGCCAGAAAATAAATCTAAACTAGTTCACTAAATATAGTGAAGTGTCCTGAAACAGAGCAGGACAGGGAGTCAGTAGAAACACTGGTACTGCCGCTGAGCAAGTCTAGAGTTCATTTGATAGTGTGCTGCTGCTTCAGGTGTCACAGTTATGCCAGCTGCTGGACTGCTTTATGTGGGAACTCGCTCTACTAGTTTTGTATCTTCCTGTGATTCTAAAATTATTCCAAAGGAACAGTTTACTTGAAGTAAAAAAATTTTAAAGTGAAAATAAGAACAGAATGTAGACGTCAAATAAGAAACAAATAAAACAAAACAAAAAACCAGCCAAAAGTGGACTTTTAGAACTGGCTGTAGTGGCACACATCTTTAATTCTAGCACTTGCGAGGCAGAGGCAGATGGGATCTCTGTGAGTTTGAGGCCAACCTGGTCTACATAATGAGTTCCAGGGCTATATAATAAAGAGATCTTATCTAAAAATAATAATAATAACTTTTAGAGAAAATACAAAATTTAAGCTATAAAGCAATGTGAGCTCTTAAGCTAGTTTGAACTTACTATTTAGCCTGGGCTGGCCTTGAACTTGTGAGTCTCCCTCCTTGCTTCCTCTATTGTAGGACTGTGTCCTGAGACCTAGCTCTGGTTTAGAATGTACCAAGTTGCTCCCCAGCAGGGAACTGTGCTTGTGTTCTCTGGTGCTCTTCCCTCAGGTACTTGCTTGGCTTTCCATTTCTTAAGGTAAATGTTTAAATGTTGTCAGGGTGCTCTGCACTGACCACCTTCTCTCAAATATCAGCTCTGTCATTTACTCTCCCTTTTAAAGTTTGAAGTGTTATTTGTTTACTTTAAGGCAATGTCTTGCTATTTAGCCCAGGCTGGCCTCAAACTTGCTGTGTAGTTTAGGCCATACAACTTAGGATTTTCCAGCCTCCGCCTTCTCAAGTGCTAGGATTATAGGTTCACACTCATAATATATCATGCCCACCTTAAGGATAGTTCTTTTCTTTTCTTTTTTTTTAAGTATAATTTACTTTATTTTCCCCTGTGATAGTTTGAGATGGGGTCTCATTCAGCTCAGCCTGACCTTGAACTTGCAATGGTGTTAAGGCTGGCCTTGAGTTCCTCATCTTCCTACCCGTAGCTCCTAAGTGCGGCCATTATAGGCATTTGCCATCATTCAGAGAGTTGCCAAATTCACAGAGTTCTACTACCCCAGTCCTGTTTAAGAGCATTTCACACACTACTTTACTTTACACACACCTCCTTCCAGCTCTAGCCTCATAATCGCTGAGCTAGTTCCTGTCTCTATCATGATTTCCTCCTCTGCACATTTCTTGTAAATGAATTGTAGTGATATTTTTCCTATGCCTGTTTTGCTTTTCAAGTACCAAACCCTTTTACTTACTGTAGTATTTATTGGTAGTTTGTACCTTAACAACAATAACAATTTTTTTTTTTTTTTTTGCTTTCTGTGGTGTGTTGTGTGGTGTAAGTACTTAATTAGCGTGGGTGGATCTCCTGGAACTGGTGGGAGCCACTTCACATGAGCGCTAGGAGTCAGGCTCAGGTCCTTTGCAAGAGCAGGACACTTGCTTAGCCCCTGAGCCATCTCTACAGCCCTGCCCCCAGCCCTTTACATGGCGCTGAAGGTCCAACCTCAGGTTCTCGTGCTTAACAGGCTTTACCAACTGAGCCGCCTCCCTAGCCCCACTAATGCTTCCTTTTTATTGCATACTAGTCCATTGTAGCACATTTTGTTTGTCCATACATCCAATAATATATATTCGGACATAAGTTGATAGCCTTTGGTTATCGTGAGTAATGTTGGCATAAAGATTCATATATAGTTTGTATACGCATTAATGATTTACTTTCTCTTGGGAAAAGTTTTACAAATAGATCAGGAAGTGTAGTTGATACGGGAGTTTACCCTAAATAATTATATATAATTCCTTCAGTCACTAAATGGTAATAGAACTTAGATTTCTTTAGGAATGTTACTCTCATGTTAGTAAAAAAAAAAATACTGTACTATTAAAAATTAATTAGTTCATTTAAAATAGTGGGTGGATCTCCTGGAGCTGTTTCTCTCCGGCATATCCCTTTCCCCTTTCCTTCTCTCCCCAATTTCATTTAATAAACTTCTCCATCTTAAAAAAAAAAAAGATGAGATGGCTTCCCTTGCACTTGAAGGTGAAAGGGGCACGTGCGGCTTATGAGAGCCAGGCTTCAAGAACACAAATACTAAGGGGATGCCGTGCTGAGCTGCAGCCTTTCATAGTATTTGGCATAAAAGTGTAGCGTGGATGTTTTATGAATCTTTCAGCTGCAGGGCATGCACAGTTACAGTTACTAGGGAGGGAGAGAGAAGATCCCTTGAGCTTATGAAGTTGAGGTCAGCCTAGGAATATATCAAGCCCTGTCTCAGAAGGAAAGGGGATATATGAATGCCTCTCTTGTTGAGGGTTTTAAAGCTCTAGTTTGTGGGTGTGTATCTGTGCGCACAGATTCGTGTGTACGTGCCGATTCTTCAGCATGCCATCCACCTTTCCTTGGAGCCAGGTCTGGAGTTACCAAGTAGGCTAGTATGGCTGTCTTAGTTACTGCCATATTGCTGTAAAGAAACCTTGACCAAAGCAGCTTACAAAGGAAGATACTTAACTGGGGGCTGCCTTACAGTTTAGAGGGCGAGCCCATGGCCGTCATGGTGGGGAGCATTTTCTGCAAGTTGCTGACAGACAGCCCGATGTGGGCTTTTGGAACCTCAAAGCCCACCCCCAGTGACACGCCTCCTCCAACAAGACCAGACTTCTCAATCCAGTAGTCCACCAATCAGGACTCCCAACATTGAAATATATTAACCTGTGGGGGCCATAAACATTCAAACCACCACAATGGCTGACCAGGTAGCCTCAGGGATTCACCTGTCTCCTCGTCACTGGGATTACAGTCATACCCCTCTATGCCCAGCTTTATGTGGACTCTCATGCTTGCAAGGCCAGTGTACTGTACTGACTGAGCTATTTCTGTAGGCCTAAAAGGTTAAGTTTTTATTTTTATTTTTGTTGTTGTTTTTTGGTTTTCAAGTCAGGGTTTCTAATCGCAGCACTCAGGAGGCAAAGGCAGGTGGATCTCTGTGAGTTTGAGGTCAGCCTGGTATACACAGGACAGCCAGGGCTATTATACAGAGAGAAAGAAAAAAAAAAAAAAGACAGAATTTCTATGTGTAGCTTTGGCTGCCTGGACTCACTTTGTAGACCACGTTAGACTTGAACTCACAAAAATCCAACTGTCTCTGCCTCCCAGAGTGCTGGGAATGCAGGTATATGGTACCGTGTCCAGCTTATAGCCCTAAAATTTACAGCTATCTTACATAATTATACAGTTATGATATGCAATGTGATATTTCAGTGTATTTATAAAATGAGTAATGATGCATGCAAGACAGGTTAGTACACTACTGTAATCCTAGCAGTACACAGGTAGAGAAGTTATACATTTGAGGTCAGCGTGGGTTACATAGGGAGTTTCAGAGCAATGTGGGTTGCGTACTAAGACGTCACTTAAAAAAAAAGTTAAGTAATACGTGAAATTATAAAATAAAGATCACCTCTAGTAGCATATTTCCTCAAACAAGACCACACTTCCTAATCCTACTGTTTTAGTTTTCGTTTTTGTTTTAGATTTATTTATTATATATATAGTATTCTGCCTGCATGTGTTCCTGCACACCAGAAGAGGGCACCAGATCTCACTATAGGTGGTTGTGAGCCACCTGTGGTTGCTGGGAATTGAACTCAGGACCTTTGCAAGACCAGACAGTGCTCTTATCTGAGCCATCTCTCCAGCACCCCCTTCTACTCCTTTCAAACAGTCCTACTCCCCGGTGACTGAGCATTCAAATACATGAGCCTATGGGGACCATTCCTAGTCAGACCACAGCAAGTGTCCAGTACTACATTAGGTAGCTCACAACTGCCTGCCAGCTCCAAGAGATCTCTCTGGTCTCTGCTGATACCTACACATGTGTCATTCACTTACATGGAGACACAACACACATACACAAAACTAAATATAAAAATAAATAAAAATGCCTAAGTGGAGAAGAAGCTCTGTGTCAGTGATCTTTTGGTGCATTTGGGTGCCTGCTCCAGTTGGCCATAGTGTAGTGACATACATGAGCTGCCCGTATGGACACTGAGGTCAAACCAGACTTTGGTTGGTTAATTTGTTTTTTGTTTTATCTGTTTAGGCAGGGTCTCTATGTGGCTCTGACTATCCTGGAACTTGTTACCTATACCAGGCTAGCCTTGAACTCATAGAAATCGTCTGCTACAGCAATGGCTCTTAACCACTGAGCACCATCTCTTCTTAAGCCCTTCAAGGATTATCTGTTTGGTTTGGTTTGTTAGAGTTTGCCTTTTAACACCAGGGTTTGATTTTTTGTTTGTTTGTTTGTTTGTTTGTTTGTTTGTTGCAGAAAAGAGTATTATTTTCTTGTTTTGTTTTGTTTTGTTTTTTTGAGGCAAGGTTTCTCTGTGTAGCCTTGGCTGTCCTGGACTCACTCTGTAGACCAGGCTGGCCTTGAACTCACAGCGATCCACCTGCCTCTGCCTCCCAAGTGCTGGGATTAAAGGCGTGCACCACTACGCCCAGCTGAGAGTTATTTTCAACATGGAAATTACTTCCAAGTGAGAATTTAAAAGATAAATATAGTTTTGCTTACTTTTTAGGTTTATTTTATTTTACATGTATGAGTGTTTTGCCTGGATGTATATATGTAAAAATCTGTTTTTAACAAATGATTTAGTAATCTGTTCCTAATTTGTTGTCTTTTCTTTTTATTCTAATATGAAATTAATAGCATTTGCATATGAATAATTGTGACAAGGTAAAAACTAAACATGTCTTGCTTTAGTACATCTCTCAGTGTGCCATGTAACTGAGAAGGTATCTCATTTCATTTCTTTTTCCATAGAATTCGAAAGTCAAGCTTAGAATTGTCTGAAATATCTAGCTTCTAACTTCATCTTTGACATGGGTCCTATATTGTGCCTAGCTATTTTTATTTTACTTTTTATTTTTAAGAACCAGCACCGGGCTGTCGATCAAGTGATTAAAGCTGTAAGGAAAATCTGTAGTGCTTTAGATGGAGTGGAAACCCCCGCCATCACAGAAGCGGTGAAGAGGCTAAAGCGAGCAGCTAACCTGCCGAGGAGCAAACGCGCTGATGTGAGTGTTGGCGTCGACCTAACGGCCGCTGCCCGTCACTTACCCAGGGTGCTCGCCTCTTGGTAGACAAAATATTGTCTCGAAACCCTGTCTCGAAAACAAAACAAAAAAACAACAACAACAAAAAAACCAAAAAACCACTTACTATAGAAAAGAACAAAATCAGTCCTTTCATTTTAAATGAATTAAATAATTTTTAACAGTACAGTATTTTTTACTAGCATGAGAGTAACATTCCTAAAGAAGTCTAAACTCTACTACCATTTGGTGACTGAAGGAAATTATTAGATATAATTATTTAAGGTAAACTCCCATATCAACTACACTTTACTGCTCCTTCATCCAATAAAGGAGTAAAAAGAACGGCCTTGGCTGTCCTAGACTCACTTTGTAGACCAGGCTGGCCTCGATCACAGTGATCTGCCTGCCTCTGCCTCCCACCACGCCCAGCTTCTATAGTAAGTTTTAGGTGCTCTGATTTGTTTGTCTTCTTGAGACAGGGTCTCCTGCTTTCCAAGCTGGTCTTCATCTTACTGTGCTTTTGCTAAGGGAGTCATGAGCTCCTGTCTGTTCTTACTTCAGAGGCGCTGGGACTGTAGCATGTATGACTTTGTTTCTTATTTTGAGTCAGGGTCTCACTCTGGCCAGGCTGGTCTTGAACTTGCTGTATTCCTTCTTCCTCAGGTTCCCAGGTGCTGTAATTACAGCCATGAACTCCCACTCCAGCTTGCCTTAATTTTCTTACTAAAAATCATTTGTTGTCAGGCATGACGGCACACATCTTTAATCCCAGCCCTTGAGAGGCAGAAGCAAGCAGATCACTTGAGTTCAAGGCTTCATAGTAGTGAGATCCTGACTCAGAAAAAAAACTTATATGTTTACTTAGGTTTATTTTTCACTTTTTACTTGGTTGTTATTATTGTGCATTTGTGTGTATGCTTATGTGGGTGCACATATTCATGTGGGTATATGGATATGTGTTGGGGTGGGTAAATGTCCATGTGGAGGCTGGAATTCAACATCAGATGTTAGCTGCCCTCCACTCCTTTTGAGACAGGGTCTCTTGTAGAATCTAATGCTCCTCAGCTTAGCTAAACTAGCCCGGGAGCTCCAGGGTCTACCACAATCCACATTCTGCCTCATACCCTCTCCCTCTCCTGTGCAGTCAGGATAGACCAGCTTTTACCTAGGTGCACAGAATTCTACCTCATGCCTTCTTGGCAGTTATTTTACTGATTGAGGCATTTTATAGCCCTTCATTTCTTTGCTTACTATTTTATTAATTTTTTTTTCAGACAAGTTGGCAGATTTCTTCTGAGAAGGGTTTCTTTGACATTTAAAGAAATGTATCAAAAGAGAGGTTATTCAAAACAAAAGCAAAGACCCAGCATGGTGATAAACTCCTGTAGTCCCATCATTTTTTATGTGGATCAGAAGTTTTCCAAGTTTGAGACCAGCCTGGGCTACACAAGATCCTGTCTCAAAAAAGGAAGAAAAGTAAACATTTTATATTAAATTGTGGTCAATTTCTGACTAATTAATACATGTGTACACAGGTGACTTCATTATCTGGAGGAGATACTAGCAAGGACTCAAATAGGGGTATGTCTTTAAATTCTTTACATTTTGGCAACAATTTCTGCCTCTTCAGAGAATTAAGAGCTTGTTTCAATGTAGGCTCACTGCGTCCTGAGAGTCCTGCTCAAGCAAGCATGGAGCACTTAACGGCAGCAATCCATGATCTTCTCAGGCTCCACGCAAACCATAGTGTGAGTTCTGCAGACTGTCCCCAAAGTAGCAGGAGCGTCAAGGAAGCGTGGACCGCAGCAGAGCACCTCCAATTTACTGTCTACGCTGCACATGGCATTCCCAGCGACTGGGTGTCAAGGTCAGTAGCTGCTTAAAGCAAGTGCACAGCTTGACCCAGAAGCTGCACTAACCTTAGTGTCAGTAACTACTTTTATCTTCTTGGTTTAAATGAAAGATACAAAGATCACTGGGTATCCTTATACCTTTGTGGTTTTAATAAAATTACAGAGATATCTGAAATTATTGTAGTGAAAAATCCCATTCGTATGACTTGAAAAAAAAAAGGGCAAAAGAGTCAGGTGTGGTGTCTCATAGCAGAGGCAGGCAGATCTCTTGAGTTCAAAGCCAACCTGGTCTACTAATTCCAGGACAGCCGGGACTACACGATGAAACCCTGTCTCGAAAAAACAAAACAAAAGCAAACAAAAACTAGGAAAATATATAATGAAACTGACAAGGAAAAATGCTGTTTAAGATGAATTACCTTAAGATTGGTGGGCTTTTCTGCCTTTCCTTTGGAATCAGGGTAATTTGAAACAGTACAGTAAGGCTAGAATTCAGGTTCTACCTTTAATAGCTCACAGTGTACTGTTGCTAATATTTGAATTTTACAAGAGCATATTTCCCCTACTGAAGTTTTGATAAGGGTTTTCCTCTTTCAATTTTTTTCTTTGGTTAAAATCTTTAAGGCATAGCATTTTGGGGCCAATTTTAATTTTTTTGAAATAACTAATATAACCAAAAGGTCTAAAATGAGTATTTGTATTGAAATAGTTCGTAATGGCTTAGTGCTATAAAATAAAAGTCTAGTGAAGAGTTAAAAAACTAAAATTCCACTTGATTGAAATGATGGAGTGACTTGAAAGTGGTTATTGTTTGTTTCCAAACTGGGTCTCTCAGTCTTGGCAGTTCTGGAAATTGCTATGTAGACCAGGCTGCCTTGAACTCACAAAAGTATATCAGTCTCTGCATCCCAAGTGCTGAATTAAAGGCCTGTACCATCATTCCTGGCTGAAAGTGTTTTTATTTCTAAGTCATGGATGAAGTGTTTACTGAGCACCAGATGGTTTCAATATTGGAAATCCAGTAACAAACAAACAAGAAAACAGTACCTTTCTGGAACTTTTATTTAAATGGCTACTACTGCCAATTTCTTTTGTCTGTCTTGTTACTGACATGATTCTCACCATGTTGCTTAGGCTGGTCTCATCTTCAGACTGAGCCATCTTTTCACTGCAGCCTACTTAAGTAATAGGGTTACAGGTATGTGCCAAAATGCCCACCAAAAAACATGGCAAACACATTGTGTGGGCGTTTTTAGCTTGTGTTTTCTTTTGTTCATGAGAATTCCAGATAGGAGGACCCACGTGGTAAGAGAGAACCAACTCCCACACACATTCACAGGCTCAAACACACTCTAAATAAATGTAATGAAATTTTTTCTTTTCTTTGTTTTGTTTTCACACAAGGTTTCTCTGTGTAGCCTTGGCTGCCCATGAACTCGCTCTATAGATCAAGGCTGCCCTTAAATTCACAGAGAGAGTGCTGGGATGTAAGGCATGCGCCATCACTGCCCAGCTGGGGGAAAAAAAACCTTTTAAATTATAGATGTAGCTGGGCATGACGTGCTAGTCCTTGGGAGGTGGAGACAGAAGAATGAGACGTCTCAAAGAACAAGCAGCACCTCACTGCTCACATGCAGAAGACACTGGGGTGTGACTAGGATGGTTAGCATGTAAATCTGCAGGTGAGTTAGAATACAAACAGCACACAGCTTTATTGTGTCCAAGGCTCGTAGACGACTGTCTTACTGTACTTGTATGTGCAGCGGTTGGAACTAAGTCATTGCTGTCTAGGGAAAGACCACAGCAGTGCCAGGGAAGACTGGCGGAATCGCCGGGTCTGTCTGTGGCCAATATGCTTAGCTGAGCATGTCAGTGATGGAGCAAGGAAAGCAGCGTCTCCACCACTGCCAAGAAAGAGCAAAAGAAACTAAACAAACCAACCTCAACAAAAAGCAGGAATGTAGTGGAAGGAGCACTACGGGAAGGTAATGCTGGTCGTGCCTTCCTGGGTGTTACCTAGGCGTGGACAGCGCACGGCCTGTCGTCTCTCACCTGTGCTCTGACGCTGGGAACTAACTGAGCATAGCACCTGCAGCAGCTTACAGCCCATGGTCTCTTACAGCCTGATGCCCACACTGAGGCTTACGCTCCCTCCTTACTTCTTTTGTTATACCATTTCCCTGTTTCTGTAGAATTTGCAAAGGTTAAATTTCAGATGGATTTCAAAAAATAAAACAAATGGTGAGCATTTTGTGACTTGGGAAAAATAGCCAGTGTACCTGTTTAGTCAGATAATTATTACAACCTAGAAGTCAAATTAAGCTTTCTTTTCCCAGTTATGAAAAATACTACTTGATATGTTCCCTGTCTCACAATGGGAAGGATCTTTTTAAACCTATTCAGTCAAAGAAGGTTGGCACGTACAAGAATTTCTTCTATCTTATTAAATGGGATGAACTGTAAGTGGAGTTTTTGCTTTTATAATCATTTCAGTGTGCCTTGTTCTTTAATTTTTCCAATGTATACGTTCTTTTTATTATATCTTTGCTGAAATCTACTAAGTTCTTACTAATATGTTGATTTTTCTACACAATTCTATAAAACAAACTGAAATTAACATAAAAAATTCTGAAGTATTCTTTTAAACCTCTTTATTTTAAAATCACAATAATATAGTATTAATTCTTCCTAGACTTTTGTTATGTCAAAGATAGAAATATACATATAACTCTAGAAATGGTGTTTTATAACCTCTGTTTTACAATTGCAATAACATAGTGTTAATTCTTCCTAGACTTTGTCATGTCAAGGATAGAAATTTACACAGAATTCTGAGGGGTATTTTATAAACTGCTTGCTTAAGTGTTGATTATATAACACTATACAAGAAATCCAGCTCTTGATGAATAGACAACCAAAATCTTAAATCTTGTCTACATGATAATAGTCTATAATGTTAGGTGTTTTAAAATACTGTTTGTTTGGTTTTTTTTTTAACTAAGATCTAATTTTATTTTGCCTAATTATCAAACTGCCTATCTGTAGGTACTTAGACATTTTTACAAAAAGAAATGTTGTATTTTTGAAGTTCTATACTGATAATGAAATTTAAGACTTAGCAGTACAAGTTAGCCATACTTGCTACTTAGCCAAGTTACTGGAAACTAAAGATTGTTTTAGAATTGAAATAAAACACCTAAAATTATGTCTTCATTAAATGATTTGTAAGCCTTTTAATCTAATTTTTTTTCTTAACACCAACAAATATTTTTTTTTCTTCCCTGTAGAATCATTTTTCCTATCCAGATATCACAGTTGCCATTAGAGTCAATTCTTCATCTTACTCTGTTTGGAATCTTAAATCAAACCAGTGGAAGCTCCCCTGATTCTAACAGGCAGAGGAAGGGGCCAGAAGCTTTGGGCAAAGTCTCCTTGACTCTTTTTGACTTTAAACGGTGAGTATTGCTAGATTATGATAATGAGTTCTATGACACATCTGTACATCGCAAACAGGCTGGAGGACAGGGTAAAAGCAGTAACAGACACGCACCTAAAGCTAAGCAAAGTAGTTACTGCTGGGGTCTCAGTATAACCAGTGGGTGTGCAGAGGATTGCTTGCTACTCCCTGTTTCAGGAGAAAAGCAATAGCCAATGACTGTTATTTCTGTAACGTATATTATGATAGGATGCCAGGGTTCTATCAGCTTGATACTAAAAGAACTCTTATTTTAAATACTTCCCACCTTTCCCCATTTTCAGAGATTCAACAGGATTAAAGAATTCTAACTCATTAACCAGTCCTTAGTGTTATGGGCCCTTGGTCTAAGAGTTGTAAAGATCTCCGCTGTGGACATTAGCCTACTTGTACATGTGGGGTCCCAAGTACAGCCCCGATTACCGTTCTTCCAGAACACCGTCCACCTTATTTCTGAGGCAGAGAGTCTCTCATTGGCTGGGCCTTGTCAATTACGCTAAACTGGCTAGACAGTGAGTTCCCTCAGCACTGGGATTGTAAGCGCACACTGGCACGTCTGGCTTCTTAACATGAGTTCTGGACATCAAACTCAGGTTCCTATGCTTGTGGGGTGAGCACTTAACCAACTGAACCATCTCCCCAGCCTTCAAATTGTTTATTTTTTGAAAAACATAAAACAGTTTATAGATGAAATAATGTCATGAAGATTTGGAGTTATCCCTTAGAACTGGAGTCACAAGTGATTGTGAGCTGCCCAGCACAGGCCCTGGGGGCCAAACCAAGGTCATCTGGAGGAGCAGCAGGTGCTATAAACCACTGAGCTATCTCTCTAGCCTTTATTTATACCCTCATACACACAAAGGTTTAAGTTTAATCTTGGGGGCTGGAGAGATGACTCAGAGGGTCAGAGCACTGCTTGCTCTTCCAAAGATCCTGGGTTCGGTTCCCAGCAACCACATGGTGGCTCACAACCATCTATGGTGAGATCTGGTGCCTTCTTCTGGTGTGCATGTGGCAAAACACTGTGTACTTATTAAGTAAGTAAATAAATAAATAAGTTTTAATTGATCTTAGGAAAAAATTTATCTATTAATGATCAATCAAAATCTGTAGCTAATGTTTTAAGTAGACCATCAGTTGATAGTTCAGGGTGATGATTGACATACGTGAGCCTCACTGCCTTTTTTGTTTTTGTTTCTGTTTTAACATTTATAGTGTCTGTGTGTGTGATGGTCAAAGGACAGTTTGCAGGAGCCAGTTTTCTCCTTCTACCATGTGGGTCTTTGGAATTGATTACAGGTTGTCATGTGTAGGAACTAGAGCCTTCACATGCTAAAGCATCTTACCAACCCCTACTGCCCATTTTTATAAATATATTTTGTTACAATATGTCATACAACATGCTCACTTATATATCGTTCTTAGCTACTTTGTATTACTAAACTTTCCTACGGAGCCTGGTGTCGTCTTTCTAAGGCTGTAGTTATAAATGTGTGATACTATGTTCAGACATCCCCACCCCCACCCCAAGACAGAGTTTCTCTGTGTAGCCTTGACTGTCCTGGACTTGCTTTGTAGACCAAGCTGGCCTCGAACTCACAGTGATCCACCTGCCTCTGCCTCCCGAGTGCTGGGATTAAAGGCGTGGGCCACCATGCCCAGCTATGTTCAGACTTTTAAAATGTATTTAGTTATTTATATTTATATTTCTTTTATTTTATGCATATGAATATTTTGCCTGCAACTATATCTGTGTACCATGTACATGTATGGTGACCACAGTGAGCAGAAGAGAGCATTGGATTCCCTGGAACTAGAGTTACAGGCAGTTGTGAGCTATTGTGTGGATGCTGGAAATTAAACCTGGGTACTCTGTAAGAACAAGTGGTCTACCCACTGAGCCAACTCTTTTTTTTTTTTTTTTCTGTTAAAGATTTATTTATTTATTACTATGTATACAATGTTGTGTCTGCATGTACATTTGCAGGCCAGAAGAGGGCATCAGATCACATTATAGATGATTGTGAACTTAGGACCTCTAGAGGAGCAGTTAGTGCTTCTAACCTCCGAGCCATCTCTCCACCCCGAGCCAACTCTTTAGCCTCTAATTTTTATTTTTTTATTATTTAGGCAGGCAGTCACTATTGTAGCCCAGGCTAGTCCAAACTTAAGGTTCTCCTGTCCTGGCCTCCTGAGTACTGAGATTACAAACATGTGCTGGTTCCTAAGTATTTATAGAGAAAAAAATTTACTGAGGAGTACTCAAATAAGTTGTGTTTCAATGGCAAAGCAGTTACTTATTGTCTCGGCCTCTTACTCTAATGGTAAAAGTTAAGATGCAGGTCTGTTATCCAAACCGTGGCCTTGCAGTCATGGTCTCTGGAGGAAACTTTGGCACAGCCTTCTTTCAGTTCTCTGTTATGTAGTGGCGACGGGGACAGTGTGCGGTCTTGTCCCTTCTGTCTCTTCTCCATGCCCTTCTCCCCAGGACGCATTTCTAGCCTCCCTTTGTTCCCACACCACACTTGGTATTTTATCTGACTTCTCAGGCAGTGTGGCAGCTGACTCCTTCCAGGGTGTGATTAAACGAAATGCTGTTTTTTACCAACATTTCAAGTTGATTATCATGATGCATTGTGTTTAGGGTTTTCAAACTGAAAGTCACAGTATTCTTTTTATGTCCATGAAGGTTTTTAACATGTGGAACGAAACTTCTCTACCTTTGGACTTCATCACATTCAAGTTCTATCCCAAAAAAAGGCTACGTCATGGAGAGAATTGTGCTGCAGGTAATGGGAACTCTTGACAGGTGAAGGGCCTTAAATGTGAGTGTCTTTGTGAAAGGTGTTCGTATGTACCATGACTTGGATTGATAGTGATTAGTAACTGTTTACAGTTTCTGAGAGACCAAAACAGGCCTCGTATCTATCCTGAGAAATACAAACATACTTTTGAGAATGAGCAGCTATTGGTAATCACTGTCATCAGAAAGAAAAAAGCACCAGCTTTATATACTTAATATACATTTACCTAGATTGTTATAGAAATCAGTTGCCCGAAGACAAAGATGCTGATAAGGAAAATATGGATTATAATTTGAGTGAGTTTACCAGGCGGTGGTGGTGCACACCCTTAATCCCAGCACCCAGGAGGCAGAGGCAGAAAGATCTCTGAGTTCAAGGGCAGCCTGGTCTACATAGTGAGTTCCAGGACAGCCAGGGCTACACAGAGAGACCCTGCCTTGGAAAAACAAACAAACAAACAACATACATTAAAAAAAAAAATAATTTCAGTGATTTCTGTTCATTTTTTCAGGTTGATTTTCCTTCTCCTTCATTTGACATTATTTATACATCACCCCAAATTGATAAAAGCGTCATACAGCAATACAAGTTGGAAACGCTGGAGAATGACGTAAAGGGGAAACTTGTGGACATTCTTCACAGAGACTCATCATTCGGGTACGCTTCGTTTACTGCTCTCTCGGGACTCTGCTGTGGCGTACAGCTCAGGCTGATAGCCCATGAGTTAGAAGTGCTTTTGCTGTGGAGCAGGCTTTGCAGGGCTGGGAGTGCACAGTGACCCCAACCCCGCCAGTGAGAGATTGTATAAATCAAGTATATCTATAGTGCGCGCACGTGCATGCGTGTGTGTGTGTGTGTGTGTGTGTGTGTGTGTGTGTGTGTGTGTGTGTGTGTGTGTGTCTCCATCCATTGGAGAGATGTCTGCGTGGGGTGTCTTCTCTGTGTAACTCATATTTTGAGACACTCTTACAGAACCTGGAGTTCACCACTTGGCTGGCTGGCTAGGGAGCTTGAGGGACCCTCTTGCCTCTTTGTTCCCAATGTTGGGGTTGCAGATGCACACTGCCGCACCAAACTTTTATGTTCATGCTAGGGAATCTGCTCTCAGGTCCTGATGTTTGCACAGCAGGCACTTTATTCACTGAGCCACTTACCCAGACCTATTTTTTCTTTTTGTATGTGCATACATGTATGTGTATAGAGGGTATTAAGTCAGCATTAAGTATCTTCCTTGATCACTCGCCACCTTTTTTTTTTTTTGAGACAGGGTTTTCTCGCCTGCCTCTGCCTCCCCAGTGCTGGGATTAAAAACGTGCACCACCACGCCCGGCTTCTATCTTACTTTTTTTTAAACAATTAATTTTTTTTTTTCAGTGTACATTGGTGGGCTGGAGAGATGGCTCAGAGGTTAAGGGCACTGGCTGCTCTTTCAGAGGTCCTGAGTTCAATTCCCAGCAACCACATGGTGGCTCACAACCATCTATAATGAAATCTGGTGCCCTCTTCTGGTGTTCAGGTGTACATGCAGACACAGCATTGTATACATAATAAAATCTTTTTTTTTTTTTTTTAATGTGCATTGAGGTTTTGCCTGCATGTATGCCTATGTGCTGGTATCAGATCTTAGAGTTATAGACAGCTGTGAGCTGCCATGTGAGTGCTGGGAATTGAACCCTGGTCCTCTAGGAGAGCAGTCAGTGCTCTTAAGTTGCTGGGCTCAGCAGTTTTTGATACAGGGTCTCTGACTGAATCTGGAGCTTGCCAGCAAGTTGAGTAGACTGGTTGACCATCAGGCCCTAACAATCTGCTTGTCTCCACCTCTAGCACCCAGATCCTTTAGAACAAAGCAAACCCCAGCAGTTTCCCAGCTGAGCCATCTTCCAGTCCTTCTTGTATTATCAAAGGCAGACAGGCTGAGAAATATATTTACAGTAGGTACCAGTTGATTAATTTGCTTAACCTATAAAGAATCTTTACATCAGCTAACAAGGTGGTGCAGCAGATAATGTGCTTGCAGTGGAGCCTGGCCACATGTTGTCATCTGGTACACACGCTCCATGGCATGCATGCCCAGCACGCGCGTGTGCGCGCACACACACATGCACACCATTGTATACAATACACCATTGTATACACATGCATACACACACACCATTGTATACACATACACACACATACAGTTTAAGTTCCCTCCTCTCAGAAAACTATAGCTTATGTTAAGCTGTCTTAGCTAGCACAACTTCGTTATGCACTTTTTGTCATATTTGTGGGTTTTTTCATACTGAACATGAGAAGAATGTGTCGTACTTGTGTGCTAAAGTCTCAAAGGTAAGTAGGTCAGCCAGCCATGTTGTTGCACACTTGTAATTCTCACACAGGCAATGGAAGCAAGAGGAACAATCTTAGCTACATGGCAAGTTTGAGGCCAGCCTGAACTACATAAGATCCTGCCTCAAAAAGAATGAGTAAGGAGCCAGGCATGGTGGCCCATGCCATTAATCTCAGCACTCTGGAGGCAGAGGCAGATGGATCTCTGTGAGTTTCAGGCCAGCCTGGTCTACAAAGAGAGTTCCAGGACAGGACAGCCAGAGCTGTTAGAGAAACCCTGTCTCAAAACAAAACAAAACAAAAAGAAGAAGTAATAAAAGTGAAATATTTCAGGATCATGTCATTGAAGTGAACTCAGAATTTGTCTCCAAAATATATTTTCCCATTTTGACTGTTTTTTAATTCAACTTTGTGCTTCTCTAAAAGTTCATCCCAGCATTTGTTTTCTCCATTGCATTGATTTTGCTTGTATGGATGCAGTCCTTGCTGTCTTACTGTGTGGATGCAGTCCTTGCAGTCTCATAGGGTGAGCTCTACTCACTCAGCTCTAGCTTTGTGGTGCTTTGACATCTTGTTGGAGTTACCCTTCATTTTACTAAACATGGTGCTTCTGTTTGGTTGGTTTTTTTGTTTTTTGTTTTTTGAGACAGGGTTTCTCCGTGTAGCCTTGACTATCCTGGACTCACTTTGTAGACCGGGCTAGCCGTGAACTCACAACAATCCACCTGCCTCTGCCTCCCAAGTGCTGGGATTAAAGGCGTGCGCCACCATGCCCGGCTAACATGGTGCTTTTGTCAAGGCAAAACGATTTTCATCTCCAGGTGAGGGTAGATTAGTGATGTTTGCTGTACATTGAATATTTCTATTTCATATTAGTATTAGCAGTATCCAGAGGTGACTGTCACAAATGAATACATTTCTTCTTTAAATTTTTAATTATTGAGATTATAACTGTATTTATAATTCTACTTAATTCTCTTATATATGCAGACTTTCTAAAGAAGATAAGGTCTTTCTGTGGGAAAAACGCTATTATTGCCTCAAACATCCAAATTGTCTTCCTAAGATTCTAACAAGTGCCCCAAACTGGAAATGGGCTAATCTTGGCAAAACTTACTCATTGCTGCACCAGTGGCCACCATTGTGCCCGTTAGCTGCATTGGAGCTTCTTGA
Source organism: Acomys russatus (assembly GCF_903995435.1). Taxonomy (NCBI): domain Eukaryota; kingdom Metazoa; phylum Chordata; class Mammalia; order Rodentia; family Muridae; genus Acomys; species Acomys russatus. The sequence continues at coordinate 65,821,313 of NC_067143.1, read as the reverse complement.
TGCAAAGTAAGTCAAATACACTTATTTGATGTTTTATTGTCAAATTTTCCATTAACATGTTATGCTGCAGGATATTCCCTTTTAACATGAAAACAGCATAAAGTAATGTAAATGTGTACATGTAGTTTACATAAACCTAATCTTTTTCATTGAAATGGTCAAGAAAGCATTTTGTGTCATTTAAAACCTAACCTAGAGCCGGGCATGGTGGCGCATGCCTTTAATCCCAGCACTCAGGAGGCAGGGGCAGGTGGATCACTGTGAATTCGAGGCCAGCCTGGTCTACAAAGTGAGTCCAAGACAGCCAAGACAACACAGAGAGACTTTGTCTCGAAAAACCAAAATAAATAAATAAATAAAAATAAGACCTAACCTAGTGCTGAAGAGATGGCTCAGTGAGTTCAATTCCCAGCAACCACATGGTGGCTCACAACCATCTATAGTGAGATCTGGTGCCCTCTTCTGCCATTCAGGCAGAACATTGCATACAAAATAAATAAATAAACAAACAAGTAAATAAATAAAATCTTTTTTAAAAACTTAACCTTAAGAAAGAATTAAGTGACTATTTTTGAATAATAATTCGTGTGTGTGTGTGTGTGTGTGTGTGTGTATCTGGAGAGACAGCCGTAGGTGCTAGGAACCGAACTATTATATTTTTGGTTCTGAGTCTAGCCTTTAACAGCTGAGCCATCTCTCCAGCCCTTGAATAATAATTCTTAATAGTTATTATATAATTTTCTGGCTGTGGTGGTGCACACTTATAATCCCAGCACTTGGGAAGGCAGAGGCAGGAGGATTTCTGAGTTCGAGGCCAACCTGATCTACAAAGTAAGTCTAGGACAGCCAAGGCTACACAGAGAAACCCTGTCTTGAACCCTCCCCCCAAATACATACATATTTATTTGTGGGGGGGCCAGGTTCTATGTATAGTTCTAGCTGTCCTGGAACTCACTTTGTAGGCCAGTTTGGCCTCAAACTCAAAGATCTGAATTTATAAATATTGATAGTATTTTATGATGGGGACAAAATTAGTTTTTATGACACTAAAGTTTTGTAATAATCTGGGAATTGAATTTGTATTTACACAATTTTTCCTACTTTAGAAAAAAGAAAGGTATTAAGGAAAGGGTGGGAGGGTAATAGAACACGTATGATACGAAAGTAGAAGAGGGAATAGTAGGAATGGAAGAGTTAAGTGGAGGCAGTGAGCCAGGCAATGGTGGTGCTCACCTTTAGTCCCAGCACTCGGGAGACAGAGGCAGTGAGCCCGGCAATGGTGGTGCTCACCTTTAGTCCCAGCACTCGGAGACAGAGGCAGTGAGCCAGGCAATGGTGGTGCTCACCTTTAGTCCCAGCACTCGGGAAACAGAGGCAGTGAGCCAGGCAATGGTGATGCTCACCTTTGGTCCCAGCATTCGGGAGACAGAGGCAGTGAGCCCGGCAATGGTGGTGCTCACCTTTAGTCCCAGCACTCGGAAGACAGAGGCAGTGAGCCCGGCAATGGTGATGCTCACCTTTAGTCCCAGCACTCGGAAGACAGAGGCAGTGAACCTGGCAATGGTGGTGCTCACCTTTAGTCCCAGCACTCGGGAGGCAGAAGCAGGTGGATTTCTGAGTTTGATGCCAGTCTGGTCTACAAATTGAGTTCCGGAACAGCCAAAGCTACACAGCAAAACTTTGTCTCAAAAAACAAAGAACAAGACAAAGTGGAGATGTAGGGGAGGTTCAACTAGAACTAAGTGCTTAGGAAGATTCCATTAGGAACTTCCTTTGTAGACTAGGCTAGCCTTGGACTCACAGATCGGATTGACGCTGCCTCCTAAGAGATGAATTTAAAGGCTTGCACTGCCACACAGCACATTGATTTTGAGTGAGAGCCATTTGGATCTTCTTCATCTGGGATAGACTAAAATTGTGGTTTCAGTTAATGTAGCTGCATTAGCAAGAAATCACTGTTGAATCTTGATTTTCTGATATTGTAGATTTGCTGATCAGGAAGTACGCTCTCTAGCTGTGAACTGGATCGAGGCCATTAGTGATGATGAGCTAGCAGATCTTCTCCCACAGTTTGTGCAGGTAGGAGTTTTTACTAGACTACCTGGCTTCCTGCTTACCTACCCTACCTAGTTCCAGTGGGTAGGGAACTGACTGTGGGACCCGTTGTCTATTTTAAAATGCCATTGTACTAGCAGAAATGTTGAGGGCACCGTGTGAGGATACAGCATGACCCCCCATAACTGGTGTCCCCCTCTCTTGAGTTTGCCATATGACCATGTGGATTTGTAACTCTCAGGCTTCTTAAATCTCAGAATTTCAGAATTTGTCAGACTTGGGCTTTTTTTCTTTTGCTTTGCCAGTGAAACATAGCTAATAAGTAGTATTCCTGTTGATTTATAACTTGGCCTATACTCATGTGGTTTTTATTTGAAATAGGTTCCAGGACAGTTGAGAGAACGGCATTGCTTCTGTTAGACAAGCGTTCTACCATTGAGCTATAAAACCTAGCTACTTCATTTCTATAAGTATCATCTTTTCACCAACGAGTACTATTTAGTCTATATATTTAATGGTTTTATCTGAACAATTTAGCATTGTTTGACTGCTAATAACTCTTATTTCCTCTTACACATAGGCTCTGAAATATGAAATTTACTTAAATAGTTCACTAGTGCGCTTCCTTCTGTCCAGGGCTTTGGGAAATATCCAGATAGCACACAGTTTGTATTGGTAAGATTTAAATTTTATCAAGTAGCTTCTTTCTTTTGCGGGTATTGACGGAGTTGACATAATCGTTAAATATAAATAGTGTGCTTATGATATTTGCTGTGGGTAACCAGCTGTATAGTGAATCTGTTATTTTAAGGAAGCTAAGATTTTTGTCTTTAAAAATAAAAACGAAAGGGGCTGGAGAGATGGCTCAAAGGTTAAGAGCACTGTCTGCTCTTTCAAAGGTCATGAGTTTAATTCCCAGCAACCACATGATGGCTCACAACCATCTCTAATGAGATCTGGTGCCATCTTCTGGCCTGCAGGTGTACATGCAGTCAGAACACTATATATGCAGTAAATTAATTAATTAATTAATTGAAAACAATAAAAAAAATTAAACCAAGCCAGGCACAGTGGTGCATGCGTGTAATCCCAGCACTTGGGAGGCAGAGGCAGGTGGATCGCTGTGAGTTGAGGCCAGCCTGGTCTACAAAAGCGAGTCCAGGACAGCCAGGGCTACACAGAGAAACCCTGTCTTGAAAAACATCATCATCATCATAATAATTTTAACAACCAAAATTAATAAAATTGCCAATATTTGCACATTATGGCTTTACAATAACTAATGGAGCTTTTTTGCTTATATTATTTAATTTCCTAGGTATCCAAAATAGAACTTGTTAAACTGGCCTTTGCGAGAGTTCCATCTAGTTCACAGAAGTGGCTGATATAATTGTGTTTTGTTTTTTTATTTTTCCATTAGGCTTCTCAAGGATGCTTTGCATGATACACATTTTGGAAGCAGATATGAACATGTGTTGGGTGCTCTTCTCTCAGTAGGAGGAAAAGGACTCAGAGAAGAACTTTCCAAGCAGATGAAACTTGTACAACTTTTAGGAGGAGTGGCAGAAAAAGTAAGGCAGGCTAGTGGATCAACCAGACAGGTATGTACCCATGAGAGAGAATGCAAATATTTCATTCTGTCCTTTGTTTGTTTGTTTGTTTTGAGACAAATCTTTCTCTGTAGCTGGCCTGGCCTGGCTCCTGTACCCTCTTGTCTAGGCCTCCTGAGTACTAGGACTATGGATGCATGCCACCTCACTTGGGTAGTTGGTACTTTTTTTTTATTTAATGATTTTATTGATTATTTGGAAATTTTACATAATACAACCCAATGCCATTCACTTCCCAGTCCTCCCAGGTCTACCCCTAGCCCTTATGACCTCTCCCAAAACAAAAGAAGAAGAAAAAGGAAAAAAATACCAAGTATAATTTATGTTGCCCATATACTCACTGGAACATGGTCAGACTCATAGTGGCCAGCCCCGTAAGGATAACTGAATGCTTCCCCACCGACCTCCAGAAGCCGCCAGGAGCTTCACTTCGGCACCCTTATCACAGTTCTTAAGCGTTCTCTTCTCACTTAGCAGTTGGAGTTCTAATAACAACTATGTTGAATCTATAGATCAATTTTGAATATATTACGATCTGGTTGGGTTGTTTGTTTGTTTTTGTTTTTTGGGTGGTTTTGGGTTTGTTTTGTTGTTTTGTGTTTTTAAAAATAGTTCTTTTCGCTTTATCTTGGAGAATTCTTGTCAGGACATATAGTTACAGTTCACATTCAATAGGTATATAATGTCACAAAGTATTTAGAGCTCTGTGCATTTTGTTTATACATTTTTCCATTCCCAAGTAATGCTGCTGTGGATATTACTGCATGCATCTTTACCCATCCTCTCACATTTCTTTTTCTGTTTGGTTGGTTGGTTATTCGAGACAGGGTTTCTCTGTGTAGCCTTGGCTGTCCTGGCCTCACTCTGTAGACCAGGCTGGCCTCGAACTTACAAAGATCCACCTGCCTATGCCTCCCTGGTGCTAGGAACCCGGACCTCTAGCATTTCTTATTTCTTTCATTTTCTGTTTGAAAAATTGGAGTCTCACTGTGTTGCCCAAATTGGTCTCAAGCTCCTAAGTTGTCTTGTAGTCCTGTTTCAATCTCCCTAGTAGCTTGTTCTGTAGACACGTGTCACTGCTCCAGGCTTGCTTTCATTTCTTTATGGGAGATTCCTATAGACAAAATAGTTAAGAGCTATGTACATTTTTACCTATTATGACCTCTGTTAGATATCTTGTTTTCTCTAAGAAGTTATACCTGTCTAGGCATGATGGTGGATGCCTTTAATCCCAGCACTTGAGAGGTAGAGGCAGGAAAATCTCTGAGTTCAAGGCCAGCCTGGTTTACATAGTGAGTTCCAGGCCAGCCAGGGAAACATAGTGAGACCCTGTCTTAAAAATAAAATAATGGGTAAATGTTGGTGGGTGGCCACTAGTAGGTTTCCCATAACCTTATACCCTTGTGTATATGGGCATCAGTGTGTTACAGAGGAAAAAAGAGTTCATGATGTTGGGAGGGAGGCATGTTGGGATTAGGAGGAGGTGGGTACAAGCAAGATCATTGTATATACATAGATGAAAATTTCAAAGAACAGATCTTTGGTGCTGGAGGATGGCTCTGACAGGAAAGTGCTTGCAGCACAAGCCTGGATTTGGATTCCCCAGTGCCCATGTGAACAGGCAGCACAGTGGTACCCACCTGAAGCTCAGTGCTGGGACTCACTGGCCAGCTAGCACATATGTACAAACTCAAATGAGTAGATCTTTATTTTCATGGTGTACTTACAGAAGCAATCTTTTTCCTAGGTCGTCCTCCAAAAGAGTATGGAACGAGTACAGTCCTTTTTTCTGAGAAATAAATGCCGTCTTCCTCTCAAACCAAGTCTAGTGGCAAAAGAATTAAATATTAAGGTAACACAATACTCTCAAGTTGAACAAAAAGAAGACAGTTCTATCTGGGTGTGGTGGCACACACCTTTAATCACAGAACTCGGGAGGCAGAGGCAGGTGGATCTCTGTGAGTTAGAGGCCAGCCTGCTCTACAGAGAGTGTCCCGGAAAGCCAAGGCTACACAGAGAAACCCTGTCTCGAAAAGAAAAAAAGGCAGAAAGAAAGGAAGGAAAGAAAGAAAGGAAAGAAAAAAGAAAGAAAGAAAACAAAAGAGAGTTGGTTAATACAAGCAAGACTGAGGCCTGTGGTCTATAAGCATGTAGAAAAGCATGTCTGACGTTAGACCTAGTTTACCTAATCGATATTCCTGAAATACATAGTGTCAGAGTTCTGTACTATTTTGGGTTTTGTTTGTGTTTGTAAATTAGGGTTATGATCTCACACTAGCTTTTTGTTAAGTTTTATTTTAAGGTTAGATTTTGTAGCTCAGTAGCAGAGCATTTCTCTATCATTTGTAAGGCCCTGAGTTCATTCCCCAGTCCAACAAAACATAGGTAAACTGTGACTTTATCTCTTCTGTGAAATTATTAAAGTATTAGTATTTGATTACATAGGTAATGAATTTCATCAGTACATATGTGAACTGATGAAATTCATTACCTATGGAGCTGTTGTCCCAGATCAGGATGAGTGTCACACAGCTGTGTGTCCTGTTAAGAGATTCAGATACTTAGAAGTTCAATTGGTCAGTAAAAGGTTTTGTACCAGGTTTTGTTTTGTTTTGTTTTGCTTTGCTTTGCTTTGCTTTGTTTTGTTTTAAAACAAGGTTTCTGTGAGTACTCTTTGCTGTCCTGGACTCACTTTGTTGACCAGGCTGGCCTGCACTCACATCGATCTGCCTTGCACCAGGTTTTTAAGTTTTTGGTTTTCTGCCTTTATAGAGAAGCTACTAATATATGCTATGTTTAAATTTCAAGAGATATTTGCATACATTATTGACAGATTATGTAAATACTAGTTAACATCTGCTGTTTGATTTGCTATAATTTAAAGAAAAACAACAGGGACAATAAGTTCAAAATTCACTTTTATGCTAGTGTTAACTCTTCTTTTGTTTGTGTGTGTGTGTGTTCACTTTTTCTTTTCATTATGTTTCTTTTTTAACATATACATTTATATTATTACACATTAATAAAATAAACTACATACAGCAGGAAGAACCATGAGACAATCAGGAGTTAAATAAATGTTACATTCACAGTGAGCTGGCTGTGTGTGTTTGTGAAAGTTGTAGTAAGCACCTCTTCTGTGTCCGTGTCGCTCCCTCACACTCAGTGTTGTGTTGTTGCGTTGCAGTGCTGGGTCCGTGTCACTCCCTCACACTCAGTGTTGTGTTGTTGCGTTGCAGTGCTGTATCTGTGTCGCTCCCTCACACTCAGTGTTGTGTTGTTGCATTGCAGTGCTGCTCCTTCTTCAACTCTAACGCTGTGCCTCTCAAAGTAGCAATGCTGAATGCGGATCCTTTGGGGGGAGAAATCAATGTCATGTTTAAGGTGAGAAAACTACACTTATCCTTTGGGTTTGGTCTCTTGGGGGTGTTTGGGGGGAGAGGGACAGGCATTGGTTCAGTGTTGTTAGGTTTTCAGCCAGGGCCTCTCTGTAGCCCTGACTGTCCTGAAACTTGCTCTGTAGACGAGGCTGGAATTGAACTTGCAGAGCTATTCATGTTCACGTCCGAGTGCTGCTATGGTCCAAACTTTCTCTTGTTAGGGGGGTTTGGTTTTGGTTGAGACAGGGTTTCCCTGTGTAGCCTTGGCTGTCCTGAAACTTGTTCTGTAGACCAGGCTGGCCTTGAACTCAGAGACTAGCCTGCTGATCCCAGCTCAATGTGCTGGAACTAAAGGCGTGCAGCCACCACCGCCTGGCCTTGTCTTTCTGTGTAGCCGGTTGAAGGCCTAGGCTCAAGGGACCCTTCTCCTGCTTGAGCTTCCCAAACACCTGATGCATTTTTTAAAAAGAAAATGAAAATTTGCTGAGATTCCAGTTAGCTTTATCATTTTGGGAAGAGTAACATTTATTCATTGTATATGTATGAATGTTTAAATATATACACATGCATGCTGAGATCAAAAGAGGACATTGGATATCATAGAACTGGAGTCATGGACAGTTGTGAGGCACCATGTGGGGCTAGAAACTGAACCTACATTGTCTGCACAGACAAGTAATCTTTCCCCCTGAGTCATCTCTCCAGGCTCAAGAGGACTGATATTTTTTAAGTGGCCTTTTATTAACTTTAATGTTATATTCAGAATATTAGCATTGATATAGTCAAGAAACAAGGTATGACAAAATTCCTATGATTTGTTGTTGTTTTGGTTTGGGTTTTGTTTTGTTTTCTTTCCAAGACAGGGTTTCTGTGTGTTCGGATTGGCTGTCCTGGACTCTCTTTGTAGATCAAGCTAGCCTCTGCTGGGATTAAAGGTGTGTGCCACCACACCCGGCTTGGTTTTTTGTTTTTGTTTTTTAATATAGTACTCTGCCTGCATGTACACATGAAGGCCAGAAGAGGGCATTTGCTCACATTATAGATGGTTGTGAGCCACTATGTGGTTGCTAGGAGTTGAACTCAGGACCTCTGGAAGAACAGTTAGTGCTCTTAACCTCTGAGCCATCTCTCCAGACCTGTTGTTTTGTTTTGTTTTGTTTTGTTTTTCTGAGACAGGGTTTCTCTGTGTAGCCCTGGCTGTCCTGGAATCTGTAGACCAGGCTGGCCTTGAACTTAGAGATCCCAGTACCTCTGGCCTCCCAAGTGCTGGGATTAAAGCCGTGAGTCACCACTGCCTGGCTTCATTTTATTTTTTTAATTGAAAGTATTTTGCGTGCTCTAAAATTCAACTTTTTAAATGTACCGTTGAACAGAGTGTAGCTCAGCGGTAGAGTGCTTGCCTAGTGTATACAAAGCCAAAGACTCAGTCCCCAGCACTTCAAAATCAATTAATTAAAATAAAATACGAGTTTAAAATAAGTTTCTCTAGGACAGACACCCCCAGAGGAGTACAGTGCAGCTCTAATAATCTTCTTTCTCTCTGTACATGGCCTTTCAAGTGCCCCTCAGATCTTACAGCATGTAACAAGTGCTTAAGGAAAGGTACAGTTCTTATTTCCTTAATTTCAAGGTTGGAGAAGATCTTCGGCAAGATATGTTAGCTTTACAGATGATAAAGATTATGGATAAGATCTGGCTTAAAGAGGGACTGGATCTGAGGATGGTGATATTCAAATGCCTATCAACTGGCCGAGATCGAGGTAGGTCTGTTAGTTGGGTCTTGATTTTTTGCTTTTGTATCATGAACATAGCTTACTTTTGAACTTAATTTGGTTGTATACTTACAGGTCCTGGTGCAGGCTTACTGAGATCTCATTTATTTACATCTAGTATTACTTACTGGTTGGATTATTTATGATTAAATGCTTTTAAAACAACTACAAAACATTTACCTACTGGCAAGTCATGCTGGAAAATGTGAGCAGCCAAAATTATCTTATGTTTTTTTAATTTTCCAAGAGCCAAAAAGATGACTCAGCAGCTAAAAGTACTGGCTTGTCTTCCAGAGGAACCAGGTTTGAATGCCAGCACTCAAATGTAGTCCTACTAACAAAACAGCTCAGTAAGTAGTCCTAATAAACACTTTGTAATAGCCAGAAGTATAGATTAATTGACCCAATGAGGAATTCATTTACTTAAGCCAGTTTTGGGTTTATTTCCGCAGACTAAATAATGATAATGTTTTGTTTTGTTCATAAAAGTAGATTTTTGTTACTCATTTGATAAATTTTTCATTTTTACTTTGTTATTTGCATGTGTTGGGAGGATAGGTACACATGGAGTTCAGAGAACAACTTCCAAGAGTCATTTCTAAGTCCTTCAGTGGTGGCGCACACCTTTATCTCAGCACTCAAGAGGCAGAGGCAGGTGAATCTTTGTGAGTTCGAGGCCAGCCTGCTCTACAAAACTAGTTCCAGGACAGCCAGTACTTCAGAGAACAGCCCTGCCTCAAAAAATGAAAAAGAAAGAAAGAAAAAAAATCAGTTCTCTTTTCCCTGTGGATTCTAGGGATTGACCTCAGATTGTCAGGCTAGCATGGCAGGCACTTTTATTCACTGAGCCATGTCGCTTAGTCTTCAGTGGGTCATTTTTTAAATGATGACTGATAACAGCTCATTATGTCATACAGACTACACAGTCATCAAATGACACCACCATTGTTCCTAATGAGCAAACAGTCACGGGTACCTAGCACATGAACAGCATATACACACAGCACGCACACAAATCAGTCATTACATCTTAGATACACTTTGTTTTATTTTTATTTTCCACCCCCTCACCCTACCCCCCGTAGGATTTCTCTGTATAGCCCTGGCTATACTGGAACTCACTGTATATCAGACTGGCCCTGAACTCAGAAATCTGCTTCCCTCTGCCTCTGGAGTGCTAGGATTAAAAGCATGCACCACCACAACCTGCCTTTTTTCTTTTCCTTTCTTTTTAACTTGATGTATATGGGTGCTTTGCTGATGTGTATGTTTGTGTACCGTGTGAGTGCTTGGTACCTGTGGGTGCCTAAAAGGGACATCAGATCTCCTGGCACTGGGGCTACAGATGGTTTTGAGATAGCTACATTGAGTGCTGGCATTCGAACCTGGTTCCTCTGGAAGACAAGCCAGTACTCTTAGCTGCTGAGTCATCTCTTTGGCTCTTGGAAAATTAAAAAAACATAAGATAATTTTGGCTGCTCACATTTTCCAGCATGACTTGCCAGGTTTGATATCTTATTTCAAGGACTGAAATCTATAAATATTTGAAAGACTTTGGGGTGATATTTTGTTTGTTA